>NC_084505.1:15014717-15614717 GCF_024500385.1 Phyllopteryx taeniolatus
CCAATATGCAAGTAAGCAAACACCTTAGATGTCTGCTGTGTCTTCTCAAAAATCATGACGGTACGGTATCTTTCAATGTGGAGAAGAGTGTTGCATCCATTGATCTAGAATACAGTTGTGCCCCAATTTACAAGTTGAATTTATACTGTGACCACACACGTGAGCCAACTCGCTCATGTCAAATCAACCAAATCAACCCTGAACCCTAATTTGCCTCCAGGTCGGCACTCAATGAGAAATGGTTCTCAGTTGCCAAATTAAATTATTATACTGATTTATACTGTTAAATTACCATTTGTTCATGTTAAGTGAGCAATGACTGCTAATTTAACTGCGAGGGATGACTATTTAACATTACAAATATTAAAAAATACACTAAAATACTGTTGTAATCCACTGTGAATTTAGAGCTATTCATTTATAAATTATGTTTTATGCTATAAAATTTGTTATTTATTGTCATTGTAAAATGATTAATCTAACTGCTAATTTACGAGCAAGGATGACTATTTTACAATCGTAAAATACAGTAACAGGCTGTTGTAATCCACCGTTAATTTAAAGCTTTTAAAAATGCTGTTTCATGCTCTTATTGTTGAATTACGAATACTGCCCCCGCGACCGACCTCGGATAAGCGGTAGAAAATGGATGGATGGATGAAATACAGTATCATACTGTTGAAAAGTCATCATAAATTAACATACACAAGCGAACACGTGGAAAAAACAGTTTCACAAAAATGGCAGTCTGTTCGTATGTCCGAATGTTCGTAACTTAATTGGTTTGTAACTTAAATGTTGGTAAATATGGTTAGACACAGTTTAGCGATTAACGATGATCACCAATCTTACCGATATAATGTCCTGTATAGCAGGTCTCTGGAGATAGACAGCTACTTCTGGTTCTAACTGTTGTCTCAATTGTAACATTCAGTCATTAATATCTCAATTGTGAACATTTTTTTGGCGCATGTCTTTTGGGGGAAGTTAAGTTTATTCATGTAGCCTATAATTAGTTACAGTAGCCTACAGGTTCTGTCTGCTCATCTTGGGAAAACAGTCAGCGACAAGTGGCTCCTTTAAACTACTTTTTAGCTTGATTTCTCCTTTCCCATCCAAGTCAGGAAAGGCCTGATTTAACGAATGCCTCTCATGATTATCCTGTAGTTTGGGGTGTGTTAAGAGTGATTTTTACTCCTCCATCCGCTTGGAAAATGCACAAGATCAACAATCGTAAATGTTTTTAAAAATGTTCAATATTACGATCAGAAATCCTTAAAGTCCCACAAAACAGGCCAAAGAAAATGTCTTGTAAATTCGACACACCACGGAAAAGAGCAACGTAAACAAGCCGGACAATGAGTGAATGGATAAAGAAAAATTGCAAAGTATCTGAAATCAGGCTTCAAAATGATCAAGACTTTAGACATTCTTTGAGCTTCCAGGTGCTGTGGGCTGAGCTAGATGCTCTGAAAATCCCACCTCCAGCTGTCAATCAAATACAACCCCAATTCAAATGAAGTTGGGACGTTTTGTTAAACATAAATAAAAACAGAATACAATGATTTGCAAATCATGTTTAACCTATATTTAATTGAATACACTACAAAGACAAGATATTTCATTTTCAAACTGATAAACTTTATTGTTTTTAGCAAATAATCATTAAATTAGAATTTTATGGCTGCAACACGTTCCAAAAAAGCTGGGACAGGTGGCATAAAAGACTGAGAACTGAGTTGAGGAATGCTCATCAAACATCTGTTTGGAACATCCCACAGGTGAACAGGCTAATTGGGAACAGGTGGGTGCCATGATTGGGTATAAAACGAGTTTCCCTGAATTGCTCAGTCATTCACAAGCAAAGATGGGGTGAGGTTCACCTCTTTGTGAACAAGTGCGTGAGAAAATAGTTGAACAGTTTAAGGACAATGTTCCAACAATGTACAATTGCAAGGAATTTAGGGATTTCATCATCTACGGTCCATAATATCATCAAAAGGTACAGAAAATCTGGAGAAATCACTGCATGTAAGCGGCAAGGCCGAAAACCAACATTGAATGCCCGTGACCTTCGATCCCTCAGGCGGCACTGCATCAAAAACCGACATCAATGGGTAAAGGACATCACCACATGGGCTCAGGAACACTTCAGAAAACCAATGTCAGTAAATACAATTCAGCGCTACATCCGTAAGTGCAACTTGAAACTCTACTATGCAAAGCAAAAGCCATTTATCAACAACACTCAGAAATGCCGCCGGCTTCTCTGGGCCCGAGCTCATCTAAGATGGACTGATGCAAAGTGGAAAATTGTTCTGTGGTCCGACGAGTCCACATTTCAAATTGTTTTTGGAAATTGTGGTCGTCGTGTCCTCCGGGCCAAAGAGAAAAAGAACCAACCGGACTTTTATGGTCGCAAAGTTCAAAAGCCACCATCTGTGATGGTATGTGGCTGTGTTAGTACCAATGGCATGGGTAACTTACATATCTGTGAAGGCACCATTAATGCTGAACGGTACATACAGGTTTTGGAGAAAGATATGCTGCCATCCAAGCAACGTCTTTTTCGGGGACGCATTCTGCACGTGTTACAACAGTGTGGCTTTGTAGTAAAAGAGTGCATCAAGCAAGAATGGGAATGAATTTCACCTACAAAGCTTCAACAATTAGTGCCCTTAGTTCCCAAACGTTTATTGAATGTTGTTAAAAGAAAAGTTGATGTAACACAGTGGTAAACATGACCCTGTCCCAGCTTTTTTGGAATGTGTTGCAGCCATAAAATTCCAAGTTAATGATTATTTGTTAAAAGTAATAAAGTTTATCAGTTTGAACATTAAATATCTTGTCTTTGTAGTGTTGTCAATTAAATACAGATCAAAAATGGTTTGCAAATCATTGTATTCTGTTTTTATTTGTTTAACACAACGCCCCAACTTCATTGGAATTGGGGTTGTACTAATTCTATCCGGATTTGCTGCTCTTCTGCCTGCAAACAGTTTGAGAGAGGAGCGACACACAGCACATGTTTTCGCGGGCCGCAGAAAGTCGTTCTGCCCATTTGTTTCCATTGAAACTGTTAATCAACGGAGGGACCTTCGTTGTGTACTGTCGGATTGGTGTGGGGCCGCGGGGTAGCGGATCCTGTGCCGTTCGCTGCTGCCTCGCAACACAACACGCGTGCGGCCAGATGGCAGAGACATGTTAACCCAACTTCAGGGAAGATGTATTTTTTCGAGCTGTGGGCATACTTTGATGGGCATACTTACTGCACGCTATACTGGTGGAACTGTGTCCATTATGAATGAAGAAGTGGCCTATGCATGGAATTAGGGCACTTGGTGTTTACATAGTGAGGCACGGAAAGTATACTCACGCCCCATAAAATCAGGAAATTCTATCTGGTGATAAAAGGTTCTTCAGCCATATCTCAACAATTCAGCACTATATTGTTTTCAGACTTTGCACAGGTTTTCAGCACTTATCTTCAAACATACTTAATGTATTTAGAAACAAAACAAGGATTTACGTTTTGGGGCACTTTAAGTGTGTGGCAAACAGTGATGAAGGCATATGTGGTCTCTCACATTTTAGAAATCAGTCAAGATGTTAAAAATGATTCTGTGTGTACCAGGCGTCAGACTGAAAGCTTCATCAAAAAGGTGCACCCGAAGCAAAGCAGAGCAAAACTGTGGGAGATGCTGCCTGGTGTGTGCGCAGCCAATGTGTCCCATTCAATTGAAGACCATGAAGTAGAAGAACAAGTAATGTTTTGACAGACTTACAGACTGAAAAACTTACAGGATTTGTGCACTGTAAAATGGACACTCTGTAGTCACAGCATGTTTATGCAATGTGGAAAGTGGACGTTTTCACCCAAACCAAATGACTCATGCTTACGTAGTTGATTTTTAAAAAACTCCTCCATAATTGTTCACTGCTTCATTTATTTTAAGTGCCATTTGTACATTCTGATTGCGATAATTGTGATGTGTCAGGCACCCATGCTTTGTGTGTGTGTGTGTGTTTCTGTGACTGTGTGTGTGTGTGCGCGCGCACGCAAGCGCACGGATTTTGTAACGCTGCTGATTTTCAAAGGAACTTCAGAGTCCTACGAAATAAGCATGCGTTAAAGGATTTGGAGGACAGTTTGTATGTCACGATACTTGTGCCACCCTTAATCGTAAACCTAAATACGAACACGCCCATCGTTTTGAAAAATTACAGTATCACCCACAAATCTTGAAAGAAATTCCTGCTAACTTGATTTTAATCTCTGTGTGCTTTGTGGGTGTTTTCAATAGTTGTAAACTGCATGACTCTGTGAAATATCTTCTGCCAACTCCCTTTTTACAATCCCAGCTCTTGGTCAACCCAAGATAAGCTCACTATGTAGTTGAAGCGAACACAATCTCTTGAGTGGATTTGGAGTTGGGCGGCTCGTACCTTTCTCATTTGGTTGTCTTCTGGAGTTGTTACTTGTAATGCCTTGTGAAAGTCACGTCACGTTCCTATCCTGTCAATGACATTAGGCTGTAAATTAGCAAGTTGTCGGGCAGAGAAGACAAAGGAATCCGAGGCTGAACACAAACCGTTCTCGAATACTGTTTTACAGTATTCAATACCATTTTAGAAACAATCAATACTATACCAAAACACAATAGTACAGCACATAACTGTGACACATACATCCTATGGAGCAGTTCAGAATCAATATTCAGCTAGCAAAAATGCAAAACATTCAAATGAAATACATCATACTTACCTGCGATATTGAGTATGAAATGTATTAATGTGTGCAGTGCGCTACAGTTTGCTAGTTGAATATGGCTCACTCTGACCAAACAAATCAGAGGATGTAAAAATGCTGACTTGGATGGCCAGTGCCCTGGCCCTGTGAAGACAAATTTGAAATCTGATTGGTTCAAGAAACAGTCTCATTGCAAAATGTTTGAATTACATTGGCCAGCACTATTGATTCTGAAGGCCCTGGGCAGATTAAATTAATGTGGCGGCACATAGAGGCTGAAATATGATCGGCCAAAAAAAATCTGACATCTACATGCATACACTGGAAGCAGTGTAGCCAAAAGAAATGCTACGAAATAAAGAGAAAAGACTGTTGGCAATACATTTCTGCAAATTTCATGGAACAAATATTCAAATTTTGGTTGTAAATGTAGGTCAGTTTTTCTGGTCGTGTTTGGGCCAGCAGAGAAGGCCTTGCAGTTTAATACTGGTCAGTATTAATTAGTATAAACAAGATACCGCTCAAATTATTAAGGTCTAAGGTGATTTTTGTCTATGATGCATATCACAGATTAAAGTGTAAAAAGAAATTCAGCACTGTAATGTCTCATTACTCTGCTCCAAAAACATCCTGTGTCTCTTTTTCATTCAGCTTTGTTGAGGCTGGACCACCTTTCGGGATGACTGTTACAAAAAAAGAAAAGATCCGTACGATCGAATAGTGGTTAGCACATCTGCCTCACAGTCGAATGGTCCTGTGTTCAAACACCGGCTCTGGCCCTCCTGTGCAGAGTTTGCATGTTCTCCTTGTGGGGTTTTCTCCAGGCACTGTGGCTTCCTCTCACATTCCAAAAACATGCATGTTAGGTGAATTAAAGACTCTCAATTGTCCATAGGTGTGAATGTGAGTGCGAATGGTTGTTTGTCTACATGTGCCCTGTGATTGGCTGGCGACCAGTTCAGGGTGTCTCGCGCAAAGTCAGCAGAGACCCTAATGAGGACGAGTGCTAAAGAAACTGGATGGATGGATGTTGCAGAAAAGTTAAAGAGAAAGCATTACACGAGCAGTGATGATCTTTAAATAGAACTGAGTTCTCGTAATGTATGCTGAGGTCTTCACAAGTTGAAGGATCGCTCTAATGCTGTGGACACTGGCACTTATTCCATAGTTCTGGACTTTAAAACGATGTCTGCAGAAAAGATTCCCACCCAAATAGACTCAGTAGTAATATTAGGCTTGTTTTCTGATGCCAGACTTATAGTTTCATATTTTGACCTGCCCACATTTTGGTCCAAATGCGTGTGCCTGCTGATATCAGTGACGGAAGATGAGGAAGTTTCCTTATTTAACTAGTACATGTTCTGCAGCGTTATTGTCACCTATATAGAAAGTCTGGATGTTTTTTTAGAAAAATATTGAGGTTAGATACATTTGAGTAGGCTTGTTTTGTTCAAATCGATCGCTCCTGTTCATTGCAGAAGGAAGACATGGCGGCATATCGATTTTGGCGATGCAAAAGGGGTGTTCCCAGGGATATTAGTTATTTACCAATTGCTCCATATGATATGGATATTATTGGAAATTACTGCCAGTTTCATTTTCTTGTTTATGAATACCGGTCACGTGCATGCTGGACTGTAGGTCCTTTTAATCCTTTGATACTCTGAAGTGAGGTGTCACAGACTTTGCCGATGCCGAGCATGACATCATGCATAATTGTCAACATTGTTATTATTATTACATTATTTTGAATACGTTTCACTATAAATCCACAAAATAATAAGAAAAGGTCAAACATAGCGATTGTGCTGAATGTCTATTAACTCTCGGTAGCATGGCTGTAATGTGAATTTGTCACAGTTGAACAGTTTGTCCATTGTCTGGATTTTTCACAGCCCTGTGAATGAAAGAGAGGAAGAAAGAGAACATCACAACAAGTGGTCTATTGTCTGCTTCTGCGCAGCACCTTCAAGTGAACATAAGCTCAAAACAGTATCTGTTATTTTGTTGTATCCCAGCAACCAGTAGTGTGTCACTCACTACTCATGCTTGAATGGCACCTATTGTCTTCCAGTTTGGTTTCATTCACCTAAGCAAACATGAAGACTGGTGCTTTCATATGAATGCTTGCTGATGGTCCATCCGGATCATTTTTTACATAAGTCGTCGTCTTGTGCCATTTTATTATTTGTTTTACAGGTTTTTCGAGAGAAAAGAAGAGTACTTTGACAGACTATCTCTACCTTCCAATTATGTGATTTGTTGCATGCTTGCAGAGTTGCAGACATCTCTTCAACACATGTTTCCCATTGAGCAGAGTTAGCAGTTCTTTTTAGGATCAAGAGTGAATCACGGCAGTGCACTGCTGTACACTCCTCGGAGCCTCCTGTCGATGTACCACACCCTACCGCAGGCATTATCACATCCTGTTCAGCTATTCGGCCTCTACTCTGCAATAACTTCCCAGCATGCAACACCTATGCCAAATGTCCAGCACACAGAGTTATTGACATGCACAACCCTAGTGCCTGCATACAATGTGCGTTTGTGTGTGTTTGTGTGTGAAAATTCACCAGCATGTGGATACAAATAGCCGGCATCTGTTTTAACTTAGGTAAACACACAACTGCGACGTCAATGGCTAGCTTACCTTGGATCATTTAACAACTAATAATAATAATAATAATAAAGAATTATTGTTGGGTGAGGGTGAGATGTCACATAGTGGAGATAAGTACTATAGTTTGGAGAGACAGAAAAATCAGTGGAGCATGTTTCTAGTTGTCTGCTGTTCTACGGAAGCTTGAACATTTACTTTTGATGCTTAATCTCTTCCTGTTTTTGTTAACAATGCAACATCGTGTAGCGAGATAAGAAATACATTATATTGACCTCAAGGTAAAAACAAGTCTTGATATTTCCTCAAGATGCTTTTACTTGACTTGAGAAAATACATCAAATAGTCCCCGTGCCGCACCCTTCCTGAGATCAGATGTTGAAACATTAGAGGCGAGTTTTACTATTGCACAGCCTCCTCTAGCGGCAGCACATAAAATGCAGGTAGAACAAGAAAAGTGAATCAGAGAAGCTAGTGGGGACTTTTAAAGGGAGGTACAGTACATGTATAACATTTAAAACCTTTTTTTTTTTTCAATGGGAGCTGCAACACACATGATCAGGGGGGGAAAAAAACTATTTGTGTGTTTACCGATGTGGTGTCAGTGGTGGTTCGAAGTTGAACGGCACCCTGTGCGAGAATGCGGGAGGAGACCCCGGAGACGGCCCAGGACACGCTGGAGAGACTACGTCTTTCGGCTGGCCTGGGAACGCCTCGGGATCTGGATGAAGTGGCTGGGGAGAGGGGAGTCTGGGCTTCCCTGCTTATGATACTGCCCCCGCGACCCGACCTCGCGGTAGAAAATGGATGGATGGATGGATTAAAATGGAATAAGTGGATACTTTGATGTTCCGGGAAATTGATAGCAGTCATTTAATGCATAGTTCATAATTATCCCTCAGGATAATCTGTCAGAGACAGTCGATAATCAGGCCTATGTGATTTTCTAGGGAGGGAAAATGCTTAACCCCGTACCCCGCTTAACAAGTGAGAGCTTTAACCTCACCCCTTGAAGGACAACCTCATGTGGAACAACAATTAAAGTCACTGACGTGATTAAAACACGAGTGACAGTATGAACACATGCTTTTCACTGGCTTGCTGCGATACACACAGACATGCTGCAAGTATGCAGTTTTGGAGAAAACGTACACAGTGTGCATGCCTGCATGTGCACAGCAAGGAGCTGCAGAATGTGTCTAAAGGAGTGAATTAAGAGCTGAGAAGAGAGAGGTCCAAACCACCTTTTGTTCATGTTTGAGTGAGCATTCATTCTGTGAGGTTTTTTTTGGATGGGGGAGGAAGTGTGGGCGTGGAGGCTTTCTGGGAGGTGTTGACGGAAGCTATGTTAGGATTGGTCACTGTGCCATTATTCTTTAAACTCGCCTAACTTACACTGCTTGCCCTTTGGACGAGAATCATGTGTGAATTAAGGCCAGTGTGTATGTTTGCCCAAATTTCGGTAAGAACAACATGAACTGTTGGTTTTTATTTCATCATAAAACTACAGTGAACCCCTAATAAATTTTCTCAAGATGATGTAGCAGTAAATATACTAAAGTGGGAAAACAGGTCCTAAGGAATACTGTAAAAAGTGTGTTTTAATAAATTTAAATGTGTGGGAGGGGGGCAAAATTCAAAGTTTTTTAGAAATCTCTTTATTGCATATTTTCACGCATCACAGGTTGGTCTGGGAATTTCCTGCGATAAACTGGTTTTCACTCATTGTGAACTGTTATACAAGTCTTCTTTTCTGGCTTAATGAGGCTTAACACACCTTCCAAAGCAAGATTGCATGAATCTCAAGAGAATCTCTTGTGTTTCAAGAGCGCGGTTACAGACCAAGATGTGTTCATCCAAAATGTTTTCATATGACCTCTTCAATAATATCACTTTTCCGCACCTCTCAGATGTGAAGCTGTGGCAACTGGCAACAAGATCCAATTTCCATTTTCATTTCCTCACTCAGGTCACGGGCGTGCACGAACCTATCCCAGCTATGTTCGGGTGAGAGGCGGGTTACACCCTGAACTTGTCGCCAGCCAATCGCAGGGCACATATAACAACCATCCGCACTCACATTCACACCCACGGGCCATTTAGAGTCTTCAATCAACCTACCACGTTTTTGGGATGTAGGAGGAAACTGGAGTACCCGGATAAAATCCACGCAGGAAAGGGGAGAACATGCAAACTCCACACAGGCAAGGCCAGATTTGAACCCGGGTCCTCCGAACTGTGAGGCAGATGTGCTAACCAGTTGTCCACGGTCCCGCCTAGTACAATATAATATGAATCAGAATTAAGAACTTTTGTCCTTGTCTTACATTTCTCCAGCAGACGAATGAGAGAGGAAGCACCACTGGCAACAAGAAAAGGAGGAATGGCAGTTTTGCAACAAGAGAAAAGAAGAGCACTGTCCCACCAGACCCGGCCAGCAGATGGAGCTCGAGTAGAAAAAGTCTTGAAAGTGGATCCTTCCATTTTCTATTTAATGCAGAGAAATGATGAAATTGGGACAAACGTGTGAATAAACATGCTTCACAGACTTTATAATGCTGCTTTGGAATTATTTATGCAGTTTGTGTCCGCCAGCCTCTGAACTAATGGAATTCCTGCCAGCTCTCCGTGTCCTTTCTCTGCTATGAGGGCCTCTCCTCCAAATTGCTAAAGCAACCTTTTCTCTTCCTTCCCGGCAGCCACTGTTTCGTGGAGCCGTGGGCAAAACGGGATCATTGTGAGACAACGCGGCGGGATGGGATGGGAAAACGTGTCATGCCGTGATTGCTGTGGATGCCCGGCAAGATTTGTAAACTGCCCAAACATTTGTCAGAGCAGTCATGGTGTGGATGAGAAACTTAGTTAACCGTACTAGAACGGGGTTGAGTGCGTTTGCGAAAGTTGACTTCAAAAGAGAACTATATTTGAAATTATATTATACTTCACAAGTTTCTCTAAGTTTCTGTAATGCTCCAAATCAGTTTAGGAGTTACAATCACATTTATTTTATTTCTATTTTTCTCCTCAGGAAACCAGTTCCATTTGGAAGTGCAGCGATACCTCGCCGTAATTAACTGAAATACTTGGCATATTTGTTTATTATGATGAGTATAATAAACTCAAGTATAATTACAAATGTAATTGAGGATCCCGTTCAGTACTGGGATAGGCAAAGGTGCATATATCCAAGCCTACTGTATACAGGCTTGCTCCCTCCTCAGTAATGTGTGAAATGGTTTTCTCAAAGACCTGGGAGGTTATTTCTAAAACTAAAGACAGTAGATAAAATATTGTTTCTTAATAATAATAATTTGAAAATAAGAATAAAGTCCTCATTACCCCAGATTTTATAAGCACACAATAATGACTGCAATAGTTGCATCAACATTGCATATCCTATTGAATTTGTATATTTTATACCATACCATTGTGCACACATTCATCATAAAAATATTAGATGAATGAACCACATTAAATCATGTTATTTTGTTGATGATTCCTATGCGGACACTGTTGAAAGACAGCAAAAAAGTACCAATACAAATATTGTGGTTGAGAATGACAATCAAGGTTTTCTCATGCAAGGAGGAGTGCACACGAAGCCTCGCGTGATGAAAACTTCATCTGCATCCCGTTACACAAAATGGACCGCTTCCAAGTTGCGTTACACCCTACCACGTCCAATCAGGTTCAGCTGCGTGACATCCTGGATGTGTCAACAACTACTGCAGTTTAACAGTTGACACTGAGGAGCTGCTCCTCCAGTTGGAGTCGGTGTTTTTTTCATCCAGTTTCAGTTTTTATCAAGTATAGTCAAATCCATCCATCCATTTTCCGTACTGCTTTTCCTCAATAGGATTGCGGGCGTGCTGGCGCCTATCTCAGCTAACTCTGGGCGAGGCGCAGGGTACGCATGGAGACAATCAATCATTCACACTCACAGTCACACCTATGGGCCATTTAGAGTCTTCAATTAACCTACCATGCATGTTTTTGGAATGTGGGAGGAAACCGGAGTACCTAGAGGAAACCCACGCAGGAGCGGGGAGAACATGCAAACTCCACACAGGCGAGGCCGGATTGGAACCCGGGTCCTCAGAACTGTGAGGCAGATGCGCTAACCAGTTGTTCACGGTGCCGCCTAGTACAATATAATATGAATCAGAATTAAGAACTTTTCTCCTTGTCTTACATTTCTCCAGCAGACGAATGAGAGAGGAAGCGCAAACATGTCTCATCTCAGTACCGATTACTGAACCTCTGTAAGAACCAAATTAAAAAAGATGTTTACATGTATTTTCCAAATATGCCAACTGGCTGCTCTTTAGTATGATCACAGTTCCTAATTGTTCTGGAATCTTTTGGGATTTGTTTTTCTTTCACACTCCTTATCACACTAGACATAATATGACTATTCTCATACAAAATCGTATACTCAAAACTGAATTTCATGGTTAAAAGACCCCAAAAAATTGTTTGCAGAAGGACTGACATTAACATTCCAGTCCACAGGTGGTTAAAATGGGAGCTCATTTAAAAATATGCTCAATATCAATATCAATTAATTAAATTATTTTTCATGTTGCCCACATGGACACAAATTCAGTTCAACTCAAATCAATTGAATTTCTATAGTGTCAAATCACAACAGAAACAAACAAACAAACAAATCCAGGCGTGCCGTTTTTGTAATGTAATTTCCTTTACTGCAACACACTGCACATCAGTGACTATTAACTGCGACATGTGAAGACAGAAGCCACAAATTGTCTACTCAGTCATGTTTACGAGGTATGAAACTTCACATTAATCCGTCACTTTGCATTTAACACATATTCTCACTGACCGTGCTCTCAAAATACAACTCAAAAATATATACACGCAATATGCAATGTTATGCAGTCATCCAATATCCAGTAGACACTGTTCACTGAAAAAAACATCATTTGAATTTAATCTTCAGCTTAATTTGAGCGCTCATTGGTTGCACTTGGTTAAAATGTGTTAAACTAACAGATGTTATTAAAAAAAAATTTGAGGGAGAGAGGGGGAAATTACATCAACATACCACATTTTAATCATGTACAATCAAAAATTAAGTACTTTTTTTCAGTGTCTAAGTGGAGATGAGGTGCGTATACTGCTAGTTTACCCATCAGCTAATTATCATGTTGAAACACTATTTCCGCATGTTCACAATTACGCCAAAACCAGAATTCCACATTATAGCAACATTACTGATGGCTTCATACACACACAGAGACCTGTTTACCATACGTTGCTTACCCGACCCCCGAACCGCAATGAGAGACTGAACAAAAAATATTACATTGAGTTGATCAAAGAGCCGCTGTGAGTCGTCTATTAAAGTGTTTTAACCGAGATATTTATTGCCGGAGAATATTGATGCTAGTGGACCATTCGGGCTCCACTGACAGTTTAAAGCAGAGAGAGTTTTTTAAATTCTGTATGAAATAAATCCAATCAAAGTAATTTAATCAGAATACCGCGGATATGACTGAATCCATGTTCAGAGGTCCATCATTAAAAAGGGGGGTGTGCCTACCGTGCTCTATATCAGATTTTTATTTGTATAATTTGTACATTATTTTTGTGTTATTGCTCTACATCTCTCTCAATATATTATGTTTCAGCCTGCCACGATACCAAATTATTTTAGGATGATATATTTTCCCAAAAACTATCACGCTAAACAATAGTAAAAAAAAATTTTATGCCACTGATATAAGGGTATTATAGAGAATAATAATTCAAGTACACCTTTTTTAAGAACAATTCACTTTCAATTCTAAAGAACATTGAACACTGGCAAATAAAATATCTTAAATTAAAAATCTAAATAACAGACTCAGGCCCTGCAAAAAAATTGCACTTGAACAAATATTAAACATTTGGCACATAGGTATAGAATCATTAACCCACTGAAGAGGCCCCAAAAGTGTTTTAATCCCTGCCAAATTTGAATGAATAAAAAAACACCATGTATGTATGTACTAGAAAGCATTTATAAAATGTTAACTTTGTGGTGGTTCGGCACGTCCTCGTCTTATTTTGGTGGGCTCATTTCCTGCACCACACTGCTTGTCGTTTGCGTTATTGTTTCAGGCTGGGCTGGGCAGCTTCTGGAGGGACACTCATTCTTGCGCACCTGCAACCAATGTTGCCGCATTCGAGTGAGCTTTTGGCTCTAGCCCTTAGCTTGCTAGCTCATTAGCTTGTAGGCTAGTGAATGTAATAAACGGTTAACTTTCCCTTTGTCCCAGTTGTGTGCCTCTACGGAGCAAACGCCATTTTGCCATCAACTTCCTGCATCATGAGCGGCAAGGCGGGCCTTACCACCACAATGCAAATTTATCAAGTCTATTGTATTTATGGAATCACAACCCGCCCTACTCTTTGTCTGCTTAGCTAGCACCAAGACTAGATTCATACTTTTGATTCGCTGTGTGTGGAAGCGCCACACACACACACACACAAACGCGCACTCACTTACATACGTAGGACAGGTCTTAAACCACGCGTCTGTGGACGCAGATTGACTATGCTTCATGCGTGCCTGCTAATTTTTGTGAGTCTCAGATGCAGGATGCACATAAAACTAGATCCCTGCATATTGCATGAGATTGCTGTAAAGAAAGAAAGAAATGAAAATAAAAAGCTTTGAGACAGTAGCAGATTAAATACATTTGATAGCTGTCTGGAAATCTTGAACAATAATCGTAATACGTATAATTGTAACTGAATCTAAATTTTGAGAGCAGTACGATGTTTCACCTTCGCAGGCCGCTTGACTTAACTACAGCCACCGTAGCGTGTGACAGGAAAAGTCCTTTAATATACAGGAGTGTGTGAGCAAGGGCAGGTTTGACAGGGAACACCCACAATTTAGGGTTTGCCACCCAGAGCGGGATTAAAGTGCGTAAATGACAGACTTAAGTCGATGGGAGAATCTGTGCAGTCAGACAAGCCTTTTCCTCTCACGCACATGGGAGAACATGGCCCAAAGAGAAAACTAGCTGATGAACCTTAAAATGGATATCAGGATTATCAAATAAATCCTCAAACAGCTTTCCATAGAGGACCTTTGCCTTTATGGACTTCATCGACATTTTTCAATAATCAGCCACTGATATACTACTGCAGTCACTGCATATACTGTCAACATATTCAAAATAATTACAACAAAATGGCAATTAACTAATGAACCCAAGAATGTCCATCCCCACTAGTCTATTATGGGTCCCACATTAAAATTAATTTAATAGGGACTTAAGCATGAAGATGATCATTTGCTGCATATGATGGGGGCAAACATGAATCCAACAACTGTATCCAGGTACAATCGAAGGCAAGGTAAGTAAGTTCAATGGTCGGTAGATTTGTGTGTTTTATGAAATATTTATTTTTGGTCAGTAAAATGATTCTTTTCACTGGAACTAAGAAATGTGTCTAGTTCAAATCTTACAGTTCTCAGTGAATAGGTTAGGTTTCTACACTTGGATTGTCTCCTGCCGCCTGCCAACATGTCTTAAGTATTTTACTACCATGAAGAACAAATTCATTGTGACACCAAAGGGTGTTGGTGTGTGGCATTAGCTGGCAAGCAGGGCAACAATGTTGTCATGAGTAGCTCACAGAACAAACTATCTCCGCAATGAGCCACTGAAAGAAAATCATAGGATCGAGAAAGTTGTTTTCCGGGCAAGCCGTGCCATTAGTGGAGAGGCTCGACGTCTGCACACATCCGGACAACAAAGATGTGTTGTAGATGAAGCAGGTCTGCAAAATAGAAGTTAATGTACAGAAAATAACTAACACTTTAACTAGCACATTTTCTTGTGATGTTTCATGTTCATAGAATGCATTTCACTGGTACCAAAACAGCCTACAAGAACACGTAAAGAGCTCTTTTCCCAAAAAGATAAAAGCCCAAAAATGATCTTGGATTGCGATACCATACATTCATATACAGACTTTATTATCTCTATTGTTTGCCTGTTTGGGTAAATAAATAAATTTACAGCATTTTGGAAAGTAGCTCTTCACATATTTATCTGTTTTTTTGCAATAGCTATTGCTTTCAACGCACATTATCGTAATCATTTTTTCCATCTTAACCCTTCCATAACTTTGTAATAAACTAATAAATGTAAATGTTTGTCGTTTACATCTTTACAACATTTGCCACTTTTGTAAAAAACCTGAAAAGTATATTTGCTCTGTTTAAATGTTTGATACCTGAGGGGCCTTTTTGTTGATCTTGCAGAGCTGGTGCGACTGCTTGTCGGCAGACTTAGATGTCACCTCGGATAATGCAAATAATGCTTCCGTACAACAAAGCGAGGAACCTCTCTTGGTTTCTGTGGTTGGATGAAATACCTTCAAGTCATTAGCACTCAAAGTTACAGTCAGTCTTCTGAGGTCTTTAAATAATTGAATCATTTTCCTCAGCTCATTCACAGTTGTCATTTTACTGGACTGGCGCATTGCACATTGTACTCTCAGCAGTCACTAATCTGATCAGATCCAGTGCAAAGCCTGTATTTAAAAATAAAATAAAATCTGCCGTCACAAAGTAAATAATAAATACTATTGTGGTTGTAGTTCGCAGTGGCATAGAACTGTACTGCTTCCTTCTGAGAGCTGTTGTTAATCATGTTTCGTGAACATTAGCCAAATTATAATATCACCTTATTACAAAAAGCTCTCAGTATGATTCAGAGCAGTTTTCACCGCAAGAAAAAAATAGCTCTTTTCCAAAACTCAGTTTGAATAACTTTGTCAAGGCGCACTCAGTACTTAAAAGTGTTGCTGAGTGTTTGCCACAATCTATTTGTAATGTTAGTTGCATGTTCTTGCCACAACATTCCCACAAGTCTTTGTATTAAGAAAATCAATGACTGCGCCAACAAGCATCTGTCATCCTGCGAGACATCATCCTCTTTATCAGACTGACAGACGACTGCAGACGCTGTCAATGACAGCAGTCAAGCAGCATGACTATGATGCTCAACAAGAGGAGGCGTACAAAAAAAAAAAAGTTAAGTGATCATTTTCCACCGGAGAGAGGATGTTGTTTCTGGCAGTTTCTGAGACATTTCGTCATGGGCCTTTTAAAAGCAGTCAGTGACTGCTTGTCAAAAATGCAGCCCTATGGGGGCAGAAGCCAGTGCAAACTGTAGGCCGGTCCCAAGCCTGGATAAATGCATAGAGTTGCGTCAGGAAGGGCATCCGGCTTAAAACTTTGCCAAACAAATATGAGCGCTCATCCAGAGAATTCCATACTGGATGGGTCGTGGCCCGAGTTAACATCTGCCACCAGCGCCATTAACCTTCAGGGCACCGGTTGAAATTCAGCTCCTGTGTGTCGAAGACGAAGGAGAGGTGGAAAGCAGGTTCTTGGACATAAAGAGAAGCGGATGGCACAGAGCTTAAAACTGAACATGGGGACTTTCAATGTTGCGACTATGACAGGAAAAGCTCGGGAGTTGGTTGACATGATGATTAGGAGACTATTGTGTTGATATATTGTGTGTCCAGGAGATAGGTGTAAAGGCAATAAGGCTAGAAGTTGAGGGGCAGGGTTTAAATTATATTACCATGGTGTAGATGGGAAGAGAAATGGAGTAGGGGTTATTTTAATGGAAGTGTTAGCTAAGAATGTCTTGGAGGTGAAAAGAGATCGCGTGATGAGGCTGAAACTTCAAATTGAGGGTGTTATGTATAATGTGATCAGTGGCTATGCCCCACAGGTAGGATGTGACCTAGAAGTGAAAGAGAAATTCTGGAAGGAGCTAGATGAAGTAATTTTGAGCATCACAGACAGAGAGAGTCGTGATTGGTGCAGATTGTAATGGACTTGTTGGTGAAGGAAACAGGGGTGATGAAGGAGTGATGGGTAAGTACAGCATCCATGAAAGGAACTTGGAGGGACAGATGGTGGTAGACTTTGCAAAAAGAATGGAAATGGCTGTAGTGAACACTTTTTTCCAGAAGAGGCAGGAACATAGGGTGACCTACAAGAGCGGAGGTAGAAGCATGAAGGTGGATTACATCTTGTGCAGATGATGGAATCTGAAGGAGTTTTCTGACTGTAAGGGGAAAGTGTGGCTCGAAAGCATAGGATGGTGGTGTGTAAGATGATTCTGGTTGTGGGGAGGAAGATTAAGAAGACAAAGGCAGAGCAGAGAACCATGTGGTGGAAGCTGAGAAAGGAAGAGTGTTGTGCGGGTTTTCGAGAAGAGGTGTGACAGGCTCTCGGTGGAAAGGAGGAGCTTCCAGAAGACCGGACCACTACAGCCAAGGTAATCAGAGAGACAGGCAGGAGATTACTTGGTGTATCTTCTGGTAGGAAAGGGGAGGAGACTCGATGGTGCAACCTCAAAGTACAGGAAATCATGCAAGGAAAGAGGTTAGCTAAGAAGAAGTGGGAGACTGAGAGGACCGAGGAGAGGAGAAAGGAATACACGGAGATGCGACGTAGGGCGAAGGTAGAGGTGGCAAATGCCAAACAAGAGGCCTATGATGACATGTATGCCAGGTTGGACACTAAAGAAGGAGAAAAAGATCTATGCAGGTTAGCCAGAAAAAGGCACAGAGATGGGAAGGATGTGCAGCAGGTTAAGGTAATTAAGGATAGAGATTGAAATGGGCTGAATGGTACCAGTAGTGTGCTGGATAGATGGAAAGAATACTTTGAAGAGCTGATGAATAAGGAAAATGAGAGCGATGGAAGAGTAGAAGAGGCAAGTGTGGTGTACCAGGAAGTGGCAATGATTAGTAAGGGGGAAGTTAGAAAGGCACTAAATAGGATGAAAAATGGAAAGGGAGTTGGTCCTGATGACATTCCTGTGGAGGTATCAAAGCATCTAGGAGATGTGGCTGTGGAGGTTTTGACCAGGTT
The DNA here is from genome assembly GCF_024500385.1 of Phyllopteryx taeniolatus. Classification (NCBI taxonomy): domain Eukaryota; kingdom Metazoa; phylum Chordata; class Actinopteri; order Syngnathiformes; family Syngnathidae; genus Phyllopteryx; species Phyllopteryx taeniolatus. The sequence continues at coordinate 15,033,009 of NC_084505.1, forward strand.
GTACAACAGAATTGGTTGTGAAGATGCCTGAAGAATGGAGGAAAAGTGAGCTGGTGCCCATTTATAAAAACAAGAGTGATGTGCAGAGCTGTGGGAATTATTGAGGAATAAAATTAATGAGCCTCACAATGAAGTTATGGGAAAGAGTAGTGGAGGCTAGACTCAGGACAGAAGTGAGTATTTGCAAGCAACAGTATGGTTTCATGCCTGGAAAGAGGACTACATATGCATTATTTCCCTTGAGAGTGTTGATGGAGAAGTGCAGAGAAGGTCAGAAGGAGCTACATTGTGTCTTTGTGGATCTAGAGAAAGCCGATGACAAAGTACCCAGAGGTATTGTGGTATTGCATGCAGAAGTCTGGAGTGGCAGAAAAGTATGCTGGAATAGTACAGGACATGTATGAGGGCAGAAAAACAGTGGTGAGGTTTGCTATAGTGGGTGGGACTGCATCAGAATCTGAATCCCTGTGGACCATGGTGTTGTCAGATGACATTATGATCTGCAGTGAAAGCAAGGACGGGGTGGAGGAACCGTTAGAAAGGTGGAGGCATGCACTGGAAAGGAGAAGAATGAAGATTAGCCGAAGTAAAACAGAATGTATGTGCATGAATGAGAGGGCTGGAGAGGGAAGAGTGAGACAACAGGGAGAAGAGATAGCAAGGGTGGAGGACTTCAAATACTTGGGGTGAAGTAAAGAAACGGGTCCAAGCAGGTTGGAACGGGTGGAGGAAGGTGTCAGGTGTGTTATGTGACAGAAGAGTCTCTGCTAGGATGAAGGGCAAAGTTTATAAAACATTGGTGAGGCCAGCCATGATGTACGGATTAGAGACAGTGGCACTGAAGAGACAACAGGAAGCAGAGCTGGAGGTGGCGGAAATGAAGATGCTAAGGTTCTCTCTAGGAATGACCAGGTTGGATAGGATTTGAAATGAGCTCATCAGAGAGACAGCAGAGTTAGATACAGCAGACTTCAATGGTTTGAACATGTCCAGAGGAGAGATTGTGAGTATATTGGGAGAAGGATGATGAGGATGGAGCTGCCAGGCAAGAGAGCTAAAGGAAGACCAAAGAGAAGGTTGATGGATGTAGTACGAATGAAGACATGAGGGCGGTTGGTGTTAGGAGGACGCAGGAGATAGGCTTACATGGAAAAGGAGGACACGCTGTGGCGACCCTTAACGGGACAAGCCGAGAGGAAAAGAAGAAGTGACTGCTTGTCAAAAGTAGTGGATTATGACTCCAAATCAACACTGTGAAATGCCTAGTACTTTTTTAAACTCAAGGCAGTGTGGATGTGTAATAATTAGTACAGCACAGTTTGTTGGTGAGTTGACATTTTGAAAATAAACTCTAAATAAGTGGTCAATCAAGACAGACCAATCCAGCACTCTCAGGCACTTTTGTGTAGTGCACACAATGCATTATCGCAACTAAGACCTCATCCTGAGGGAAGGTTATGATAATGCAGAGAGAAATTCATTCCTTGTTCATAATCAATCATTCCTCAAATTCATCACAGAAGTGAAAGTTATCTTACAGGGCACTGACTTGCTCTGACGACTGAGCCATCATTCCATTTCTATTGCTGCTCTTGCCATTTCTTCCAGTTTCAATTTCTTCAAAAGAAATACATAGTATTGATATAACAACGCATAACAGTGAGATGGTCATCAATAGCACCTGTGGAGCGAGTTAACATAAAAATTTGTTTTAACTGCTTTTTGCAGCAGGAATTAATACATTTAATAAAGACAAACAGACACAATATGAAATCTTTTGTGCAATGGAAAACAACTTTAATTAAATGACTCACTTATTTTCCATGTCATGCTAACTTTCTCTGACTTGGGGTCTCAGCTCCACTATCAAAGGAACTTTTTATAATACGGTCTTATTTAATAATATAAAACATATTGTCGCTCTAACATCCGTTGTTGGTTAAGAAAAAGAAACGGAAAGGAGCCTGACAACAAAATATTTCAAACAATATTTCTTGTCTCGCCGGCACGTAGGTGTGAATGTGAATTTGAATGGTTGTTTGTCTCTATGTGCCCTGCGATTGGCTGGCGACCGGTTCAGGGTGTACCCCGCCTCCCGCCCGAAGATAGCTGGGATAGGCTCCAGCAGCCCGTGACCCTACTGAGGATAAGCGGTAAAGAAAATGGATGGATGGATGGATTTCTTGTCTCTCTTCACGTTTTCCACAATAAGTGTCACCTGCTTTGACTTGGCAGATACTGTAAATGTCAAAAATATGTATTTGCATGTATGTTGTTGAACAAAACTCAAGACACTTCTCAATGTATGACAGGAATGCATGTTTAACTTAATATTATGCATTCTCTGACTCACACAAACGTTCCTATTTTATTTGCTTGTCATCACGTCTTGTGTGTAGAGTCCACCATGCCTTTGTGTCCAAGTCTGTTCCGGGCGTGTGACACTTGGACGTGAAAGTATTCAAACGTTCATGAGAAACGACTCCACAAGCATCAGTAAATGCAATCTTGCACATTTCTGCTCTGATATATTTCCCTTAAATAAGCTTGGTCTCAACCTTTGGCCCTTGTTTGGCTGACGTGAAATTGTCACCGCTACGTGTAATTTCTGTCACAGTGGTGCGCAAACATTCTGAGTGAACATTTTTCTACTTTTCTCCAATAGGTGAGTGCTAGTTCAAACTGCCTGTTTTAGTATGCGAATAAATACGGAAGGTGACAATTATGCACTCTAAAAGGGGCTTAGTGTAAGGTAGATAAGTATTTCAAGAATGGTCATTCATTGAGAAATGATCAAATGTGAAATCACAAGTTTGACCTGTAATGAGGGTGGAGGAAGCCCTCACCCACAAATGCTGATGGAGCGATTGCATGGAACGATGGTGGCCACATTCTTCTCTTTAAACTAAAACCCCTCCCACTTTGCATTACATATAACTCAGCAAACACAGTGATGCTCACAACTGCAGATCCTCTCCTGTGTTCCCACCTGGTCCACATCCAGATCCTCCATCATGTCTCTGAGGGCTAAATCCTACGGCCAGAAAACCCTGAGCGTCTACGGTGGAGCCGGCGGCCACGGCACCCGCATCTCCTCCGCCCTGTCGGGCTACGTGCCCGCTCCAGGCTTCAACCTGGCTGACGGCTTGGACCTCCAGGTCGGCGCCAACGAGAAGGCCACCATGCAGAACCTGAACGACCGTCTGGCTTCTTACCTGGAGAAGGTGCGCACCCTTGAGAAGGAGAACGAGCACCTGGACAAGCAGATCAGAGCCTGGTACCAGAGCATAACTGTCATCAGCCACGACTACACAAGCTACTTTGCCATCATTGATGACCTGAAGGATAAGGTGAGAGTAGTATTCCAGGATTAGCCGCCAAATTGTGTGTGTGTTGGACGTAGCGGAGATATGATGGCACATATGTATAACGGCCACTAACTCTGTTTAGAAGACAGAAAGCAAATTCTCATTCCAAAGTGTCAACAGCATCACACCGATAACAATTACATGACAATGAAGTGTACACCACATACATGCATACACAGTTTTGACCTGACTTTTAGCTAATTGGTCAACTGTGACAGTTGTCATATGCAAAATAATCACTCCATCCCAGGAAAACGACACAGTACTCTCCCTTATTGTGTGAACGCTACTGACCTTACTGATTACAAATGAATCTAGAAGGTGTTTCAATGGGTGGCACGGTGGAACGGTGGTCGACTGGTTAGCAGATCTGTCTCACAGTTCTGAGGACTGGGGTTCAAATCCCGGCACCGCCTGTGTGGAGATTGCATGTTCTCCCCGTGCCTGCATGGGTTTTCTCCGGGTACTCAGGTTTCCTCCCACATTCCCAAAACATGCATGGTAGGTTAAATGGATATTCTAAATTGCCAGTAGGTGTGAACGTCAGTGCGAATGGTTGCTTGTTGGTATATGCCCTGCAATTGGCTGGCGACCACTTCAGGGTGTACCCCGCCGCTCACCCAGAGTCATCTGAGATAGGCGCCAGCACAGACCGCTTATCCTCACTAGGGTCGCCACTCGTGAGGATAAGCGGTATGGAAAATGGATGGATGGATGGTGCTGCAGTGTCGATCAACAGACTACTAGTAAGTTTCCTGGTCATGTCAGACTTTTGCAGCCATTTGTTGCTAGGCAAAAAAATCATTGGCCTCAATCCTAACTGCCAATTTAAAAAAAAATCCCACCTGGTTTGCCGATTTTGAATGGCAAAACTATGGCTGGAAGTCAAACACTCAGATATATACATTGCAAATAACTCCAAAAACATCACAATAAGATTTACAGGACATTTTTTTAAACATTAATTCCACACTGCTGCTATTGGCTGACAACCAATGCAGGATATTCTCTGGCTCACTCAATCAGCTGGAATGGGCACCAGCTCATCCGCAACTCTAATGAGGACAAGTGCTATAGAAGATGAATGGCTTGATGGATGGATAATTCCACACTGTTCTGCAGGTTTATCATAAAAACAAGACCCGTACAGTATTAGAATAAGGGGGGAAATGAACACTGGGGAAAATGTCTTTCCTGACTACTATTTTCAACTGAATTCAGTAATAGTAAAATGTGTAGTATTATATGAGATGGTGTATTGTTTGACTAATGTGCTCACATTGTAGTCTCTCTGATATGTTTTGGATTCCTTGTCAGATCTGTGTCGCTGCCAGGCTCAATGCCAAGACAATTCTGGATAGTGACAATGCAAAACTGGCTGCTGATGACTTCAAAATGAAGTGAGTATGCTGTCTGTTTACCATCACATATTTGACATCTGACACGAGCCAGCTAAACCTCAATGACCTCTGTGACGCCTTCAGGTATGAGAATGAGCTGGCCATGAGAATGACTGTGGAGGCAGACTCCACTCGGCTGAAGAGGCTTCTGGAAGAGATGAACATGGCCAGAGTGGATCTGGAGTGCCAGGTGGACGGTCTGAAGGACGAGCTCATCGTGCTGAAGAAGAACCACGAAGAGGTGAGGGCATCCTGTCACCATTTAAACAAAGGTGCTTGAGCCAAATGAATTGACTTTACCTGGGTCAATACATTCCTACGCTTGACCAACACCCATGATGTGTTTGCGCACAATTCTTCACCTCAGTGTGTGTTACTCCACTGCTGATGAATGAGCCAATACCATCCCTCCGCTATTTACTATTCCCTCTACAGTATGTGAACAGTGTCACCATTTGACACAGTCTATTGTGGCTTGTGACAGTGCAAGAGCACACACAGAACCACACTCCCCTCTGAATACACAGACGAAGTTCCGTTTTGGGTGAATGTTTTTACAAACAGCTCTGCTCCATTAAACACTGTCTTCACTTCCTTGCATTCTTCTTTGCTTCCATTAGCTCATTGTTACTGTTTGTCTTACAGGCACACACTCAAACATGTTAAATCAATGCACATGCACATATTTCAAAAGAACCACAACCAGGAAAAGAACCAGGAAAAATGTCAGTTGACAAGATTCCTTCTTTGACTCCTCACAGGAATTGGCTCTGCTCAGGAGTCAGATGGGCGGTCAGGTTAACGTGGCTGTGGAAGTGTCTCCCTCTCTAGACTTGAACCAGGCTATGACAGAGATCAGAGAACACTATGAGGCTATGATCGCCAAGAACAGCAAGGACCTCGAGTCCTGGTACCAGAGCAAGGTAAAGAACACAGCTAATGACAACTTCAAAAAATAATAATAATTAACCATGTAGCATTGTGTCTGTGATGTGCTAAGATCGCCGCAGTAGCGCAGGAAGTGATGACACATTCAGAGTCTCTGGTGACATCCCACTCAGAAATCAAAGACCTGAAGAGCACTCTCCAGAGACTTGAAATTGAACTGCAGTCCCATCTTAGCATGGTACGTCACCTTGTATTTTCTCACCAAAATGTAATCCCGCCTGACCGTTTATCTCAGGCAGCCCGCTCATGTCGTCCCTGTGTGACCCAACCAGAAAGCATCCCTGGAGGGCACCCTGGCAGAGACACAATCCCACTACACCGCACAGCTAGCAGGCCTGCAGAACACCGTCATGAGCTTAGAGGCCCAGTTTACCCAGATCCATGCCAACATCACCAGCAACAAGCACGAGTACGACCTGCTGTTGGACCTTAAAACACGACTGGATCTGGAGATTGCAGAATACAGACGGCTGCTGGATGGAGAGGACGACAGGTGAGAGCGAAACAAAATACTGGACTCTCACCGTGAAAATATTGGTAGAGATCACATACAAATACAAAGTCACTAATACCTGTAATATATATATATTTTTTCTTCTTATTCACTAGCTCAAAGCAAGGTGAGCATTATCGTAGGCACTATTAACATTGAACAAGGTTTAAACCCAGGGACGACATTTGCTCATGTTTCTTTTATTTCCTCTTTTCTACAGTGGTCACCAAGGTCATCACAGTGGTGGAGACGGTCGTGGACGGGAGGGTGGTTGAGAGCACCAAGACTGTCGATGTAGATGTGGATCACATTGAGTGATACCTGGGAAGCGAATCTAAATCCAATAAAGATCATGCAGTTAACGTTTGTGTTCTGTCATTGCATCAAAAAAAAAGGAAAAATAAATAAAAAATACTGTATATCCACAGTCGTATTCGTTTTCACAGAATTATATTCCTCATAGTGCAATGGTGGCACAGCATTATACATGAAGCAGGCTTACTTTGCTCCTGAAACTTGACATCTTTTAGCTGCCAATTTCAGAATGTCATTTAAATGGTAAGTGGTCATGTACAACGTAAGTGGTCGTCAGTATGACCTCCCATGGACAAAATTAGGAACAATCAGAATCAGAATCATCTTTATTTGCCAAGTATGTCCAAAATACACACAAGGAATTTCTCTCCTGTAGTTGGAGCTGCTCTAGTACGACAACAGACAGTCAATTGACAGAGAACACTTTTGAGACAAAAAGACATTGAGAAAAACAGTCACTGAGCAATAAAGGGTTGCTAGTTATCTGGTAATGCCAGTACAATTATTATTTTTTAAATAAAAATTGTGCAAAAAGATGAAGAGTCCTCTAGCACTTAGAGCAGTTCGAATGACTAATATTGCAATAGTCCGGTGCAATGACCATTGTGCAAAGGGCGCCGAGACTTCAAGGAGTGTATGCGGTTTAAAGTGACTAGTAGCGGGATAATCTGGGACAGTGTTGATTGTGCAAATGTTGCAGATACTCCTCAGTCAGTGTGCAAGTGGGGAAGATGCTACTCTGGCATGAGTGCCCAGTATTGGTCAACAACAGCAAGACTACTACAGTGAGTGCATGAGTAATGTATAATTGGCCCGACAGAAATGTGACAACAAACTCAAGACAAAAAAAATTGGCAGCGTGTTGCAATGAATTGTAGGTTAGCTGTTTATGACGTTGATTGCAAGAGGGAAGAACCTGTTGGAATGTCTGCTAGTTCGAGTTTGCATTGATCGGTAGCGCCTACCTGAGGGAAGGTGCTTGAAGAGCTGGTGACCGGGATGTGGAGGGTCCGAGAGGACTTTGCACACTCTTGTCTTAGTTCTGGCAGGGCGCAAGTCCTCAAGGGTGGGTATGGGGGTACCGACAATCTTTTCAGCAGTTTTGATTGTCCGTTGCAGTCTAAATGCTTTTTGTAGCAGCACCAAACCAGACTGTGATGGATGGACACAGGACTGATTCAATGACCGCTGTGTAGAACTGCCTCAGCAGCTCCTGTGGCAGGCCGTGCTTCCTCAGAAGCCGCAGGAAGTACATCCTCTGCTGGGCCTTTTTGAGGACGGAGTGGATGTTGATCGCCCACTTCAGGTCCTGAGAGACTGTAATTCCCAGGAACTTGAAGGTCTCGACGGTTGACACAAGGCAGCTGGACAACGTGAGGGGCAGCTGTGGCGAAGGATGCCTCCTGAAGTCCACGATCATCTCTACAGTCTTGAGCGTGTTCAGCTCCAGGTTGTGTCGGCCGCACCACAGCTCCAGCCGCTCCACTTCCTGTCGATATGCAGACTCGTCACCGTCCTTGATGAGGCCGATGACAGTGGTGTCATCTGCAAACTTCAGGAGTTTGACAGCTGGGTGCGTTGAGGTGCAGTCGTTCGTGTAGAGAGAGAAGAGCAGCGGAGAGAGGACACAACCTTGGGGTGCCCCAGTGCTGATGCTGCGTGTGGATGAGGTGGTCTTCCCCAGCCTCACCTGCTGTGTCCTGCCCATCAGAAAGCTATCAATCCACTGGCAGATGGCAGGCGAGACGTTGAGTTGGAGAAGCTTGGAGGAAAGGAGTTCAGGGATGATGGTGTTGAACGTTGAGCTGAAGTCCACGAACAGGATCCTCACGTAGGTGAAAGTTGGTGAAAAAATGTCCGGAGTTGCCTCCTTGATGATTAGCAAGTCTCCCCTTGTGTAAGTGAGTCGTGTAATGTCTCCAAAGACGAATGAAAAACACAAAAACAAAAACAATATTAGAGAGCGCGTAACCGAGGCGTCCACACGGGTAGGCGCCATCTTGGTTTTTTTTTACTATTTACTAATTACTATTTTGTTTTAGGATCGTCCTCGCGATGTACATGTGCGCAATAGTCACATCGCAGGGTCTGCTGCGATGTCGGTGTACTGTAATATACAGTGAATCAACTGTAATATTAAAAGTGACCAGCAGAGGGACCTGTTTGGACATGCTCAAAAGATTAAAAGATTGCACAGCTGGCATGGTGCGTTTCTTATTTCACTCTTCAGAATGAAACTTGGCAGGCACGCTGCAGAGGTGCGTTCAGGGACACTGCGGGATTAAATGTGTCATTTTGTAATACAGGACATAACTGTAAAAATGGATTATGAGGAAAATTATTATTTGAATGCTTTAGATACAATACTGTATGATCACACTGTGATAATATGGAATTTATTTAGTTTTTTTAATATAAGAATAGATAAATTAGTTTTTAATTGAGTCAGCCAGAGCTGCGAGGAATGCGAGGTTACCAATGTCATACATGTCATCGTTGCTGTCAAACTGTGTTGCGTGTTTTTGTTTGCAAGGCATTTACGAGGAAGACAAAAATGGCTCATTAATCTTTCTTTGTTTTGTGTTCAGCTGCTGCATTCTTAACTTGGAAAGTGGGCGGTGTGGCGCAGAGGGTAAGTGCACACCCCTGCAACCGGAGCCTGGGAATTTAGATGGAGAGGCCCCCGGTGCGCACAATTGAAGAACGAAATATTTGTTGGTCCTCCTGCCTAGCAACAAAGCCACAAATACTAACAATGAGCGGTGACTGTGATTTTACGTCTTATCATTTTTGCTGTAAACACTGTATGCATAATACAATTGCCTGCCCAGTACGGCAGCCTTACACACGGCATCTCTACCGGTCTTGTTATTGCTGTTGCTTTGCTTCCTGTTCCGTCCGTTTCCCTCTGTCCCAATAAGACCATCACATCTTCCAAGATACTGGTGGGGGCGCTGTCATTTTTATCAGAACTGGATAGAAATTCTCCATTTAAAAGGGGTCTGGTTTTCACTCCTCACCAAGAAACACTGCCTCCCCCCCTGCAATTTGGTCTGTAATGGATGTGACACACACACACACACACATACTCAACAATTTGTCCATTTTTTCAAAGTACTTACAGTATCTTAAGCTTTGCCAGAGCTCATTTTGTAGAAACGGTGTGTCAGGTTAAGAAACCTGGATATATCCCAGCATGCACTGGGAGAAACTAAAGCATTCTCTCTCGTGCGGACCACATTCAAATTGGGACAAAACCACAGCCTGAAATAAAACTGAGTTTTTAAACTACCTTTTTTGCTTTATTTCGGGATTTAAACTTTGTACAGTATAATGTAAGAAACTATGTTGCCAATTTACTACCCCCTGAAGCCTTTGTGATTTGCTCATGTTCATGCATACATTTAATTTTGTTGTCAAACCTATCATATACTGAAGTAGAAGACTTTCAGACTAAACAGAGTTAAACAAATGAACAAACTTAGACACAAGGAGTAAGTTGGCAGACAAGGAGCTTTTTATTTAATCATTTCATTTGTTTGAGATGAAAAGGTGTTCTTCAGGTGTCACACCCCTGTGTGTTGCTGTTTGCTGTGTGAGGCAGTTTATGTGGTGGTTGTTGTTGAGGACACCACCTTGCCATCTACCAAATCTTCTGTGACCATTATTACCATGGGAGTGGTGGACCTGGTATTGGCAATGCTGAGAAAGGACAATGACAAATATCAGTCACAAGGCATGTGGTTAAACTCTGATGACTACACTTTTCTTCTGGTAAAATATGTGTAAGGTATTTTTTCTTACCTGCCCTCTCCATCCATCAGTCTCCTGTACTCCGCGATTTCCCTCTCAAGTCTGGTCTTAATGTCAAGGAGTACGCAGTATTCTCTGTTCTGGTTTTCAATCTCAGCACGCAGTTGCATCAGTTGCTGTTCAATGGCCGTCACCTGTGCTTGGAGACTTTGGAGGATCATGCAATATCGGTTTTCGGTTTCAGCTAATGTGTTTTCCAGGGCTGCTTTCTGGAGGAGAACAGTGAAGTGTGAATTCAGCATTCAAGAAAATGCAAGCAGAAATCCTCATGAGAGTGTATAGCTAAAGGGATCTGCTTTATTTACCATGGAAAGTTGAGACTGTAGTTCAATCTCCAAGCCCTGCAGAGTGCGACGGATCTCAGTGATCTCTGACCTGGAGGTCTGGAGCGTTTCTGTGCTGACAGCCATTTCCTTGTTCAGTGCCTCGGTCTGCAATATACATGATATACTTTTAGTGTCATATTCCACTACATGCTTTGGAACAACCAACAATGTTTCAGTGGAATTACATTGGACTGGAACCAGCTATCCAGTTCTCGCTGATTCTTTGCGGCCACGCTCTCATACTGGTCACGGATCTCGCTGATGATTCTGGAAAGGTCGACTTGTGGTTTGGCGTCTACCTCCACGTTGATCTGTCCAGTCATTTGTAACCTCAAGGCTGCCATTTCCTGTCACGTAAAAATGTTTGTAAGACATTGGTCAGAGAGTAGGTTATGGCAACGCAGACACTGATTGTGAAAGGATTTGCTACTCACTTCCTCATGGTTCTTTTTGAGGTAGATAAGCTCATCCCTGAGGCCTTCAATCTGCATCTCCAGGTCTGAGCGGACCAGTGTCAACTCATCTAACATTCTCTTCAGGCCGGCAATATCTGACTCCACTGATAGACGCATAGCCATCTCATTGTCATACCTGTGAGGCAGCAAGAGGTCAGAAAATCATGCTCCACCATGGTAGAATATATACTTGCAGTTTGCAAAGTCATCCTCATTGTCAGTCTTGAAACTTACTTAGTTTTGAAGTCATCTGCTGCCAGTTTAGCGTTGTCAATGGCAAGATAGATGCCTCCGTTGATTCGTGTGGCATCCTGGATCTGTGCGATTTAGAAATATAGAATATTAGCATTCTGTCATGACTACTGAATACACAGAGTAAGACGCAAATTCCTACCTTTCCCTGCAGGTCGTTGATGGTGGCCTGATAAGCAGAGTAGTCACGGGCAAGGGGGGAGGCCTTGTTCTCCAAGAACTGACGGATCTTCAGCTCAAGTTCGGCATTGGCCTTCTCAAGGGTGCGCACCTTGTCCAAGTAGGAGGCCAGGCGGTCGTTCAGGTTCTGCATAGTGGCCTTCTCATTGGCTCCAACATGGAGATCCAGGCCCTCAGCCACGCCGAAGCCTCCGCCTCCGCCACCTCCCATGCCAAAACCATAACCGCCAGCACCTCCTAGGCTAAAACTGCTGGTGGAGATTTTTGAGCCGATTCCTCCTGCACCTCCATGAACACTTAAAGCATACCCCTTACGAATACCGCCAGCCAGGTTTCCACCTGCGTAGGAGCGGCCAGAGAAAGACCTGCTGATGGATGTCATTGTGCTGACTGGTCGGTGGTGTCTGCCTGCCTCAAAGTGGAGATGATGGAATGAGATACACAGCTCCTCCCGTGTGCCCCTTTTATGCACCACAAGGCCGCCGTCTGCTGAAAGTGGAGGCATGCAGAGCTGATGGGAGGAGCATTACCTGAGATGCCCCACCCTTCATACTTATCCCTAGGGTTAATTTACCCATGAATGATCTGAAGGAGAAAGTGGGACATGTAGAAACCAAAAGCAATTTATAAAAAAAAATGCATTTAAACCACATGGAAAACATAGGCTTTTTGTTGCTTTCACACTTTAGTCTCTCCAGATCACTGTGCATGAAAGCCATTATTCGATTACAACCACTATATTTTATTGCTTTAAAATATGACTAGTTAAAGCGCCGCGCCCTGCCCTGCCCTGTTAGCCCGAGGCTGCATAGTCAGGTCCAACCAGTTTGAAGTGTCATGTCAGTGCTCTGACAGAGGATCTTTCTTCAATGAATTACTGCTGTGCTTCAACAAGTCAGCCATATCCTGTTGCCTAATGGCAAAAAATAAATATATAAGAAACTAGTATTGGAAACCCATTAAGAGAGATCAGTTTCACTCAACTTCAACTCTTATTTTGCACAAATATTAGCACAATCTCCTGCACTATTGAAGCTTTGGTGAACTCAGCTGTCTACATTTTGGTTTCATGAAGGCTTTTCAGAGAAGGTGAACGCAGTTGAAAAGAACAGAGGCTGTAGACAACACTACAGTAAAAGCAACCTCCGGATTCTTATTTGAGGTGGAAACACTTCTCCAATGCAGGTTCTAACTGAAGGCATTGCATTATGTCCATGTCCGTAATTACTTTGCATTTCCAGGGTTTTATCACCATACCACATAACTGCTATGTTTACTGCTGTAAAGTGTAGTTCTGCACTGCACTGCAAGCCATTGCTTTGTGCTTGCAAAAGAGGTGCAACATGATGACATGATTGTGACTGGTGGGTGTGCCAAAGGGGGATTAGGCAGAGCCGAACATGTTGCTGCTGTGGTTGTGTTGGTTTCAGGAACATGAAAAATCAATTAAAACAACTAGGTGGCAAATTGGTACCTGAGAGATTTCACACTTTCCAACGCTGCACAACCTGTTCTTATGAGAATTTAGTACAATTTTGCATGAAAGGCTATGAAACAGTGGGAAAACAACCGTGGCTGTTGCGAGGTTACTTAAAAAGCATTGTGGTTTTATTATTGAATTGTAACTCCCTTAGCATTGTAGCAGGACTTGCCATTGTTCGGGGATTGTATCGCTACTGTGTTTTGCATATGCTCAATAAACTCAATTAGGCACAGCAATACTCATGTTATATGAAAAATGTCTACGTAAGAGTGTAACATACTGTCTCCTAGCCACTGATGGTACAGCGGTATACTCGCTTGACTTCAGTCCAGGCAGTGTGGGTTCATTTCCTACTCAGGGAGGAACAATGTGAGTGTGAATGATTGTCTGTCTCTGTGTGCACCTGTACCTTTGTGAATGACATCAGTCTCTCTCCAGTCAATTGAGGTAGGCTCCAGTTCCCCATGACACTGAACAGGATAAGAAATAAAGAAAATGGATGGATGGCTATCACAAGGGACACAGTATCAAGCCATGTTTTGAGACATCATCTACCAATTATAGATGTAATTAAGAATTACATGAAAAAATGATCGAGTGGTAAATTTAATGCATGAGAGCTACAGTGCTCAAATTGCAATGACCATTATTTGCTAATTTTGCTAATTAGCACAGATAGCATAGATAGACAGCACACATAACCTTTTTTTTTGAGGCGGTGTAGCACCAGCTTGTCTTATTGGTTGATCTTTGTGTGTGTGTGTGTGTGGGGCAGTTATACGATGTAACCGCCATATACTCTTGGCCAATCATCTTTATGTCATAAAACTGTTAGCTGCAAACCAACGGTACATAAGCCTACAAACTCTTATTGTAAACCTTTTACAAGAGCTTCACTGTATTTCGTCCTGATCTTGGAACTAATGTTATGTTCATTTGTATTTTATTTGATAACTGTATAGGATGTGTCATGGTACCAATCTGCAAATACATTGAAGCATCTGAAAGCATCTGAAAACATCTCATCTGTTCATTGATAGTGTCGAACAATGATGTGACCACTATGTTCCACACATCTCTGTGAGGATATTTCCATGGCGCCGTTGAGCAAATTAAGCAAATCAAGATATTTTGTGTTGGGCAAAGAGTCACGACCAGTTGCACACAGTCTTGCTTGAACGCACCAGGTCATGTGAAAGTGAACAGCGACGTTGGTATGTGAGGTATTAGTGTAAGGAGTGGCTGGAATCTGAGTGAAGCAAACTAGCAATTTCCTTCAACACATTTTCTAATTCATAGCGGACATCTCTGATACAATGTGTGTTGTGTGTCGTGTGCGTGAATGTGTGCATGCGAAAGAATTAAAGGCTTGCCAGTAAACTGACACTCATTAGGTGAAAGACTGGCTGGACACCAAAGTTATAGTAAATGAAAACGAACGAAAAAACTCAAACTAAAATTGAAAAAAGCATTTTCAAAATTAAATCAAATAAAAAATGAGAATGCTTTTTAAAAAAAAAAACTAACGAAAATGACATTTTACATTTGCAAAACTAAGTAAAACTAACTATAATTATAGCGAAAATGTCCTTTGTTTTCATTTTTGTCATTTAATTTCATATTTGAACTTTCGGCGTTGATTTCAAATGTATTTATTTCAGATAAATACATACAGTCCCTTCCAAAGGTATTGCAACGGCAAGTTCAATTTCTTTGTTTTTGTTGTATATTCTGAAGACATTTGGGTTTCAGATCAAAAGATGAATATGAGACAAAAGTTCAGAATTCCAGCTTTTATTTCATGGTATTTACATCTAAATGTGTTAAACAACTCAGGACAGAGCACCTTTTGTTTGAAGCCACCCACTTTTCAAGTGAGCAATGGTATTGGAACAGACATTATTAAATTAACTTAAAGTGAATATCACTTAATATTTCGTGGCATAACCTTTACTTGCAAGAAATACATCAAGCCTGCGGCCCCGTTGCCTTCACCAGACTGTTGCATTCGTCATTTGAAATGCTTTTCCAGGCCTTTACTGCAGCCTCTTTCAGTTATTGTTTGTTTCTGGGGGTTTCTTTGTTCAGTCTCCTCTTCATGAGGTAAAATGGATGCTCTATTAGGTAAAGGTCTGGTGAATGACTTGGCCACTTGACCTTCCACCTTTTCCCCCTGACTTCCTTTGTTGTGTTGGCAGTGGGTTTTGGGTCATTGTCTTGTTGCATGATAAAGCTTCTCCCAATTAGTTTGGATGCATTTTTCTGTCAATTGCCAGACAAAATGGTTTTGTAGACTTCAGAATTAATTCTGCTGCTACCATCATGAGTTACATCATCAATAAAGACTAGTGAGCCCGTTCCAGAAGCACCCATGCAAGCCCAAGCCATGACATTACCTCCAACATGCTTCACAGATGAGCTTGTGTATTTTGGATCATACGCAGATTCTTTCTTTCTCCATACTTCGGCCTTTCCATCACTTTGGTAGAGGTGAATCTTGATCTCATCAGTCCATAAAACTTTGTTCCGAAACTTTTGTAGCTCATCTCTGTACTTCTTTGCAAAATCCAATCTGACCTTCCGATTCTTTTTGCTGACGAGTGGTTTTCATGTTGTAGTATGGTGTCTATATTGGAACAGTGGATTGTGATACCTTCACCCCTGCCCTGTGCACATTTGAAGTAATAGCATAGTAAAAGGCCTCTAAAGTAAATATTCTACTCTATTTTGTTCATTTAAAAAAGACTAATAAACCCAAGTGCCAAGTGTAGAATGACAGTCCCCTGATGTGCATGCATGTACTGTATAGGTAAAATGATTTATCCTGCTCACACTTTATACTGTATCCAAACAGGGGTGTGTGCACATTCGCTGTCTTGTTCACTTATTCTTCTAAATGGGAACAGTCAGCTCAAGTTCACTTTGAATAGGCTACGAAGTGCTGAGGAGACAAAAAAGAAGACTGCAGCTTCAGGGGGAAGCAGTTCGAGCATGTCAGAAATGTGGTTTGTGCTCCAACCTGCAAGTGAGAGCCTCAGGTGCTTTTAGTTGGGTGTGGAACTCTCATGTTGGAGACAAACTGAAACGTAAGAAATGGAAGTGCACATATAATAGTATAATAAAAAATGTTTTTTCCCATAAAACAGACATTTGCTCCAAACACTCATGATAAATTGATTTGGGCCATGCTCCCTCCAGTGCAACAGTTTTATGAACATCAACATTGGAGTTTTTTATTTATTTATTTGTATATAATTAAAACCCATCATCTGACACACATATAAATAGAAATGAAACAATATTTCATATTCTGTCTATTTTATGGCAAAATAAGCATAATAGTCTTCCCATGAGTGAGTCGGGCAACAGGAGCTGGTTTCTTTGTCAGTTTTTCAAAAGCTACTCTTGAATTCAGGTTCAGACAGGTTCGTGTGGTATGGTGACATAGCCTGCAGGTGCTGGTTGGCTCCACCCTTAACAACTATCAATGATTTATGCAACACTGTTTGCATGCTCTCTGAGGTCTGGAAATTTCCAGCAGAGATTGCAAAAGATTTGAGCAAGGCTACTATCAATTCACTTGCAACATTTGTGTGAATGAAAACGAAAGAGTCTCCTAATTATTTTTACAGCTGCTATTTAATGATAAATGTACAATGTGTTTGACTGCATGCAATGCTGCTGACTATTCTTGCTTCAGTCCACGTTCACTTTTGCATATGTATAGCGTTTATTTTGTTATGCACGGTTTGCCATTCACATCAGCATATTTATTATTCCTGCACATTTTACACATACACTGCCACTGCTCCTTCTGCTCCGTCATGATGTTGTAAATATGTACATACAGCGGCTAAAATAAGTATTTAACACGTCACCAGTTTTCTCATTATGTTTATATATGTTTAAATATGTGTATTGACATGAACATTTCACCAGATGTCGGGAACAACCCAAGTAATCCATACGTACAAAAAAAGTATATCAAATAAGCTCAGAAATTAAGCTATGTGTAATAATGTGAAATGACACAGGGAAAAAGTATTGAGCACACCAACTGGTATTTATTTAATACTTTGTACGAAAGCCTTTGTTTGCAATGACAGCTTCAAGACGCCTCGGGTATGGAGAAACTAGTTGCATGCATTGCTCTGGTGTGATTTTGGCCCATTCCTCCACACAAGCAGTCTTCAAATCTTCAAGGTTCCGTGGGTTTCTTTTGTGGACCTTGAATTTCAGTTCTTTCCATAGATCCGTAGAGAGGAATCAAATGTTCACCCTCGTTTTATTTTCATCATCCTCGTAGATGGCAGCAGATTTTTGTCAAGAATGTCTCGGTACATTTGCCCATTCATCCTTCCTTCAATAATGTGAAGTACCATTTTCTGAAAAGCAGCCCCACACCATCATGTTCCCACCTCCGAACTTCACTCTTGGTAGGGTGTTTTTAGGGTGATGTGCACTGCAATTTCTCCTCCAAATGTGCTGCCAATTTGGTATCCAAACAGTTCAATTTCGCTCTCATCTGACCAGACTATATTCTCCAAGTATTTAACTGGCCTGTCCAAATGTTGTTCAGCAAACTTTAAATGAGCTTCGACATGTTTTTTTCCCCAGCAATGGGGTCTTGCGTGATGAGCGTGCATACAAGCCATGGCGGCGGAGTACATTGCTCACTGTTTTTCTTGTGACAACAGTACCAGTCTTTTTGAAGCGCTCCACAGGTGGTCCTTGGCTCTTGGACAACTCTTCTGATTATTCTTTGCACTCCTCTGTCAGAAATCTTGCGAGGAGCACCTGATCGAGGCAAATTTATGGTGGTATTATTGGCTTTCCACTTACGTAAAACGGCCCCAACCGTGCTCACTGGAACGTTTAACTTAGATATGCGCCTGCAACCAATCCCATTGTTATGTTTTGAAACAATTAGTTTGCGGTCTTGAGACAGCTCTTTGCTCTTATCCATTATGAGATGTGTCTTGACTCACACTTTGGCAATGAGACATTTTTGTAGGCCATCAATTAGGACTGAACCAGCTGACATTCATTTGGACTGACAAGGGATTGGCTTGATTATTGATAGATTATAGGTGTTGTCTTGGCTTTCCATGCCTTTTTGCACCTCCCTTTCTTCGTGTTCAATACCTTTTCCCTTTGTCATTTCATATTTTTACACACAACTTAATTTCTAATCTTATTTGTTCTACTTTCTTTGACTGTATGGATTACTTGGGTTGTTCCCAACATCTGGTGAAATTTTCATGTCAATAGCACCTTTGGAAGTATATTAGGTGACGTGTAAATACTTATTATCCTTGTGCTTTGCTGCCGTAAAACCATGACATCAATAATAAAGGCTTTTTCTATTCTATTCTATTCCATTCTACTACCAAGTGTTTCAAAAACCCTAAATGCTGTTAACTTCCATCCATCCATTTTCTGAGCCACTTCTCACTTGGGTCGCGGGCTTGCTGGAGCCTATCCCAGCTATCATCGGGCAGGAGGCGGGGTACACCCTGAACTGGTTGCCAGCCAATCGCAGGGCACATAGGAACAAACAACCATTTGCACTCGCATTCACACCCACGGGCAATTTAGAGACTCCAATTAATCTAACAGGCATGTTTTTGGGATGTGGGAGGAAACCGCAGTGCCCGGAGAAAACCCACGCAGGCACGGGGAGAACATGCAAACTCCACACAGGCGGGGCCGGGGATTGAACCCCAGTCCTCATAACTGTGAGGCAGATGCACTAACCAGTCGCCCACCGTGCCCTGTTAACTTTACATCCAAATAGAAATAATGAAGTGACTGATGATGGATTTAAAACCAGCGTTCAATTTGTCGCACACATACGGTGTCTATAAGTCCTAACTCCCCCATGCATTTTACACTGCATGACTTCAATGCAAACATATATATATTTTTTTAATTCTATTACACTGAGACTAAAGGGAAATGTTGGCATCAGGAGTGCACTGTCGAGCCACGTTGTTTCTTTTGCAGTTGACAGGGGAGATGTTCATGCAGTGCACTCATAAAGGTGACTCACATTCCTTGCACAGAGCGCCTGCGGGTGTCTTCGTCTTGTCCAAGCAGGTTCAATAAGTGTATGAAAAGCCTTTTGAGCATGGATTCAATAGCCTTGATATCTAGTTTAAGGTCCATAGTGCACTCATCCTCACTTGTAAGACATTTCAGTGCATTATGTGACTGTGTCTTACTAGTAAAAAAAAAATTCTACTACTCTACGACTTTTCTGCACATTACTAAGACAACTTTGCCTCACTAGTAGGAGGCCTACATGTTACTAGTGAGGCAAATGAGCACCAGTTGACATCTACGCCCTGCTAGTAGCATGCAGTTTGTCCAGGTTTGCCTCACTAGTAACGTAGTTGTTCGACTAGTATGACAAAGGTGTCCTACTAGTGAACTGAAATGTCAAACAGTATTGCAAGAACAACTGTCTTGCTAGCAAGTTTTATTTTTTTCCACATTATAGTCAACTACAACCCCTAGTTACTGCAGCACAGGAAATGCTTACCAGTTGACCAAGTGGCACTAGTAGTGGTAGTAGTAGTCTAGAATATTCTTATTAGTGAGGGCAATGAGCATACTAGTAGGCTGTAGCACACGGACCTTAAAATGGACTAGTATATCAAATAAATGCTTAAACAGCTATTCATGTTAGTGTGAATGTGTTAGCTGGCATGCACACTTTGACTAAACCTTTGGTTGTATTGCTCATGCATGGATCAATTTACAATTTTAACTTCTTATTCCTGCTGAGGCAAATATATATATATATATATATATATATATTTTTAAATATATTCGAAATGATTTTTATTATGCAAGTGCTATACACAGGTTGTCCCGAAAATATTAAGAATTTAAAAGGACATATTTTGCATGAATTGGGTGTGGTTAAAGCTTTAATTTTAGAAGGACAAAAACGCCACCTGGTGGCTAAGAGGCTCCATGGGACTTACAAAGAGATAGAATAGTAAAATATAGTACAAATTAAGCTATTTATCCATTTCTCAGTGTACACAAGGACACGTTTTAAACTTTTGTATAATTATTAGACTCACCTATTGTTGAATTCTTGTGAATTCGATTTTGAGAAATTACAAAAGGTAGCAAGACTACATTCTAAAATACAGTTGTGCGAATGGCATTTCTAGCTTGAATGGGACCTTATTCGAGACCCCCCTTTGCGGCCAACCCCCCATACACACACTCATACCGATGAAAAACACACTGGAGTGGACGGTATATTTTCTTTGAAATATATTGCACTATAAACTAATTAGATTACAGCAACAGCTATAGAAAATCTGAATTATGGTAACAACACAAACCTTGCATTGCAGAATTAAATATTTAAAGAACTACTTTGCATGATTTTTATTCCTTGCATGACAAACTTTTTCCATGATTTGGATTGTAAATTTATTTCATATTCGTAACTTCATTTACCTAATACTTGACATTAAACATACACTGCTGGTAACAATTGGAGGTTGCAGTATTGTCATTTTCTTTGTGGTATAAAGATGATTATGCACACGTAAGTACACGATATAACTGACCAGGAGCGACTGCTCATCCATTTACATTAAACCAGAGGTTCTCATTAGCCATACAGCAATACGCGCAAAGTTACTTCAAGCTTGTCATGCTACTAAATCAACCGGGGACTCACTGAAAAGAACACCAGCTTAAAGGTACAAAAAGAATGATGCACAACAAGTATAACATCCATCCTATTACACTATGAGAAAACACAAACAACAGCTAATATTAACAATAAAACATAATTAGCTAACATTTTTACAAATGCTGCTAGGCATCGTCCCAGCAGCATTTTACAAAATCAGTTAGGAATTACAAGTTTATTATTGACAAAAAGGTGTTGTTTGTTGTTCCCCCATAGTCGTAGTAGTAGTAGTGTGTTTTTGTTGTTCCGCTGCAGTAGCAGAAATCGAATGTATCCGACATACTTGTGTCGTCGCACTTTTGATCACCTACAATCACTACGAATCCATCCATCCTCTTACAACCAGTCACACCTGTGGCCAAATTTGACTCTTCAATTAACCCTCCATGCATGTTCGTGTGGGAGTGAATTTGGAAGGAAGCCGGAGGAAACCCACACAGGCAAGGAGAGAATCCGGAAGGCCGCAGCCACAACCTCTGAATTGTGCGGCAAATGTGCTACCATGCCGCCTCACTAAGAATAGTTTAAAAAATATGTACTACATCTTATGTATTGAGTTGAAGATCTGCTTAAATTCATTATTCTAGACACGTGCACATACGGACATCATATGTCACTGTGCATCGCTTCTAAAACCTCTACAGCGTGTACATTCATAAGGGGTGCAAATTCGCCATACAATCTCCAATTTGTAACAAGTCGTACCAGTAGAAAACTATGCCAGGTGGCAAATGTGTTTTTTCGGGGGGCAATGCCGCCCGGTGCAGCTGCACACATTGCGCATGACAAAATCCACCTTCATGTACCCTCATTTTTGTGTGCGCAGTTGACGCAGACTGACTGGCCATCAATGGCCTACATTTTTATTATGTACAATGTATTGTAGTATTTTATAGGATAACATGCCATAAGAAAATGTTCATTCTGAAAGGAAACTCTGTTGTTGGGGTTGAGCGCAGTACCCCGTGTGTCTGTTCACTTTTAACAAATCGTAATGTTGTTGTCATTGTTCCCAGAAGTTACAGCCTGAGGATAATAAAGAAGATATACACCATAAACGTGCAGCAAGACGCTTTTAATTTGCATTGTTGTTGTTTTCATGACAAATTGGAATTTTCAAATTTTCCATCAGACAAATTGAGACATTTGTGCATGCTATGTTCAAAACACTACTTTTAAAACCAAAACACAATGGATTTTTTGGTACACTAATTAAAGATACACATTGTGGTGTGTTTGCATTTTTTTTTTTTTTTCCCATTTGATTGTATTATTATTATTCCATTTATTGTCCAAATACAGAGCAAATACTGCAAGTTGCTGATCATTTGTCTTTCAACTGCTGCATAATTGTATTAAAGGGAAAGAGGAGAACATGGACGCAAACAGAGCTGTTTCTCACAATGTGCTTTTAAAGGGGAGCGGACAGCAGCCTGTTGCATACCAAGAGAACCAAATGGTTCATTTAGGAGCATTCGTAACCATTTAAAGGTTTTCTTGCTGAGTGTCCACGCTGGTGGACACCACCTTTCCGTCGATAATCTTTTCCACAATGGTCTTCACTCTCCTCTCCACTTTGGGTTTGTGCTCTGCACAGGACAAAGAGGTCATGAGAACATCCACGACAACATAGCAGTACGGTCAATTAATGGACGGAAGAGCGACAGTGGCTTACCTTCCACCTGCACCACCTTGCTGATGACCAGAGGCCTTTAAAGAGAGAGGACAGTGTGACATGAGTGAGCTGATATAGGATGCCATACTTGGGCTCAGGGTGGATCATCTCTCACTTTTTCTGCTCATACGATTCTCCATCCAGCAGACGGCGGTACTCAGCGATTTCTCTCTCCAGCCTCATCTTGATGTCCAGCAGAATTTGGTACTCGGTGTTCTGTTGCTCAATGGAAACTTTGAGCTGATGCAGCTCCACCTCCAGGCTGTTGATGGTCAACTGCAGGTGGCTGAGCTGAGAGCTGTACCGCAGCTTGGTTTCGGCGAGGTTCTGACGGAGGCATTCCATCTGCACGACGGAGGAGGACGAAGGGATGAGCGGAACGGCCGCGCGTCGGCACGTGCGGCTGACGGGAAGTCGGCTTACCTCTGCAAGGATGCCCTGGTACGTGATCTCTAAACTCTGGTATGTCCGCTTCAGCTCAGACAGTTGGGAAGAAAAGGTCTTTACCTCTGTGGAGAAACCTTTGATTTCGGACTGGAGAGATTCCATCTATAACGCACAAACAAAACCCATCTGCACACTTTTCATCCGTCTGTTGTCTACAGCGCGTGTCCTCGTTAGGGTACAGGCTAAGCTGGAGCGAGAGGTGGGGTACAATCGCACTCTGTACACTTTAGATGAGGGGCGGGCAAACTTTTGTGCTCAACGGCCACATTTGACTTTTTCCAAACAGACAGATGGGCCAGGTCATTCTCCTAGAAACGGTCAAATATAAAATATGAAAAAGAGTTGATTTTAATTTTCATAAAATAATCCTCTCATTTTATTATTTGTAATAATTTAATTATAATCCAACATTTAATAAAACTACGTTTTTTTTTTGGGTACTTTTATACTTGATTACACTTTTATACTAGATGTTGATTCTCATATTTTTTGATTACTTACACTAAATCAAGCAAATATTTAATGAGATAACTGAAATACAAATAAATAAATGCATTTTTATGAAGCCATTTTAGGGGAAAACAGAGATTAATGCAAGAAATATGAGAGTATT
This sequence comes from Phyllopteryx taeniolatus, assembly GCF_024500385.1. NCBI lineage: Eukaryota > Metazoa > Chordata > Actinopteri > Syngnathiformes > Syngnathidae > Phyllopteryx > Phyllopteryx taeniolatus. The sequence goes on from NC_084505.1 coordinate 15,056,500, forward strand.
CCTGTCAAAGTAAATGCTCGCTGGGCCGGATTAAAGAACAAGCGTCCAACCATACTTTGACCGCCTCTGCTTCAGCTCGTCATCATTTTGTGCATTTTATTAGGCACAAAAGGTGTGTCCTGTCTCACCTTAGCTTGATACCATCTTTCCAGTTCCTGCTTGTTCTTCAACGCCAGGGCGTCATACTGCTCCCTGACTTCTTGAAGGACCTTGGAAAGATCCACAGAATATGGGCTGTCCACTTCTACGTTGACGTTACCACTGTACTGGAGTCTTGCTGCATTCATCTCCTGCCACATAAATTCAAAATTTTAAACGCAATTCTTACCGCTGCGAGGATGAGACACAACCAACCAGCAGAAGGAAGCATTCGATTTGTTGAAATGATCTGACCTCTTCATGGTTCCTCTTGAGTTGTGCCAGTTGATCCTTCAGATTCTCTATCTGCATTTTCAGGTCACTGATGATAACAACCATGTTGTCCCGGACCCCTCGAAGACGGACCAAATCAGACTCCACCATTGCACGCGTGTTCATCTCCACCTCGTATCTTACAGAACAGAGCGGTTGCTTTTTGTGCATCCCCGCACTAGAAAGGCCGCCAGTGCGTCGACTTACTTCATTTTAAAGTCGTCCGCCGCCAGTTGAGCGTTGTCAATCTGCAGGATGATGCTCTGATTCTCTGCATACCTCCTTGCAATCTGAATGGGAAGATTGACACGCTTAACGTTGGTTTCACGGCACTTCTTCTCCAGCAGATGACGGTGGCCTCCCTAATTCCATTCATTGGCGCACTGGCGAAAAATCCCGCTAGATGGCGCCGTTGGCGTGTTCCTTCCTGGCATATCCGCGATTCACTTCTTGCAAATCGACCCGCAGTGTTTCTTTTGGATCCCATCTTCTCTTATTTGATGAAAAAGTCACTTTCTATAAACCTAGTGCTTTGGCGCCATTTTTGCCATCTATAGGCAATTCTAAACCTTTCTGGGGTGGAACGGGTTGGAATATTGAGTCCCCTTTTTATTTTTGGATGATTGGAAGATCAGTGCCCTTTCAATAAAGCTGAGGCAGTAAGAGAGTGTACTGTAGCTGTTACCAGTGTGATGCTTTCAAATAACAGACTGTCTGACACACAAAAACAGACCGAAACTTACAGGATCAACTGTAAACCCTTTAAATATGCAAATGCAAAATAAGTCACTGAGAAAAAATGTGTTGCACTCATCCACCCTCAACTGGTTCCTTATTATGTCTAATGGTGGATAATGAGTCTTGACCTGGTCTTTGATCCTTGTTATTTTCCATAACCGGAAGACTCACCTGGGCACGCAGCTCATTGATGGTGGCAAAGTAAACGCTGAAGTCCCTGGCAATCGGAGACCTCTTCTCATAGAACTCTCTGATCTGGAGCTCCAACCTTCTGTTAGCAGCCTCCAAAGAGCGCACCTGCACACATGCACGACAATTACAGTCATTAAGTCCTCGGTTGAAATAATTATTTCCTTGAGAACATTTCACCACCAACGTGTGAGCGATATCAAAAGAAACTGAGCATTATGAATTTCATTTTTACTGTTGTTCTAACATTTACCTACATAAAACATTGTGCCTTTGCAAAGTTAATATTGCATGATTTTAATCAATCAACAATATTCCATCTTGTGATGCAGAATCGCAATGTATAATATATTAATAATCATGGTTTTTTTTATACATACCTCTTTGACGATGAGCATTGCAAAGGCAAGATTTTGATGTCATTATTGTAGCTCAATATTTCACAACCTTAATTGAGCCAAGGAACATATTTTACATGAGACAAAACACACCAAATAAGAGTGTCACAAAAAGTGGACACACAGGTTAATTACCATCAAGGTGAAAGATATTCCCTATTGTAATAGCCTGTGTGTGTGTGTGTGTGTGTGTGTGTGTGTGTGTGTGTGTGTGGACACACATAGCATCACAAAGCCTGCACAAACTTTTGACTTGTAGTTTATATGCTTGGTTTCATTTATTTGCCCTTAAGATTATGACAAAATGACTGGGAACTATTTTAGAAAAGATTATTAGACATGTAAGAAGAAGGAGGAGACAAAGAAGAGCGCTTGCATCCTCGTCTCGGCCCCCCCTGATCTCTTACTTTATCCAGGTAGGTTGCCAGGCGGTCGTTGAGGTTCTGCATGGTTGTCTTCTCACTGACCCCAAAGGTGTCGCTGCCATACGAGTTGACCCCGCTGTAGGAGAGGAGGGTGCTGGCCTCGGAGATGCGGGTGCCGTAGCCCCCCGCGCCCCCGTACACGCTGGGTGCGCGGCCCTGGTAGTTGCCGCTGGAGATGCGTGCCTGGCTTCCCCCTACCAGCTGCAGACCGCCGCCGATGCTCATGGTGCTGGCGGAGGAAATGCTGCGAGCGCTGCTGCCTTGGCGGCCGAGGATGAGAGACATGATGAAGAGGTGCAGGTGGCGGCTGAAGCTGCAGTCGACGAGGAGTCACTGCGGATGGCTCAAGTGGACATTTTTATAGCTGCAGATACCACAGCTATGTTCGGTATGCTGATAATAGTTTTCTGTTCTTAATGGGTGTGAAGAATTGCTGGTGACAACTTGACAATCAAGTTCAGCAGCTTGATGGCTGCCTCCGATAACCTGAGACAACTAGCCCATTAAAAGCTTGAATGTTGCTTCTGCTTAAGTTGCTCGAAGAGTAAATGTTTTAAATGGAGTCTGACTGGTTGGACAACAATTTGATCACTAAGCTTTACAATATGAGTGGCTTTCAAAATGTTCTTTTTATAATGGCTATTTATATGAAAATAAATTATAGGATACTGACTAATTAAAACAATTACTTTTTTTCCCCATGCGATTCGCATTTGCGTCCAAATAGGCCAGCGTTTCTCAACCTTTAGTGAGCAGAGGCGGCACGGTGGTCGACTGGTTAGCACATCTGCCTCTCAGTTCTGAGGACCTGGGTTCAAATCCGGCCTCCCCTGTCTGGAGTTTGCATGTTCTCCCCCGTGCCTGCGTGGGTTTTCTCCGGGGATTCCGGTTCCCTCCCACGCCCCAAAAACATGCGTGGTAGGTTGATTGAAGACTCTAAATTTTCTGTAGGTGCAAATGGTTGTTTGTTTGTATGTGCCCTGCGATTGGCTGGCAACCAGTTCAGGGTGTACCCTGCCTCCTGCCCGAAGATAGCGGGGATAGGCTCCAGCGACCCTAGTGAGGTGTAGAAATTGGATGGAAATTGATATACAGTGGGTACTGAAAGTTTTCAGACACCGCTACATTTTTCACTTTTTTTTATATTGCAGCCATTTGCTAAAATCATTTAAGTACATTTTTTCCTCATTAATGTACACACAGCACCCCATATTTACAGAAAAAGAAATGTAATTGTTGAAATTTTTACAGATTTATTAAAAAAGAAATATCACACAGCCTTAAGTATTCAGACCCTTTGCTGTGACACTCATATTTAACTCGGGTGCTGTCCATTTCTTCTGATCATCCTTAAAATGGTTCCACACCTTCATTGGAGTCCAGCTGCCTTTGATTATACTGATTGGCCTTGATTAGGAAAGCCACACACCTGTCTATATAAGACCTTACAGCTCACAGAGCATGTCAGAGCAAATGAGAATCATGAGGTCAAAGGAACTGCCTGAAGAGCTGCGAGACAGAATTTTGGCAAGGCACAGATCTGGCCAAGGTTACAAAAAAATTCTGCTGCACTTAACGTTCCTAAGAGCACAGTGGCCTCCATAATCCTGAAATGGAAGACGTTTGGGACGATCAGAACCGTTCCTAGAGCTGGCCGTCCGGCCAAACTGAACAATTGGGGGAGAAGAGCCTTGGTGAGAGAGGTAAAGAAGAACCCCTAGATCACTGTGGCTGAGCTCCAGAGATGGGGGGGAAAGTTCTAGAAAGTCAACCATCACTGCAGCCCTCCACCAGTCGGGGCTTTATGGCAGAGTGGCCCGGCGGAAGCCTCTCCTCAGTGCCAGACACATAAAAGCCTGCATGGAGTTTGCTAAAAAAAAAAAAAAAAAAAACCCTGAAGGACTCCAAGATGTTGAGAAATAAGATTCTCTGGTCTAATGAGACCAAGATAGAAATTGTTGGCCTTAATTCTAAGTGGCATGTGTGGAGAAAACCAGGCACTGCTCATCACCTGTCCAATACAGTCCCAACAGTGAAGCACGGTGGTGGCAGCACCATGCTGTGGGGTGTTTTTCAGCTATAGGGACAAGGAGACTGGTTCCAATTGAAGAAAAGATTAATGCGGCCAAGTACAGGGATATCCTGGACCAAAACCTTCTCCAGAGTGCTCAGGACTTCAGAATGGGGCGAAGGTTCACCTTCCAACAACACAATGACCCTAAGCACACAGCTAAAATCACAAAGGAGTGGTTTCAGAACAACTCTGTGACTGTTTTTGAATGGCCCCGCCAGAGCCCTAACTTAAACCCAATTGAGCATCTCTGGAAAGACCTGAAAATGGCTGCCCACCAACGTTCACCATCCAACCTGACAGAACTGGAGACGATCTGCAAGGAGGAATGGCAGAGGATCCCCAAATCCAGGTGTGAAAAACTTGTTGCATCATTCCCAAAAAGACTCGCGGCTGTATTCGCTCAAAAGGGGGCTTCTACGAAATACTGAGCAAAGGGTTTGAATACTTATGGCTGTGTGATATTTCACTTTTTCTCTTTTAATAAATCTGCAAAAATCTCAACAATTCCGTTCCTTCTGTCAATACGGAGTGCTGTGTGTACATTAATGTGGAAAAAAATGAACCTAAATGATTTTAGCAAATGGCTGCAATATAAAAAAACAGTGAAAGATTTAAGGGGGTCTGAATACTTTCCGTACCCACTGTGTGTATATATACATCCAGTTTCTGTACCGCTTTTTCTCACTAGGATCGCAGGCGTATTGTGTGCGCGTGTGGCTGTCAATTCAATACACTAAATTGCAGTTTTGTGTCAGCTTTTCACCAAACACTGCACTTTGTACCACACCCTTCATTGCGTTCAATGCCAAGCCACATTAACTGTCAATCTCCCGTAACATTTGATCACTGCCTGGGGGTCAGCCACCCTATATCAACTTTGTGCACCTGTAATTGCCCCCACGTCGACATTGTGAATTGGATGATGCTTCATGAAAACTTTGCATATTAGTGCAATGACTTTTCCACAGAGATGCGTTTTAACTGCAAAAAATAGCTTTTTAATTGCTTTTCTTTTGAATGTATCAAACGTCAGTTGCTGTCGTTATACTGTCACACCTGTAACACAGCTCACTGGAAACATGACTAAACACATTTCAAAAGGTATATTTATTGAAACAAGAATCTCAAAAGTATGTCTGTGGTGTGGCACACCCTTCAAGAGAAAGCTTGGTGTGTGAAAATGGGGCACCAGTGACTTATTCCGCATCCATGAGCTCATTTTGCACGACTAACTTGCTATTGTTCAAATCTCTTGAGCTTGTTAAAACCTGTACTACTGCGGACAAAATAAAAACCAATGGGGCCTAAAGATCAAATTACAATTAATTGTACAGGTGTACAGTATCATTTTAGATAGATTTACATTGGGTGACATTCATGGCCATTCAAATGTGGTACTTCTGAGCTGTTGCAAAACAAAACAGGTCACTTCACCAAAGCACAACAAAATGCACTTTCCATAAGTTTGTTATTATTGTCCTTTTCAATTAAAGACACTAAAACCATGTACGCAACGCTTAGCGTCCAGTTGTCATCTGCAGATTTGTGAATTTATGTTAAAACGGTCATAGACACATTTTTGATCATAAGTATACATACTGAATTTTTAATATAATAGTCAAGAGTTGTTATGTGTAAAGATGGCATCACTTTAAAGAAAACACAACCTTGTTAGAAAGAAAATGGAAAATTGTGAGAAATGAGCACAGATGGAGTGCAGGTGGAATTTCCCAATAAAATGTTTGCGCATGCATGCGTGCGTGCGTGCATGTGTGTCTGACCTGGCAACAGCTGAAGGGACGAAGCTTTCTCATCTGTTTACACATTGATCAAATTTCACTGATGGGTGTGTAAGTTATTTTTATAATTATTTAATTGGATGAAGTTCACATGGTGCATTCACAGGCTCAAACCTTAAATACTTCATAATCTTGTTTGTTGATAAGCCAGAGCCCTGAGGTGTTGTCTGCTGTTTCGCGTAAAATACATTTTGTGGGTGTGTGTATGTGCAATATCTTCTGTTCTACGATCCTTCTTACTGCATTTGTTTTTTTGGAAGCCACAAAAGCCATCAATTTTAAAATAACTGGATATGTTTTTATTATTTACACATGAATTCAACAATGCAGGCATCAGAAGAAGTACATTTAACACGCAATACCTTTTTTCCAATTAGAAGCACACTAAAACATTGATTTGAAGCAGCCAAGGCATGATTAAAATAAAGGCTAAGATGAGTCACAAATGTAGTATTGTATTTTCCTGGCTGCTATTGCGTCAAACGTGAGTAAACATTTGAAGAACAAAAAAAGTGTTCCCCTTTGTCATCAAGCTTCTAGAGATGAGTGATTGGAAAAATTGTCCATCTACATCACAAACTGTTTTGGTTAAAATGCATTAAGGAGCAATAGGATTGCTTGTGCAAATAGATTGACTTGTTTTACCTGTTATCGCAGCACAAAAAGCTTTGCTACACGAAATTGACAAGCGTGATAATGGTTTTGTGGATGTATCAATGTATCATTTCCTTGACGCCACTCTGGCCCAATCAATTAAAACCCCTGCCATGGAAAATTATTGATATTTGACCATTTTCCGGCTCTAACGCTGGTGTTATAAAAGGGGAGCTGTGAGTAGCCGATGAGTAGAGGTCTGGTAAGCGGTCATGTCAGGGAACAGGATGGCAGCATTTGCACTGGTGTTGTTTCTGCTCGCATGTGCTGCTGCTGTTGCGGCAAGTGAAGGCAAAAAAGTAGAGCAGCTCCAAGCAGGGAGGGAGGCAACAAGAAGCTTTGCGGGCAGACAGGAGCCTTTGCCTTCACGCACGGAGAGACGGGCGCACCTTTCGGAGGAGGAACGCGTGATCATGACCAAACAAATCATGCAAGCAATCTCAGGTATGTTGTGGGTTTGGAGTATGAAAATTGTTGCTGGTGGGCAGCCATCGAAGAGATGCTCCCATGCGTGTAGCTGTACTGAACATCTGATGTGGTTCATATAGAAATGTTCTGTTCACAGAGATGGTGAATTCTGACTGCATGTTGGACCGTGACTATCAGGGTTGGGTGGATTTCGGACGCCGAGACGCAGAATGAAAGATAACAGAGGCGACGCCACAGCTATTTCAGTGCTCATCCAATGCTTTTGCTTTGACGCGCGACTGAGTTCTTGCAACTTCGTGAATAAAGTTTTTTGCAAAGTTATAAAAGTGACTCGAGAGAGCTGAATTGAGATGGAAATACATTTTATTCACAGGTGGGCTGGTACATACTGTATACACACAGTGAAATATACAGAGGATGTGAATACAGACAATGCACATTAGAAGTGCAGACACATGTGTTTTGGTTAACATCAAGCACATGATCATAACCTGTGTTTTTCATTTTATTCCCTAACTAAAACTACAGTATCCTATGCCCTTTTGCTACAGATGACTGTCAATTTCTCCAGTTTTAATGGTTGTATATGGCTTGCAGAAGCATGTCCATGTTCCTTTTTTTAACCCAGTAGAATGAAATTCCCTACGATGCCATGAGTACTTTTGTTTTCTTAAATGACATTCATTGACTTGATTTAACATGAGTGTTTTGATGCCCATATAGTAAGCTAAGCATGCCCAAACAACATTCGCTATGTGAAAACAGCTAATGGTGAATAACAATGACATTATTTAGTGCAGTCAATGTTTCGTCCACTCAGTGCATCTTCAGCTCGTTCCTTGAATTTAATGATAATCTTATATACAATGTGGTTTCTCGATATAATAGCTAAAAGACAGCAAGACCAGAATGTATTTCAGTGCAATTTGAAAATAATAAATTACTTCATGAAATTTACATCAACTACCTTTTTAACCTGAAAAAAGTGTAAATAACCTCTACAACATATGGTATAAAAAGATTTCCTCTTTCTTGAAGTTCCTCATTTGCGTATAAAAAGAAGCTATAGCTGCAATTAAGCAGCATGAGATCAGGTGATTGTCCTGAGATGAACATGTAGGAGAACGCATCTCCCTACGACAATAGGAAAGAAGAGGATCATGACAGTCTGGCTGGAGCATACGCAGACACGTGTGCAGTGGGCAAACAGCAGTGAAAGATGGCAGTCAAAACATCAGGTCACCTTCTAATTTGCTATCATGACTCCTCATCCCCCTGGCAGCCACTCTGTGTAGCCTGAGACTCTGAAGCTTCTCCACTAAATTCAGGCTGAAAATGTTCCTTTTCCCGCTAGTATCCGCGCATGAGCCCCCGCTTTTGTCGACGCCGTTGGCGAGCCGAGGCCCTGTACTGTGGAAGCGGTGTATGTGCTGGCGGGGAGAACAGGAGGCGGAGATACCTCGTTCTACGAGCAGCCGAAGGAGTCCTGGTGATGACCAGCTTACGTTTGTGGTGGGGGAGCCCGTGAGGCCAAAGTGCTGTTGGCCGGACGTGTGTGAAGTGCTCACGTGCTCACAGTTTGGACAAAATGGCAGGTTGACAGGGTGATGGCTGCAAAAGAGCGAGAACAAAAATTAATGAAGCACAAAATGGTGCAAGCACTTTGGTGAAATGCAAAAAAAACAAGTTAATGACGCAACACTGATGAAAAAAGGCTTGTGGTTTACTGTTATGAAAGAGTCGTTAAAACATGAATCAACCAGCCACACGAATAGGAGAGATGCACAAACAAGTTAGAGCGGATGGCACAGTAGTGGTAGAGTTGAGCTGATGAAACAAAAATGGCACACGAATATAGAAAAGCCGTTTGAGCATTTATTCCAAATCCTTGATATCCATCTTAAGGTTAATGTACTTGTACACTCTTTGAGCCGCATTCTCCTGTTCGCGGCATGTCTTTTTTTACACCCCTGGGTTTGCCCACCTTTCATCTACGTGCATTCTACCCATCCAGACGTGCGTAACCTGGGAATTTGTGCGCAGACACCAAAGGTGTGATTCACTGAAGTCTGAGGCTGGCTGTAAATCATGGAGCGTGAGACTTGTGAATGAAATCCATTTGAAAAATAAAGTACACTTTAAATATGAAAATACCTTATGTCGCGGATGTGTCGTCAATCGAGACACACGGTTCTGGCTAACGCACTAACACTTTAAAAGCGAGCAGGTTTTATATTTATATGTATGCCAGGGGGAGAGCTTTTCAGGCCCTTTAGGGTCCCTGAAGGTGTGAACATGACCTCTGAAAAGTATGTCTTTTTATGTACAAAATCATCTACAAGCATGAAAATGCACCATCTCACAGATATTCAAGCAGAAACCTTCCAAAAAGTGACATGTTTAATGGATGTTAGAATTGTGAAGCTGCTTTTACATCAGGGGTCCTATGTCAAAATGTAAGGTAGTGGCTTTATGGTGTTTTTAAATGAAATAGCTTTTGGTTTCAGCAAATATGACCTCCTAATGCTGCAAATTCAACAAATGACTATTTTCAGTTCTTTAAAACCTGTCAAATGTTTTGAAAGTCTGTTGTTCATAATAATTTGGAACAGTGCATTTTACGTTTTTTAGGTTTGTTCAAAACCATTTGAATTATATTCTAACAGTTGATGACTTGAAAATTATGCCGACTGTCATTTGCATCAACTATTTGGGAAATAGGTTCTGGTTCATGCCAGAAGTTGCGTCCATAATTCATGCACAGGCTCATGGAGCCTCTCTGATTAGTGAGTCAGATGTGAATTAGTGCACAGTTGTACTTCACTCGTTACATGCTGGTGTCCTACTAGTGTGCACAAATGTCATACAGTAGTGGCAAAAAATGTTAGTAGTGGGATACGGTCGTTCTACTAGTGTGCGCTAGTTGTCCGATTTGTGTGCTGAGTTGTCTTAGTATTGAGGAAGAAGAGCATACTAGCACATGGACCTAGATCTCAAGTACAATATATTGAATAAATGCTCAAACGGCTTTCTATACATGAATGAACGAGCTTGTGGTTAATTTGTGACATTCAAACGCGGACCCCATGAAGTCAAGATGTTGCTTTGATGACATTAAAGCCTTTTCACACTGCACTTGGTTTTATTGGTTTTCACCGCGGGTAGGGCGCAGAGGTGACAGCGCTCCGGTGCAAGCTTGCCCACATTTGGAAGTGGTTGCTTAGCGGCCTACCAGGAAGCAGCAAGGATGCATTTCCCACTGGTTGGTGTATTGGTGTTAGCACTCTGAAATCACTTTGTCAACCTCTCTCTCCAACTGGATGCACCGTCTGACGTCACCGCGATGCGGAGTTAAACATTTTTCAACTCGAGGCGCAGTGCCGGCACGGCCAATGCGGTTTGTCGCTGTGGCCTCGCAGCACATACATAATGAATGGGTTTGTTGACAGCGCGATGCGCTCAGCAGTGTGAAAGGGGCTTTAGTTAGCAGGCAGACGTAGTAATGTGCCCCTCTCGTTCATATTTCAACAAATGAATTGCGATTACAGCCAATACTGGAGCCACTAGCTCTTACTTCGCTACTTCTAGAGTTGGAGAAAGAGCCTGGACAGACGTTTCCTGCCACTAGAGGGGAAAGGGAAAAGTTTGTCAAATGAGCAAAACTGATCTTGATGACTTAAGTGCACTGCAAAAGAATGCTGCTTGTTAGGTCTTAACTCCCTTGTAGAGAGTTTAGAAGCCAAAGTCAATCACAATACCGCCTGACATGCAGGTCCACCTCCGGCTGTATGAAAGGTGCTACATACTGTAAATCAAGTATTGGTGGGTTGATAGAATAAAATATGTCCCGGGGTCCAAGTATCACCATCATCAAACCTTTATTAACTATCATGGTTAACTTTTCAGTAACAATTTAAAAATGTAAGAATAAGTAAACCATAGTTAACATAAATGCATTAATACACACTCTAAACTTTAATGACAAATGAGGAATGCAAAGGTGAGTCTTGTAACAGATTCTAACATTGAGTCTTGTCACAGATTCTGCACTTCTGGTGAATATTTTTGATTAGCATATTTGCCTCACAGTCAAATTGTCTTTAGGTGTGAATGGTTGTTTGTCTGTATGTGCCATTCGATTGGCTGGTGACTAGTCTAGGGTGTAATCCGCCTCATGCCCAAAAAGTGAGCTGGGATAGGCGCCAGTTCACCCACAATCCTAATGATTGGACACAGTAAATTATTTAATGTTTGCGTCAAATGACGTCATGCCAAAGTCAACCCAGTTTTGTGTGATTTAAGAGACATATTTGGCTCAGGGGGAAAAAAAAGGGTCCGATTCCTAAAACCTTTACATGTTTATTCGACTGTATTGGGGGGGGGGGAGTAAATCAATCATTTGTTGTGAGCTGTGAAAGAAACCCAGTTGTAAGGGAACACTTACAACAAAGGAAGAAGTTGCAAGACTACAACACAAGTTCTTACCCAAAGGGGAATGCAGGGGTGAGGAGGGATGGTTGGGGGACTTGGCAGGTGGTGACGGTGGGAGTGGGAGAGGTCTGAGGGTGGTTGGGACCCGATGAAGACACTGTAGATTTAGGGAAGGAAAACATCACACTGAACCTCTTATAACATATTGACAAGATATACACTCGCCGCCACAACATTACAAGCATGAAGACAGATACGAAGATACTAGTCTGTACTGATGGTACTCATCTTTAAAAAAAGATTTTAAAAAACACTGTGGTTGTAGTTTGCAATAGTGCACTGTATACTCAATAGCTTCTGCAGATGTACCAAAGAGAGTCTTTAAAGTCTGCAATGTAAGTATTGCAGCAAGATCACAGTACAGAGAGGAAGACAGTGAACCTTATTGCGGGGATACATTCCAGACCCACCTGTGATAGGTTGAAATCTGTGATATAGAAAGACTATATAAAAATATATATTTTACCCCTCCCACACACTTGACACTTATTAATACACATTTTAAAGTAATTCTTAGCACCTGTTCTCAGTTTTATGCTGTCAAAAAAAAAAAAGGGAGACATTCAGTATAACATCAGTTTGAGGAAATGAAAAGAAGACTCTCTGGCTCACACCATTTCCCAAATAAGAGGCAACGCATACTTGTGTCAAGCGGTTTGTCACACCAAATTTACTGTAAAACTGACAAATTAAACAAAAGAGATTATAAATTTGAAACCGTATAATTTCAGCTAATGAAAGTCCACTATCTATAGCATCTATAAACAAACGAGGCATCCTCGAGCAGCAGCGGCGAATCATGACAACTTATCCAAGTGAAGGATTGAAAGCAGAGCAATCGCTTTTGACCACACAAACAGCAAAAAGCAAGGCCGCGACAGAAATAGCCATTTATTGGCAATAAGCACAAGAAACCATAAAGACGAGGAGTTCATTTCAAGGTGAGGATTTCTGTCACTCGTGAGTGGAGATAAGTGTCCACTGAATGTTTATGTTATTTTATTTTTACATGTCAGCATGTTTCTGAATACACTAATCTTGGTATGTATGGATTGGTCCTGTCCAAAGTGCAAAAATAAATTACAGAACAGCGTTACCCGCGGTGTGTTTTTCAGACGATAACGTAGTGGAAGATCTCAGCTTACATTCTGTGGAAAAAAAATGATCTTGGGCTTGAAAAGCTTGGTTATAACTGATATAACCCATAGACAGGGTCACAGAAAGTAGCATAGATGTTGCTAAAATTAAAACCTTCAAACAAATGCCGATAATCAGCATACACAAAACAGCATAAACGTCATTTCTCACAAGCATACTTTCTCTCCGCTCTATTGGAACAATGACAACTAATCTATCTTAGTAGGAGACCTTCCTTGCCTCTTTTCCTTGCTCTCAATTATGCTGTGTCTACATCCAGTAGAGCTCAGTGCTGCCCGGCATGTTGTGCCACAACCTGGTACTACACTGAAGGTGCGCAACTCTAAATTTGGTTGGTCTCTTAATGTGTGAGGATGTTGTTGTAGACCTACTCCATATGTAAAGTGCCTTGAGACAACTTCTGCTGTGATTCGGTGCCATATAAATACAATTTCATCTAATTGAATTACATTCTGAATAACACCAAAAACCCATAAAAAAAATGATCACTTAATAATCTGCAATATAGCGGGGTTTGAATATATTTTCACATGTGTAGAGCGTTTCCTAACGTGTCCTACCCATGCTGTGAGCTCCCGAGAGCAGCGACAGGTCAGGTTCATCCTCTTCCAGGTCATTCAGACTGTACACATGCTGTATGTCCACTTCAAGCTCCCTGAAATCTTTTGTCAGGACTCCAGGACGAGGATGTAGGATGCCACCCAGGTTTGGTTTGGCCAGCTGCTGCCACTGGTGCAAAGTCACTGAGCCTGAGGATAAGAACCAGAGGCAACAGTGCTTGTAAATACATTTGGTCGATAAATGTCCAATAACAACAAATCCACTGTTAATGCTTGTCATGACTGTTGACAGACATTTTCAAGAAAACCCATTTATCCATTTTCTATAATGCTTGTCCTCACTTGGGTGGTGGGTTAGCTGAAGTTTATCCCAGCTAACTTTGGGCAAGAGGCAGGAACACCCTGGACTGGTCACCAGCCAATGGCAGACAATAAAATACGATACAACACGAAAAAACTCTGGTTTGACTTGGTACAACTGAACTGACGGTCTAAAAAAGATATATGCAAGACGACGAAGGAAAAATATGTTCATCTCTATAATGTAGGTACCTTAAGTACTAATTTTGTGTTCATTTGCACATTTGTTATTCGAGCCGCCCAATTAATGTGGCTTGTGCATGCGAAGTGGCATCTTGGTGGCTACAAACAGAGTGTGCAACTCAGTTGGTAGCGTGTGTGTAACGGATTATACTGTAAACTTCGTTAGGTTTGGTGTGTCAGAAACAAAGTTAGTGGCAACACACAAGTGCCTTGGAGTTTCAGCCATTACTTGGTGCACCAGAATTCACACCTACAGGCAATTCTGAGTATTCAATCAACATACCACCCATGTTTTTGGGATGTGGGAGGAAACCTGAATAACCGGAGAAAACGCCCGGAGTTCCCAAAGACTCTGAATGTTGTGGGTCCTGGTTGACACGCCTCCGCAACACCGCGTGGACATTGGGGACAGTCCCTCTGGATTGGCAGACTGGGGTGGTGGTCCCCCTTTTTAAGAAGCGGGACCGGAGGGTGTGTTCCAACTATAGGATACACTCCTCCTAATGTCTATTCAGGGGTGCTGGAGAGGAGGGTTCATCGGGAAGTCAAACCTCAGATTCAGGAGGAGCAGTGTGGTTTTCGTCCTGGCTGTGGAACAGTGGACCAGCTCTACACACTCGGCATGTGATTAGTGGACTTGGAGAAGAGGTTCGACCGTGTTCCTCGTGGAGTCCTGTGGGGAGGGGGGGGTCGGGGCTTTGGGAGTATGGGGTACCGATGCCACTGATACGGGCTGTTCGGTCCCTGTATAAGAGTTTGGTCCACATTGCTGGCAGTAAGTCCGATTCGTTTCCAGTGAGGGTTGGACTCCGCCAAGGCTTCCCTTTGTCACGGATTCTGTTCTTAACTTTTATGGACAGAATTTCTAGGCACGGCCAAGGCGTAGAGGGGGCCTGGTTTGGTGGCCTCAGTATTGCATCTCTGATTTTGCTGACAATGTGGGTCTGTTGGCTTCATCAAGCCGTGATCACCAACTCTCAGTGGAACGGTTCACAGCCGAGTGTGAAGCGGCTGGCATGAAAATCAGCACCTCCAAATCTGAGACCATGGTCCTCAGTTGGAAAAGGGTGGAGTGCCCTCTCCGGGTCGGGAATGAGATCCTGCCCCAAGTGGAGGAGTTCAAGTATCTTGGGGTCTGAATGGAACGGGACATCGACAGGTGGATCGGTGCAGTGTCAGCAGTGATGGGGACTTTGTAATGCTTTGTCTTTGTCTGTTGTGGTGAAGAAGGAGCTAAGCCGAAAGGCGAAGCTCTCAATTTACCGGTCGATTTACTTTCCTAAACTCACCTATGGTCATGAGCTGTGGGTAATGAACAAGATCCCGGATAGAAGCAGCCGAAATGAGTTTCCTCCACAGGGTGTCCTGGCTTTCCCTTAGAGATAGGGTGAGAAGGTCAGTCATCCGAGAGGGGCTCAGAGTAGAACCACTGCTCCTCCCCATTGTGAGGAGCCAGATGAGGTGGCTCGGGCATCTGTTTAGGATGCCTCCCAGAGGCCTCCCTGGTGAGGTGTTCCGGGCACGTCCCACTGGGAGGAGACTCTGGGGACGACCTAGGAGACGCTAGACAGACTATGTCTCCCGGCTGGCCTGGGAATGCCTCGGGATGCCCCCGGAAGAGATGGATGAAGTGGCTGGGGAGATGGAATCTGGCATCTTTAACACATCATCCCTGTGCCTCACTCTTCAGGAAACCCATGCTTAAACCAACAGTACCATTCGCGTAACAAATGGACTGAGAATAAATCCATTCGTCATACAAAGGGGCACAAAGATGATGAAATACAGTAGAAAGGCGACTGTTGTTGTGTTACCGTTTTGGATGCTACATTAGTATAGCAACAGAACTAACCGAATACCCCACTTTAAAAAAACATAAATAAGAGGGTTACATCGTACGGTAGAAATTTTTATATTGCACTACTATATATTGTAATGTCAATCAATACTACTTCCTTGACACATTACTACTTTCCTTTTGGTCAGGGCTTTGGCGGCATCTTGTAGCATCTTAGGCTATTACAGAAAGAGCACAAAAATACGGCAAGAGCTGCAAATAGGTGAGTTTTTCAGCAAATATTGTAGCTGAGGATGGGTTCCACTGGGGGGGGAAAAAATGCGTTGAATCCCGTTTACTCAGAATGTTTTTAATTTAAATAACAGCAACACAAAAAGGCTGTCTGGGTATTGATAATTTATAACTTACCAATTTTAATTTGGGGTTGTAGAAAAAGTGTTTCACTTTGTTCCTTAAGCCCTAATAATAACAACAATGCTGTCAAATAGTTAGTGTTCTTTAAAATATTAATCCTCGGAGGACAGGGAGATCTTGAAAGCCCTTTGATATGACAACAATGTCAGGTTAAAAGAACCTTCAGTGTGAGATAATTGGTGTCAGACAGTCATGCCAAAAATGATTAACATTCTCTGTGTGAAGTTGCTCACCAACACACACCTGTCTGAATGTACAGTATACACACTTTAATTAAATATCTACCTTCCAGAGGTTTGACGATCTGGAGGCGGTCAGGCAGGTATGACCTGGATCCTGAGGAGTCACAGGAGTGGCGAGAAGTTCCATTGGAGTAGTTGGTGCCGGTTGATGCCACTGGGCTGGAGGCCAAGCTGTCATTTGGTGTCAAGAAGCCACTGGAACCCTCGTCCTCCTCGCTGTTTGCTGCCAAGGCACGCAGTTTCCGCTCGCGCTCCACATCGAAGAAAGGCCGCTCAGAAGAATGGTTCTGCTGGCGGGCTGACAAGCTGTGCAAAGCAGCTTCAAGGTCCTGGCCTCCCGGAGTTCCTGGCTGGCCCAGACGCTTTGGCCCACTGATGTTACAGAAAGAACAATTGGCAATGTTGAAAAAAATTACTCAAGCGGACATCCGCGTGTGTTCAGCTTCTGTGGCACACCTGATATCTTCTTTCTGGGCGAAACTACAGCTTGGCTTTTCCTCCATAGTGAGACTGGCATTGTCAGAGCCGTAGTAACTGGTGCGGGGCGTGCTGGTACAGCTGGACTGCACGGACACCGGGCTAGAACCTGGAAGCCCCGGAGAGTGGCACAGAGAGCGGAGCCTCACTGACCTGTTCACCACACGCACGGTTTCAAACACACGCCTCGGGTGGGTTCTGCAAGAAAGAAAAACAGGTATCCTTAACGTGGTTTAAAAAAAGAATCATACTTCAAAGATTTGTTTTAACCCCCATAATCCAATGAACCATTGTACTCTCTTTATTGTAAATGCTCATCCACAACAATGTCCAAGTGCCCTGTAGTGATTTATTAGAATGCATGTTTTGATGCATGATTGAAAACATTAAGTATTCAGTACCTGCAAAAATAAATAAATAGAAATCAATAGAAAAGCTGAATCAAAAAATGCTTTTAGAAATGTCATTATGGTAAACACTCTTGTATTGGCCCTCATGAGACTGTGCAGGTGTACTCATTTTTCAAACTGTGCTGGGTAAAGAACCGAGCCCTGCCGCAAATTAGTGTTGCACCAAGTACCGATACCAGCACTGAACCAGAGGTATTTTGATATAAAATATAGCACGGTACCAGTTTTTTATACAACCCAAATTCCATTGAAGTTGGGACGTTGTGTTAAACAAAAATAACAACAGAATACAATGATTTGCGAATCATGTTCAACCTATATTTAATTGACTACACTACAAAGACAAGATATTGAATGTTCAAACTGATAAACTTTATTGTTTTTAGCAAATAATCATTAACTTACAATTTTATGGCTGCAACACGTTCCCAAAACGCTGGGACAGGGTCATGATTACCACTGTTTCATCACCTTTTCTTTTAACAACATTCAATAAACGTTTGGGAACTGAGGACACTAATTGTTGAAGCTTTGTAGGTGGAATTCTTTCCCATTCTTGCTTGATGTACAGCTTCAGCTGTTCAACAGTCCGGGGTCTCCGTTGTCGTATTTTACGCATCATAATGCGCCACACATTTTCAATGAGAGACAGGTCTGGACTGCAGGCAGGTCAATCTAGTACCCGCACTCTTTTACTACGAAGCCACGCTGTTGTAACTCGTGCAGAATGTGGTTTGGCATTGTCTTGCTAAAATAAGCAGGGGCGTCAATGAAAAAGACGTTGCTTGGATGGCAGCACATGCTTCTCCAAAACCTGTATGTACCTTTCAACATTAATGGTGCCTTCACAGATATGCAAGTTCCCCGTGCCATAACAGTCCAGATGGTTCTTTTCCTCTTTGGCCCGGAGGACACGACTTCCACAATTTCCAAAAGCAATTTGAAATGTGGACTCGTCGGACCACAGAACACTTTTCCACTTTGCATCAGTCCATCTTAGATGAGCTTGGGCCAAGAGAAGCCCACGGCGTTTCTGGGTGTTATTGGTAAATGGCTTTGCATAGTAGAGTTTTAAGTTGCGCTTACGGATGTAGCGCCGAACTGTATTTTCTGACATTGGTTTTCTGAAGTGTTCCTGAGCCCATGTGGTGATATCCTTTGCACATTGATGTCGGGTTTTGATGCAGTGCCGCCTGAGGCATCGAAGGTCACGGGCATTCAATGTTGGTTTTCGGCCTTGCCGCTTTCTCCAGATTCTCTGAACATTTTGATGATATTATGGACCGTAGATGATGAAATCCCTAAATTCCTTGCAATTGTACGTTGAGGAACATTGTCCTTAAACTGTTCGACTATTTTCTCCCCCTCCCCCCCCCCCCTCTTTTTCTCAATGTCTTTATGTCTCAAAAGTGTCTGACTGTCTGTTGTCGTACTAGAGCGGCTCCAACTACCGGAGACAAATTCGTTGTGTGTTTTTTGGACATACTTGGCAAATAAAGATGATTCTGATTCTGATTCACAGGAGCACGTCAATCACATTCTCGCACACATCACTGGCATTCACAAGTTCATGTCAATCATGCTCACACGTGAATAGTGTAAATCTTTTATTAGGTAGTTCAATTCAAAAAATGAAATTATAGAGATGAACCGCACACTGCACACACTCAGAGAGAAGTATTTCATATTTAAAATATGTATTATTTTGATGACTGTAGCACATCGCAAATCAAACAAATTCCCCATATTGAGAAACAAAAATATTATTTCCATCTTTTAGCTTTTTGTTGAGAGAAATTGTAATACATTTAGGCACTTAATCGGAATCCAATATTGAGAATGACTACATCCACGCACCCATGGCTTCAGTGATGGTCATACAGTACACTTACTTATACTCTGACGAGGCAGGCGTGTCCAAGCCTTTTCGGAAGGTCCCCTCTATCTCTGCTGCCAGGCTGTCCATGGGGAGGACGGAGGCCAGAGCAGTGTAGCGCTGCACCGTGCTGTTGGGAAGGCTCTTATTTCGCAGATTTTTTATGTCCTCTCGAGCCTCATGGAGCATGTCCTCACACTGGGAGTACTTGTCCCGCAGGTCCTTGAGCTGCAGACAGGTGATAAAAATACCAAACTTAAATCATTTGCCATTGACAGTGTAATGTCTTTGCTAAATTATGGTCATTTTAAAATACAAACGCCACATTAAATGTCTTGATCAAAATGTGATTTCATTTCTTGCCTCGGACTGCAGTTTCAGGTTATTCTCACGGCAGGCACTCATATGTTGATTCAGCTCCTCGTTCTCATTAGTAAGCTACAAGGACCAAAAGAAGGTACAGTATTTGAAAGTTTGCAATTAGAAAGTACCATTTGTAGAAGCAGAGCATTTAATATAATCCATAAAATGATTCCTTCTTTAGTTTGAGTATAGTATCAAGTATTGAGTTTCTACATCTTTACTCACACGTTTGCAGCGGGCCTGCAGGTCAACAATCTGAGCAAGAAGTGAGCTGATTTCCTCTTGTTGCCGAAATGAGTCTTCTACTTTGCGTGCTAGCTCGTCTGATAGGTCAACTACTTGCTTGTTGACAGAGGCTAAAAATGCACAGGCCCCATTAGTGCTCTTGAATAAAACAGTGTTTAATAGAATTACAGTGTTGCATTTACATTTATGAATGAGATTACTTACACAGCTCTTCCACACACACCATCATCAGCTCCTGCTCTTGTTCCTCATAGTTGGTTGTCTCTGTGCAGAGCTCGCTGGCCTGCACAAACAATGTTGGGTCTCATAATTTATGGGATTCAACAGAATTTGAATATACACAGCATATTTAATGTAATTATGGACTATACTTCTGGAAAACACCAAACAAAAAAATGCACCACGTTAGTGTCACATTTGATTTACATAGATTAATAAAAAACAAAATTTGAATTACTGCCACCAGGGAATCAACAAATTAAAAAAATTTAAAAAAGAAAGGAAAAATGTCTCTTCCGTTCATAATTTGCAGTGCATACTGAAATGTGGTTACCTCCAATCGAAGTTTGCGGTTCTCTTCCTCTAAACATTTCAGTTTCTGCTGCATGAAGTCATAGTGGACAAAGTTGCTGAGAGAACTGCTTGATTCATTTCTTTTTATTCTAAGAAAAAAAAAAATTCACATGAGGAATATGTGTACAGTATTTATATATGGTCTAAATATGGTAAATACGTGTTGATCATTTAGTAAAAGTAATATGAATTTACTCTCATTCAATTGGGATAAAAGTCAAACCAGCCCAATTCAACTGTATACAGTGCAGATCTTTATGGCAGTTATTGCAATTTAAATTCGATTCACGAATTTCTTCATATCAAGCTTCAGTGCAATATTTACAATGTACAGTAATATTTACAAACGTGACAAATATAATATTAAAAGCTATTACTCTAACACGAATGAGAACCAAATGTAACAATTGTTTCCTTACGTAGTTATTAGTTTTTTATTATTATTACTTGTTTAACATTATTTTTATGGAATTGTATTGAATTTTGTCTAACTTTAACTTAACACAATTAAGGATTATTTTGCACTGCTTTTTTTAAGTTAAAAAGGTAAAAGATGGCTCTTTTAGAATAAAAAACCTTATTTTTAAAAATCACATGATTATATATTATATTATTTCGTTTGACTTCTTTTTTCATGATGACTTAGAGGTTGGTTAGTGTCTGACTGTCTTTTATGGTGTGTTGCGGCGTATGTATTTGTGTATTTATGAATGTGCATTAATGTATTTATGTCTATGAACTGTGAGCTGCAAAGGTTTTTCCAACCAGAATAATAGAGTACCTGTCATCAATATGAAGTACTGAATTAACTTAAATTATGTACGTATGATGACTTAAATGATTTTAACAATGGCACAAGTAGTTCCATTTGATATGAACAAAATTTTATATCCCAATAATGATATATCCCGATGTAGTATTCATCCTTAAAATAACAAACTAATGGCAATTTTCTCTGATCTTTTCTCCATTTGTTTAAAAAATATTTTAGAAAATAAAATTATTAAAAGAATCAAAGATAAAAAAAAATTAAAACACAAATATCCAGTGGAAAAATTATCAGCCATTATTATTATTATTATTGCCATTGTCAGTGAAAGATAGTATAGTAGTAAGCATATTCACTAAGATTTTTTTCTCGGTCTCATAGTGCGACATGAAACAGATGGTACTAATAAAATTAATTGGGGAAAAAAAAAATCTAATAAATAAGAAGAAGGAAAATGTGAAAAAAATATTTGGTGGTACAACCAGTTTTCAAGGAATGTACCCTTTTGTTGTGCACATTGTAATGTAGTGAAATGTACAAAGTTGTTGACATCCATAACCCTCTAGCAGTGCCACAAATGAGTGTTTGCAGGACATTGCTGCAATTACATTAACCTTCAGTCAGTCATACAATTTTAGTGTGGCATCACTTGGAGTGCGTGCACACTCTACGGACTCGGTTTATTGAAGTCAGATCACAAGTGACCAGTGGAACAGTAACAGTTGCCTCCCTAGTACATCATCCCCACGTCCCATTTTCAAATTCAAAACAGGTAGCGGTATATATTTTATTGTCTGTGTAGATTCTCAATCATCCAAGTCATCGTAATTTGCAAAGGTTAAATCAAGGCAACTGGACGGTTCAGCCAAGGTGCCATGATTTAACCTTTGCAGATATATTGTATATTTTATGTGTGGACAAAACGAACCACACGTCAGCGGCACACAAAATCACTGTGTTCAAAGAACAAACCCAACAAAACATGAATTTCACAAAAACAACAAAACCGTAATTCAATTCAATGAAGATTTACTGGAAATGTATGTGAATTTTGCTGGTGCCTTTCACCTTGGCAAGTGCCACTCTCATATCATTTTCACAACAAAGTCTGCTCCTTTTTGTTATTTCTACAATGCTCGAAAAGGGTTTATGGGTAACAGTACATTTTTTGGGCCCTTTTTTTCAAATGTTCTGCATTAAACGCATATGGTTTGATCTTGACAAAAAGGTAAACCTCCTAAAAATCAGTTGAGAAATTAGTAAATTAGGATTTACTTTCAAGATACATGCATTGCCTTTGTTGGGAACGTTGCACCCCACCGACATGGCCACTCCGTTGCTGTCAAACGTCTCTGTATGTACATTGTACTTACGGTGAGTGTGATTCAGCGTTTTCTATCTCCTCTGTGCTTGCGTAGAACTGAAGGAGGTCATCTCGCATTGAAAGCTCATGACGCAGTTGAGCAATCTGGGAAATAGGCCACAATAACTTAGAGAAGAGTCATAACTAAAGGGTGATCTAACCAATGTATATTGAGTTTGGTGGCACCTCTTCTTTTGCACTCTCCAGCTGTTCATCCAGTATTCCATTTCGGGTTGTCAACTCTTGATTTTGTTTCAGAAGCGACTGGCCAATCCGTGCTGCCAACTCAAGATCACGCTCTTTCTGAAGAATATTGCATTCATACAAAGTATGTCAATATATAGTAGCAAAACAATGAGATTTTTTGTCTTGACCCAAATTTATTTTGCTTATTTATTGACAGGAAGAAGTGTGCTGAAAGTGGTAAGAGTTTAATCCTCTTTAGTCCTGCTCATCCTGTGTGTGTGTGTGTGTGTGTGTGTGTGTGTGTGTGTGTGTGGGTGCATCTTGTGTGTCTTACCTCCTCCAGCAGGTGTGTGACGGCCTTAATGTCATGATATGTCTTGGTAACCTGGCCAACTCTGTCTGAGCACAGCACTGAGAGAGGGAGGGAGGCAAAAAGATTTCATGAATGGAGGACAGGATCCATATACAATACCGCTATATCTTTCAACCTTCTTTCCCTCAAGGAGATGTTAACTACAGTATGACCAGCAATCCTGTAATTGCCCTCCAGAATTACAATAATGTCATGTACACAATATTTGATGCTTTATATACTATTTATATGGCTTGATGCGGCGCAGCTTGCTAAATCCGTAAATGAGTTTTCTAGACTTTACACCGATCTGATTGGCTTGATCGGTATCGGCCGATAATTAGCATTTTTATGCTGATCGGCTGATCGGCTTTAATGTCATAATTCGCCGATCCGATCAATGCTCTGCAAGACATTTAGTCCGTCGCCATGGTGTACAGTATATTTGAATCCAAAAGATACTTTATTTTTAGCCTTGTCACGTGCCTTTTGATGTAGTACTGTAAATATCTGACCACCAATAAAGTTATTTAAAAAAATAAATAAATAAATAAATAAAAAAACATGGCGGCGGTGTGGGACAGACAACACGTCTGAGACAGACAACACGTAATGCCTGGATCAGACTACAAGACAAATTTGGTCTTTCACGATTGATGTCAGACTACTGCAATAAAATCTTGTATTCCGATACCACCGCATCCCGTCTTTTACGATCTCTCGGCTTTATCTTGTCAACTCAAATACAACCGGATACACTCGTTACCATGGAGACGACAACACCAATGGATCGCGCATGTATTGTGTTGGTGAAAAAGGGGAAAAACGTGCGGTGGTGGTCACCGGTGCTCGGGAGAGGACGTTCTTTTCAGGATTGCTTGAGGTATGTTCACGTACTTTGAAATAAGATATGGCTCGCAAGCAGGCAACAAAACTTTCTGCAGCCTAGCAACCTAGTGCCAACACTCACGGTTGTACGTAAACATGCCGATGTTCTGTCGAATCATGATCTAAAGTTTTGGTGTGTGTGAAGTAATTTAATTACAATAAAGTAATTTAATTACGGCGGAACCGTGGATGACTGGTTAGCACATCTGCCTCACAGTTCTGAGGACTGGGGGTCAAATCCCGGTCCCGCCTGTGTGGCGTTTGCATGTTCTCCCTGTGCCAGCATGGGTTTCCTCCCTCATCCCAAAGACATGCAAGGTAGGTTAATTTGAATACTCTAAATTGCCCATAGGTGTGAATGTGAGTGCGAATGGTTGGTTGTTTATTTGTATGTGCCATGCGATTGGCTGGCGACCAGTTCGGGGTGTACCCCGCCTCTCGCCCGAAGATTGCTGGGATGGGCTCCACCACGCCCACGGCCCTAGTGAGGATAAGCGGAATGGAAAATTTAATTTAATTACAGTAAGTTAGGACCCATTATTTCTGTCATTTTGTAATGCTAGTTTGACCTGACTGATTAGAATACAAGACCTGACTAGAGGATACTTTTGAAGATACGCAGTATACAGTGCACAAGTATATACAGTAAATGAACAAGTCCTTTAAATAGACACATTGCTCCATCTTGTGATCGGATCGATGATTGGTTATCGTTTTTTTAAACTCGCTGATCAGTGATCAGCCCCCAAAAATCCTGATCGTGTAAAGCCTCGTGTTTTCCCCATGAGGGAAAGCTTATCTGCTGCGATGTTAAGGAGTCAATTCAAATTTTTAAACCAGTGCTCAAAACCAGTGGCAAACTAATCGGCCACTTATGAAAACAGTCCCGAAACCACGCACACCGTGTGACGGTTCAGTCGGGCTAGGTGGAGTCGCTCAGTGTGTGGGAGCATTTAGACGCCATGAGTGTGAAAGTGACGAGTCACAGCGTTTAAAGAAATGCCTACATCTGTCGGCCAATTCAATGACAGTTACAACACGGCCCTCCTCGGCCTGCGTTTTCAGAACCAGGTCGGAGGAGGTTCTCAAAAGCGGTGCCATTGTCACCGCTCGCCCTCAAAAAAGTGTTATGGAGAAGTGACTGCTTGGGGGTAGAACCAGTACAATGGAAAAGGGGCATAAGTAATACACTTTAGGTGTCATTATCTCCCATTACCCCAAGATGGGACAGGGTGGTTGAAGAGAAACAAAGGCAGGGTTACCACAACTTACAGCAACTACGTTCATCTTAATGCTGAGTTGTAGTTTTAACAACCCTAAGTGCATAGAATCAAGTATAAATATATAAGATGCATACCGAAATAAATACAGTTCAATGATTTTAAATGAACTTAAAAGAACAACAAAATGTAACTTTGATTCATTAATGTGGAGCCGCTTTTGACAGACCATAGCCACTCCATGTGGTCCGATAGTGATCCTCTTAGCTTGATCCTTTTCAGCCGAGATAAGACTCCTCTAAAGACCTGGTTCTCCTGGATACTGATATAGCTCAACGGAAGAGTCTGCCAAGAATAAACAGAGGACTTCTACAGCATAAAGGGGATAACAGTGGCTGGCTCTTGGCTTTTGTTTACACCTTGGAGTACTGTTTGTTTAGATCCATGACCATGTCGACAAGGTCACATGATGTGCAAGATTAATTGGTGTTGCGCACACACATACAGTGTGTAACAATTTTAGTGGACCACCAACCAATGCAAGGTTTTCATCACAGATGCCCTAAATTAACAGCATTTGTAAAGAGTGAAATGTTGTTGTTTTTTTATTATATTGCTGTAATGGTTAATATATCAGTAAGCGGTAGAGAACAATATTAAATAAAGCAATAACTGTTTTAAAAATAATACCGGCCCTTGATTCAGGTTTAGTCCATTTGAATCTCAATCTCCAGTCAAAGTTCAGTACTGTATTAGATTGGACAAGTCTTAAGTCTCAATAACTAGAATGAGGTGTGACATTCTTAGCAACACTTTGTCATACAACATAGTAATTAGATTGGGCTCCTTGGATCCAGCAGCCAAACAACTTTGTTAGGGTAGCGGTCATAGTAGCTCATAAGGCTAATGGAGAAATCATGGAGTCATCAATTGTTGCCCATAAATTATAGAAGATAAATGACACCAGTATCACACTGAGCCTGGTCATTTACTGCGGCATACAGCAGCTTCCATCTTTTCTAAATAAAAAGCAGACATACAGCGATGGACTGAACACATTGCAGATAGCATGACAAAGGCCTGGACCTGTACAATAACTGGCACAAAGTTTTAAAAGAGTTGGCAGGAGATGCGTCTATGTAACAGTTTGACTGACAGGAATTTTGGTTCCTCTCGGAGGCAGGAGCAGGTCAAAAAGGATTAGCTGTTTGACTAACTTTCAGGTACTTTGCGTACAGAGGAGAATATGCTTTTATATACTGTCTACAGTATATAAAGTGTAGTCAAAGCTAGGACCACGCCTAGATAAAGAAGCCTACCAAGTTTAATGTGGAATAAAACAAACCAAATATTTTGCTATGTTTAGCTCAATTACATTTCAATGGACTTTCCAGGGCGACACGGTGGATGACTGGTTAGAGCGTCAGCCTCACAGTTCTGAGGACCCGGGTTCAATCCCTGGCCCCGCCTGTGTGGAGTTTGCATGTTCTCCCCGTGCCTGCGTGGGTTTTCTCCGGGCACTCCGGTTTCCTCCCACATCCCAAAAACATGCATTAATTGAAGACTCTAAATTGCCCGTAGGTGTGACTGTGCATGCGAATGGTTGTTAGTTTGTATGTGCCCTGCGATTGGCTGGCAACCAGTTCAGGGTGTACCCCGCCTCCTGCCCGATGATAGCTGGGATAGGCTCCAGCACGCCCGCGACCCTAGTGAGGAGAAGCGGCTCAGAAAATGGATGGATGGATGGATGGACTTTCCAGGGCCCAGGTCCCATCCATGACACCAGGTCTTCTCAAACGGGACAGAATAGCATTTTCTGGGGGTGCGAGAACATGAGCAAAAACATAAATAAGTTAAAAGTCTAAGTGGCCTCACTGCCTCACACCTTCTGAGGTGCAGGGTTCAAATCCGGCCTCCCTTTGTGGAGTTTGCATGTTCTCCCTCTGCTTACGTGGGTTTTCTCAGAGTACTACAGTTTCCTCTTACATCCCAAAAACACGCATGGGAGGTTAATTTGAAGACTCTAATTTGCCTGTCGGTCTGAATCTGAGTATGAAATGTTGTTTGTTTATATGTTGTTATTGTTGTATATCTTGTATATGTTTGTTTGCCCTGCGACTGGCTAGCGACCAGTTCACGGTGTACCCTGCCTCTCGCCCAAAGTCAGCTGGGATAGTCTCCAGCATGCCTGCGACCCTGGTGATAGAATGGAACCCTAATCGAACCGGTGCTACATTAAATACCTGATCGCATTCCGCAAATGAATGAATGTCATTGTGCTCTTGGACATTTCAATACTGGTGTTAACTCATTACCGGTCATATAGCGGACATAACATTTCTACACACCAGTGGCAGGTTTTTGTCAGATAAAATAATGAGACCAAGGTAAAACCATTTAAAAACTATCGCCACAATTAATGTATCCTATAACTTGTTCAACTGTACAATTGGAAAAAAGTGGAACTCTTTTTCAGAAGGCAAGCAAAAATTAATCGCATACAAAAGTTTTGATTGATGAATATTTTGCATTTAGCATGCAACACACTGCATCTATTTCTATTTCCTCTTGACCTGGGAGTCACACAGTGCAGGGAAGATCAAGGTAAGAGATTTGCTATGCCAGCTAAAGCTTTTAGGGTTTCAGTGGTGCTAATTCTAGGTAGCCACATAAACCAATAGCCTAATACAGTACTGTTCTTCTAAGGATGAGCATTGTACTGATTTAGGAATACTTATGACGTCTGTTAGAGTGCAGGGATCAGACAGACAAGGATAAACTCAGAGATTAAGATTCACATTGTTCTGCCATCAATTGTTGTCTGTTGATGTAACGTGAGGTTTTGCCAAGACTGGAAGGCATTATTACAATATATTAGAATAGCCAAATGTCTCGTAAATGGGTAATGTATTTAAAACATATGACAGACAGAAACGTTTTTTTTAGAGGGGTGTCTGTGTCGCAGTGCTGGGGTTTGCGCCAGATGATAAAGAGAGACGACGCTTCACTAACATTGTTGTTATATTAATTCAGTGGATGACCTTTGATAACAATATTAATTGTGCAGCTGTGCTATAGTAAATGTTTAAAGGGTCGAGTGGTTCTAACTTTACTGTCCAAGAGCAGGAGTTTTATTCGATGACATCAACCATTACTGGACTAGAATCTAGGGCAGCAGCACACAAATGTACGCACACTCACACCTCTCTGCAGTTCAAATTCCTTCAAGAAAACGTGTCCAGTTTTACCATTTTATTCAGTCAAGTCAATTTGTGAGTAACTACCTTTCACATGAACTATGATAATAAAATGCTAATTAATTATTATTATAATTATTATTATCATAAGGAAATTATACATTAGTATTATTTTATACTTCTAGAGCAATGACCTTCACAAAGAATGAAGCACAATACTTTGTGTAAAGTATACAGGTACATGTACAATATACAGTATGTAGACGCACACTCGATGACCTTCACTGGAAAAACTGAAGCTGACAACAATCATTTTGCAACTGTTAAGCAATGCATGAGCCTCAAAGACACTCCCCAGACTTCACAGCTTGCACTCTGGAGTACATGCTGCACCTAAGTATTAAAGCGCTTAGATAACACCAACATCAGCATTCTAGCCAGCAAACTAAATCTGCAGAACAGGCTCCAAACATCTGAAGTTTCTCCTCCAGGAATTCCAAATATCCATTTCCTCATACTCATAATCATGCCTTATCTCACCTTGCTTCACCTCCCTGCAAAGGTTGTTATTATTGTTGTTATTGTTGTTGTTGTTGTTGCTGCTGTTGTGGCATGTTTTGTCCTCCAGCACAATACCAACAGTGCTCCCCTTTTCTTCCTCCTCCTCGGATGCAGAGGAGCTCCACACCTCCATGGTAACCAGAGAAAAACTGCCCTCAGTCTTGCCGTCCATCAGTAAAATCCTCCTGATTCTACTGTTGGCTCCCTGTGCACACTGGTCTTCTCCCCAGCATCATGCCGCTGGCTCTTGCGTACGGTATAAACAAGATCCCCTTGCCTCCGAGGGAGTATACACCTGCATTTGTTTGTGGCAAGGACTCTGAGCCTTCTTGGTTCTAATGCATAATCCGTCAGTCTGTAAGGCCCATCTGTCCTCATTCCTCCCTACGTTCACCTGGCCACGTTGGACTACTAGGCAAGGACAGAAGGGAGAAAGTGGAGGAGGGGTCATGGATGAAGCAAGGTCTATTTCACAAGGCAGAAAAGCTCATGTCGATCCCATTGGCCTCATCCACTTATAAAACGATTTGTGTCATACAGTATGTCCTGGTGCAAAATTCTAAAATTGGGAATATGGGTACAGTTATAATGATGTGGTATTCAGCTCAGCCACCCGTGCAACACAAGATGGTATGTTCCACCCATGTCAATGGCTGCTCTGATTCTCCACACAGACGTACTGCCAGGATGATAGAGAGAGGGCTCTGCGTAAGATTGGTGCAAACAAACCCACACCCACTCATTTTGCATTGGGCTGATGGATACAGAGGGTATACATTTAGTTATTATACACATAGGTTTGACTGTTGTGGGAGGAAATGTTTTTCAGCTTTCCTTTTCAGCTTTAATTCATACAAAAACGACAATCTGTGTAATAATGTGTATATATAGAGTTGAATTGGTATTTAAAAAAAACAAAACTTACAGATACACACACCTAAATCATTGAAACATTTACTTAAAATTAGGGGTGGGACTTTAACAATTATTATTTATTAATTACAAAATTAAATTGGTTTAAAAAATGTACGCATTTTAATCACATTTCGTGTTCAAACAACGCGGAACCTTTGTGAGTGCACGATTACACTGACGCACATTGAAACACAGTTGCTAGGACTGATCGGAGGCAAATTGACTCGCAAAGTGGATTGTTCTGGACTGTAGACCTCTTTCAGTGGTAGAAGGTAAATGGTGAGAAGGTGTACTAAATGTAGGACATGTAGGACATGTGATCCAACTTTACAACTGCTATGCAGAAACCATTTAAAGGCAATACCTGTTACTGGGGGGAAAAAACTGTCCTAAAATGGCAATTTAACTTGGTCTGTTTAATTTTGGCCAGGAATATTTTCTACCCAATTTTGTACTGTATTGTATTGAAAAGCAATTAAATACATTTTTCCCCAGAGTTAAAAATATTCCCATCTGTGTCAATTACTTGATACAGTCCTCCACTAAAATCCATTTAATTAAAAAATATTGCATTTGAGGACAAAATGCAATTAATCAAGATTAATTACAAAGCCTCAAATTAAATAGGTATATATTTTTTAATTGAATCCCACCCCTACTTTAAATACTGCCTCCCGCCATGTTTCATAGCACCGTAACATACAGTACATACGTCTGACCTTGTCTTTGTTTTCTTCCTTTTCTTCTACAATTTGCTTCTTCCTCCCTTTGTTCGCTGCATCTGTGTGCAATGTAATGGGAAAATCTGAAAGACAACTACTACTCTCTGAGACACTAAATACGGTAATACGAGCTGCTTGACTGTCACCCTTAATCGGGAAACGGTTTCACCCGTCAATTACACTGTCTTTCCAGCAAACTCTTGCATTCTCTTGCTACACATCTAAAACCATTTGCCACCTGATATAATTTTCCCTGTCTCTCCTTGCCCCTTATAGTTGCTAACCCAGACACTGCAGTTTTTGAAATATTTACCACCTTATTAATTTTTCACACATATCAGTGACTCCTCCAGATCAAATGTAACACGCAAGACTCTTTCAGCATCACAAAAAAAGTCTATCCATCCATCCATCCATTTTCTGAGCCGCTTCTCCTCACAAGGGTCGCGGGCGTGCTGGAGCCCATCCCAGCTATCATCGGGCAGAAGGCGGGGTACACCCTGAACTGGTTGCCAGCCGATCGCAGGGCACAAACAAACAACCATTCGCACTCACAGTCACACCTACGGGCAATTTAGAGTCTCCAATTAATGCATGTTTTTGGGATGTGGGAGGAAACCGGAGTGCCCGGAGAAAACCCACGCAGGCAGGGGGAGAACATGCAAACTCCACACAGGCGGGGCCGGGGATTGAACCCGGGTCCTCAGAACTGTGAGGCTGACGCTCTAACCAGTCATCCACCGTGCCAGTCTAACCATCTATGGGACAAATAGATGTTAAGGAATATAATTTTTTTTTTGTGTTTTGGATTTTACCTTCTGAAGCTATTAAATATTTCACATTAATATGCAAACTATCAATTTCAAGGGATAAAAACACACAGGCGGGGCCGGGGATTGAACCCGGGTCCTCAGAACTGTGAGGCTGACGCTCTAACCAGTCATCCACCGTGCCAGTCTAACCATCTATGGGACAAATAGATGTTAAGGAATATAATTTTTTTTTTGTGTTTTGGATTTTACCTTCTGAAGCTATTAAATATTTCACATTAATATGCAAACTATCAATTTCAAGGGATAAAAACACACAGGCAGTTTGAGAAAAGACCGGGACATTGATCAGAGAGAGGAAAGAATGTTTAAAAGCGCAATTTTAAACAAATTTAGAGAAAAGTAAGCAAGCGGCAAGATCCAGGCAAGCTGGAAAGAGGTACACTGAGCTAAATTGAAGGCACGTAGCTCCCCAGAACATACAAACTGATGCACACAACACTGCAGAACAAGATCAGGGGCCAATGAAATTAAAACTATGGGACCAAAGAAATGAAAATTGTGGGGGGAAATGCCATCTCCAAATAATGTAGAATCTTCTTTAATTCTGCACAGGGAACTAGTTTACAACATCTGAGTGGCAGACATGCCTCAGTGCGTGCTGCTGTTTAGGATAGTAACAGGGTTGACAACGAAGTTCTGCTGGGCTCACTTGTTAGGGTTTTAAAGTTTGTGTGTGAATGACTGTGAACTGAGGTAACAGTTTCCAGCCATTTTATTTTTCCCAGGGGTGGGGGGGAAATGGACGCATCTATTTGATGAAACACTGTAATCTAATTCAGCTATCATCCTAAAGGTTTGCGGTGTTTAAGATGGAACAGAGGTACACAGAAACTAAACAACACCATATGCCGACTGACAAAGAGCCAAACACTTGAGTTAGCGGGTTAGTCTGTCCTGCTCTACATAGGAACATGTGGCTCGGCGTCACTCAAGTACAGCCTGACTAGCATTATGAGGACGCAGCCACATAAGCTCATGAATTCCTATCCCTCCAACCAGCAGGTCATCAAGAGTTTCAAGATGGTGGCACTCAGTGACTTTTTTGTTGTAAAAAGATATTCTAAAGACAGCTACACATACTGTAGCTTTGGAGATCAATATATTTTTCTCTTTGAAAGGCCAACAAACAAGATCCAAAATAAGCAACCCACAAAAGCCCAAGTAATGGTTATTAATTGAAGCTAAGCATGTAACTATTGTGTGTTTTTATAATATGCATGTTGCCACAGTTACCTTTGAAAAAAGTAAACTGATTAGTGATTACTCCTTAAAAAAGTAACATACAGTAATTACTGTTTCCAAGTGACTTTATAAGTTACATTCATCAGCTGCGTATGGCTCATGAACCAAGATACATGTTATCAGACACAACTTAAAGGTGGACACAATATGAGCCCGACAAGACATTAATAAAATCAACTTTTTTTACACAAATTTTGTTAATTGTTATTGTTTACTTGTTGTTTGTATAGTCCCTTAATATTAGAATGTGTATGTAACTTACCTTTACTGTAGCATGTTTATTTTATTTTTGCTTAACTCTGACTGTAGGGTGTGTTTAGTGTAGTGAGCTCCCCGTCATTTCCATTGTGTTACTAGATGACTTGCCGACTGTGTGAGACGTGAGTGTGCCTTTCTGCTGATTGCTCAGTAAAGCAATTCAGCAAACTGAATTGCTTCAACTTTTCTTCACAGATTTATCCTCGCGACAATAGTAACACTCAGTCACTAGGATAAGTAATCTTAATCCAATCTGAAAAAAGCGGCCATATTAGAGTAACGCTTTACTAGGTGACGTGTTAACTGGCATCGCCGGATGGGTCAAACGCTCACACTAAGTTATAATTTTGAAATATCAAAAGGTAAAAAAATAAAATAAACGTTTTTAATTAAAAATACACCAGACAATCCCACCAGTATAATGTACACAACATCCTAACAAAGAATCAACACAATGCATTTCGAACATGTCAACCATGTGATCCGGATGTCAACATGACCACTTGGCTATTCTGTCGTAGAGCTGTAGTGGAAACTGTTGAGGAAGCCAGGTGACAGAAGGTTAATGAGCTTGATGACATTGTTGACCTACGTGGTTCACAGAAGTGGCAGTGTGAAAGAGTTATCATCGTGCATTTTCTGGTCATTGCAGACAAGACGGACACAAAAATGTACTGTATTTGTAGACAGAATAAGGGGACATTTTGAGACATGGTACTACTGACAAACAAAGAAAGTGTTTTTGAGCGAGCACAATTTCTTCCCTCGGGTCACGACAATCACCATACTAGGCATGGGACAATGAAATATAGTACATTTCAAAACCAGACACAAATGGGGTCATCACAAGTTAAACAAGCGGCCCTTGATAAACAAACAGTACGTACATAAGACCTAATGCATACACCAAGTTCAGGAAAATCCTGCAAGTGGTTTATGAAATGTGGAAAAACCTTAGACCTCTAAATGCTCAAAATCAGTAAGACTGTATGTGACGGGGAAAAAAAACTCACAGAAGTACTTGAAGGTCTCTTCAATTTGCTGGTGTGTGAGGCCCAGGACGACCTCTGGCTGCAGCAGAGGGGTGTGCAGCCAGTCGTCTTCGTCGTAGCCAAACACACAGTCTGCTCGAAGAGTGTAGTTTGGCTGACCCTCTGACAGGAGGCTCACTATCTCCAACTCTGGCAGGTCTGCACAGAGGTCTGAGCAAAGGAAGAGATATGTTACATTTTGACATGCATGGGCATTTTATGTGCAGGCAATAAAATATAAAGGGACATGGATTTGTGGAAGCAAAAATCTAAACTATGCATCAAAATACATCAAATTGGATGGTATACATCCAAATGGTTGATACAAATGCATATTAAGCTGATTGATGTCTATGTCTTGCTATTTATTTAACTCAAAGATGTAACTTTCCAAAGCAATTATTTTATAACAAGGTTTAACCATTTGTATCTGACCTACCCGTGAGAGTGGATGCATCAAGGCAAGATCCCAGGTCTCTCTCAGCTGAGGCAAGCTGAATAGGTTGGGGGTCCACATCCAGGGCCCCCGGTGCCTCCCCCCACCCACCATGGAGGGAGAAGGCTGACTGGGAGTCCAGGTGGGCCTGTGTGGGCCAGGAGGGAGGAGAAGACGAGGCCCGAGGGATAACAGTGAGGGACAGTTTGACAGAAGCTGGAAGGTAAATGACAACTCTGTCCACTGCTGGCCCAAAGAGAGAACACAGGCTCGCAGGACTGAGTTTTGATGAGGGAAGAAGGCAACAACTGAAGGAAGAAAGAAAGAAATCGGTAAAGAAAAGAGTGGGAAAAAAACATTAGAATGTGGGTAAGTGGTAAGTATTTTATATGCTCATAAACTCCTATACTGGTGATTGCAGCCATGTCTGGGATTTAACACAATTTGGCAAAAGACTCAACAGCAAACTCAAAATAAAACCTTTGTTTAATCAAAAGAGCCTTTTACTAGGTGCACAAGAGGGCTGGGTCTCCTCATGTGTCTCACTCATATAGAGTTACCACCGCCTGAAGCTGCACACATCAGGTTCTTCAGCATAACTGTGCCACACCCATGGACACACCGTGCAGGAAGAGCTTCCTTCACGCTCCATGCTGACTTCAGAGTCAACAAGTGTGTTTTGTTCCGTATGCTTAAAGCATATTTGCTGTCAGTGACGGCTCCTGTTTTATGTAGCGCATGACACAAACATTAACTGATTGCACAATAGCTTCCAAATTATTTTGATGGTACACTGAAAGAAACAAGATTCATCGCTACAAGCTCCAAATGCAATTAATCTGAAGTCCATCAGTGAAGTTTGTTTTGGCAGTATAAATTTGCTGGAAGTAAGACACTATCAGATGAAGTAGAAAAAAAAATGCATGAATAATCAATTGATTTATTTGTTGTTTATGGCTTGTATTTTCCAACCGACATAGGGAGTTCATTTAACTGTAGCGTTCAAACCTAGCGATCCTAGACTTTGCTGACATCTCCTTGAATAACTCAGACTTCCACAACTCTCTGAAGTTGTCCAAAGAACATGCAAATTGCTGGCAGTTTATTAATGCAACAAATTACCGACCGACACATTGAACTCCAACACACAAAGCTCAACAACAGTTATCACTACCATAAATATAACTGTTAATAACTATAGGGAGTTCATTTAAGTGTAACGTGCAAAGCGATGCTTTGCAGCTGCATCCTCATGAAGTACAAATGTTTAAACAGGGCACCTAATGTTGACTCGTTAGATGCGTTATCAGAATAAGTATTATGATAATGAGTTCTTTGTGGAGAAAGTGCTGTGCTTGGTAACTTTCTGCTATCCAAACATCCATCCAGCTTTCGTTCAATTGAGTGGGTTGTATTTACCACTTTTGTCAGCAGAGGCCACTGTTGCCAATGGAAAAAGCTGAAGCAACATTCAGTTTCTTTAAAAAACAGATTACTGTTTGGTACAGAATGAAAATTCTGAATTAATAGCATTAGTCTTATAAATATTACAAAGGAAGTCTCCCTGCTTCAAGTGGGTGAACAATAGTACACTTGATACCTCTATCCAGTTATTAAAGTCAATAACAGATGCTTCCATAGGGCAAAGGGTTAGACTTTACTGCCATGCTGAGCTGAGTGCAGACACTGGTGCACACACCACTCACCTAATTATACATAAATAACCTAACACCCCCCACCCCCAAACCCTGCCAGCACACATATCACTTTCACAAGCTTTTTAGTTCCCTTTATCCCTGTTGGTCTGCCCTGCACTACTAATTCTTCATGACAGTGTGTGCATGGAAATATTCTAACGTCACACAAGAGCCATGTCCAAGCTCTGTCACTTCCAATTTGGCAGTAAAGCAAAGCACACTGTTGGATTGTCACACATGCAGCCAAGCCAGACTCTGTTGTCCACTTTGGGGCAACACAGTGGACATGGTTATTAGCCATCTACTCATTCTTTCTATCCAAACATTCATAGCGTGCAACATGGGATTCTCGAAGACTCAGCTGGGACATCAGCCATTCTCCAGGCTGAAGTCCCATCTGAGTCTTCAAGAATCCTACAATCTCAAGAATTAAGATTTAAAAATACTTTCCTCATCTTCAATTAATTAATGAATAATAATTCATAAGTAATCATGCCACAAAAAGGCTTGTCAGGCACTTTACCAGGTGGTGCAAACAGAAAGCCTGTGTCCTTGAAGCTTGGACTGGACCTGAGCTTAACTCAAGATCCTCAATGGCACTCCGAGCAAAGAACGCAATGCCCTTCCATGAGGGCATGTACGTGAGCGGAGGCACACAGCGTTGCAAAGAGGGAGTGACACGTTAGTGCTTGGCAAAGGGAGAAAGGGAGCGATTGAGCCACATTGATATTGATTAACAGCCTGCAAAAAAAAAAAAAACATTCAGCACATGGGAGACTTTACTGACATCTCCTTGAATAAGACAGACTTGGACTCAGTCTCTGAACTCGTCCAAAGAACATGCAAATTGTTGGCAAATTACCATTTTTTTAAAAGGCGTTTGGTATTTTACATTCATCGAAACATAGAATGTAATGTCAAATTTCAACAAACCTTTTCCTCCTTTAATATGACCTGGAATCTAAAAATGTCTATTGAAAAACATCTTTCAAAGGGGGGGGGGGGAAGTACAATAACCTGTTGCATAAGCGGTACAGAAAATGGATGGATGGATATACGTGCACACCCTTAAACTAATACTTTGTTGCAGCACCTTGGGCTTTTATTAAAGCACTCAATCTCCTGGGCTACAAGTGATCTTGATGTGGTAAAATGCAACAAAAACTGCTCCAAATCTGTCAGATTGTGAGGGCATCTCCTGTGCACGGACCTATTCAGATCCTCCCACAAATGGTCGATCGGATTCCTGTCTGGACTCTTGCTCGGCCATAACAAAATCTTACATCTTTATCTGGTGAAATCATTAATTTGTTTGGATGTGGGCTTTGGGTCATTGTCATGAAAGATGAAGTTCCTCGTCAGCTTCAGCTTTCTTGTAGAAGCCTGAAGATTTTGTGCTAACACTGACTGGTATTTGGAACTGTTAATAATTGCCTCCACTTTGACTAAGGCCAGCTGAAGAAAAAGAGCCCCAAAGCATGTTGCTGCCACCACCATGCATCGCTGTACGTATGGCGTTCTTTTGGTGATGAGCAGCGTTGTGTTTGTGCCAAACATACCCTTGGCCAAAAAAGGTCAAGGGAGATTTCAAATGTGGTTTTGCAAAATGTCGACAAGTCTGAATGTTTTTCTTTGCAAGATAAGGTATCTTGCCACCCTACCCCAGAGCCCACACATATAAAGATGATGTGACATTGCTGTCCTGTTCAACTGCGGATCTGTATGCCTTTTGTGCTGAAACAGTTTTGCTGTGCAACGGGGGAGTTTGAAATTTGCTGCTGCTTATTTTTTAATTATTCGGATGTTTTTTGAAAATGCAGCCGAACCGAAAAGGGTTTTCGGAGACAGACCGAGGGAGAGAATGGACAAGAGGAAATGGGGTGCGAATCACAGCAGAAAAATAGCTAGTCTCGATATTTGACCACAACTAACGTTACAAAAGTCAAATCACTGTCTTGCTCATTTCCCACATCCTGTCCTGTCCTGCCCCTTTCTGTTCTCTCTCATGTTGTTCTATTGGTTAGTTGCTGCATGTCCTCACCCGGTGTAAAGTCGAAGAAAAATGTCTGGGAAAACCTCCTAGTACAGCTGAACTTTATTTGAGGTAAATCAGGGGCACTTTAAATGGTGGCAGGTGTGCACTGACTCCCATTTTACATGAGGGTGAGCACACTTGTGCAACATTTTCTCAGTTGATTATTTTAACTTCCACTTTCTAAAACATTCCAAGGGGTTTTTCCAATTGAGTTGTGGTTATAGGTCACATTAATGGTGGAAAAAGTTTTGAAATTATTAATCTTGGTTTCGTTTTTTTATATCACAAAATTTTTATTTGAATAGGGTTGTGTGGACGTTTTATATCCACTGGTTTCATCTCTAATTAATGATATTGTTTGTTGCACAGCAATATTAAAAAGCATTTAACCCTGAACAAAAAAGCCCATGCAGACATCTCTAAATTAGTCATCACAAAAGTTATTTTGTAAATAGTAATGTTACAAAAGTGGATACATTGATTTGTTGAAGAGGTGCGGTACGTGTGCACATTATCATCCAGTTTTTTTATGTGACGCTGAGATATAGATAATCAACTGGCTGATTCAGTAGTTACTGCTCAATGTGCGTGCTTTGATTTTAACAAATATTTACTTTAATGATGTTGATACTTGACAGCACAATCAAAACAAAAAAGCCCATGCAGACATCTCTAAATTAGTCATCACAAAAGTTATTTTGTAAATAGTAATGTTACAAAAGTGACATTGGTTTTCTGAAGTGTTCCTGAGCTCATGTGGCGATATCCTTTACACATTGATGTCGGTTTTTGTTGCAGTGCCGCCTGAGGGGTTTTTTTCGGCCTTGCAGTTACATTACATGCGGTGACTTCTCCAGTTTCTCTGAACCTTTTGATAATATTATGGACCATAGATGATGAAATCCCTGATTCTACGTTGATGAACATTGTCCTTAAACTGTTCGACTATTTTCTCACGAGGTGAACCTCGCCCCATCTTTACTTGTGAATTCAGGGAAGCTTCTTTTATACCCAATCATGGCACCCACCTGTTCCCAATTAGCCTGTTCACCTGTGGGATGTTCCAAACAGGTGTTTGATGAGCATTCCTCAACTCAGTTCTCAGTCTTTTATGCCACCTGTCCCAGATTTTTTGGAATGTGTTGCAGCCATAAAATTCTAAGTTAGTAATTATTTGCTAAAAACAATCATGTTTATCAGTTTGAACATTAAATATCTTGTCTTTGTAGTGTATTCAATTAGTTTGCTTAAGGGTGTGTAGACTTTTAATATACTGTACACTGTATGCCATGTAGACAACAAGGAAAGTGCAACAAGATGCAATTTTCTGCTGATGAAGTTTAAACACTGGTAACAAATCTTAATGCAAGAACGTTCTGGGTTACATTTTTATTTTCAACTTGGATATTTAGCTACCGGTAATTCAATGCCACACAATAAACACAATGTACACTGTCTTTTTAAAAGCACATGTGTTGGTTAACAGCGCTTTTCCTTCACAGTTACAGAAGTGTTATTTAACACAGTGAAAAATAAAAATAAAAAGTTCAAACCACATTTGAATTGGTAACATGGTTTGAAGTTTTTATAGCTGCTTATAAAATGTTAAAAGAAACCAAATAAGTAGGCTTTAGACATAAATGTAAGACGAAAGGGAAAATGGTCATCTGATTGTTTGGGCAACCATTTTAGTCCAAAAGAACAAACTATTATCTCTGCAAATTTAATATGAATCTGAAAAAATTATAAATATTGGTTTCATCTCCCCACATGACTGTGCATGGGTCAGTTTAATACAAAGCAATATGCTGTCCAACCAAAGCTTTGATTTTAACAAATATTTACTTTAATGATGTTGATACTTGACAGCACAATCAAAATATAAACCCTCAACAGTAGGAAAAGACAGGAGGGCATGGCAGGTAAACACTTATACCTCACTAAAACAAAAATAACAGCGGTAAGTAACAAATGAGAGACAAACTAAACTTTACCTTGCAGATATTTTATTTAACAAAGTTGAAAAAAATTTAATTAGGGAGTCAAAGGGTGTGGGGACACAACAGGAGGGGGCAAAGAATGTCATTAATGTTAACAAGAATGTCACCTTAACAACTGTGAGAGCTATATGTGGACAGAACGTCCATGTGAAAAGAAAATGGTTGCAAAATAACCCCAAGTACCATTTACCTTTTCGACAAAAGGCAACCTGCTTTCAACAAAGTAACTTAAGCTCACAACCAACTGTCCTACATGTCGCCTTGGCTAGAAAGCATGATAACAAAGAGAATCACAGGGGTTTTTTTTTTTTATATACAAATAAATTATTCGCCAATTTGTGTGGATATAGTTGTATTATGTACTGCATCTGACACTGAAATTACTGTACTGGAGTCTCAACACAGGGGTCAGACACAATATAGTTGTTCCCAGCAAAGTGTTAAATATTACTGTAAAAATGCTCCGTACAAACATTTAATAAACATATGACTCACATTTTTACACAGATAACTGATCAAATTACAACCTAAAGAAGTGAAACTCACCCACTAATTGCAACAATACGTCAGGGTGAATACGTTTACCTCAATGAATCCACAGGTTGTAATGCAGACATGACTGAACAAATAAGAGATGAAGTTCAGACACACAGTGGGAAGTCTCTCTCATATTGTCACACTTCTACAGTACAGAAAAAGAATATTGAATGCAAACAGAGCAAACAAACCTTGTGCTCGTAGTCAACATGAACAGCTTGTAGCTTGAATAGCAAACACATGATTGGAGGCTGTTCATAAAGTTGCACAGTTGGAAAGACACCACACTTTCATTTAAGTTGACAAGATGACACAAGCAAGATAAAGAAACAGAGTACTGTGCTGCATCAGAACCTCTTAGCAAATTGAGTGCATCACTGAAATAGCACGCTCATGTAATAAAAATATTTTAAAAAAACACTGCTCACAACAACTGTCCACCCTGTTATTTTTTAAATAAGAAAACAATTACTAGAACTGGACTTACTGTGCTCTGATAGAAAGGCTGTGCAGTTGGACACAATCTTGTTTAATGTGAGCCCATCAAGTTCAACATTCCTTGGTCCTGAAGCTCTTTTACCGGCCTGGTGTGTGTGCTGTGCAAAGTTCGTGTCCTGTAAGAGGAGAGAGAAACAGTGAGGGAAAGCGGAGGTGGGGCCAAAGGCGGACTGAGAGAGTTGGGACGTGCAGAGATGTGCAAGGCCCTTTATCTTGGCAAATGCCAGAAAATGTACACCTAATCGGCATAAAACAAGAGCCAAAGCAGTTAAGGAGTAGTGTGCACTTCCTTTAAATGCGTCAAAAACTCAAATTACAGTACACCATAAATAACAGTTCAAACCAATGTTATCAGAACACAGAAAGATTTCCAGCACTGCTACGTACTGACTGAATTAGATAAGATATCATGTCAGGTACTCTTCATTTTGACCTGAGGTCATTATTCAGAAAATAAAGAGAGACAATTCTATGTCTGATATACATGTTTTGCTTTACAAAGGCATAAAGCAGAAGAAAGCCTAAAACTCGAGGAGCAATGTGAAGAACACAGAAAGAAAGTCAACAGTTAACCAACAACTGGCCAACGGGTAAGAATTTCAGCATGTGCATACAGCGAGAAAAATGATTAAATGTTCTCAGAAAAAAGAAAAAAAAAAAAAGTGTTGCCGCCTGTGGCTATTGCTTCTTCAGAACTCCAGATAATGAAGCGCTTGTTATGGATGTAAAGGAAGACGGAAGTGTGTAATCTGAATCTGGAGTTCTGTGCAAACTTAAAGCGTTTACTGATACCAACGGAAATACAGAACAGTATTTAATTATTATAAAGTAATTTAAGCATCAGAATACACTCGGAGAAAAAAACCTTCTGTTTTGTGATGCTGGTCGATGTGTTCACATTTCACCCCACCCAGAAAATTCAATACAAAAGCAAAAGCAAAATAATCAGTTTTAAATTCACCATCATAAAACCTTTATTACCCATACAGTACTGTAATGTAGTATATTTTTAGTAGGGATGTCCCAATCCAACTTTTTCACTTCTGATCTGATACCGATAGCCTTGAGTTTTGGCCGAGACAGATATTGGTCCGATCAGATTTCAGCAACAATCATACATAATTTACTTACTTAATAGTATGTAATGTTATAAAAGGCTTGATCAAGTGATGTTACTCAAACAGAGAACAATAATCAGCAACAGAAGGTATGAGAAAAAATGACCCATTTATTATTAACCAATGGGTTACATAAAGTAACTGCTGTGTACGTCTTGACCTCTGAGGGGCAGTGTGGTGCACGCAATGAGACAAACGTGCATAACAAAGAAATTAGAGGTCACGATCGAATATTGTGATCATAACCCGCTTTTCAGAGTTTAAAGAATATATGGCAGAGAGTATTGTTATATTGCCTGTTTGTGTGTGTTCATACAGCGTTTGTGTACCATCCATCCATTTTATGTACCGCTTATCCCCACTAGGGTCGTGGGCGTGCTGGAGTCTATCTCAGCCTACTATGGGCGAGAGGCGGGGTAAACCCTGGACTGGTCCTAGCCAATCGCAGGTCACACATAGGCAAACAACCATTCGTACTCATCTTCAGGGCAATTGAGAGTCTTCAATTAAGCTACCATGCATTTTTTTTAATGTGGGAGGAAACCGGAGTACCCGGAGAAAACCCACGCAGACACACTGGTGAGGCCGGATTTGAACCCAGGTCCTCAGAACTGCGAGACAGATGTGCTAACCAGTCTTTCACCATCCCGCCCTCGTTTGTGTACTAATATTCATTTATTTGAAAGATATGTGTCGCGCGTTCAAAAATCATGTTTTTCTCTTAACTACACTATAGGAAAGGGTAAGCATGTCAGAGACTGCAGATAGTAACAACTAAAATAAGAAAAAGAACTAGAAATAGTTTGCTTAGTTGTTTTTAATGTTTTTCTTGATATTTTCTAAACAGTAGTTTTTGAATTCGTCCTGTGCGCAAACGGTTTTGCAGTTAGCTCCACTTAACATTTGCACTTTCAATGCATGAGTATTGATTAGACGCAGTAATTATTATCCCTTCTAAAAATAAAAAAAATAAAAAGATCATTAGGTTTGTCTCAAACAAAAGGGTTTACTTCCAGTTATGTCGCTGCTTTTATGAACAGGCTTTAGCTTGTCAAATGATAGCATACAGGTACAGTACAGTATAATAATAATCAGGAAAATAAGACAAGTGGCAACAGAACTCCCTTAGCTAACGCTTACTTGGTTACAGGCGATGGCCTTAAAACCTGCAAAAACATCGCCAGGACGTTCGACCGAAATGTTGCTCATTCACTTGCATCAAACTGCTAGAAAGAAAACAGTTTGAAGGACATTTTCGCCAGCATGAGCCGTGTCTTTAACACCCACCCCTGCATTTGTATGGACATTTCCCCTTACAAAGTTCGGCCAGTCGAGACTGAGAAACTGCTTTACAGCGAGTCTAAAGGTGGTCGGTCTGCAAAATGCAACTAAAATGTCTGAAAAGTGTATGTCATACTTACGTTTCTTTAATTCGTCTCTGTTGTGGGGTTACAATCAGTGCTAAAGTTTCCCTCGGCAAACTTAGTTCAGCTGTCACTGCGGTTGGTCCGCTTTGTGTTACATTTGGTCATTGTTGGAGTGCATTATGGGTAGTGTAGTTTTTTGACGCAGCACGACGGATTGACTG
Source organism: Phyllopteryx taeniolatus (assembly GCF_024500385.1). Taxonomy (NCBI): domain Eukaryota; kingdom Metazoa; phylum Chordata; class Actinopteri; order Syngnathiformes; family Syngnathidae; genus Phyllopteryx; species Phyllopteryx taeniolatus. Next base: position 15,100,214 of record NC_084505.1, read on the forward strand.
TAAAACTACATTATAACAGATTAGATTAGATTAGATTAGATTAGATTAGATTAGATTAGATTAGATTAGATTAGATTAGATTAGATTAGATTAGATTAGGCGGCACGGTGGTAGTTAGAGCGTCAGCCTCACAGTTCTGAGGACCCAGGTTCAATCCCCGGCCCCGCCTGTGTGGAGTTTGCATGTTCTCCCCGTGCCTGCGTGGGTTTTCTCCGGGCACTCCGGTTTCCTCCCACATCCCAAAAACATGCATGAATTGGAGACTCTAAATTGCCCGTCGGCATGACTGTGAGTGCGAATGGTTGTTTGTTCCTATGTGCCCTGCAATTGGCTGGCAACCAGTTCAGGGTGTACCCCGCCTCCTGCCCGATGACAGCTGGGATAGGCTCCAGCACGCCCGCGACCCTAGTGAGGAGAAGCTGCTCAGAAAATGGATGAATGGATGGATAGATTAGATTAGATTAGATTTTATTATTAGATAGATAGATAGATAGATAGATAGATAGATAGATAGATAGATAGATAGATAGATAGATAGATAGATAGATAGATAGATAGATAGATAGATAGATAGATAGATAGATAGATAGATAGATAGATAGATAGATAGATAGAAACACAATGGGCTACTGTCGCTATCTGTTGACCTCTGGTGTTAGTACTCGGAATGACAATGTCTCACATTCTATACAATGCTGTACAGTAAAGTATGTAGTCTGCGCTCATACAATATTTATTTGTATCTGGACAATTAGTTCAGAACAATTTTATTTTTGGTTAGTTAAGATTCTAATTATATAATAATAGAGAGAGAGGGGGAGAGAGCGAGAGAGTGAGAGAGAGAGAGAGAGAGAGAGAGAGAGAGAGAGAGAGAGAAATAAAACAAACTATTTTTTTTTAATTGCAGCATTTTGTCATTTAAATCTCAACATTAAAATAAATTGTGGTGCAAAGTTTGCAACCTTTATTGCCAAGATTTTTTTTTTCAAGAGACAGCCATCCTTCTGTGGTCTCTTTAACGATTAATAATTCACCACAGTCTTCACAGATCTAGCCAGTGGCTTCAGGCCACTTCCTCTCCCAAAGACAATGGGACCATTTCCTGTGGGTGTGAGGCAGAAGAAAGAAAAAAAAAAAAAAAACAGGCTGCTTTTATGAAGCGGGTGTCCAGTGAGACAAATATGACTGAAACTGACTAACTTAAATATGATTTGTTTATGGTGTGTTTGTTGGGTCACAAATAGATTTAATGGATTTTTTTTCTTGCAGGTTTCCAGTCAATTTCTTTAGATCTATATCCACATTTATGTGCAAAGTTACACTGTAGCTGACACAATTTACACATTCGATAGAATAACCACACTATGAAAAACTGGGGGCCTTCCTCTCCACGTAAAGACTGTTATACTGTAGATAGTATATAGTCAAAACAATATACCCCTCCTTGAGCCATCACCTTATCACGGTTGAGGGGTTTGTGTCCTAATGATCCTAGGAGCTAAGCTGTCTGGGCCTTTATGCCCCTAGCAGGGTCACCCATGGCAAACAGGTCCTAGGTGAGGGGCCAGACAAAGCATAGCTCCAAAGACCTCGCCTCCACACACAGCTGGGGAGGAGCAATGTGGTTTTATACCTGGCCGTGGACCAGCTCTACACTCTCGGCAGGGTCCTCGAGGGTGCTCGGGAGTTCGCCCAACCAGTATACATGTGTTTTGTGGACTTGGAGAAGGCGTTTGACCGTGTCCCTCGGGTAGTCCTGTGAGGGGTGCTTCGGGAGTATGGGGTACCGAATCCCCTGATACGGGCAGTTCTGTCCCTGTATAACCATGTCAGAGTTTGGTCCGCATTGCTGGCAGTAAGTCTGATTCGTTTCCGGTGAGGGCTGGACTCCACCAAATTCTGTTCCTTACTTATATGGACAGAATTTCTAGGAGCAGCCGAGGCCTAGAGGGGCTCCAGTTTGGTGGTCTCAACATTGCATCTCTGCTTTTTGCAGATGATGTGGTTCTGTAGGTTTCATCAAGCCGTGATCTCCAACTCTCACTGGAGCAGTTCCCAGCCGTGTGTGAAGCGATTGGGATGAAAATCAGCACCATCAAATCTGAGACCATGGTCCTCAGTCAGGAAAGGGTTTAGTGCCCCGGAGATGAGATCCTGCCCCAAGTGGAGGAGTTCAATTATCTTGGAGACTTGTTCATGAGTGAGGGAAGAATGGAACAGGAGATCAACAGGTGGAACACTGCAGTGTCTGCAGTGATACGAACTTTGTAACGGTTCGTTGTGGTAAAGAAGGAGCTTAGCTGAAAGGCGAAGCTCTCGATTTACCAGTCGATCTCCGTTCCTACCCTCACCTATGGTCACGAGCTGTAGGTCATGACCGAAAGAACAAGATCCCGGATAGAAGAACGCCGAAATGATTTTCCTCCACAGGGTGTCTGGGCTCTCCCTTATAGATAGGGTGAGAAGCTCTGTCATCCGGGAGGGACTCAGAGTAGAGCCGCTGCTCCTCCGCATTGAGAGGGGCCAGTTTATGTGGCTACGGAATCTGATTAGGATGCCTCCTGGACGCCTCCCTGGTGAGGTGTTCCGGACAGGTCGCAATGGAAGGAGACCCTGGGGACAACTCAGGACACGCTGGAGAGACTACGTCTCCCGGCTGGCCTGGGAACGCCTCAGTATCCCCCCGGAAGCGGTGGACAAAGTGGCTGGGGAGAGGCAAGTCTGGGCTTCCTTGCTAAAGCTACTGCCCCCGTGACCTGACCCCCAGATAAGCGGTAGAAAATGGATGGCTGGATGGACTATGGTGGCATTAATTAAAATGGGACCACCACCTCCAACCAGAGACAGGACACCAAACACAAATCGCACTGTCCAATTTAATGTATCATCTTGAAAATATTTGCACCCCTGAAGTAACACTGTCAAATAGATTTGATTTATTTTAAGAAAACCTGTCAATTCACACATTCACCCATTCTGGTAAATGCAATGACCCACATAACCAGAGTGACCCAAAACCTTGCCCCCTCAATTCATGATTCTAAAGGAAGTGACTATGACTATCAAGGAAAGTGTTGAGAGTCGGCGTTTCTGTCACGCAGTGTAGTAGGATGTGAATTGGACGCAAGAGCAGACGGAGGCGGAGGGAGCAGATTAAGAATGGTTTATTGTAGGTTGTCACAGGGTAAGGATATCCAAGGCGACCTGTGGGTCGTCGGGAACAAGGAGCGAGCAGTAAGCGGGAACGTGAGCCGGTGGTGTCGCTTCCCGGCACCACTAAAGTTTGAGGGATCGAGGGAAAAAAAGAAAAAAAATCTATCTATCTATCTATCTATCTATCTATCACTCCAGAGTTAGTACCCCATGAAGTTAACTGGGATAGGCTCCAATAGAAATGATAATAAAATTGTATTTTAAAATAAAGAATTTTAAATCTTGCAAATACAGTATGATTGAGCCTTTTTTTCTTCCTCTCCCTTTTCGAATGACCTGGCCCATCTGTCCATCCTAAGACCAAATGTGTCCCTTGAGCCCAAACGTTTGCCCACCCAAACACACTATCAAACGCACAGCAGCAATATAAACACGATAAAAATCGATGGTATCACTATGCAATGCATGAGTAATTCATTTACCGACTGTGGTGACTCACTTCGCTTGTCTGGTTTCGTTGTTACGCTGTCAAGGTGGGGCCGTTCTGATGAGCACACTACTTGTGTGTTGTGCATAACACAATATAACATGTCTCAGCATTGCGTGCGTTGACTGCTGTAAGTGAGACACCAGAGGAGGCAAAAGGACTACTTAAATACAGTAGAAGTACAAATGCTTGTGTAAACAAATACTAAAAGAATGGCTTTTATGTGATGGCAACTTCTCCCCTGTTTTAATTTATTTTTATCGATTGATTTTAATTACTTATTTATATATTTATTTAATTTTCATGATGACGGTAGTGTATTACTATTTTTAATGGATCTCATTTTATATTTGGATTTTGTGTGTTTTAAAAATTTTTTTACCTAACCTTTTTTTTTTTTAATCATTTCCATCAACCCTCATGTCTCAATTGTTGGCTTCCTGCCTCGGGTTTCTCAATCGTTGTTGTTTTTGTTGTTGTTTTTATATGATTACAACATTGGTATCTTATGTTTTTTTTTTTTTTTTATGTTTTGTGTTCTACTTGGTCTGTTAAAACACTTTTTAAATATGTTTTAAAAGAGCTATATAGGTAAAGTTATTATCATTAATATGTACACTGGTAAAAGTATAAGCATTGATTCAACTTCTTTACCAAAGTAAAAAAAAAAAAAAAAGTGAGGGGGGGGTACAAAAGTAAAAATGAATTTTTACTGTCAATTATAGGCAGAAAAAAACACCACTTTCACTCTTTTATGAACTTGGATAGTCAGGGGCCGTTTATGTATTTTTGCAAGGTAAATCGGTGGAGTGGTGAGTGGGTAGGTCGTCTCAGACAGCCTCAATTTGATTATTGAACTTCCACGGCGAAATACATTTTATCTTAAAATTTATGACATAGGTTTTAATAACTGACTGTTTAAATTCAAAACAAAATAAATAATAATCATCCGAACTTTTCAAAAGCCTAGTTGATTGGCAGTTGTGATGTCAACAAAGATGAAAGAGCAAAAGCATTCCATTTGCTTAATGGCTCCAGTAGTCTTCAAACGGCTCTTTATGTAACATATAAGTTTAGGTGGTCCAGTAAAGAAGGGGATGTGAGTGTACTAAAAATGAAATGACGCAGTATTATTTTCGCGATGTAATACACTACTACTGCGCTACAGTTCCGGTTAACAATGAAGGCGGCGCAGTGCATTGCGCCAGCAGCAGCAGCAGGGTGGGGTCGCTGTGAAGTGGGCGGAGTGTGCTTGGAGGAGGTGACGCGCTTTGGACTTTCTTGTGCGTCGAACCCTGGCGTGGAGGACGTTGACTTCCAACGGCAGTAGTGCTGCGGGAAAGAAAGAAAGAAAGAAAGAAAGAAAGAAAAAAAGTGGCGGAAAGTTGCGGAGAGTACGAGCAAGTGTGCTGTACTGACGAAAAAAAAAGCCTTTGTTGGAATAGTCTCGAACGCTTGTGAGTAAAACTCGACAGGTGAGTTTCGCCAAATGGACATTTCGCCACCGTTACGAAGTACTACTGTGCTTTCTTGCATGCATTGTTTTCTGCCAACGTGTGCTTCAGAATGACCTGATAGACAGTAAACGCTTGCACGTCTGTCGGAACATTTCTACGTGTTGTTCATTTCCGCATGCCTCGCGCTGCCTGGCGACTGTTCGAGCTGCAGTCATCGACACTTTCCTATGGTTTTGCCTTCGTCGCGGTGTCAGACCTCCCCCCCCCCTCTCTCTCTCTCTCTCTCTCTCTGTCGAATCTGTTTTTTATATGTTTGGGCTCAGTATCGATTGTTACTTGACGTCACTTGTCAATAAAGTTCCACAATAGTTACCAGCGCTCGCAAAGTTCAGTCGGTGTGCGGGTGTGCTTGTGAGGCAGGTGAATACTGGACGCTATGTAATGTTTTCTTATAGTTGTTGTTGTTTTTTTTAACCTCTCCTGCTGCTTTTTCTGTATGACTTTTAATGTCTGAGCAGTTTTTCTGCGCAAGAAGGGAATTTGATACACTCCCAGTTATTTGTATTGTTATGCGTATTTATTAGCAATGCAGAACGAAATTTGAGAGGGGACAGACCGAGACAAAGGAGCAAATTGAGCAAAAAGGAAAGGAGGAAAAAACAACAACTACAGATAATTGTAGGAGTAGAAAACCGTACCGGTAGCCTAAATGACTACTGTAGCATTACATTGGAGTAGGGTTCTATTTTGTGGACCGGTTTAACGATATAGATACTCACCTTTCATGTCAAAAACAGATTGGCTAAAGTAATACTTTGTGGAAACAATAGTTCATGGAATTAATATGTAGATGACATGTACTGTTCCCACCATGTTGTGTCATCAAAAATGAAATGATGAATGGACTCCAGCTGGTTGATCATTTAACAGCTCTTCAAGTGAAAGTGAGTTCAGTAACAAAAGAAGCACATTGGAGGCAAATATATTTTCCTTTGTCTTGTTGTTTTGGGCTCATGGAAAGTGTGATGGTCATTTTAACTATCAAGACCTTGCGCAGTAAGGACATACTCTCAAGATTAACTTGTATTCAAAATAATGGGAGGCTCTAGATTAGCCCCCCGTCCCCCACCACATTTGACCTCAAAAGCTAATTCCATATCAGGAGACACTTAAATAATGCGTGACACAAACGAATGAATCATCCCTTAAATGGGTCTTACTACAACTCCCATCGACCCAAACGTCTCAAGCTGCTGCCAACCTGGCCTTGATATTGTTGCTCCAGGCTTGACAAGAAGGCATTTTTCCAATCCTGCTTAGCGCTGGCCACGGGAGCACACGTTCCTTTCATTTAGCTTCTTGAGTAATTCCTCTGAAATCAGCATTGAGCCAAAATTACTTTCATCTCATCTGCCTTTTTTGATGCGATTAAATCATGTAGCAGCCAACTTCTTAACATCTGTCAAAGTAAACTCTGGCCTGCTTTGCCATGTTATGAGATTTCATCCTGGTTTTATTAACGCCACCATCAAAAAGTGTTAAATCCCTTTCTGGGTGAATCGGTGTGTTGCCATTATGTTGTGTCTCTCCTGTAAGCCCACCCTTGGCCAAATAGTGGAGCACCAGACAAGCCCCCTGGTCTGAAAGCTGCACCAGTCTGCCCCCAAAGAAGGGGGTGGATGGGTGCTGGGAGCGCAGTGGGGGGCGACTTGCTTTAGATTTCACAGATACAGCTGTGGTGGCACGGTGATAATCTCCCCCCTCCCGCTTAATTCCCTCATACTGTCCTACATTAGCAGAGCAAGGGGGCTAGGAGATCCTTGCATTTATAAATAGGCCTACACTTTGCAAAGGGGGATTACTGTATGGCATGTTGCCTAACCTCTTTGTTTGCTTGGAAGAATTCATTTTCCTTTGGATTCAGTGTCTTTCCCCCTCCCTTGTCGGTGTACAATGGTGCCTGAGTGAGTACTTTCCACGGGCTTAGTTGCAGCCACTCAGCGTACATGTCGCGTGGCCTGTTCTGTGTTTGCATAACACCTTGCCTCTGTGCTCTACTGTTCCCATACAGTAGGAACACAGTGAGAGAAAGTTTCTGGACAGTCTTAAGGCTTGACTTGACTGCAATGTCATTGCTGTCATTATGGGCAATGCACTGTATCCCAAGCAGGAGAGAGTAAATTTGATGCTGAATATTTTGTAGTCGGCCAAATTGGTTTATTTGGCTACTTTTGTGCCTGGTACTGGACCTTGGTGTCTTTTTATTCTCGTTTCCTTCTGCTCTTCCTCATCCCTTGAGCAAAGAGAGCGAGGGGGGGGGGGCATAAGGGTGTGGTTTTGAAATTACCAGGGACAACATACTTGTTCAATAATAAATGTGAAAACACTCCAGCATCTCAAATGGAAAAAAAATATTTTGCATATCACCCCTGCAGAATGTTACAAAAAATGTTACAAAAAGTTTGTAAAAACTCATAGTTTTTACAAACTTTTTGTTTTCTTTGAATATATGTTGGATAAGCATTTCTGAACGGTTTATATTTACTTTATTTGTTGCTATGGTTTTGAACAAGCTTTGTACTTATCAGCTAAACTGAATTGGACTCCAGCATTGTATTCTTTAGGCTGCCATTACCATTACACTTTCAGCCTGTTCTCCCAGACAACCCCCGTCCGGCTCCTTTGAGATTGTATTCTCCCTGAAAAATTCATCATCTGTCAGATCGCCTCAGTGTGCAACCACACACTGATGCACAACAGTGGTGGTTTGAGCTGAAAGTACTGGTCTGTTCACATATAGTACATGGCTGTGGCCACCACACTTGGCCCGTGAGCACAAACGTTTCTGCTTTTTTGGTTGCAACCAGTAGAGACACTTGAATCCCAGGTTGTTTTTCACTGTGACAGCAGGACTGGAACAATACTGCTACTCTTTTCCATTCTTTAAAACAGTAACTCTCTGTCTTCAATCAAAGACTTTGTTCCTCCTCTTTTCCTTCTGACCTGCAACCAAACAATTTAAACAGCTCCACATGCAAAATTGCATCAAAACCTTTTTCAGATGAAAACTAGTGGACATCAACAGTGTATTGTGCTAAATTTAGGTTTGGTAGTATGTTGTGGAATCTTTTCATTTGATGATGCAGTGCTTCCTGATACAGTAGACAAACTTACAACATCACGGGTGAGTTGTCAGCTTTCCAGCTAACAAGTGGGATAGTCGTAACTAATGGTTCAAGGAATACACTTCTTGCACAATTTTAAAATTCATCTGACATTATCAGCCCATATGTTAGGAAGAAGTATTTCCATAAAAACAGGAATGCAATTTGGTTTCCAACAAAGATGATGAGTCTAAAATGAAATGAGTAGATCTGGCAAAGATTTGATGAGCCATAGGAGGGGGACGTGTCTCGCCACACCTCCACCGCGGAGTCGTAACATGAGAACGGTTGGCTCGGCCGGAGCTGAGCAGAACAGCGCAGGGGGCGACCTAGCACAAGAAACTCCATTTGCCTAATGGTCTGCCATCCCAACTTGCGGAGCGGAGTTTATCATCACTTTTGTAGAGAAGAACTTGGAATTGGCTAAAAGTGTTGTTCCATGTTTGCCTTAAAGCATCTCCACACAGCTGACATGGCTCCTACCTAGAAGGTATATATGTCCAGCTGGTGAAGTGGTATCAGTGTCATCGCATTGTAGTAATTTTATGATTAGGAGTACCGACGCACAGTACAGGTATCCCTAGTCCATAACATCACAGACATGTCGGCAGCGGTTGCTGCTTGAGACAGTCAACACCAACAATAGTTAATATCCAAAATAATTTAGCATATGATCGCCAGCAGTTGCTGAAATTGCGATCATCCAGTGAGTTTGAGTTTGTAACTTTGACGGTTGCCGCTGAGCTATAAATGTGTGATTTTTCGAAGCCGAAAACACTTTTTGCAGTCAGATTTGCGCTGTACCAACCACAAGGAACATTTTCATCTTTGTCAAAACTTTGAATGAACACTAATGTAACGTAGATAATAAGGCTGCACTTATCGAATATTTTAGTATTCGAGTGTTCTACTCAAAATGTTATCGAATAATCGAGTATTCGGATAAAGTATATTTTTGTTTGGTTCTAGGCCAATTATGAATACACAACAAAAAATAAGCCATTTCACTTAAAAATGAACGACCAATTGTTTTTATTTTTTTAAATAATCAAACGTGTTATTTCTTAAATTTACATTGAGCAGCAAACTGTTTTCTTGTCTAGAAATATTTTCAGTGAGGCCAGAAAACAAAAATTTCACTTTTAACATTCTTAGCGTTTCTTGTAACTATAAAAAAACACACGCTATTAATTAAAAAAGGCATAAAGAGCGTGTTGTGCAACTTCACTTGAGCAGCTTGCATTTTAGGATGTGACATAATAATACTGTAGGTTAGTGGCTATGCGTTTATTCGCTTCGACCAGACTAACTAAACTAAAATGAAGACACTTATTACCTTTATACATTTTTTTTCCCACAAACCTTGCTACTCGCAATATATTTTTTTCCCCACCTACAGTACTTCAACTCAAAATGTAGCCACTCACAGATACAATGTAAGGACATACATAATATACAATGCCAGAATATACAACTACAGTGTGCGTGACTATAAGGTGACGTAACGTATTCAGCGTGCTTGTTCGGCACTGTGAGATGTGTCTCAGTTTCCTGGCATTAACAGCAGATACTGTATATAGCAATAGTATTGTAATGCCCTCAGAAGTGGTCTAGAAGGAAGGGGAGTTGCCAGTGCTCTTTCAGTTGCTTTGTTAAACTCGCGGCAACACAAGAACATCACAAACTTAACTCATTCAGTGCCAGATCTCCCAGTTAACATGGACATTTGACTTCTAAAGCCGTCAATGACAGTGAATGTGTTTTAACTGCTGTCGGCCAAAACGCATGCCAGCAGCGTCTTCCCAGACTGACTTGTCCTTACTCTTATGTCACGCTACTCAGTCCCGCCTGCTCTCTTAAAGGTGTACACACATAATTACAGATAACAGTACCAAACAAAATCAAACTATTGAGGGCTGGCAGTGAATAAGTTAAAAAAGTGGATCCCCGAGTCAGAGAAAATTCCTCGAGCATTTTACCAGTCACTTTTACTTTGACTTTTTGCGGTGAAATTTGCGCTGACACAACCATGAGTTCTTCGACGGTGCGTCTTCATTTCTGCCTGTTTTTATTGATTTAGTGTTGCCTTGAAATGTTTCATACACATTCACAACAGCAACACATGCACTGATAAAACTGGATCATCTATGTAATGATGATTTTTTCTACACTTTAAGCAATTAGCAGTGCTTGTTCTGTTTCACTTGCGCCTCCTTTCCACCAAGTTGTACGATTTGGTATGGTACATGGGTAGGCGTTTTGCTGCATTTTCATTGTAAAACGGCCCAAATTGACTGACATAAACTACTCCACTCTTCAGTATTAATTAATTGAGGTTCCAGTCACAGTGATATGGGTGAGACACTGCTATCTATTGATTGGTCGACAGACAGTTGTCTGCCGTGGTACAATGGAACAAATTGATTGGAAAGAAAAGGAAAACATTTCACAAATAGGATTACGAAGGCCGATTCAAAGCGCACTGCTTGTAGCTGTTGCAGCAGTCGGCATCCAAGCTTCCCACTTATCTGTGAAAATTCAAGACAACTCAGGAATTACTTGATCGGATATTTCTAGAATCAATTTTCGATTGTTCCATCCATGGATTGAATAATTGGATACAAATTTACTTTGCATTCAAGCTTATTGCAAAATATTTTTGTTCAAATTACTCTATGAACTGATTGTTGTTGTTTATTTGGTATGGTTATAAACAACAATTAAGCAGCATCACACGAGAGGCTTGTGATGTGAAACTTGCCAGCCTTTTTGAAACTGAGAGCCACTTCTTGGGTACTGATTAATGTGAATGGCTACTAATTTGATATACACTGGCAGCTTCATGTTCAACTACGTCAATTACAGGTTATTCATACTGTTGCAGATTTTTACAATAGATTAAATTGACTTATTTTTGTTCCATAAATTGATTATGATTCAGTTCCTGGTCCTGGACTAGAGAATATTTTTGAAGATAGTTGTTGATTGATTTGATAATCAATTAGTTGTAGATTAATTGATTAATTGTTGCACCTATATGGCAAACTGAGCTGGACTGAGCTTTGTGGGAATGTGGCTGTAATGGTAATTACATAGAAAAGCAGTCTTGAAACTAGCAATGGGGTCTGGTTGGAAGGGCCACTTTAACCCGAATACAACACAAAAGGAAATTTTGAAAATGGGATGATGGGTTTTGGGGGTAACGTTGTTGTGTGATATCACCTATAAAAAAATCTGTTCAGAAAACGCCTTTTAAATTAGAGTGAATCAGTCAAATTTAAATATTTTTCAACATATCTCCTCACCAGTTCATTTCGACTGCTACTCGGGGAACCCCTACTCCGATACGTTGACAAGCTTCAGTTAAAAAATATCCACAAATCGCACGTAGCGGCTGAAATTCCAAGACATCGATGCGTCAAAATTACCAGGACGTTTCAAACGGCGTCACTTTCCCTAACTTTAACTTAACTAGTGCAAATGCAGCATTATTGGTGAGAAGAGCAGTGTGGGCAGTAGACCAAAAAATAAAGCAATTGCTTGTTTATGGAGGATTTTAGAGGCTTTTGATGTGTTCATTCCATGTTTTTTAAAATTATTATTATTAATTTATTTATTTATTTTGAAAATTCCATAAAGACGGCGGCCACTTGTCACGTTTCTATTGAAACTGACTTCACTGTTCTTGTTGCTTTTTTCAAATGCGCACTCGGAAACTAACTGGAGCACAGCGGTGGCCCTCGGATATATACAGTATGTGACTGTTTCGGGAACCCTCACGAGCCATGCAAATCAGGGTTAATTGTCAAGCCGAATACACTACTTCTCACCATTTCTGTCCTTCTTTAGCATCCTCATGTAATCTGATACAGCACAACAACACATGGGCCCCTCCTCTGAGACAACTCGTATTTCCTTTGATATGCAATACATTGTACTACAGACTATTTTCCAGCCACCAAACTGCTTCTATTGGCCACAGTCAAAAAATTTAAATAACGCAGTGAATTAACTGATAATAAAGGGCTGCTTATTTTATTCATTGGTGTGCTCACTCTGCTTGACAGTGTTGTTGGGAATATTTCCAAAGAAGGGGAGTGAGTGTTGCTAAATCTGCCACTTTTAGACACATTTAATTTGTGTGTTGCACAACAGTGCACCAGAATGTCATTTTCCATTCTTTCCCTGAGTTCTTGGCATCTCGCTGTTTCTGTCTTCTGGTTTCCATCATCTGTCTGTTTTAGTCAATTTAGTCAACACTCTAGCAAAGTGTTTTTATAAAAAAAAAACATTTACATGAATCCCCCATCAGTGTGTCTCCATAGTTTTTGCCTAAGTTTAGCAACATTTGCTAAAGTACAGCTGTTTACAGTTTCTAGTAGATGTCCTCTTGGATCCAACACTGGTGTTAGGTAATTTCGACCACCACTTCCTGTCACCCGCCACAATGAATCCATTAGCTGTGCATCACTTCACATCCTCCCATATTGATTTATAATGAACATCTATCCAGTTAACCCCTCCTAGGTCGATTGTATTGCTGGAGCTGCTGTTATGCATGAGTTGGGCATGTGTGCCTTTGAGACCAGGCAGCTTTGTGCTGTGTTAAGATGTGTCTTCTCTAGAGAGCTGATGCACTTAGTCAACAATAGGCCTATGTCAAGAGGACTGGACTGTGTGAATGCTTGGTGTTGCGTTGAAGTCATCGTGGAAACGGTTTAAAGTAAGAGATCTTTGTGTTGGATGTCAGGGGTATGTATGTTATGTGTCAGGGTTTGCGTGTTTGTGGAGCCAGACGATATGTCTAATACTTGATCTGTTTTCGTGCAGATGGTGCAAGCATTACAGATCTGTTGTAACATAATCTGCTTTATTTGCATGTCAGTCTAAACATGACATTAGCAAGCCTGTTAAAAATCAGAAGAGGTAACGAGGTGCCTTATTGTTTAATATTAGTATGGTTTGTTGTTGTTGTGATCAGAGAAAAGCCGTACTGTTTTGTGCAGTCATTTACAAAAAAACTTTTGAAGCCTGAAAACACAAACGTTTCAAAATGAAAGTGAAACGGAAGCAACACCTTATTGAATGAAAACAGTAGTCTGTACAAGCGGAGGACATGGGCATGCTTCATACCGAAAAAAAAAAATGGCAGCCCATGCTGCTACTGTGTAAAATTCTCAACCCACAATATAAGTCCACAAAAGGAATTCCAAATATCATGTTGTAGGGGGTTTTCTTTATTGACTGCAGCCATGGCATGCATATTAACGCGTGTTGTACTTAAATTTTGGGTTTTGCAGGTCCTCAACAGAAATCTTTCTGTATGCAATACAAAAATTCAAAGGAAGAACCTTTTGTATTTTTACTATATTGTTTTTTTTCCCCCTTGTTCGTTTACACATCATCCATCCATCCATCCATCCATCCATTTTCTGAGCCGCTTCTCCTCACTAGGGTCGCGGGCGTGCTGGAGCCTATCCCAGCTATCATCGGGCAGGAGGCGGGGTACACCCTGAACTGGTTGCCAGCCAATCGCAGGGCACATACAAACAAACAACCATTTTCACTCGCATTCACACCCACGCGCAATTTAGAGTCTCCAATTCATGCATGTTTTTGGGATGTGGGAGGAAACCGGAGTGCCCGGAGAAAAACTAAGCATGCACGGGGAGAACATGCAAAACTCCACACAGGCAGGGCCGGGATTGAACCCCGGTCCTCAGAACTGTGAGGCTGACGCTCTAACCAGTCGTCCACCGTGCCGCCCGTTTACACATCATAACAAGTAATATCAAATGTGGCTTGATTCCTCTAAAAATAGTCCAGGATAAACCGCTTCACCTTCTATTCTTTGTTGTATTTTACTTGTTTTGAAAGAAACCAAAAACATTTTTGTTTTTTTTAGGCTGATCTAGCAAAAACAATCCCAGTTATATTTTTAGCATGACATGAATTGCTTTCTCGAGCAAATAACACGCAATACACCTCCCAGTATGTTTTACTTAATACTAATTTTAAAAAGTCAAATCAAAACCATGGCTGAAAAAAGCTTGAACAGATGATGTGGCAATGGTTAAGTGTCATGTTATTTTTGCCCATTCTTGCCAAAGCTGTAGCTGTGTAAATAGCAAATCATTGCAGTATGTATGTTAGGATCAACTCTGAAGTAGAACCAGCATTCATCTCCAACCCCCTGGGCCTCCTGCCCGAGCTGATTCATTCCTGCTGTGACAGAAAGAAGCGCTTAGGCCAGCAAAGTCCAAATCTGGCTCACTGGAATGTCTTTTATAAGGTTTTTTTTTTTTTTCCATATCTATGAGACATTCATGGCTTGAGTGAGGCCTTCCATTCAGCTATTAGGTGTATTCACAATCATTCCATAAATACACCCCCACACGCTGATGCCACACCCCGGTTGAGAGCTTGTCACCACTGGGGAGTGGGAAGACACTCCCTGTCTAGCATGCCTGAGTGAAGGGGGAGCAATACGTTTGTCGTGATTAAGCACATCATAAGCATTTCCATTGTTACTGAAGTGTCTTCATAAATTAATGACAAGTCATTGAGATAAATTGAGAAAAGTGAGGATTGAGGAGGGTGAAGAAGATGAGCACAGCGCAGTCTGAATGTATTATGTCTGTGTGGAATGTCACGGTAGTGTTTTAGCAGCACTGCTGAGCAATGTAAGCCCTGCATTTCTGTTGAAACTTGTTGACCTGCAGCTTTCATTTAACATCTTCCCCGCTTTTAAGTTCACTGAAAAGAAGCCCCTCATCTCATACAGAACATGGAAGACATTGCACAACAAGACAGTGGGCGTTTTCCTTCTTAGTAAGGGCTGTTGCCTTGTGTATTACTGTGCAATTACGTATGTGTTTGTGGTAATTGTGCTGACTGAGCAATGTACAGTGAGAGTGAACTGATGCATCACTTATTAACTGGAAGAGAGAAAAGTCCACTCAGAAGTAGACAATAATTAAATAACTTGGATTTTATGTTGTTATTATTTTTTTTTAGCTTGGGCCCGTTGAGTATTTGTGGGTAGCAAATAAAAATAAAAAACATTATCCACAAGCAAGGAAGCCCTTCTTTAGCCCTTCAGCAGATAAAATCCCCACAGTGGATCCACTGGCCAGGCACAGTTTTGGTTACCTAGGTGATACGCGGGTGTGTCGCAGCATTGCAACAGTTCACTGAACCCACTGACTCGCCCAGGAAAACAAAAACGACTAAACGTTGGCCTGGAATTACAGGAAACTTGTTGTTGCAATTGCGGTTTATCAGTAAATTGTTTCAGTGGATGCATATCTCTGTGTTGATAAATAGACTTTGGTCAGTTACCACCAAATGGGCAAGAGGCCACACCCAGTAAGAGTGATTTATACACATTTGAGTCATTGGCTTATCATGTAGCATGTTGGTGCAAGCCAAGGGGCCTTGTTAGGCAGGATCTACAGTTCTACACAACTGCTGCGACAGTGCTCCAGGCAACTGTAGTGTGCAGAGAGAAAACTAATCGCTCAATTTGCGTTGGTTTCGAAACTATACAAATTGTAATGATTATGACCCTCTGCAGGAGTACTGTGACTAAAATCCATGTAAAGTTTGATACCTGGGGGGAAAAAAACAAGGGTTCGTTAGTTACAGCCATGAGCCAAATGCGAAATTTGCTTGTGTTTGTACAGTAGGCCTACACATTCTCTCCACATATTGAATCAGTGTGAATTTGTCCACAGATTTATCTATCGCACACGAGATGGTGGTGTATTTTATTTATTTTTTGGACCATATTGTGGGAAGCATTTCAGTGTAATTTTGTATCCCAGTATAAGAAGACACCCAAAGTGTGAACTCTTTTTCTGTCCGTTCAAGCAACTACTTTATTCTTTGTACATGCTAACACACAATGTTCAAGAGTCGGACTAAACGGCACAGTGGGTGCGTTGTGTTATCAGTCAGATGTCTGAGACAGACTCCTATTAAAAATGCAGATGTTTCCGTGATAAGGAAGGGTTTTGTGGTGGATAATATCGCAGCTGCAGAAATGGGTAGGACGAAAACATTCCTCCATGCCTGCTATTTTTTTGTTTGGACTTTTTAAAAAGTCTTTTACATGATTAAAAAAACAGTAGGATGAAAATAATACATAGTGTATATGTAGAGAACTAGAGAAACGAGTAACTGCAGCAGATTTGATAATGCTGTTACTGTACGCTGCTACAAGAAGGATGATTTGATCTGGAAAAAGGTGATTCGTAAAGACGGGAAGTCTTTACAACAGACATGTTCTGACTAATGTCTGTTACGTCATCTGGAATGCTGATAAAACACACTTTCTACATTT
Organism: Phyllopteryx taeniolatus; assembly: GCF_024500385.1. Taxonomy (NCBI): domain Eukaryota; kingdom Metazoa; phylum Chordata; class Actinopteri; order Syngnathiformes; family Syngnathidae; genus Phyllopteryx; species Phyllopteryx taeniolatus. Next base: position 15,116,819 of record NC_084505.1, read on the forward strand.
CAAAAACATCCCAGGGATGCTGGATCACTTGCCTTGTGAGCTATTTCTGTATGTCATAGTCAGTTTTCTGAACCATAAGTTGCAGGCATTAGCGAGACAAGCTTGGAAGCGCCATTCACACCACACATTTCACATGCAGACATACACACACTCTAACCCAAAACCAGTCGGACAGGTTCCAGTTTGCGATGTGTCAGCAATAGGCAGCTCCCACAATTTTATGGGCGGAGGCCTGAGGTGAGCGGTCAGCAGGGCCAGCAAGCATTCCTAATTTGCAGAAGCCTCTAATCTCTATCTCTCCTACGTCACTCTACTCCCCCATGATTTGCTGTTGCTAGCTGACTGGGTGGATGCTTCTTCCTCGCATTCAAATACACTCTTGTTTGAAAAAAGTAAGACCTTGTTTATCTGTGTGTTTGCAAACGTTAAATGAAGTGTCATCATCCATGCAGAACAAGTCCATGCAGAACAAGTTCTTAATATCCAATTCTGTTTTTTTCCCCTTCAGGTTTGTGACTACAGGAGGCAAGGATGTCGATGCAACGTAAGTGGCATTTTTAACTATTAGTCCTCTCTCTCTCTCTCTCGCTTGTGTCTCCAGGGTTTCATTCATTTTTTTGTCTTTCCATCAGTGCAATTCTTTGAAAAGGATGCATATCAAATACTGATAATGATGATGCTCCACCTAAGTCACGTTAGCATTCATTTAGTTTCTTAATAGAACATAAGAATAGAAGCTGCTTCTGTAAAATGTCAGTTTGCGGTTTACTGGATTGCAACGTAACGTAATTGGGAAACGCAAAATCCAACTATGTGCAACAGAATAAATGACATTGAAAAATTATTTAAGCCACTAGGGAAGAATTTTGTCTGACGTTGGGCTGCTCGTGCCTATGTATGTGACAGTGGGTGAGCTCGATAGAGGGGTCACGAAGGTGAAGGAGTGGCAGGAGACGAGGTACGGAATAGACTCGGGCATCGAGTCTGGAGCCAACACTATCAGAGATGACGACGGCGACTTCAGCACCTCCAAGCAGTACACCATGACCACCACAGTCACAACAGAACCTGCAGGTAAAACACAAAAAGGTGCAGCCACCATTTGGTGCAGGGTCTTTGGTATTTCCATGATGAGCATCGTCATTCGTTTCCAGACTCCCAGTACGTATTGACCAGAGGTCAGCGGGTGCGGGCCGCCATGTTCCCAGAGACGCTGGAGGGCAGCACGACCATCTTGACGACAACCCAAACAGATCTGTCCCAACTGACCAACGTCCAACGGCTGGCAGAGCCCTCCCAGATGCTTAAGGCAGCAATCATTCATCTAATCAACTACCAAGATGACGCTGAGCTGGCCACACGTGCTGTGCCTGAGCTCACCAAACTGCTCAATGATGAAGATCAGGTACATAGTACGGCCAGAGTGCAGGTTACCTTTTATGCTCAAACTCTGTTATTCTGTCAGTTCAGGTGTTCTTATGTGACAATCCAATACTGAAACCAAAAATGTGTTCCCTCACACACCATTCAAATTACAGCCTTGCGGGTACTATACAGTGGTACCTTAACTTACAAGTGCCCCAACCTACCAGTCTTACCAAATTAGTTTTGTGTGTGTGTGTGTGTGTGTGTGTGTATTTATTTATATATTTTTGTTGTTGTTGGGGGTTAGGGCTTTGAGTTGTGGGCCAAAATTTGATGCATGAGCAAGCTTCAGCTACACCGCATGCTTGAGTGAAGTGAAGAATAAATGGAGCAATTAAGATACTGTAACACCCTTGCATGTGAGCAAGGAGAGCTGCAGTCGCAGATAAACTTTAGGCCGCTTATTGAACGGGACAAACAGTCCAACACACAAATACAAAATAAGAACACGTTCACTAACTGGCCAAGTTGGGCCAACCCGACTTCAGCGTTTGATGTCATTTGCTAGGCCGCTCCCCTTAAAGGCAAACATACAGCACTACAGTTGTTGTCATGCCTTTCGGCTTGTCCCAAAGTACAGCAATTACACTTTATAAAAGCGGTTACTTTTTGTAACTTTCGCCTAAAAAAACTATCCATCCATCCATTTTCTGTACCGCTTTTTCCTCACAAGGGTCGCGAGCCTGCTGGAGCCTACCCCAGCTATCTTTGGGCGAGAGGCGGGGTACACCCTGAACTGATCGTCAGCCAATCGCAGGGCACATAGAAACAAACAAACATCCGCGCACACATTCACACCTACGAGCAATTTAGAGTCTTCAATCAACCTCCTAAAAACTAGAACGGACTAATGGCGTTTCAGTTCATTTCAATTGGGAAAATTGATTTGCTATTTCAACCAATTGAAATAATGGTCTTTCCATCAGGCTGTTGTCAGCAAGGCAGCCCAGATTGTCAACCAGCTAACACGCAAGGAGGCGTCCCGCCATGCGCTGATGCAGTCTCCTCAGGTGGTGTCTGCAGTGGTGCGCGCCATGCAGAACACCAATGACATGGAGACAGCCAGGGCCACAGCCAGCATCCTCCACAATCTCTCCCACAAAAGAGAGGGCCTGCTCTCCATTTTCAAGTCTGGTGGCATCCCTGCACTTGTCCGCATGCTCAGGTACTGAATGCATGTCTTCCAATCACTTTCACCTACACTTACACTAGCAGTCTGATACTATATGATTAGTGGAGCAGCCCAACCATTGTTTTTTTTCATTCTTATTATTTTTAGCCTTGGTGTGCACAAGTTTGTGTAGACTGCTTGCATCCTACAGTGATAGCAGAATGTTTATTTTCAAGGCAGGATGTTATGACACTATGTTCTGTTAAAGGTCCTATGCCATCATCTTTTTTTTTTTTTTTTTTTTTGGGTAAACCTTGGTGTTCTTTTATTGGGTTTGCATGATAATTTGGGTTAAAAATGTCAAGAATGCCCTTTTTCAAGGTATTCTAGTTGGCCTTTTCCGCCTGGCGTTTGAGACGGCTGGATTTCTCATTCATGTTCGTTACGTAGATAAGCTGTGCTCTAATTGGATCGCTGATATTTCTACATTGTATATGAAAAAAAATGTGTCTCTGATTAGTACTTGGTGACCGTCCGGCGGCCAAGCGTTCATAGCTCCATCGTATGACGCCCTTAAACGGCAATCCTGTGTAGGCTGCACATATACAGTACATTGTATACTTTTATTAAACTATAAAGATAGAGAGACAAAGAGTAGCAATAAAGGAAGGAGCAAATTCCTACAGAGGACGTGAGCGAAAACACAAGAAGCTGCAGCTTAGTCACAGCACAGTTCTGGCACCGAAATGCTTGGGAATTTCTCCCAAAATAAATTGAAGCCATTTATTTCTCAACTCCTCTGAGTACGGCAGGTGATGCAAAACTTTGCACAACACAGCCACGTTGTCACTCTGGCATTTTCCTGAGATGAGCGGGTGGGTACCAACCACGACCTGGGCGGATACTTGAATTATTAGTAACCTTCTATGTCACAAAAACACATAAATCTGATTGGGAAGTTTTGCAAGCCTTATGCGTTTATCGTCTTTTGCATTCTATCGACAAACCGCATTGATGTCGAATTTAAATCGGGTCACAGACTCATTTTGACCTATGTTCTGCATAAAACAGTGTGAAAATTTGGCTTTTGATAGCAGGGGACCTTTAGTGATTCCCTTGAAATCTTTAGCTTCTCACTGCGTTTTTACTGTTAAAATGTACATTACGATTATCGCTGTCATTTCTATTCATCTCTGTGGCTCCTGGCTAAATGGCACCTGATATTTGTAGGGCAATTGTTCCTTACTGGCACTTCATCTCTCTGTGATGCTCCTCAGCTCTCCCATGGAATCTGTGCTCTTCTATGCCATCACAACCCTCCACAACCTGCTCCTGCACCAGGAGGGAGCGAAAATGGCTGTCCGTTTGGCTGACGGCCTGCAGAGGATGGTCCCCCTTCTAAAGAAAAGCAACCCCAAGTTTTTGGCCATCACTACGGACTGTCTGCAGCTGCTTTCTTATGGCAATCAGGAGAGCAAGGTGTGTTTCTGTGTATGCGTGTCATAGTGCAAGTCCCCATGATACAAAGGCTGGTATACAGAATTCCACTCAAGCACTGTACTTTGTTGTACGTGTGTATCCACGGTTTGAATTGGGTGTGGCATCTGAACGGAGTTCAGGTTCAGTCAGGTTTGGGTGTGGTTATTAGAGCGAAATGTGTGCTGTGAATTTGTTTTGCATGCTTGGACAAGTCATCGCCTTATTCAAAGTATAGATGCTGTCATCCTTAAACGGCGTTGTCGTTAGAGGTCCAACTGAAGTTTTGTTTTCTAAATATGAAAATCCCAATCCTATGTCACAGCTCATCATCCTCGCCAATGGGGGTCCTGAGGCTCTTGTTCACATCATGAGGAACTACAACTATGAGAAGCTGCTGTGGACCACAAGCCGTGTCCTCAAAGTCCTGTCTGTGTGCCCCAGCAACAAACCCGCCATTGTCGAGGCCGGTATGTGAGAAATGTCTATTCAGTGTACGTAACACACCTGTGTGCATAAGCCAGTCATGCAGGTGTGGCGACTCTTTGTAAATGGCTAATGGCTTCCCAACAACCGCAGCGTTGCGCGACAGCACATTTCATGAGATGGTGTGGTTGTGAGTTGACGCCTCTGTTAACTCCAGGTGGGATGCAGGCTCTGGGTAAACACCTGACTGGCAGCAGCCAGCGTCTGATGCAGAACTGCCTGTGGACACTCAGGAACCTGTCTGATGCGGCCACCAAGCAGGTGCGGTTTCTCGTTTAGTGTAATGTTACCCCTTACAGAGCCAGCCCAAGGCACAAGTGAACTCAGCACCTGAGTAGGGCCCCGCCCACGTTTCCCAGTCCCCAAGAACTATTAACAGTCACCAGGGACTGGAATAGTATTTTTTGAGGGGGTAGAGAGAGTAGTATTGAGGAAGAGCAGAGTAACCTAAAAGTTAAGTGTTTGGTTTAATGTAGTTTATTTTGATTTCCTTTTTTTAAGCTTTTCATCTATTTACATTGTTTAAAACATGGATGGTCGGTTAATTGAAGACTCTAAATTGCCCGTAGGTGTGAATGTGAGTGCAAATGGTTATTTGTTTATATGTGCCCTGCGATTGGCCGGCGATCAGTTCAAGGTGTACCCCGCTTCTCGCCCAGAGTCAGCTGGGACAGGCTCCAGCACGCCCAGCGGCCCTAGTGAGGAGAAGCGGTTTGGAAAATGGAACGGAATACATTTTAAGTTATTTTGATGTATCTTAAGTGATTTTCTTTATTTCTTCACTGCATTGTTGTTCCTGCTGTTGCGGTTTAGGCCTAGATGATACCCAGTATCTCGTTTCATCCTTTTGGAATGTTTTGTAAATCAATCCCAGTCCACTCTTGTAGTGTAATGTTTTTAAATTGTATGTTACAATTTATACAGTAATGCTTCAAGGGGAAATTCAGCAATTAATAATCAGTAATGGCAGAAATAGAGGGCCCCGTGAATACATGGGCCAGCTCAGCCCCCTTGTTAACCATAACTTGAGAATCATGAAATCAGGACTTGCAATTTACACTTAAAACAGTTAAAGCACACAGATAAAGATTGGGGAGGAGCAGCACAGAGTCGATCAAAATAGCAAAAGCAAGGTCTAGCAGATGTGGCAACAGTTTGTTTCAAAAAGTAGTGACTCTTTTAAACAGTGATACAAATGTATGCTTATTGAGATGAAGCACTTTTATTGTGAATTATTGCATCTTTTCTACATGAGGATTCTGTTTTATTGCTGTTGTTGTGTTTAGAGATTATTGATGTATGGTTGAAGCACCTTACTGGGGCAGCGCTCTTAATTTCGTTGTATTAAATGCAATGACAATAAATTCCAAATTCTCCTTGTCGTGTTTCAGGAGGGAATGGACGGCCTGCTGCAGGTGTTGGTCAACCTGCTGAGCTCAGATGACATCAACATGCTCACCTGTGCCACTGGCATCTTGTCTAATCTGACGTGCAACAACGCCTACAATAAAACTCTGGTTACCCAGAACAACGGCATCGAGGCGCTGATCCACGCTATACTGCGCGCCGGCGAGAAAGAGGATGTGACCGAACCTGCCATTTGCGCTCTGCGTCACCTGACTTCCCGCCACCAGCAGGCTGAGGTGGCACAAAACGCAGTGAGGAGGCACTACGGCATCCCGGCCATCGTCAAGCTCCTCAACCAGCCGTACTACTGGCCGGTTATTAAGGTAGCCTGAGCAGTCCTAGGGAATGATGGAGAAGTAGTTTGGGCCGTGTGAAAAAAGTCTGGTTGTTATAAAATACGTACAGTGGTAAATTAAAGGGAACATATTTTGCCAAACCAACATTTTCTACTATTCGGGATGTAATATTGGCTCCATGTTGCCTCAGTAAACACGTAAAATATGAATTAAAATTGTCCACGCATTCCTGAGTTCCAGACGTTTTTCTGCCGAGAGGCTGGAAATCAGGTCATTTGAATTTCTCGAGCTTATCTACGTCACTAGCGAAGATCTCCACCTTCCGTTTCCGCTCCCGAGCCAGCGGTGTCTACATAACAAACACGTGTGCTCTCACAAGTTGGTCTTCTGCACTGATGCAAACAATCAAGAGGAAAGGGGGGGGCAGTCGTAGACAAATATGGACAATGTCCGTGTTAGAGAGTCACTCTATGGGGGTCTAAATAGCCAATATAAAGGACCTTTAATTTATGAGTCCTCATTACGTATGAATTTTTCCGAGTTATGTGCTGTCGCTTGGATTTTTTTTTTCTTTTTCTTTTTTTAACACGAGCGAGCTTCAGATACCCTGCCTGAGTGAAGTGTGTGTGTGGGGGGGAATTCACATTCGCTGATGCACTTTCAGCTGTTTATTGAATGGGACAGAGTCAAACATATTAATGAAAACGAAAACACTTAAACGAAGTATGGAGAGGACACTAAACCCTGAATAGCCACCTGGAGCTGGAGTCAGAGCACCATGGCTCCTTAAAGACACACAACTCATGAGAATACTACCGTGTGAGTGACTATCGGCTTAATTACAATTTACGAAACCATTTTATTTCTTGACATTTTCTTTTATTATGATTTGATGTTATATTTTACAATATAGAGCTACTGTATTAAGAACATCACAAAATGTTTTTGTTTTCTGGGGAACTGGAACAACTGAATGGCATGAAATGTGAATGACGGAAATTGACTTGCTATACTGTTGAGTTACGAGCTCGGTCACAGAATCAATTCAACTTGTCAAGGAACCACTGTCGATGATATATAATAATATACGTATAAAGAGAAGGTAGACCAATTCAAGATTTGGTCTAAAAAGTTAAGAGGGAGGGAATCTGGAGGTCCAGATAGAAATCTTTATTCGATCGCTAAATGTAGCTGAAAGTAGATTAAAGCCTTGTTTTTAAGCAGTGAGCGGTGATGTGACTTGCTTGTTTATTTTGCTGTCCTGAAGGCTGTGGTTGGCCTGATCCGTAACCTGGCCCTGTGCCAGGAAAACCAGGCCCAACTGAGGGACGCCGGCGCGATCCCCCGCCTGGTCAACCTGCTGCTCAAAGCCCACCAGGATGCCCAGAAACACGGCTCGTCCACCCAACAGACATACCAGGTACGCCATCCAATAACTTCGATCAGCTGGGTGGCATGAAGAAAGATCTTTTTTTTTTGTTACATCTTTTGTCGCGGGTGTTTTCAGGATGGAGTGAGGATGGAGGAGATAGTGGAGGGCTGTACGGGAGCTCTGCACATCCTGGCCAGAGATCCTGTCAACAGAGCAGAGATCGCCAACATGCAGACCATTCCTCTCTTTGTTCAGGTACCACAACCCAAAACTCCTTTCTTTCTGTTTTTCCCATTCATGTATTTTTTTATTTTGGGAGCTTCATCTGGTTATTCTGAAATCTCCTCTCCCTCGCCAGCTCCTCTACTCACCAGTAGACAATGTGAAGCGTGTGGCGGCGGGCGTGCTGTGTGAGCTGGCGCTGGACAAGCAATCAGCTGAGGCCATCGATGGCGAGGGAGCGTCTTCTCCGCTGATGGAGCTGCTGCACTCCGACAACGAGGGCATCGGTAGACGCTTACTTACCGTTTAAGATCACCCTTTGTAGCTTTTGTTCGGTTAAAACTACAATGCTTTACCTTCATTTGGTTTTGATTACTCACTGCAATGTGTAAAGACACTTCATATGTAATATATATATAATATTTCCTGCAAGTATGACTTTACTACTGCTTTAGTGTACATTAGCGATGGACTATGGCACATTTTGACTTGGATCCAAATTCCGGTTTTGACGCCGCCGTAGGACCGAAACTATGTTACAACTACTTTTGAGGCGGCTCGTATTGACTCAAAAAAAGCTCTAAATCTATTGCTGGCAATAAAGTAGAGCCAATGGAGCACCTTGTTGAAGTCTCCTTAGTAGTCACTTAAGTGTTACCAAAAAAGACCAGACTGTGACTTTTAACCCCTCTTCTTGGATTTCCTCATCAGCCACATACGCCGCTGCGGTCCTCTTCCGCATTTCCGAGGATAAGAGCGCCGAGCACAAGAAGAGAGTTTCCAGGGAGCTCACGCACTCCATGTTCAAGAACGACCCTGCCGCCTGGGAGATGGTAAGTGTCGAGCTCCCTCCACCACCAGAAACATTCAAGTTGAATCGTCTTGTCTTACCCGACCTTGCGTGACCTCTCTGCAGGCCCACAACAGTGTCACCATGGAAGCGCCCTACCAAGATGGTGAGTGCGTGTCACTGGAATGTGCGCTTCCAACACATTCCTCAGCTCGGCGCATTACCCGCAAGAGCAGCCCACACATACTGTACGGTGACTTCATCATCGTCATCATCAACGTACAGGCGCACAATGGCTCATCTTCCAGTAAACACGCAGTCACTAAAGGATAAACTGGCCACTCAGCACTGCATCTTATTAGTCATAAGCTTGCTTTCCCCTGCTCACAGTCCTCATGCTTTGTTGCTTGTCTGTTTCTATCGTTCACTCTCCTATTGTTCAGTTTTATCTTGACCTCTATGTACTCTCTATGCAGGTAACTCCGGGTTACTTAAGTTATTTGTTCTGTCTTAATCCATCATCTTTGCCTCTTTTTCTTGACTATTTTCTTTTTTGCGAGACTTTCTAGCACCATCATCGTGTGCTCTCTAATGGAAAGCTGTTTGAGCCTTGTGCAGCTTACACCAAGGTCCATGTACTAGTACCCTCTTTCCCTTCCACCATCACAAAAACGACAGCAGCAGCAGCAGCTTGGTGTGAATATCGAGTTGGAAGATGTGCTCATGTCACTGGAGGTCAAAGTCAAAATGTGCTCATGTCTTTGTAGAGCTGGACGCCCCTTTTCAAAACTTCGGCGGCTACCCAGGTGACATTCCCATGGACACCGTGGACGCCAACTTCATGCATGACGAGTTCGCCCCCAACATTGTCTATGACAGACAACCACAGTTTGAGCCTTATTAAAGGTCAGCACACCTTAGAAACGTGACTGTAGCCGGACCACGAGCCTTAAATGTACTTGTCATTATATAACAGCGCAGCTTTATTATACACGTGTACTGAGCGTATCAGTTAGAAGATAATCTCTTGACCAATAAACATTCAGCAAGACACGGAATTAAACATAACATATTAAATAGATTAGACACGTGATACAACTTTTTTTGCACCATTTTATACAATTCCCAGCTCTTAATGACAAGTCTAATATTCATCGGTTCAAATACATAAATATACGGATAAAAAATTACAGCATACTTAATATCCCCTTATATCACTGGGTGAATTTATTCGTTGTGGGATATGGACTGAGCTCTGCGGCAAATAGTGACCCACACTTGAACATAGTTTCTTAGCACCAAAATTCCACTAAAGGGTGCCAAAGCTCTACTTTTCTAATAGACAAGGGTTTAGCACCATCTTGTGGTATGTTAGGACATTTCAAAAACGCGCACAAAAAAGACAATAGGTGAGTTTTTCAGAGAATAACGGTTGACAGGTTCCCAAAACAATCAGCAGATGGGTGAAGTAGCGAGTCGCAAATAGGTGGCGAGCCACTGCACTTGGTTTTGGGGGGGCACATCTATCTCATGCAAGTGAGCCCAGGCTCAGCAGGACCAATGTCGGCCACCGCAGATTGTCAACTTCGCTGCACATTATAACAATACCGCAAATAAAGATGATTGTGATTCTGATAACGCTGTTCGGTAGCACTAAGCTGTGCTAAGACTGCAACTGTGCTGACCTTCTGGCTTTGAGAATGGGCATTTTTTGCCCAGGCAAGTCGGCACAAGTCATGGGGACAAAATCAGTGTGGCGGCGGTAATGTGTAAATTGACAAATTGAGAATATGGCAGAAAACAAAATATGACTTTGTATCCTGACAAGTAACTTTGTATACAAACAAGTTTCCCTTTTAAAAGATCCCTCACAGCATTGGTAGTCTATTTACATATATTTCCAAATCACAGTACTTAAAGCTTTGGATACCAATTTTAGCTTCAGGATCTTAGACAGTTACCATAGTAGCACATTTCGTCTTTCAGATAGATTCAAGCCAGCCACCCATTAATATTTTCATTCACTATATGTTTGTGCCATTTTAGCACCCTAATTTACCTCACAAAAAGACAAATAGTGAAACATCCCAAACTGTGGTCGAGATGACTGTAATGTTCTGTTTAAATATTTGACTGACTTTTTCTCAGGATCTTCAGTTCTCATCCTGTTGCTTCCTTTCCACAGGTCCAAGAGGGGAGGAGCTTGTGGAAAAGCGGTCTGCTGGGCTAGAATGGAACGAACGTCTTGATTCATTTTTATATGTAATATATGCAATTATCATTGAGTACGGGACTCCTAATCGTAACAGGGCTTACATATGTTTTATATCCGAATATTGCTGCGAATCATTTACACGCTTGAAAAACGGTTCTAAGATTGTGTGTACGTGTGCATAGGAGTTAATGTGTTTTGTGTGTGCGCGTTTCTGCTTTTGGGTGGGTAGTCTATGCCAAAGAGATTTTATTTTGTGAAGATCACATAGATTGCTTTTTCTTCTTCTTCTTCTTCTTAAAAGGACAATGCTGCCGCAGGTGGATCTGTGCGCACCTGCTCATTTTTCTTTTTAATGCCTTCAAAAGAGTCACTTTGACAAGATAGCGTCAACGTTCTCCCACTGTAACCCCGAACGATCAGACATATGGTGCTTGAGTTTGCCACACGTGCAAGAGAGCAAAAAGGGAAGACGACGCACAATTAGAGAGAGGGAAGCAAACGTTGCTGAATGACATGCTTGTTATCGTTTCTCACATTTTATTCTTCTATATTTCATAGGGAAAGGATTGCATACTTTGCTTTAGCCAGAATAATAACACGTGTCAGTTTTAACCAAAAAGAAGAGCTTGTGTGTGTCTGTAGCTATTTCGGATTTGATGTCAAAACTGATTGACGCATTGGTTCAACAGATTGACTGATTTCTTTTGTGTGGATTTAATATAGTCGGGACGCCAGCTGGAGAAACACTACTGACAGGGAAATTTGTACTTACAAAGAGTTTTTACTGAAATTTTGTTAAATAAAATTAAAGGATATATTAAACCTGCCTGTTCGTGGTGTTTTTTTTTTGTTTGTTTGTTTTTGCCTCTTTCAGCTCGCAATCAACAACTTCTTAATTGGCAATGACGCAACAAAAACGATGTGCTTTAGTTCTCTGTCAAATGCTTTCATCTCAGTTTTAACAGTTTGACTGCATATAATAAATCCATTTTGTTTGTTGTAAATTGTGAAAGTATGGAACATTTGACAAATAAGGTAGTCCACCGTAAGTATATCGAAGATCCTCATTGTTTAAAAGTTCATGTGAACGCTAAACGCCTTTTAAATTGGTTTGGAGACACGTGTGGCCAGTGGGGATTGGCATAGTAATCAATTCGTCAATCGATACCATATCTGCCGCTTGTGAGGAATTAATTGTTGCATAATCATGTCTTGAGGGGAGAACATGTAAGGGCCACACAGGAAGGCAGAGGTTCAAAGCCAAAGTCTTCGATAGCAATACCGAAGGACAGAAGAGCAGTCGTTCCATCATAACTGTGAGGTTTTATTGTCTTCCACTATCAGGTGCCAATAGAAAATACGTCAACACATTGCATCCATGCAGACACAATACAACCCTAATAAGTGTGAGGTTCACAATATCCAAAAAGAAAGTGACGTTAGATCATGTCAATGTCTCACACACATACACGCGAGCGCGCGCGCGCACACTGCAGGTGCACACTGAGGTGGCGCTCCAGCTTATTGGATTCGACCGTTAGATGACATTGTCGAACATGTGCATGGACTGCATGATGTTCTCATCCTAGAAGGAAGCCACAGGTTACGCTCTTAATGTCGCTTATTCATGTTGGAAATGTTTCTTTCCAAACGATATACACCTTTTGGCACGTCTCCAAGAACTCCTCGATGGTGACGACGCCGTCGTTGTTGTTGTCCATTTTCTACAAGGTGACACACCAGTGTTACAGCAGTTTTATCAGAACTGGACAACATTAAAATACTTCTTTTATAGAGAGGATGGTATTTCGACTTAAGAAAGAATCAATAATCCATAACCTTTCATTTTCTATAATGCTTGCCCTCATTAAGGGTACAGGTGAGCTGGAGCCTATCCCGGCTGGCTTTGGGCGAGAGGCGAGGTACACCAAAAATGTACTTAGTCGGTATGAAATCTGGGCCTGTTTAGTTGATAACGACGCTATTGTTCTGTTGTATGACTGGCAACAGGCGGAAGAAGAGAATTTAATTGTTCTGTCCGTCACTATACGTCGCTAGCATAGATAGATTAACAATGATACCTTATTTATTAGTTGTTTTTGAATTAACTAATATGCATGTTTTTTGGACTGTGGGAGGAAGCCAGAGTAAAACCCACGCAAGCACAGGGACAACAGGCAAACACGGGATTCGAACCCAGAACTCTGAGGCCGACGTGCTAACCACTAGGCTAATGTTTCTTTTTTTTTTTTGACCAACCTGGAAGAAGCGTTCCACGTGGTCCTTGGGAGCACTGTCCCTCATGCAGGGGTACGTATACTTGCCCATCATGTCATAAATCGAGTGCATAATGTCTGTCATCTCCTGACCAAAACAAGTTATCGCCAAAAGTTGTTAGTAAAACACTTTACAAAAAAAAAGAAAAGACTCTTGTAGTGAAGAGTGCCGGCACCTCTCGAGTGATGCAGCCATCTTTGTTGAGGTCGTACAGGTTGAAGGCCCAGTTGAGTTTATCTGTGATGGAGCCTCTAAGGATGATGGACAGACTTAGGACGAAGTCCTCCAGCCAAGTTAAAAATTAAAAAAAATAAAAAGAGGGGGATGTAAAAGAGAGAAGTAAAGCCTATATTGCTGTTACACTTTAAGCTCAGTGGCCTCTGTTGTTGTTTCTCTTTTAAACCAGTCTGTATAAAGAGTTACTTCCACACAAACTACCGGTAGATGTTATGAAGTGTTGTACACTAAACATTTGACAACATTGTTTTACCTCAAAGCTGACGGATCCGCTGTTGTGAGCGTCGAAAGCCGCAAACAGGAAATGCGCATACATACTTGTATCTGGAAAAGGAACCCTTAATATGAGCGTTAAGAAGATTTGGTAACTTTCTAGTCACACACGCAAGAGCTCGATGCTACAGTGGTGCCTTGACTTACAACTTGAATTTGCCCCCTCAACTTAAGCGTATAACAGATCAATATTCTCCATTGAAATGAACTGAATGGGAATAATCTGTTTTTTACTCTATTGTATAATAACATCATAAAAGAGAGTGTAAAGAATTAAACTGGCTTCCATAAAGTGGAATTACTGTACAACAACAACAACTGTGTGTTGCCTAGCGAGTCGTGTCAGGAACTTGGCTTGTGAGCCACATCATAAATGAGATAAGAAAAAAAGGAAGTTCAAATGTTTATGTGACATCTGTAAAATTGTTTATTTGAATAAAAGAATAACCCTTATTTAGAGTTAAGTACTTAAATTATAATTAACCAAGGACTTCATGAAATAAATGTTACATTGATGTAAAATGGATTATGTTCCATTTTACGATGAACAATAAATCAATCAAACAATTATTTGATTGTTACATAAATGAATACAAATATCGATTTTTAAACACATTTTTAAGACACCCGTGAGTTTCCCCAAACTCCCACATTAGTTTTGAATTCAAGTAAAAGCTGTAAGCTATTCTGTACAGAATGATTCATGTTTGTTACAACAAATAAAGGTTGGTTGGTTTCTTTCTCACTGGTTGTTGAATTTGGCGTTGAGCTGAAAAAGCAAAAAATGTCATCCCACTCATGCAGAATGTACAAATTCCCACGCTAAAAATGACAACGGACGAGCACTTTTTTTTCTTTTGCATACTTCGGTGGTTTGTTTTTGTGGCGCTTGTCTGGTTCTTTTCTTTGCACATCTTTGTAATTACCGTCTTCAAATTTGGAGCATGGGGGGAGACAGTAGTCGTATTTTAAGAAGGAAGAGCAGAGACTGTAACTGACCTCCCTGAGGGAAGAATTGAGAGTAGATGGTTTTAAATGTCTCCTCATTCACAGCACCACTGGGACACTCCTGAAATGAGAAGATATTGTATAAAGACCCCCCCCCCCCCCCTCGCTCTCTCACTCATGAATGTGGTTACAGGCAAGCGCAAATGGGGCCAACGGGACTCACGTTTTTGAAGCCTCTGTAGAGGATCTGCAGCTCTTTCTTACTGAAGCTGGTCTGCCCCACGAGACGTTCGAGGCCCTCGGGTCGGCAACGCACCGCCGACAGCTCGGCCTCATCGCTCACGCTATCTGCACGGGCACGGTGGCACAAAAACACACCGTTACAGCAGAAAAAGGGCATCACATGACTAACAGGACACGGAGGGACACTTGCTTTGATTGATGGATGGGCTGGAGCCAGAATGGTAGCAGGGCAGCAATTTGAGGAAGCGCTGCTTGATGGTCCGTTTGGTGGCTTGATTTGGTGGATTACCTGAATAGGATTGAATAGAAGAGTGCAGTGTTTCCTAACCTTGATTGGGCCAAAGCACATATTTTACATCAGAAAAATCTCACAGCACACCACCACCAAACACAAATGTCACAAAAAGTAGGTCCTGTTGATGAAAGGATGATCATTTTGTCTGAATTGGATCACAAAATGTACTTACTCAATGTAAAATCTGGGCCTGTTTAGTTGAACCTAAAGTTCCTCAATGCCCCTCCAGTAATATTTATTGAAACAGGTGATTTAGCCCCAAATGAATTTAAACACCACACGTATTTTCAATTCGTCACATCAATTGAAATAAATGAACAGGAGCAAAGGTGACCATGCATTGATGAATCCTGCCAGCAGACGGCAGTGTTGCTCAACAAACCAAACCGTGGCCAGCTCAGTGCAGTGCTGCACTCTACAAGACAAAAAACACGTTGTGTGTTCAACTTCTGAGGACGACTGATGACACATCTCCACTCCCACTCGCACTCGCACCCGCAGCCAACCAGTGTGGGTGACATGTTTCATTTTTGGGGAGAGCACACATCAATAGCGGTCAAAGTGAAGAAGACGACCGCGAGAACATCCTCGGTGGGAAACTCAACGTTCAAACAAAATACATCCTACTCAGCAGAGATGCTGAAATGTATTCATGGGTCCAGAAGAGCAGATCAACAACAGAAGTCCACAATGAGTGACGGATGACTACATACGCTTTTACGAGCAACATGTTACTCGTGTTTCATCAAGAGGTTCATGCGGTGACGATGTTTGCTGATGAGACGTCAATCAAGCATTCATCTACGGCAGCTGCAGTCGGGTGGAAAAGCAAATAAAAAAAGGACAGCACGCTTCATCGCGCACGGGAGGACAAAATGATGCAATCTCTTTCCTTATTTTCACCGCTTGCCTGAGAGCGCATTTAACCGGAGAGAGAAGCAAAAGTTTCCCCGCTGATGTCATTCTTTCTACTGGTAGCTATTTTTAGAAGAGAAGATTGATCACACTGGAACGTGATGAGATTAAAACACACACACACACACACACACACACACACGTATTGAACCAGTGTAGGGCTGCAAGAGCTCATGTGTCTGATGGCGCATGTTGAGGCTGGACCCGTTTAGCAACGCAAGCACATTTAAGCATGTTCACGTCCACAAAGTGGTTAAATGTGCTTGAAAAACACGGCCCTCCGAGATCGGACCTGTGAACACGCCCGGGGTGACTTTGATTGTTTCAGTCAATATCATTGTATGCGGCCCACTGAGGGAGATCAATACACTCTCCTCTGCTGCTGCGACTAACACAATTAAAAGACCCTTATCCACTCTTTTACCAGCTGAGGACGAGACCCCATGACGAGACGAACGGGAATAAAAAGACAGCGTTGGAAAATATAGACTTGGCAGAGAAATGAAAATGGGAGCTGACACTCCGTGCGTCTATCTCCAGTGTGAGCCTTGTTTTTGTCATAAATTCTGCAGATGGGAATACAAGCACTAAGAAATAAAAGCCAAGAGCTTTGTGTTTATGTTGTCTTGTCTTGAGGGTTAATGGACTAAACTTACTTACCAAAAAAAAAAGGACTTTTGACAAGGGACTCCAACCTCTGCAAACCAACATTTCTCAAAACTATTTGCGGGGGTTGTGGTCAGCACTTTTGCCTCACAGTTCGGAGTTTCTGGGTTTGAACCTCTACACACCTTGCTGTGCGTAGTTTGTATGTTTTCGCCCCGGCAGGGTTGCCAGTTTGCAGTAGTTGTTACTTTGTAGACAAAGTTTCCCAACTTTTATTGAGCCAAGGCACATATTTTACATTATTGTATACTGAAATAATGATGAGCTCGTCTCCATTTAGTTAATCATTTTTCGACCAATTAAGTGAAATATCTATCTATCTATCTATCTATCTATCTATCAAATAATCAAGAGCTGGTTGGCATGACTTCTTTCAATGTAAGTCATTTTTTGCAGATGTTGACTTAAGTAACAGGCCGATTTTCACGTTGACGTTCCTCTGGGATGTCACGGCAGCTTAAAAAGGGTTAGGCCCAGCTAAATGAATTATGGTGCCTCCGTGCTTAAAGTAATCCTCACAGGAATTCAACTCACATTCCGGATGACCATTTCTTACAAGCCACACGTGCACCCGCACGCATGCACAGACACACACACACATTGGCGCAAACTAGTACATCTTCCGACGAGCCCACTTTTTCAAGGTGCTTCACACAAAGTGGAACAATGAGTGACACTGACACATGCGGAGTCTAGACAGGAAAGTGATCACTCACCAAAGTCGGTCATCTCTAATGCATGAACTCTTGTGTCCAATTGGCTAGTTTGCTTCTCATCAATTTTGGTGGATGCTTGTCTCAATACTCCAATATACACATTGTACACTAAACATATTGCAGTAGTGCCATGAAGATCCAGTGAACTAGAAGTGGCGCAATTTGGCGTTTAACTAAAATTTGGGTGAAACGTATGTACGTTGTATTTTTGGAGTGTGACCTTTGAACTATCCTGTCATGTGAACCGTCCTGTTTTTGTTCCCAGTCCTGTTGCCTCAGCCAATACATCGAGCTTTTTGTGAAGAAAGGATTTGGATATTCTTTTCTAACTGGCATCTGAGTCCATGTACAGTAGTATATGTGATGACATCATGACGAGAAGGAACCCTGAGTAAAAATGTGAAGTTAGTATGTTAGCCGTATGTCACTTGTTCACAAAAAAAGATCAGTGGTTTCATTATATACTTGAGTTGCAGGTAAAATTCAAAAAAAGATGAATTGGCTCGAAAGTATTCAAATTGGACGAGTTAATTTCTGCATATACTTGTATGACAGTAACGTTTCTTAAAATATTGTCTGTACAGTTAGCAAAGGTTTTAATGATGCCAACTGTTTGGACACTGAAACAAATGATTCCAAATGGATGGAATAAGATTTGCACTGATGAGCCATCCATCCATGGCTCATTTCTTTCTTCCGCTTATCCGGGGTCGGGTCGCAGGGGCAGTAAGCAAGGAAGCCCAGACGTCCCTCTCCCCAGCCCCTTCGTCCACCCTTTTCCGACCGAGGACCACGGCCTCAGAACTGCAGATGCTGATTTCCATCCCAACCACTTCACGCTCGGCAAGAGTTGAAGATTGGGGCTTGAACCACATCATCTGTTTCACGGCCAGGAAAAGAACCGCATTGCTCCTCCTGAATGTGAGATTCGACTTCCGGTCGGAGCATACCCTCTGGTCTCAATCCGAACTTTCCTATTGGCCAGTCAAAAGAAATGCACGAGAGGATTTTTAAATGATCACTATTAATATCCATCCATTTTATGGAGTCTATGCCAGGTGACTTTGGGCAAGCGGAGGGGTACACCCTGGACTGCTTGCCCGGAATCCATTCATCCATCTAAACATTCTCTGAACCGCTTATCCTTACGAGGGTCGCGGGTTTGCTGGTGCACTGCAATCCCATTACGGTGATGATGAGTATTATTCTAATAATAATTATTATGAACTTTATTATTGTGCGTTAGTGTATTGTTGTAATTACTGCCGGGGTTTTGTCATCGGTCCATACAAAGGGCCATTTGTGTGTCTTGTGGAGTGATGATGCACCTGTTCACTGTTTGGTTCAGCTTCTGTCTAATGGCTACCAGACCAGCAGCAGAAACAGACAAATTCGAATAGCCTGTAAACCAGTCCGTTGCGCATGCTTCTATTCAAAGATTTAGTATGAGAGCAGGCACTTGGTTATTTTTGGTGACAAAGTCTATTTTGGGATGATGTAAGAGGAATGATTAAGTGTGCTTGTCTTTGCAAGCATGTCAAAAAAAAGTAGAGGGGTTGAGGGTGAGAGAAGAGCATCTCATTGATCAGGGCCATCGCAGGAGATGACAAAAGACGCTGGAGACTTTTAGCTGGTTTCTTGTGTGCTCCTTCCGCATTACTCTATGCTTCTCACTGCGTGATCACTTATTTATGTATTTTAAAACAAACAAGAAACGTACCAAACGTCCATTCATCCGTTTTTTTTATCGCACTTTCACCAAATTAGGGTCATCGTGGGTCACTTACTCTGGGCGAGAGGCGGGGTACACCTTAAACTATAGTCACCTGCCAATTGCAGGGCACATATACAGACACACCGATGGACAATTTGAGGCTTTTAATGAACCTAACATGCATGTTTGGGGAATGTGGGAGGAAGCCAGGGAATCACAACAGGCAAACTCCACCCTGGGAGAACGGAGCCCGGAGTCGAACTCCAGACCTCAGAACTGTGAGACATTCTATGAAACGTTACAAACATTATACCTCCAAGTTTTGATTGACATGGTTATACACTGTGTCCTCAAAGTATGGACACACAAGAAAGAAAGAAAGTTTTTAATAACAGTTCATTCAATTGAAATTTTAACAAATCCATTCATCCGTTTTCTGAACCCGGTACACTCTGAACTGGTCGCCAGCCAATCACAGGGCATATATAAGCAAACAACCATTCGCACTCACACTCACACCTACGGGCAATTTAGAGTTGTCAACCGACCTACCGCGCATGTTTTTGGGATTTGGGAGGAAACCGTAACACCCGGAGAAAGCCCACGCAGGCACGGGGAGAACATCCAAACTCCACACAGGCAGGGCCGGGATTTGAACCCCAGTCCTCAGAACTGTGAAGCAGGTGTGCTAACCAGTCGCCCACCGTGCCGCTCCCTAAATTATCCAATTTCACATAATTGGTTTGAAAAGGACTATTTATTTTCTTCATCTATCTATGCCAGCGACGTATAGGGACAGGGAAAACCAATAAATGCTCTTCCACTCTATGGCAGAAGGTACATAATTGAGCTGTGTATCCACAGTATGTGACATTTTTTTGTGATTTTCCTTTTGTAAAAGTTTCAAAAAAGGTTCATTTGCACTTGTTAGTGTGTGAAACGGCCCAGCATCACGTTTGAACAATGTGAAATAACAGACGGCAGCTATTTGTGTCATGTTTAGTAGAATAAACAGAGATAAATAAAAAATGACACACACAAAAAAAAACTCCTTGTTTGCAATGAGTGACCGATTGGAATAATTGTCTCATTAACGGGAGCAAACCATGACTCTGAAGTGACATGTGGCAAGATGAGATCCACGTACCTGTGAGCGGGTCGTACGATCGGTCCAGTTCTGTGGACTCGGACAAACTGTGGTCCTCACTCCTGGATTTCATGTTTGTCCCCTCCCTTTACAGGACCCGAAGTACCGCTGGACCTGCACACAATCTGTGTGTGTTCATCTCCCAAACATCAGCGAGGCTGCAAAGTGTGGAGGAGCGCGATTATGTCGATTATCCCGCTCCCCCTCCCCCTGCCTCCTTCCTCGTCCAATCTCCAGCTGCTCCTCTCTCTGCACGAACTTTCAAAACACCGTTTGCGCCTCCAATCACGCGGGTACTAACGTCCAACCAGTGGAAGAGGACGAGGAGGGCGAATTTACGCGCAGTTGTGCGGCAAAAAGACAAACTTGTTTCATTGACTCTATGAATAGCATCTTGACTTGTTACCTATTATACCAGGGGTGTCGAACTCCAATTCATGGTGGGCCAAAATGAAAAATTGGGACAATGAGCCTGGACACCCTGCGGAGGAAACTCATTTGGGCCGCTTGTATCCGGGATCTTGTTCTTTCGGTCACGACCAACACCTCGTGACCATAGGCGAGGGTAGGAACGTAGATCGAGCGGTAAATCGAGAGCTCCGCCTTTCGGCTGAGCTCCTTCTTTACCACAACGGACCGATACAAAGTCCGCATCACTTCAGACGCTGCACCGATCCGCCTGTCGATCTCCCGTTCCATTCTTCCCAAGATACTTGAACTCCTCCACTTGGGGCAGGATCTCATCCCCGACCTGAGGGAAAGGGGGACCACCACCGCAGTCTGCCAATCCAGAGGCACTGTCCCCGATGACCATGCGGTCTTGCAGAGGCGTGTCAACCAGCACAGCTCCACAACATCCACAGCCTTTAGGAACTCCGGGCAGATCTCATCCACTCTCGGGGCCTTGCCTCTTCACCGAGGAGCTTTTTAACCACATCAGTGACATCAACCTCAGAAATAGGAGAGCCCGCCTCAGAGAGCTTCCTCACTGGAAAGCGTGTCAGTGGAATTGAGAAGGTCTTCGAAGTATTCTCCCCACCGGCTCACAACGTCCCGAGTCGAGGTCAGCAGCGCCCCATCCCCACTATACACAGTGTTGATGGTGCACTGCTTCCCCCTCCTGAGACGCCGGATGGTGGACCAAAGTTTCCTCTAAGCCGTCCGGAAGCCTCCGTCCCGACCTCCAGGCCTGGCTCCAGAGGGGGGCCCCGATGACCCCTGTCCGGGCAAGGCAAACCTCAATCCAGGTATATTTTTCATCATAGGAGTTTTTTTAGCCGTGCTTTGTCTGGTCACTCACCTCGGACCTGTTTGCCATGGGTGACCCTACCAGGGGCGTGAAGCCCCAGACAGTTGATAAAGGGCATTAAAAAAATAAAACATTCATTCAATTACGTTCTATTCTTTGCAACAAGTACTGAAACTGCTAAAATGAGTTTTGTCCGACTACCCCAACAACCCACCCCCGCAACTTGGAACAAATTTGGCTACAAATGCGGAAAGTTGTGTCAAACGCACTTCCCCTCTAAATGAGACAGAATTACTTTCTCTGTCACACAGTCAAAAAAAAAAACCAAAAAAACACCATAGCTGCAAAAGTGCATTATTTATTTATTCATTTATTCATTTGTTTATTTTGGAGGGGCGGTTCAAAATCATTTAGTCACAGAGACAGACACAGAGGACACACAAATGGCCTAAAATGTGAATAAAGTGAGAGCAGTGTCAGTAATTGGCAGTCCAGAGTCATCAAGTTCGAGAGAAGTTCAACTAAATGAATTTAGAGCAGTTACTCTAACAAAGCTGGAGAAGATACAGCAAGATTAAATTATCTCTCGAAGTGATGGTAAACCGCACACACTCCAATTCACGTCAAGCTGGGAAAGGTGTGATCCTACTATATATATTTCATTTTTGGTTATACAAGCACCTAGAGAACCCCAATTCACATGTAAGCCTTTTATTTGCTGACTTCTCATCAGCTTTTAGATGCAGCCTCAAATTTGAATTGAGCGACTTGCTTTTTTGAGTCGTCTATCTGTAAAAGAAAATAATGAGGGAAACAGTAGACAGAGAACACAGTATTTGTATATGACCTGTGTCTTAGGACAGTTACAGCACATTGCTGAGTATTTGTTGTGCTTTTTCAGTGTGCAATGTAAATTGATAGCAGGAGACAAATACTGTACACGTGACAAATGAGTGAGCAAATGTGCTACATAGAAGATGCCAAAGAATTTTAAAAATATACCGTAAAGTAGCACCAAACGTCTTCAGGAGGATTGTTTGGTCTTGTGCACACAAAATGAAATGGAGGAGGGGCCACATCGAGGCAGCTCAGCCGAAATAAAGTGGGCAATCTTTGCCTGGATGAAAATTTGACAAGAAAGCTGATATACTTAAATGCAACATTCCAAGTATTCAGCAGCATTAATGACTTGTCACGGTAAAAACATCTGGCTTGGTATGCACTTAAACACTCATACATCCATTTTCTAACCCTCTTATCCTGATCAGGATTGCGGGTTAGCTTGGCGAAAGGCAGACCACACCTTGAACTGGTCACTAGTATACCACAGGGCACACAACCATTCACACTTGCATTCTAGTGGGAACTGAACGCAAGCTGCCTGCATTGACGTCAGTGACCATAAACACACAGCCTACAAAGTAGAAATAATATCAATTTCTGTACAATACACACTTTGCCTGGATATTCAATTGAAATATACACTAAATGTGAAGGTTAGCTTTCAGACCACCACCGCAATAGGTGAAATTCACAACCACATTTTTGAATTATTTAAATATATTTTAAAGCTCAATGAACTCCCCACTCTCATTAAAAGATCTTCCCCGCAATCCTATTAACCATATTTGGCCAAGACTGCCCTCTTTGCTCTTAGTTGCCTCCATGTAGAAGACCCACTTGTGAGAGCACACGTGTTTGTTGTTGACAGCGCCGGCTCGGGAGCGGACAGGTAGGCGGAGATCTTCGCTAGTGACATAGATAAGCTCGAGAAATTCGAATGACCTGATTTCAGGCCTCTCGCCAGAAGAACCTCTGGAACTCAGGAATGCATGGACAATTTGAATTCATATTTCACATTCCACAAAATCCAGGACTTATAATGAATTTTTTTGTTTTTTAAAGTTTTGTTTTAGGCTAGCGTTTATTTTTTCCACAAAATAACATTACACTCAAAATTCCGCCATATGGCGGAAATTCCGAAATCCACAATGCAATAGGTGAACTGCAATATAGCGACGGAACACTGTATAAAGAACTATGTCCCCTAAATTAGAAACTGTAAATTAATGAGAAACACAGGTGATTGTACACAGTATATTTTTTATTTGTCAAACTTTAATCGATGTGTAAATAACACATACCTACTTACCCCCCCCACACACACACACCTCCCCCTCCCCCAAAAAACAAAAAAACTCCCCATATGAATGACACCAAATGACTGGTAAGATATACAGTAGTTTGTCATGGCTTTCTTTTGGTAGCTCCAGCGCATCAACTTTATCTATCAGCAAAATGTGTCAAGTTAAAATACTTGAAATGTAATTAATTCAACGTGTACAGAACGTAAAGCTCAAAGTGGAGAAATAAATTAAGCACAGCAGGCGGCACAAGCACTGGGTTAAAAATACTACATACTATGTGGAATCCAAACATTCTTGCCTGTTAACAGTCCAGCCAATACTGCAGCTTGCGCACAAGGAGCTACACCTGCACCCGCACACACTGTATAGCCGACCTTGTGAAAAGATCTTCCGGCCTGCGAGAGAAGTTTCAATATTCCAAGAGGAATGAAGAGGGCATGTTCAGGTTGGTTGGGGTGTGAGCCTGTCCA
Source organism: Phyllopteryx taeniolatus (assembly GCF_024500385.1). Lineage (NCBI taxonomy): Eukaryota > Metazoa > Chordata > Actinopteri > Syngnathiformes > Syngnathidae > Phyllopteryx > Phyllopteryx taeniolatus. Next base: position 15,140,916 of record NC_084505.1, read on the forward strand.
CTGTCCTGCATGAGGATGCTTCTCAGGAGATGGTTGAGAACTCTTTGAGAAGCACATCCTGACTCAGGGTGTTCAGAGACACGTTCTTCCTCACATTCAGGCTGATGGAGCGCACCTGAAAACAGACACGGGACAGATCTTCGTCATTCCAGTCACTACTGCACACCCACGTTGTCTACTCTTTGTGTTACACAGGACATGGCTTTTTAACAGCATCACCGCTGTCTAAGGATAACGTTACAAATCATGAACAATGTTGACTTTTTAACACAGAGATTCTTCAGTTTCTCCAGCATGAACTAATAAAAATTGAAACTCAACAACCAATGAGAACCTGTTTCATGATGTTATGTACGAGTAACAATACGTCAAACTAATTGTTGAGGCGAACCAATTGATTGCGTTCACTTAAACATTTCAAAAACAAAGTACATGTCAATGGTGAGCGGGTATCGGTATTCGGTTTCACTGAGAACTTAAGAGTGAATACTTCTAATGGTATCAGTCTGAATAAAAGTGGTATCGAACATCCCTCATGGTTTCTTATAATTGCAACATGACTGTGGTGGTATGAAGATGTGGATTAGGTCGGGTAAGTCCAGACTGAAGGCACAGGTACCAAGTGAAAGGCCCACCACCGGTACACAATGTACAACAGTGATGTTTTCTGTTGTTAAAGCTGACCCCCCCCAAAAAATATTATTTTTTAAATCACTATTTCAAGGGCTTTCCTGTACACAAAATCTCACCAAATTGGCAGGCGTGTTCATCCTAGTGAAACTGTCTGAAAGGGGTCCCAGGTCTTTTGCACAACAGTCATTTTGAGATAGCACAACAGCAAACAGGACAACAGACGAGCATTACTGATGGTTGGAAATGTGAGGGGTGTCAAACTTGCTGGTATTCATCTGAATGTATACACAATGCACTTTGGTTCTCTTACCAGCTCCTTAAAGAAAGCCGCCTCTTTGGGCTGCTCCGCGTATCTCTCAAACTGGTCCAAACCGTCCTGCAGCTTGAGTGTCAGGGTGTCGTAGTTGGAGCGCACCACCTCCAACACCTGACCCAGCCAGAGGAAAAAGGGAGACATTGCATGATACGGTCTTGTACTGAGACACTCAAATATTCATTCGGGTTGAATACTTCAGCACAACATTTTATTTATGAGGAATCACATGCCGCATCAAAATCATCATAATCAGCTGGCTCCCTCTAAGCTATTTCCAGCTCTTCTGCTTCAACGTTTGCATCATCCACTGGCGCTCTCAGCGCCTTTATTCCAAATGACAAAACTTGACAAAGTGTGTGTCTGCGTTTGACCAGCTGAGATGAGAAGCTGGAGTGAAATCAGAGCTAATTATGCGAACATTCTCCACAGCTCTACCCCTGACAGTTACCCTCGCAGTCGTGAAATAGGCGTTAATGCGGACATTTTTCATATTATTATTAATGACACCGAAACATAGCATAAAACGTTTGCATTGGAACGCTTTCCTCCACGAACAAAAAATGCCGTTGATGTGGACAAATGGAAACATATCGATGTAAAGTGTAGGTTGGTCCCATTTATTGCATTCACTCACCATATGGAATGCTGTATGTCTAAAACAGCTGAGTCATCACTTTTAAACATTTTACTTTGATTAATCGCAAGCTCTCCACACATTTGTATTTGTAGAATGGCGTTATGATGAAAATTCATCCCATGTCTGAGTGTTGCCTCCCTGAGAAAACGTGGAGGCAGATTTGAATGATAACCTCAATTAATGTGTTTGCACTCCCGCTGGCCCCCAAGGAAAAGAAATGAAAAGCATGGAAGAGGTGAAACTGCGGGAGGTGGGACAGTCAGAGGAGGAAAAGTGTCAGCTGTGACAAACAGGTTGGAAGCACACACAAAAACAAATACAAATGAAAAATGGAAGGAAAGTAAACAGAGCATGAAAGAGGAATCCAGAGAAGACAGGAGGCTGGAGGCTGGCTCATGTGACGCTTGAGCAAAGACGCTTTCGCCCACAAATGCAACTCACCGCCACCAAGGCAACGCTCTCCATCATGACGCAGGCACGTGACTCTTGTGTTTTTGTTATCTCAAACAACAAACAACACAACCGGCCCCATGCTGGGGTGTGTTTGCATTTTAATGTTGGTCTGTGGTTCTAACATCATCAATCTTCTTTTGTCACTACCAGGAACAAAGACACTACCGGAAGATGGTGTACAGGTAGGTAGGTGTGTTCACTCAAGGTAGAGAAAGGTAACTCAACACTTAATGCTGCATTTGAGGACCCATTGTCAGTATCAGAACAAATTCAATACCCTGCAGTCAGAAGTCAGATAATATTGAGGTAGATGTGCTAACCACGAGTCCACTGGGCTTCTTTCGTCTAATTTTTTATTCTTTCTCACGCAATGTGAAATCTAGCTGCTCAGTCACAACAAAATTCCATTTCCCTAGCTTGCTTGTTGTGATTAAGTCAAGCAGAAAAGAGTATAGTGGGATTATAATGACCATATCCATCACTCATCATTTTGAAAAAAACATTTTCTGTCCTCGCCGTGCTCTCATTTGACTTTAATGAACTTGTCTCATCAGCTGTATATCCAAGCGCTTCCTTAACGACCAAAAAAAAAGTCATTTAGTGTTTATGTGCGTGTTGACAAAACATTAAAATATTATTATACTTAAACCAGTGCCACAAATGTAGGTAAACTGATAACAAATCTGGCAAAGGCAACAACAATAACTAGAATGACCACGTGTTATGGCCAAGGTACAGTATGTAAAAGAACCTCTCTCAAAATATTACACAAAACATTTTCCAAACTTTGACTCCAGCAGAAGACAACACCAGGTCAGGTCAGCTAAAACATGTAACTGAGGATCTGTTTCACACAGGGTGATCCTAATTAGACCACACTCAAGGAGCAGGCACAAGATGGAAGGAACCTTGCTTGTCTGATGAGTTTCCATTTCTGCTGCATCATTAAGAGGGGCAATGTTGCGGGGCATATTTTCTTGGCCCCAACTACACATCCATCCAACCCATTTTCTACAACGCTTGTCCTCATCTGGGGCGAGAGGCGGGGTACACCCTGCACTGGTTGCCAATCAATTGCAAGGCACATACTGTATAGACGAACAATCATTCACCCTCACATTCACACCTGTGGACAATTGAGAGTCAGTAACCTAGCATGCATGTTTGGGACTATGGGAGCAAACCGGCGTACCCGGAAAAATCCCACGCATGCGTGGGGAGAACATGTAAACTCCACACAGGAAGGCCCGAGCAGAGTTTCAAATGCAGAATCTCTCAACTGTGAAGCATACCTAGTATCCACTAGTACACTGTGCTGCCTTGCCTTAACTAAGAAATATTTAAATGCAACTGCCAATATGACAATTATCCCAAATGTACCATCTTATGAATGCTACTTTACCAAAGAAAATACAGTACATAATTTCAGAAAGACCAAATAATTTCAATACATTTTTTAGCACTCAAATGGCTTCCACATGCACCAGATCACAACCAAATAGACGGTGTTGGAGATGTGCTGGAATGGGAGCTTTTCATCATGGAAAGCATCAATGGTTGCTTTTGCTAACACATAATCAAAACCAAAATCTCAGAGGAATGCCATGAAGAATGAAGGCAGAACTGAAGTTAAAAAGGTTCTCACCTTCAAAAGCACATGTGTCAAACTATAGGCCCGGGGGCCAGATCCGGCCCGCCACATCATTTTGATTTCAAAAACTAGTTATCCATCAATTTGTTGTCCATGTGTAATAATATGATGAGGTGATTAAACATTGATATGGTTTTACGATCATAATTGCCCTCTGAGGAAAATCATATCTACAATGTGGCCCGCGACAAAAATGAGTTTGACACCACTGTTCTAAAGCAAGCTGTTGCTAAGACTGTGGCCTGTGGGCGCGTCTAGTCTGGACAGCTTGCTTTTTCCCAAAACAAATTTTTTTATACTGCTTATCCTGTTCAGGGTCAGGGAAGCTGAAGCCCATCCCAGCTGACATCAGGCAAAAGGGTAGACTACATAGTAGAGACTCAATCACAGGGCACGTAATGCTAGAAGAATCTTTGTATCTCCAAAACCATAACTTTGCAGGAAAACAAACAAACAAACAAAAAAGGCATGTTTGTTGAGTCATTAACATTGATTTGTCAAAGAGAGCAAGCCATTTTCAACACTAGATGGGTCAATAATTATAAAAAATAACAGACCCACATGGTGACTCAACAATGGAATAGGATCAATATGAAAAAAAAATAGGATATTGACCAATTTGGACAGAGGTTTCCGCCCGACAGAGACAACATGGACAAACAACCATTCACACTGACATTCATACTGTCTGAGTGGGCACTGAACCAACACGACCTGGAAGGAAGTGCGGTGAGTGAAACACTACACCGTTGGTGACTAAAATGTATTTCCGACCTTGGCAAACCCCAGTCTGCGGGCAATATCCAGTCCACAGTCTCTGATCAGCCCTCGCAATGTTCATGAAGTCAAAATAAAACATCAAATATGTGGTGCTTTTCTTTTGAAAGCGGTGCTTCTATTTTGATGCACACGCGTGTGGATGGTACAAGCGAGGCAGCTAGCAGGCATTAGAAGTTATGTCAGCAGTGTTGTCAACTTAGCAACATTTTCACTATATTTAGTGACTTTTCCAACCTCTCAAGTGACTATTTTTCACAAAAAAAGAAAAAAGAAAGAAAATGCCAACAGTGGTCTATCTGGGAGTCCTGACGAGGATCGGCTATGAGTTCGTGGTTGGTGCTCAAACTGTCAGTACACTATAAAAATGTAAAAAAATAAAATAAATTCTGTTGGCATGCTTTTTGTTAATGTTATGAAATAGTGATATAATGTTATGTGCATTTATGTAGCCTAATTTTAATTACTGCTTATAATTTTGTCAAAATATGCATTTCCTAATTAGAACAATATACTGAATACTGGCACCCCTTCATTTTTTTGCAGAACTTGTATAACTGCTTCATAAATAAATGGAAATGTACCAAACCTATATCATCAGGATCTTTTAATTGGCGGTCCAAAATAATTTTAGAAAGGAAATTGTTTTTTTGTAAATATTGTATTTTGCTGGATGACCCATGAATTTTCTTCAGGAGATATTCCACATTTAGTACTTAAACTTCAAGGGTGTCAATAATGGTGTGCATGACTGCATGCAACACAGATGAGGTTAGCATGTTGGTGTGACCCTCGACAGCCGTCCCAGTTTCTCATGTGGCCCCTGTGGAAAATTAAGTGCCCATCCCTGATGTATATGGTTAAAAAAAAAAAATAACAATACCATGCATTGTATAATACAAATGAGTCCCGTCTCAATTTTATGTAATCCCACACCCAGCCTGAATGCTGATGAGATATTGATGTTTTGGTGAGAATGTGTACATTACCTGCTCTTCTGACAGTTGCGAGATGTGGTTCACAGCAGCATATGACTCAATCTTGGGGTTAAAATGGTTGATGATTGCCCTTAAAGACAAAACAAACGTGTTAGTGAGTATACAGCAACATGTGGCTGAACACCTCCTTCACTATTTACAGTAATTAAATTTGCTGCTCCAGTCTGCTGCAAAAGACTTCATCACAATTTTGGAAGCAGGCTGCTGGGATTTGCTCCTAAAAACCCACAAGAGCATTAAGAGCCACGAGGCACTGATGAAGACCTGGCTCACAGTCTGAGTCCAATTCATCTCATAGGGGGAAGATGAGGTCAAGCCTCAGCAGATTGCAGCAGAGTTGGCATAATGCACACCAAAGATTGGTCTGATCATACAGAGATGCAAACTTTTCAAAAATCTTTTAAGCACATATACTGTACAAATAAATATATTGGAGCTCTTGATTATTAAATATGTTCTGAATCCTATTTTGTCTTAATTTAGAAAATTGTAGAACAATTTGATCTGCAGTGAAGTACAGGCTGAAATGAATGGTGTGTTAATACATGTTTAGAAAACTGCAGCTAACAAATCCAAATAAAGGTATACCCAAATAATGTATTAATGTGCCGGTTTGACAATATAGCAGGTATGCAACTGTTGAACTGCTTTGTACCTCCTTTTTATTTGACAGGATCTAATTGGCTGCTTCATATTTACAGAGCATACCGGGGAATTTCAAAAAGGCAATATTTTCCCGCATTAGCATTCCATTCTGGATAAGCGGTGTAGAAGATGGATGGACGGATGGATGAACAGTTTTATATGCCCAAGTATAAATAGATGCCATAAGCACAAGCGTAAGCTGCAATGGTTCAGCTTTTATTGGTGTTATATATGAAATTAATTATAGTGACAGCAACACCGAGAATTCTGCTCCATGGTTTTTCTGCTGTCATTTACGTGGGGAAGGCCATTGAATGTCGGCCGGGGATGATGGGGGAGAAATCAAATTAATTTCACCATCTGACTTCTTTATTCCTCCCTGCCTTCATATATCTAGTCTTTGGAAAATTATTCTTATTTGCTCGCATCCAGCTGCCTTCCCTTCAACCTTTACAACGACCAATTTAAGCTCTGTGGAGAGTGCAACTGATTAGGTGAAAGAAACCTCAGGGAGACACCAGCTCATGTGAGCAGTGAAGAGACCTCAAAGCCAGCGTGACCCCGAAGGATCATGGATGAGGAATTACTTTGCGAGTAGGAAGAGACAGTATGCGTGTGAACCTTACTGAAGGGCAAAGCGGGGAGATGGAATAAATTCAAACAAGGATTATTAGGTTGGGATGGAGAAACAAAATTATATACAAATGAATGATTCACTCCATTTTGACCTTCTCTGCCACATTCTTCTTTACAATTAATCAAACACAACACATTTTGAATTTTTACTCTTGCATATGTTTTTGATGTGTGTGTGTGTGCGTGCATTATTACCGAACATTCACGAGGGCATGTGTGACTTTACTCGCAGGCTCCTTCCACTGGCCAGTGTTTGTTGACACTCTCAGCACTGAAAAGCAACAAGTCACAGATTAAAACAGTTCATTTAAAAAAAAATAATTAAAACATCTGGCCACCATCAGTTCACGTGGTTACCTCGAAGTGAGTTTGTTGTGTTTTGTGCTTGCATGTTCTATCTTGGTACCAATTATTTTTCCCCAAACATGAGTCCTCAGACAGTGAGTGTTCAGAAGAAGCAGATGACCATTGAATTGAAACTGAAAAGTGTACATGTAGTCGGATTGGCGAAGCAGTGCAAGCATAGTACTTCTACAATATGTACCACACTGAAGCAGAATAAGTCGAGAAAGGCTACAACACCCTAAAATTTGTTTAAATAATTTCTAAACTGCGACCCTCTGTCAATGAAAAGATGGAGAAGCTGCTGAAAGGGAGGATAAGTATAGGAAAAAAGACAAAAGCAAAACAGAATTCAAGAAAAGCTGTTTATTTCTTGACATTCTATTTTGTTAATATTATGTTTTTATACAGTACAACACTGTACAGTGCTATTTTTATCATTAAAAATCATCATTATGTTAAATGTCATGTTAAGTGCTTTTCGGGGGGCTGAAATGGATTCATGGCATTTCCATTCAATTTAATACTGAACGTTGATTTGACATGACTGATTTGAGTTAAAAGCATGGTCATGGAATGAATTAAACACATATGTCAAGGTACCACTGTATAACAATACTTTTAATAAATCAGAAAGTATATTTTCTATATATACTGATAGCAGATTAATTGCAATTCATTACATTTTTAAATTCTTTACAAATGAAATATACCCGTTAATTGTCCGTCATTTCTGAACAGCAAATTTAACAATGTAATGTAATTTTAAGGATAATAAATTTATTAAGCATCTGTACAGATGCTGTTAGAAATCCCTAAACTGTCAATGTCATGAATCATTTAAGACTTTTAGCAAGTTTTTGATCCTTAGTGCAAGGACTTCAGCTTTACTTGGTTAATAAATGCTTTAAGTAAATTAAACGTACCCATACAGTAGAGGTTGTCAAACACTTGGTGCATTCGTACAATCTCATAGTAGAGCTCATCATAGCTATTAGATGTTGGCAGAAATGTGTCACCATATGTGATGAACATGTTGAACAGGTTTACCACCTGGATAGGGAAACAATAAGGCCAAATCATTTAATACTACAGTACTCTAAAATCCAAGGCAGACATTTATGCTACATTACATCATGCTCCCACCTAATTACCGGTAACTTGATTTGCATCCTAAAACAATTTAAGGTGTATTGGAAAGGTTCCAAGACTGATGTCACAAAAGATAAGCTTCAAAACCAAACTTCCTTGTTGTCTCCCTTTTTAAGTAATCCCACTGGAGTCTAACACACTTTGCCAGCGTTCTGTGCCACGTCCTGAACTACCCTCCGCAGCTCTGTTGTCACAGCCATCTTGATGTTCTGCTCGTCTTCAAAACAGGTCACCTTAATGTCCCCCTTGAGCTTTGTAAAAAGGACAACAAAAAATGACATGGAACAAGACGGGATGAGAGGGAAGGTAGTCCAGCAGGGCAATGTTCTTCTCAGTCAGGAACTGTTAGATGCTCGTGACATTGTGAGCAGCGGCGTGTTGTCATGGTGAAGCGGCCACGAGTTGTCCTGCCACAATTTTCGCCTCTTCTCGCGCAAAGATCAATGCAAACGTCTCTTTGTAGACGAGCTGGTTGATCATCTGGCCCACAATGAAGGGGGAAAACTCAGTTTGGGTTTGAAATATAGCTTTTGTGACATCCGTCTTAAAACCTTTCTTACACCTTGAAATTGTTGTGCACTTTCATCACACAAGAGAATTTCCTGACACTTCTCTATATAGCCTTTTTGTCTTTTTTAACACTGGTGTGTGTTTCTTACCAGTAGTGCCAGATGAAAGATGTTGTGCTTGGCAAGCAGTGTAGATTCATTTGACAGCAGGAACTTGAGCAGGTTGATGAGGGCTATGCAGGGGGAGATGAGCACTCATAAATGAAAAAAACAAATCCAGAGGGTTTATAGACATCTATGAGGAGAAAGATATGGCAGCACCAAGCTTTGTTCAGTGTACTGTACATCACCATTATGACAAAGTAGGACAAAGAGAAACCTATGCAATAAAGCATTAAGAAATGTGCTTTTTAAAACACATTGAAAGGTAACAAGCATCTGCCGCTTTAATTTGACTCATTCTTTTGTTTTCCCTCTATTATCACTGCCACAAGCAGGGAATGCGGTGCCATCCAGAGAATGAAGCTGATTATTGGTTTGATTAGAGGAATCAGTATTCTAATGAGACACAGCTCAATGGGATCATTAAAAAGTGGAATGTGATCCTGTGTTGTGTTGACCAGGCTGAAACCAAGGCCACCACGATGGATTGCACTTTCTTTAGAGACTCATTATCCAAACTCAATGATGCAATTTATTTCCAAATGCACATGGCAATGACTTTAGAGCGAAATTGCCTTTCGCTTGCAAAGGGTTTAAACTCTTACACATTGATGCACAACAAATAAAAGCATCAAGAGATTTACAACACATATTGTACAAAAACAGTGTTTCCCAACACAACAAGGAGGAAAAAAGATGAAAGAGGGCAAAATTGGGACCTTGAATGAAAAAAACCCCCAAAAAAACAACTTTAACATGTTATTTTTGAAAATATTTGAAACTGGTATATTTTTTTAATCATGTTATTAAATGAAACATATATTGCAACCAGCCACAACATCACTCAAAAAACAAGGATACCTAATACAGGGATCTCGTTTGATGTGTGTCCCGCATCCTAGATGCACAAAAATGATCAGGTAGGCAAAAAGCATGGTGAATCTGCAACGCACAAACGCACAACATTACTTAAAAATGTTTGTGTGCAAGGCTAGAATGAAGCAGTGTTTCATCGCAGCTTGTGGGTTAAAATTCACATTTTGCGCATCAAGAAACACTGAAAAGCAAAACTGCAAATCAGAGACAGTTGCGAAGATGGGAGCAGGAACTGGCATATGTGACACAACGCACTTATGTCACCGATGTGTGGATGCGGAAGTGAAGTGTTTGATTGAGGAGTGGGAAGACAGCGGTTGCAAAATGTGACACCAAAATTGAGAAGAGAGAAAGAAAAAAAGATAGAAATAATAAAAGTGTGGTAGAATTTCAGTGAAATGCAAAGCGAGCACCCGTTCGTTGTAACATGGACCATACCGCCGAGTATCACGCACGTAGCAGGACCAGAGAGAGAGGTGAAGTTAACATAGCGCAAATCAGTGAGCTTAACATTCGTCGACTTTACTAACATAACGTTCGTGCTGCAGAATGTCTCTTTTAATTATGAGTACAGTCGAATGTGTGGTCTGCTTCGGGTGCCTACAACAGCTGCGACCCCCACTCCTGCGTCGCGCCCAAAGTGGAGGCGCCACGAACGGCGAAGGAGGGAGCGGAAATGGAGCAAGCGCAGAGGTGTCCGAGATAAGCTAGCGGCTAAACCACACAAGCCGGCTATTCCCTCCATCGTGTTAGCCAACGTACGCTCTCTGGACAACAAGCTGGATTACTTTCGACTGCTCCGCTCTACCTGTAAGAGTGCTGTGTTTTTGTGTTTGTGGAAACATGGCTTAACAGCCTTCCAGACAGCGCCATTCAGCTTGACCAGCTAGCATGCTACCGTGTGGAGAGAACTCTCGCGGGAGGCAAGACTCGCAGCGGCAAACTGTGTGTTTACATCAATGAGGCCTGGTGCCGGGACGCTATCTTGGTCAGACAACACTGCTCACTGCTACTGGAGTTTATGGCTCTGAAGTGCCGGCCGTTTTATTTACCAAGGGAATTCACTGCCATACTGCTTGTGGCAGTCTATATTCCTCCAAACTCCAGCAATAACAGGAGTGAGGCGCTAAATGAGCTATACTATCATTATCAGTGAACAGCTGACGGCCCACCCAGATGCTTTCCTCATCCTACCTGGGGACTTTAACAATGCTCACCCCAAGGTTGTTTCCTAAACTCTACTCAAATATTGACTTTCCAACACAGGGAAATAACACTCTGGACAATGTGTTTACCCCCCTGAGAGGGCCCTACAAGGCCCTTCCCCTCCCCCACCTCGGCGCCTCAGACCATCTCACTGTTATGCTAATGCCGCTTACAGACCACTGGTTAAAGCCTCCCAACCATTTAGGAAACAGGTATGAGTGTGGCCATAAGGGTCCCTTGAGGCACAAAGTGAACTCCGATTACAATGACATGTTTGGTATATATGATCTCTTTTGACTTAAGATAAGATACAATTTTCGATAAACATTTCCAGATTTATGCATTTTTACAAATCGTAATTTCAACATAGGCCGCCATTGTTTTTTCGTCGCAGTGCATTCTGGGTAGTGACGTCAAACGGTGATGTGCCCGACGCCTGGAGTTTTTTGCAGTAGCCACAGTAGCGGCCCCTGGCAGCGATGAACGCTGTTCAGCCATTTCAGTTCGAGGCTGAGTGTGTGAGGAGAGAGTTACACTGTTACTGCCTAGCAAGTGCATGGATGATGTCGCCGTCACCAAGTCCATCACTGTCCGTGCCAATCAGAAGCCATGGCTGTCGGGGGAGGTCTACAGACTACTGAAGGTCTGCAACGCGGCTTTTAGGCAGATAACATCAGGGAGGCCAAGAGGGAGTACTCGCCAAGAAGATCTCCCACCGCTTCAGTGACAGCAGTGACACTAGGAGTCTGTGGCGAGGTATTCAGACCATTACGGACGATAAGCCCTAACCACAGAACTGCGACAGCTACACCTCCCTGCTAAATGAGCTGAATGACTTCTTTGCTCGCTTTGAGGCACACAACAGCACCCCTGCAACAAGACTCCACCCCCTCCTGGTGACCAAGTGCTGACACAGGGACAGTGTGAAAAGATCTTTTGATAGGATCAACACACGAAAAGCCCCGGGCCCAGATAACATACCTGGTCGTGTTCTGAGGGACTGTGCAGCTGAACTCACAGATGTCTTCACGGACATTTTCAACACCTCCTTGAGTCACGGTGTTGTCCCTACGTGCTTCAAAGCCACCACCATCATTCCGGTCCCGAAGAGGTCGTCTCAATCCTGCCTCAATGACTACCGTCCGGTAGCACTCGCTCCCATCCTGATCAAGTGCTTCGAGCGGCTAGTCATGCACCACGTCAAGTTCCCCCCCCGGACCGGTCAACCGAGGACGCAGTCTCCACTCTGCCCTCACACACCTGGACTCTAAGGACTCATATGTCAGGATGGTGTTCATAGACTTCAGCTCAGCATTCAATACCATCATCCCGAAACAACTGATCTACAAACTGGACCAGCTTCAATGTGCAACTGGCTGCTGGATTTTCTGACAGGGAGACCGCAGGCAGTACGGGTCGGCACCAACACATCCAGCCCCATCACTCTGAACATGCCGGCCCCTCATGGTTGTGTCTTGAGCCCCCTCCTCTTCACCCTGCTGACCTATGATTGCACACCGACATACAGCTCCAACCTCTTCATCAGGTTTGCAGACGACACAACTGTGGTGGGTCTCATCAGCAACGGGGACGAGACAGACTACAGGAGTAGCGCCTGGCCGTGTGGTGCATGGACAACAATCTCTCCCTGAACGTGGACAAAAACAAGGAGATTGTTGTGGGCTTCAGAAGAGCACACTCCCAGCATGCTCCACTGAACATCAACGGTGGGTGGGTCTCATCAGCAACGGGGACGAGACAGACTACAGGAGTAGCGCCTGGCCGTGTGGTGCATGGACAACAATCTCTCCCTGAATGTGGACAAAAACAAGGAGATTGTTGTGGACTTCAGGAGAGCACACTCCCAGCATGCTCCCCTGAACATCAACGGTGCTGCAGTGGAGAGCGTGCGCAGCAACAAGCTCCTGGGAGTGCACATCACCAAGGACCTCTCCTGGACCAGCAACACCTAATCACTGGCCAAGAAAGCTCACCAGCGTCTCTACTTCCTGCGCAAGCTGAGAAGAGCCAGAGCCCTGACCACCATCATGTCCTCGTTCTACAGATGGACCATAGAGAGCATCTTGACCAACTGCATCACTGTGTGGTACGGAGCCTGCACCGCATCCTGGCGCAAGACTCTCCATCGCATAGTGAGCGCAGCAGAGATCATTGGAACCTCTCTTCTCATCGGAACCTCTCTTCCCTCCCTGCAGGACATTTACAGCACCCGCCTCACCATTGCGGTTTTGTCATCTAATTTACAAATGTCTTATTTGCCTTGGTTCTCTGACCTTGACTATGTTGCACACGTCACCTGACCTTTGATATTTGCACATACAATTAATACTTTTTATACTGCATATATGATAGTTTATTGATCTTTTATATTTCTGTTATGTGTACTGTCTTTTGTAGCACCGCGGGCCCTTGAGTATCGTAATTTCATGCATATTGAAGAATGGACAATAAAAGTACCTTGTTTTTTTGTTTTACTCTGACAAGGACAGTATAACGCAACCATAACGGTAAATACAATGTGTTTTTTGCTCAGTGTCGTCACTTTGTGACATATGGCCAATTTGATTATCTATAAGTGGAAAAACTTTGAGTCAAGTAAATGAAAAATGTGGCAAATATGGCCAGATAGGAATAAGAGTAAAATGGATCATCAACATGTACCCAAACAGAGGAAGGTTTTGGTGAAGGGAGGTTTCTTCATTTTAATTTAAACAAATTTAACACTTCCAAAACTTGTAGTAGTACAAAGAATATTCCTTTTCCTAGTCAGATGGATTAAGCTCATAAATGCACAGCCATGAACCTAATGTATTAATGTCACAAAATGCAAAAATGCTAACTGCTTGAGTGAAGATGCATAAAGGAAGTTAATGCTTTAAAAAAAGCCTCATCTTTTATGCACAATGTGAATTCAAAAAATTTAATCTGTTAGTTATATAAAAAAGGAAACCAATTAGTTGTACGTGAAAGGTTTTATTATCTCTTTTGTATTCAAAATTCCACTTTCACCAAGCAAAAATATAGTTTATCCAAATAATCAATTGTTTGATAGAATTTTCAAGTACTAAAATATTAGTTAGCTGCAGCCCTACATTCAGCGCCCCCTATTATATTGTGATATTTGTATTGTTTCATAAAATCCCTGCTTTGGGTCCCTATGTGATTAAGCTGCAAACAAATTTATCCTCAAATTTTGCAAAACTGATGAAAGAAAGACAAATATTTTGAGCCTTGTGTGTGTGTGTGTGTGTTGCTGAAGTGCTTCAGCGAATCATGATCCACTAAAGGTACAAGTATCAAACAAAACGGCATATTATTATCTTTGCAAATCATGATCCACTAAAAGTACAAGTATCAAACAAAACGGCATATTATTATCTTTGCAAAGGCAGCTTTGATACAGTTCTTGTCGTGGTCATATTGCTGCGGTGGTTGGTTAATGTGATGTCACAGTTGATTTTCCTTTTTAGCAATGACGCTTACCTGACCATAGCTCTCTCCAAGTGTAGTGTAACCTGATTCTGCACTTCTTCTGGTAGCAGAGAAGTTTGTGAATGATCTGAACACAGCGCCTGATCAGGACATAAACACAAAAAAATGTGATGGCTATGTATGCAATTTTGTGTGCCCCGAGTGTGTATTACGTTTACTCACAAGTATAAATCCATGGGGAAATCCTTCATCATGTGTGTGACAATAAATTCTACCATCAGATCTATGGAAAGTTAAAAAAAAAGCAGTTGGAAAATTAATTGTAAAGGCTGATTATCTCTTGAAAAATGTCCATAAAGCCTATTAAAGCAAATATGTCAGTTACATTGCAATACACATAGGACCACTGATAACAGCGTATAATTATAAACAGGAATTAAATCAAACCTCCAAGATGAGGCCAATGTGACGAAAACATGTAAAACATGTTCTTACCTAGAACTGCACACACCAGTGGAAGACAAGGGATGTTCTTCTCCACGGCTTTCTTTCTGTGCCTCATGGGCTGCAAAAGGCAAATACATGACACGGACATGTTCATTTGACTTGATTGCCTAACTTTTCAAACAACAGCTCCTGGTTCATACAACACAACATTTGTACTCCGTAACAACCGAGAACAGAGTCATCAAGATAAGTTTGATTCTATGTCTGCAGGTTTTTGGCTTCATTATCATACACAGTTTCCTTTTTATTATGCTGAATATCATACCTTACCATATTTAAAACAACATTCAACAAGTGCTGCAGACCTTTGCCGGACGAGGAAAATGCAACGTGATTATAAGCATACAGCAAAGGATTCACTACTAGCCTTCTGGCTAATTCTGGCTTTTTTAACCATGTGTACTTCATGTGTTTTATGAAATTGCATTATCCCCTTTCAAAAATAAACTGATGATAACTACCTTGTCTCCAATTTCCTGAAAGCTGGTCATTGAGTTGGTCAACATTAAATAACAGAAGAAACGTTATTCCTTGTTTTAACCCATTGGTCACTGTGATGATGAAGGATAAAATTTAAAATCTCGACACATTAGGTCAATATAAACCAGTACTGGTAGGACAAAACAGACTACACATTTTCTATATTTCTAATAATGCCCATTGATTAACAACGGCTTAGAAGAGTCCATAAAACAGATCGACATGAGGCTGTTGTGAGAATCTTTATAATCAATAACCTCTTTCAGAATAAAATAGTTTTTGATAAAAGAAAATTGTTCTAACACCTAGACACAACTGAGGGTGTGCCTCAGTCTAACTAATCTATCAATAGTTACCTTTATCACTCATATCTCCAGACTTAAACTTCTTTCGTTAAAGATTTGCACTAAAACAGTAGATTAGGTCATTAGGTCAGAAAAACTATGGATTACAGAGGCACTTAACAATAAAGTTAAAACCTCCAACCACTAATTATTATATTTTCACAAAAAACACCGTCAGCCCAACCAATACGTCCCTTAGCCAGTTAAGAAAAGGCTGTTTTGTTCTCCTTACAGTCAAACAGATCAATATCACATAAAGGATATTCACTGATGTCATGACATAATCTCTATGATTAATTCAGACTATTTTCAAATAATTGCTTCAAAAGTCATGACCATGACAACACACAAGGTGACATGATAGCACATGCATACACAGTAAACCATTCGACATTTTCATACCATAGACTCACCATTCTATGTAGACTGACTCTGAAGTTCATATTGTCATCGTGCAGAAATGCATCAGCATACTGGTCCTGTCATACATCACACATACATCACGTGGTAAACACAACGGCTCAGGGGACTGAAGAATGTCAAAAGTATATACACTGCTCCTACCTCAGCTATACATGTGAGGATGATTAAGCAAAGTCTGGCACTGTTGAGTCGATGCTCATCTGAAAACACGTAACATAACATCATAATTTCAGGACATGTACATAGATCATGTAGGTATCAATGGACTGTATGAAAGAAAGGAAAGGGAAGCATTAAAAGAAAGAAAATGGAACAGGAAAAGTAATACTTTTACCTTTAGTATCCTGCATTACGATGGACGCGTACTTGAGGAAGGTGATAAGAAGGTTGCTTGTCTGGAGGTTGGGATCGAGTGGCAGCTCTGGGTTGTTCATCGCTACACAAGGAATGGACAATTAAAACTTCTGCCAATTTGGGTTTACTAAAGGTGCACGTGCACAAAAAACTTCTATTGAATGAGTTTAAGTCTGACCAACAATTCACCACAACTCAGTTCCAGGTCAGTTAGTCCCTTACTAACATTAATCAAAAAATCCCTGAGCCTTGACTTGGCCTTCTAAAAGTGAAAGCACACCCTTGTAGTGGTGATACACATTCTAGCAAACATTGATAAGAGAAGGAACGTCTCAGTTTATTTGCTGAAACTGCTGTGTCATCTGGACTAGCATCTCCAGCCACTGAAAAGCTCTGCTCGCAACTGCTTGTTTCATAAATGATGAAGCGGTCTACTCTTTCCTACTCCTTCGCTCAAATGCTCATTTGTTTCCGTCGTCCTCCGATAACTGCAAGCCCACAGGACAGGAGGACCATTTCCCACTGTCTGTACACATTCCATCACAGGGAGTTCCAGTGCGCTTGTACATCCCTGACTTCAGGCACACGTGTAATCATATTCGAAGGCACGCTGAATGTGACAGGTTCATCTCAACAGAGGAGTTAATATTTCATCCAGGAAATGACTCGTTTTTGAAGCAGCTATGGGCAAACTAGCCTGAGATAGAAACATGCGCCTATTAAAAGTAACAGCGTGTGTGCAACCCAAACTGTATGTGAAAACGCAAAACGAAGAGATTCAGTTCGATGAGAAACGTGTTACTAAGGTGTCTTACACCTGTCGTGGCAGGACCATTAACTGAACCAACTCTCCCTTTTGTAAAACAAACTAGTAAATATTTGACAAGGCTGCTGGTGTAGGTGCATTTGTGTGTTCAGGAATTTTTGGTCTTGGCAGGACAAAGTCGCAATGTTTGGTAAAGTAGTTATGAAAAATGCATGTTGCAACAAAGTTAAGCTCAAACTGAGGCAAAGAGGCAGAGACCTTCAATGCTTTCAAAATGCTTTGTTCCATTTTGCTGTCCCTCTAGGTACAACCAAATTGTTTAAAGGGTAAGTTATGGTTTCGAGCTTCTGTAAATACATATTTCCAGTGGACGTTCTGGGATACTTCAAATTGGAAAGCAACAGTTTGCTGGGGGCATTGGAGGAGAAACTACTTTTTCATTCAACAAATTCAGAGGTTGTAAAACTAATCAAACATGCTATTCTTTTTGGTATGTCTCCCTAACTACTAGGCAAAAAAGAGCTCTACGGTTGTAAGCATACATTAAATAAAAAAAGAGAACAACACACTGTCTAGAGAAGGTGGCGTTGTGCCAAGCGGCGTTGTTGGTATGGTCTGAGGTTGGTTGGTCGGCGTAGCTACAATGTCAATCTCAGGGTGGCTCTGTGGAAAGACCAAAAACATTGAGGATGTTATTATAAAAGGTGTCACTCAGTGAACAACAGACTCGTGTTTCCATCAGAGCACTGAGAAAAACAATAGCAGTAAGACATGAGCGCTAGAACCTTCGAAGTTATCTATGAGTTGACTCAAAAGAACAATACCATCATCTCTAGGGTTATGACTCACTACATAACATCTTCATGAAGGACACAGGGTTTAACATGTAGCTCAATGTGTGTGGACACTGGAGAAAGAAAAGCTTTGAATGTTACCTGTGCTAATACTGTGATGAAGTTGCGGTTGAGATGCACAGCCTCGTACAGTGCCAGCAAAATTGCTTCATTGGTCCTGCAGACAAAATGGAAATTCAATGTCAGAGCGAGTAGCTTCATCAATAGAGAAATATACACACAAAAATAACATCCTCAGCACGACAAATATGACCAATTTTTTCCAATAAAATGAAAAACAAATGGAGCGAAGGCAAGCTAATTACACATTAT
This sequence comes from Phyllopteryx taeniolatus, assembly GCF_024500385.1. Taxonomy (NCBI): domain Eukaryota; kingdom Metazoa; phylum Chordata; class Actinopteri; order Syngnathiformes; family Syngnathidae; genus Phyllopteryx; species Phyllopteryx taeniolatus. Next base: position 15,159,402 of record NC_084505.1, read on the forward strand.
TATTATTATTATAAATAGTCCTTACAAAATCAATTTAAAGGTCCCATATTTTGACCTCCACTGAGTGACTCGCTAACATGGACTTAGTATAAAAGTGTACATTTCATTTAAAAAGAGACCTTGTTTTTGTCGTAAGAGTGTCCACAGACCGCTACCTCTGTTTGACCCAGTTTTGTATCCGCTTTGTCCATATTTGGCCAAGACCCCCCCCAACCCCCCACCTTTCCTCTGATTGGTTGCCTCCGTGTAGAAGACTGACTTGTGAGAGCACACGTTATGTTGACAGCTCTGGCTTGAACCTGAGAGGTAGGCAGAGAGCGTTGCTAGTGACGTAGATAAGCCCTGATTTCAGGCCACTTGGCAGAAAAACTTTTGGAACTCAGGAATGTGTCGACGATTTTAATTCATATTTCACGTTTACTGAGGCACCACAGAAGACAATATTACATCCCAAATACTAGAAAAAGTTGGTTTGGCAAAATACGGTACCTTTAGATATGAGTCAGCAACACAATAAATTCAGCATTCGAATTTCATCCTCAAATGTTCTATATGTTGAGCTTCATGTGTGTCGCTGCACTTGAGGCAGAAATACATTTTTTTTGTTTTATAATCAAGAAGAATGGTAAAGAAATGGTAAGAAATTGAGGCAAACAAAACAAAAAAAATTTATTGCTACATTTTTTTTAGATTACTTAGCACTTACTGAACAGACAGCTTCTCATCTGCATCTGCTATAAACATGCTGCCCACCTGAGGAGGGATGTAAAAACATAGCTCTACTTAACTATTGAGAACAATAAATCTCACCATCAATACAAAATATAAATATCCTTCCTTTCAATAAATTGCAAGGAGGAAATACCTACCATACTAGTGAGGGTGGAGAAGAAGCCACCTTGGTGCTCTTCCTCTTTGTCTTTATACTGCCTGTAGAGAAAGAACAAATAGGGACAATTAACAGGAAGAAGGAAGGAATGTAGTTTACAGAATTATAGGTAGAGTCAGACAAAGACAAAGTAACCAAGAGCCTATTGTACTGTATACACAAAAATGGTTGATACTAAGTTGTCAATCATCACTTGGATACATTTGTCCAGCGACACAACCACTTACTTTAGAAACAGAATTTTTAATCCAAATCTTGGTGCATACAAAAACATTGCTGACTGACAAAGGACAGCAGGCTATAAATAACTTTTTACGATTTTTTTTCAGGCAAGTAGAAATAGAACATTTATTTAAAACACTAAAATAAACTATTAGTGCCGGTGGGCTCATCATTCTAGACCATTTGTTTTTTTAACACAAAAAGGAGGCGGCACGATGGACAACTGATTAGCACATCTGCCACACAGTTCAGAGGACCCGGGTTCAAATTAGGCCTCGCTTGTGTGGAGTTTGCATTTTCTCCCTGTGGGGTTTCTCCGGGTACTCCCGTTTCCTCCCACATTCCCAAAACATGCATGGTAGGTTAATTTAAGACACTAAATTATCCGTAGGCGTGAATGTGTATGCGAATGGTTGTTTGTCTATTTGTGCTCTGCGATTGGCTGGCGACCAGTTCAGGGTGCACCCCGCCTCTCGCCCAGAGTCAGCTGAGCTAAGCGCCAGCACACCTGCGACCCTAGTGAGGATAACCAGTTAAGAGAATGGATGGATGAACATGAAAAGGATTACATTACCTGTTATATTCTGTTAGAGCGTGGTGGACAACAAGCCCCATTCCCTGAGAGAAAAAAACAACAAAGATGAAATTTAGATTTGAATGAAGTTGGAAGACCAACTCGAGCAATGGATTAATGGGCAAAGAACAGCCGGGAGAAGCGTCTCAAGTCACCATTCGACTGAGTGCAATAACTCTGGGCTTGCCATCATTCCGGGAGGCTTGACGAACCGCTGGACATCCGTGTAAACAAGGCGTTCAAAGTGAAGTTGCGAGCGGCGTGGGAGCCATGGATGACAGATGGCGAACACAGCTTTACTAAGACTAGGAGGCAGCGCCGGGCGAGTTACACTACAATTTGTGGATGGATTGTGGATGCTTGTTCAAGCTTTCGCACGTAAACGAGACTGACTTGAATCTGGCGTGTTTGATTGAGAACTTGCCAAGCTGTTCATTTCGGATACAGAAGATGAGGACTTTGATAGAGTTGTGGATGAGGATTGATCAAAAAATAACCTGAGTACATAGTTAAATACTTCAATAAAGTACAACCGAACTCAGTTTTGCTGCCGCTGCCTTTTTAAAAACATTGTTTTTGCGTGCATGCATGCTACTCTATGTTTTAAGATAGCGTATGTTTTACCATGCCTGTGCCCAATAATACGGTGTGCCTTATGTATGTGTTAAATACAGAAATAGACCCCGTAACTGAGATTGCGCCTTTTAATACGGTGCTCCCTATGGTCGTGAAAATACGGTAATTAAATTGTTGTATCTGTACCTTCATCCAGATCCTAGCCAAAATCGAATCGTTTCTCTTAGAGCTATGATCGCGATATCGATTACGGTTGATCAGCTGTGAGCATATTTACCCGATCATGCGGAAATGTGCATGACAATGGCCAATGGCATGACAACATCATTTCAAGAAGTACCATCAAGTAATTATGTGGAAAACATGAATATTTGAGCAGCGTCAGCACAGGCCCCCATTGCTGCCAGCACATCTACAATTAGCTGTTCAGCCACTACTAGTGGTGCAGCAGTGAATCGTGTGATCTTTTGATGATGCACATCTGCAAGTAGCAATGATGTTAACGCCACATGTAGCATCATAACTTGAAAATTATGTTTACATTTAAAGGAGTCTCATTATCGCCGAGAGGGGCAATCTTTTTAGTTTGGGTCTTGCATACCTGCAAAAACACTCAAGACTGTAAACTAGTTCACAGTGTTATATATTTTTCTACGTTTGTTGTACTGTTAAGTAAACGTTGTTGTAATATTTTTTTATGTTCATCCATCCATCCATTTTCTTTACCGCTTCTCCTCACAAGGGTCGTGGGCTGCTGGAGCCTATCCTAGCTATCTTCGGGCGGGAGGTGGGTACACCCTGAACCGGTCGCCAGCCAATCGCAAGGCACATAGAAACAAACACCCATTCACACTCACATTCACACCTACGGGAAACTTAGAGTTTTTTATGTTCATGTTTTTTACTTTTTTTTTTTTGCTTCATGTTAATAAAAGGTGGCACGGTGGACGACTGGTTAGCACATCTGCCTAACAGTTCTGAGGACGGAGGTTCAAATCCCGGCCACGCCTGTGTGGAGTTTGCATGTTCTTCCCGTCCCTGTGAGGGTTTTCTCCGGGTACTCCGGTTTCCTCCCAAATCCCAAAAAACATGTTGCATACCCGCAACCCTAGTGAGGATAAGCGGTACAGAAAATGGAGGGATGGATGTTAATAAAACTACGCTCTACTTTCTTTAGTTTCCAGTACAGATGCTTTAAAACTGGCGGTTTAAAAACAATATAGAGAAATCGTGATAATGATGGCGATTGGACAATATAAAAAACTATATTGTGAGTTACGCACTTTGCATGTCCCAAACCCCTACAAAGTTTTGAGGAAATGTGTATTTGTATTTGTACAGAAGGCCTATTGTACATGACATACTTACATCCAGTGTTGGCTCATCATCCACAATGGAGAGCTTCACAATATATGGATTTACAGACTGGAAGGAGGGAGAGGGAGAGAGAGACAGAGAGAAAGCAGTGAAAATAGAGGCCTAAAGTATTTATTTAAACAACACTTTGTAAACGACACACACAAGTGCACTGAAAATACAAAATCACCCCAAGTCCAATCAAGGCAATTGTATTTATTATATTACTAATATTGGTGCATTAAGTGAGTCAAACAAACCTCATACTTCCTGTAATTGACCAGTAGGGCCAGAAGAACGACAGCATCATAACCATGCTGCCCTCTACTGGACACGTCAGAAAGAATCTGTGGAGGAGATGGGAGTGGAAACACTGATGACCACCAAGTGTTTTAGAAACAAAGCAATCACAATACGAACACACTGCAAGAGTATGTTCAAGTACATTGTGTATTTTTACAGTCAATACTCGCTACAAGAGAATGTTAACAAGTGATGACTGTTTGGCAAGTGATAATAGTAGACAACCAACTTTCAGATAATCTTTTTTCCCCAATTTGAGCGTTTTTACTGAAATACTGATTTTATTTTATTTTTTTAATCCAACTTGGGAAAAAAAATCCAACTCCGATTTCTGCATTAAAAAATAACCAACTGAACATAGTACCTCAGTATATGTTTGTGTACTTTCTGTGCAAAATCAACTGCACAGAATTTTCACACCCATCCATCCATCATTACCTGCAGAATGGCTTCAAAAATGCTGTTGATCATCACATATTCCAAGATGGTGTTCTGACTAATATTGTCTGTTACCTGTAAACACACAGTATAATCAAGTTAAAAAATAGTCCCTGACAGTAACAGTAGCAACTGTACACTTCAGAATCAGAATCATCTTTATTTGCCAAGTATGTCCAAAAAACACACAAGGAATTTGTCTCCGGTAGTTGGAGCCGCTCTAGTACAACAACAGACAGTCAATTGACAGAGAACACTTTTGAGACATAAAGACATTGACAAAAAACAGTCACTGAGCAATAAGGGGTTAATAGTTATCTGGTAATGCCGGTACATTTTTTTTTTGACAATTGTGCAAGAGATGCAGAGTCCTCTAGCACTTAGAGCAGTTCGAATGACTAGTTGTGATGTCTCACCGTCACCAAACACAGCAGAAGTTTGAGACAAAGGCTCTTGAGACTCTCTGAGCTGTCTCCACAAAGGAGGCTGTCCAGTCTTTCCATTAAGTCCTGCAGCAAACACACCATGGACGTTTACATTTTCCATGGATATGCATCAGAAAGATTTGTTCTTCCATATTGTATATTGACTGCATACCTTCATCCTTTGCTCGGCCTTGTCAAAGCCCACAAGCATATTAATGATGTCAAAGCCAGACGCCGACTTGTTCTTTTGATGAACTCCTCGGAAAAGTGCACATAGAGTCTGGGAGAGCAGCAAGAGAGAACACAGGTGGCACAAAGTGAGAATTTGGTTACAGTTTAAACATCCAGCATGCAATTCAGTCCCAAAACTATAGTCACCTGCAGAGCATTGACCACTTTGATCTGATGCTCCTCTCCGAGAGCCTGAACGCTGTGATGGAAGAGAGAGTTGATGTTGTCCTGGACCCGCTGCACCTCCTCGCCATCTACATTCTCCAGCTTCGACTCCAGGTACTCCAAATTCACCTAGAAAATGAGGCATGATATTTTGAAACACACAAAATGCAGAACAATGCTTGACATGCAAATGAATACAGGACAATGATAGACAAAGTAGCAAATACAATGTAAAATACATACAGACCATGCAAGTTAGTCAAATGGAACTTTATCACCACTGTAGGCTGACTATAATGGCGGTAATTGGCATGGATGGATTTTATAAAGACCACATTCATGTATTACACTTAAGTACTGACTCTATATTGTACCTTCATCAGAAAGAGCTCATCCCAGAAGCGAGGGTTATTCTTAGCTGGGTCCTCTTTCTAAAACAAACATACAATACATTGTTTCCAAACCTAATATGCTATAAATACGTAGTGCTACATTGTGGATGTATGATGCACGATACTCACTGCGAAGATCTCGTCATACATCAACACCACCTTCTCCTTAAGCGGCTTCTTGGAGGACGATGTCCTCCTCAGCAAACCTGCCTTCTTCTCCACCTGAGACATGGCTAGGTCTGAGGATATGGACACATACATAAATACAAATTCAGACAGGAATCACAGATAATGCTATACGGAAGACACAAACTAGTATTAGCTATAAGATAGTAATCATCATACAGAATGTTACTCAGTTTGCAATTGTAATTCAATAACGTACTTTACAATTATCAGTATCTTGAATAGCACAGGCGCTGATGTTAGCAACTATTATAACCCAAATTACCTACGTATTCAACGACTCGTACTCACTGTCAGTCGGTTGACAGTTTAACCAAAACCCACAGCAAGATTTTCACAGGGAAATTTGCAATTGTGCAAGTCATGTAACATGCTTATCAACTGATGTTGGCCAAAATGAAACGCTCATGTTTATGGTATGGGCACCTAACAAGCTAGCGTTATCTAAGACGCAATGTTCGTTCACTAGTCTTCACTTTAACTAATTTTTGAACAAAATACTATGCGTTTATCGTGTTAATGAAGGTATTTTCGTCCCCTGTTAATAATACTCAAGTAATTCACGGTTCGGGACTCGACAGCTAATGCTACCTAGCTCAAATCTGACAAGAAAGCGAAGTTAGCATCCATTTAACGAGCTTTTACAAGGAATGTGTGGCCGTGGACATTTTACGTCATTATTGGGTTGCATTGTTTGGCCACGTTTCTGCATCATGCGAGTGATGGTTCTTACCTCACTTTGAATGTTTGATGTGTATAATGTAGGTCATAAATCCTTAACACAACAGTAGCTCCTCAACTAGCATACTGCTAACTACTGCCGAGCCTTCTACTGGTACATTGTGTCACTGCACCCACATACACACATACAGTACAATAGAGTACAGGTATTTTGCCTCATAAAAATATACTTTGTTATAAACAAAGTTGTCATTGGTCAATAACTTAATATAGATTCATTTCATTCTGTTTTGAGTTGTTGTTGTTATTTCCCTTTATTGCGCATTGAGTAACACGTCAGACAGCCGTCTCATTGACATTTTGTATTAGTATTGAATTTAACAATCCTGTATGAAAGAAAATATTTTGACTTTTTACATTTTGTGTCTTTGTTTGAGTTGATCATCTATGATTACGTACTTTTCAGTATGTTTTTTATACCATTCACTAATTATTTGTATTACAACTATCCATTGTGTGTGATACTCCTCCTTGACACTAATGGACCGTACACTGTTATATTACCCACGTTATACTGTACCTCTCAAGCTGCACAATACTGTACTGGGTACTGTAGAATGCATCATCTGCTGTAAATACTGTATATCAGTGAATATACTATGTATATATAATATACTTCCCACTTTGTGCTCATTGTATAGTTACAATAACGTAATTGACTATACAGTATTTATATTTTATAATGTACCAACATGCAACATTTTAATTTATTTTCTTTTTTAAATTAGAAATCAATTTTAATCCCTACTGCTGCTTCTTTTGGTTGTTCATCTTAATCCGAATTATATATGGCAACTACTGTTGCGACAACTTAATTTCTATCAGAGGATTTAAAAAAAAAGAAGCATAAAATCAACCTAAATCTATTAGTTCTTTATCACACATATGTTGTTGTTTTACCATTAATTTGTGCTATATACAGGTTATAAATTATAAAAAATCCAGTGGTTAAATGTTATGTTAATGACCAACTTTGCTATAGTCTTACAATAACTTCAGAAACAATTTCTTAAAGTGAAAATGTATCTTTTTTATTGGTACCATACATTAATTAGCAAGGGCAGAAACTAACCCCAAAACAAAATTCAATGATTCTACAGGGTTTGAGGAAGGTACAAGTCACCATTCAAACTCAATTTTAAATGGATTGAAAGTATAACAAAATAGAAATGTACAAAAGAGTTCGAAGACTTCACCTATTGTCGTGATGAATACCAGAAGGGCCAAATCAAGAACAGCAGGACTTATTTCAGGCTTTTTATGACTCGTAAACCCAATTTATAGACTCAACAGCTACAAACTCTGCAGTATGAACATAATGTTAAGCTGGTTTTAGAACACATTGGGTGTCTGAAGATGTCAGGAATTATAACATTGTGGGGTAAAAGGTCATTTTAAAAAAACAACTTTTAAAGCTAGTGATTAAAGTGAAAGTCACCAGTCAAACAAACATATCAGCACAATCACTTGACATCGGGTTTAATCAGGTTACGCAATACATAAAACGTCTGACAGTGGAGGGGAAAAGAACTAACAATTTATGTTGACATGAAATAGTTGAGTGAATTTCAGAATTTCCTAAATAAATACAGAAAAACAAAAGATATAGGAAAAGCACCTTCCCATGGTGCCATTGTACCCTCAGGGCTTCTGTCATTTCATTTACACTACCCTTAAAAAAAAAAAGAGGGAGAAGGAAAGAGCTGTTTTTTTTTCCTCATTTTTCCTATTTTGTTTCTTTACATTAGATCAGGATGGCTTTAGGTATATCTAAGTAAGAATACATCTTATTACAGTCAGACAGAACTGCTACTACCTTAAATATACAAGCACAAATACACAAAATTTCAAATTTGCAAAAGTAACAGAAAGACAAAATAAAACATCCACACTAAATAATTTCTTTTATAAACACAAAAAATAAAAACAATATATTTTAGGGGAGGAATAAAAGTCCCGTGGTGCTCCTTGGTCTGTAGCTTTTCAGTATTTGTAAAAAATAAAATAAAAAAAAGTAACAACTGAACTGAAGATGTTTAATAGAAATTAAAAACATTCTAGGGAAATATATACTGTATAAAAACTCTTAAAATGTGTAAGTGTGTATGTTGCAGTCTACTAAGAGATGGCTCACGCATCAAGGAAACTGGAACTCCTGCCATCAATTGTGTGTGTATCAATGTGTGTGTGTTTAATGTGAATTGTTGTGTCCCACATTGAAAGTGTGACAAGTTCAACAATTTTTCAAGAGGTCTCTAAATTCTGGTCTGCTCGATTCAGCAAAGCCACTAACGTGTCTTTTCTCTCCTGAAACATTTCTCATTCACACTCTCTCTTACTTGCGCACACACATGCACGCACACACAATCAATATATTAACAAAGGTTTCTAGTGACTTGATGCATTAGAGCAGTCCAGAATTGAGTCGTTTAGAGGCTGGGTGTACAAGCTGTCCCTAAGCAACTTGCCATCATGGCCATGCCACACTGCTTTGTAGCTTTCTTCTTGGGTTTAGTGTGGGTTAGTTCTCTCCTGGATTCAATCACCACGACTCCTTCATCAGCAGAACTACCATGTTGCTGTCCAAAGTGGAAATTAGCAAGAGCAGACAGGACATTTTTAATATGAAATGCAGAAAAGAATCAGAAAGGGAGAGGGGCCAGGGTGCCTTTAAGTTGGGAAGTCACAGTATTGATGAAGCCCTGGGAGGAGGTCAAACTGAGCTCTGCCAGTCACAACGTGTCGGAGGAGTCAGAGCTCTAAAAGCATGTCTGGGGGCTGCTAAGAAACCTGTTGCTCTTGTGACTTTTGGCTTTGGGAAAGCTCAGAGGAGGGCGCGAAAGATTTCTGTCGTGGAGGAGGGGCCCGAACTCTATTGCGATGCCTGTGAGGTGGGGTTGTCACTCTTGCTCTCCTGGCTGGAGGGCGCCTTGTTGTTCCAGGGCGAGTTGGATCCCAGAGCCGGGGAGTTGTTGAAGCTGTCCTCGTCGTCAATGCCATTGGCTGCATCAAACTGGGTGTTCTCCAGCCGCGTGATCAAACGCTCGTCCTCGTCGCCAAACTCCCCTCCCATCAGTGTAGGTTCTCCCACCACCATCACATCCTGTAGATATGAAATAAAATGTTAAACAGGGGGAACATCCTTGATGAGGACGAGGTACTTAAACACAACGTGACACACTCTGCTGGCACACAAACAATGAAGCATCAAGATTCCATCCTAGCATTGGGAGTTCCTAATGATATTCCTACAAACATGTGAGGTAATGAACACTAAAGGCTTCTTTATACTTGCACGGGCGGCGACCGAGCTGACGTCATTGCGGCTATCCCGCCCGCAGTTTGCCTTTATACTCGAGCGCAACCCACGCGCACTGTTTGAACAATGTACTGCAGTTCTCCTCCAAGTCAGGGGTGTCGCTACAACTGGTATTGGCTAGGACACCACAAGGTGGAGTTTCCTCTGCATCGCTTTGGCCATTTCCGGTAGCAGTTTTTCCTTTCCTTTCCGGAACAAGGAATAAAGCAAGAATAATGGTGACCGTGAAACAGTGTCTGCGAGAACAAATGGACCTGGATGACCAGATGATAAGTTTAATTACGCTGCAAAATCGATAAAGAAGCTGGCGGCGTCGGTGGTATGTTTTAGTCATCACACCATGTGACTAAAACGGACCAATCACGAGAGATGATCTCCGTGGCGTTCTACACAATCAACAATTTGTGCCGTGTGCGCATCAAATGACAAATAGGGGCCGCGCGGCCCAATGCGTCGGTCACGTGATGCAATGCGGGCACTGTCGGCCGCGCGAGCGTGAGAGTATAGAGAGGCCTTAACTCGAACAGCTTGAGTGTACAGTGACAGATTCATACGAGCAACAAGTCAGTGCCAGATCAAGTAACTCTTCAACAAAATACAGTGGAAGCTTTATTTTAGAGATGGATTTGTGACCAACCTCATACCTCAATTTTTTCCATGGCAATGAATTGAAACGCCATTAATCCATTCAAGCTACCCCAAAAACAGCAAATGTTAAATTTTAATAAAGAAAAATACCACTGCAAAGTATAAATAAAACAAATTGACGAGTGGTATTGTTTTACGTTATTGGTGCTATATTTTATATTTTCATTACTTTTAATATTCTATGTCCTCTGATGTACAGAATTTTGTTCAACTCTTATTTTTAAAGGCGCTTGAAAAATAAATTGGATTGGGTTCGCCGTTTACCACGTGGTTAGTTCCGTGTTAGTGTATGGTCATTGCTCCTTGTGAGCATTTTCATTTTGTCTTTGACTGTTTTGTCCCATTCAATCCAGTATATGTGCCACCTACTTCCGTATTCGGCAAAAATGGTCTCAGCACTTCCTCCCGGTTTGGGTGAATGGCGAAGGAGACCGGACCAAAGCAACTGCAGGAACTTTAAACGTTTGCAATGTCTTTTTTTTTTTTTTTTTTTAAACAAAAATTACAATATTCGATGTTTAGGCTTTGTTCGTGTTTACATATATCAGATCATATTTGTATATAATAATAAATGATATGCATGTATTTAACTTTTGTCCAAAGACACCAGCCATAAAGAAAACACCATTTTAGCAAGTTCAGCTTCAAACAATCATGTAATCAAACCATAGTCCTTCTCATTAGCATAGTATACAAAGGAAGTCAGCTATCCCGTTTGATGGGTTTGATCATGTGATGTTTCGCATACAGGGTATTAATGACTGAAGGTGCATCAGAGACTATTGCTCACATATTTGAAGCTCGCTCCAAATTCAAATGCAACAGAAATCCCCCCAAAACACAAAATTAAAATAAATAGCTAATAATAAATCTTTAAAAAGGACCATGTGACTACTCGAAAAACACGGGGCACTTGTAAGTCAAGTTATCACTGTATCACACAAAAGTCGTACTCTGACACGACCTCAAAATGTGGAATATTGGATTCCGCGCCATTTTAGTGTTATTTATACAGAACAGCCAATAAAGGCGGATGTCCCGGCGCAAACACTGAATCAACACAACAGTTTGTCTAATACCAATAGCATAGACAGAAGCTTTCACTGATGTACTTACTGGAACCTGACTGGACAGAGGGAAGCCACTACCAGGACTCTTCTTCTTGTTATTGTTGTTGTTATTAGGTCCTCCTCCGCCACTGATGGTGCTGCCACCTGACATCTTACGCTTCCGTCGTTTGTTTGGGGCCTGTCTTGATGGCTCGGCTATACACGGAAAGCAGGAAGAGTTATATGTTAGGAAATGTTTGCGTGCATGCGCTGTCAAATGTTAGTTTGTGTGTGTTTTACACCTACCTGGAGGTGCCACCATTCGCTGCCATTTCTGGAAGAGGCAGGTCTTGAGGCAGTCTCTGGGGCTGAGGCTGTACGTCTTATGTCTAGACATGAGTTCCTGCATGGGCTCTAGGATCACACATAGCTGGAGCACAGAACACATGGATAGAAGGCCGGTGTTAAAAAGTTGTTAAAGATCATCGTATTTTCAGTGCCAACTTTTTAAAATGTAAAATTTAAGTGCAAATAAATCATAGTTACAATTTTAGTATAGTAAGTATTTCAAATACATGCAGCAAAACAAGAAAAATATCAAAGAGCTGCACATAACTACCAGATAAATCTACAGCTTTAAAAAGAAAATGTATTGTATATTCATAATAAATGAATACTCATTATAATCCCACAAAGGGAAATTTAATTTACACTCTGCTCTACATCATTTTGTTGCACATCACACACAGCAGACATGCGTGGTAATATGTCAGAATGAGGGGGATGCGCAGCAACTAGTTCCAATTTACTTGGAACTAGTTGGACTTGAAAAGTGACCCTCTGCTTCCAAAGCCCACGTCCTTACGGCTGAGCTACTGACATTTAGTTGACTTCTAGGTACAGCAGTAAAACAAAGCTTACCCCTATCCCGAAAGAAACAGACATTCAAAATTCTAATGACTGCATGTATTCTTCATTTTACATGCTCACACATGAGTTTTCAGTTCTGGCCAGGGACTTGCAAGGAATTCACGACAACACTGTAAAGAAAATAAAAAGTAAAATGTGGACAGTGACAGCGGTACTCTAACTCGTTATGTAAAGAAATAAAACTGCGCCACACTTTTACCGGCGCAAAATTTTAATTAGTAGACATGAACAGGTGCCCTGGGAGGACGGAACAGGTGAATCTGGTGAACTTGGTACGGCCATGTCAAAGGGATCCTGGGAAGCAAGTTAACGTGGTCCTGATCCTGTTGTCAATTTATTTGTACGTTTGTGACTAAAACCTGCCTACATTTAGCAGTAGAATGCATTTGTTCCTTACCGAAATGCCTACACATACCTTTGTGTGCAAAGTAACAACAAAATACACTCCTTTGTATTTTGTATCATCGAATTTTCTATTTCAATAAAAGTTTGCATTTATCTTTTTTCATATTTTCTGTCATCCAAAATGAGTGTAATAGGTCAAACAACTAAATGAGAATACATTTTCTCACCCCATTAATGAGAATATCCAATCAAATAATGCTTATTTGGTACCTTTACTGGAGAAGAAGCTTTGTTTAGACAAAGTTCAGAAATTGTTTCATGTTTATATTCAACAACAGGAGGCTGTGACTCATGCATTGAAAATTGTTCAGAAGGCACTTAACTTGCAGAACCAGTCCGACTTGTACACGTGCTATTAGAAACTAAGACACAACTCCTGAGCATAACACCCTTCAAGACTTTTGTGGTCAGAAAGTGTTTATAAATAACAAATACAAGAAGCTATTTTTGTGTATGTTCAAATTCCATAAAGAAACGTATTGAAGTAAAAATAGAGTACCAAACATTGAGCACCAAATGGAGGGTATTATGTTTTGTGTTTGCTTTGTGTTTGACTTACTCGGAGGTAGTTTAGAGTAGAGTTTGACAGGCCACATCTTGTAATATTTTTGGACAGCTGGTCCAGCATCTGTGGGTCCTGGGCCTGAGACGGTTATCAACAGGGCAGAGTAAATAGCTGACAAACACATACAATAATAGCATAATGTAAAAGATTCAGGACTGCCATCCACTCACATGCATGGCCAGTATACTGCGAGGGATGAGTTCACGGTGTTGTCGGATGCTAAAGTGCCACGTTTTTATCCTCATCATGTCGTCAAACATGAACTCCAAGTACAAGCGGCCCTCAACACACACCTGCAGAAGTCACAGTAGGTTTAGGATGTGTATATTCATTCAGAGTTTTATCATTACATGGATTGTAGCATCTCACCCAGCAGCTTATGTGAGAAGGGTTTACAACTAGAGCTGTTAAGTTTATTTGTCCCTTATATTGATTAAAGACCTAAAAGGAGCATTTACCTTATTTGACTTTGCACTACAATGACGCTTCAAGGAGAGAAATACTATGTCAACAGGGGTTGGCCTCGGCCCCTTTGTCTTGCCTAAAACATAATTGACACATTGGACATATGCTTCCAGCTCTGTGGCCCCTCTCTTGGGTCCCAGTGCACAACTATTTCCATATTGTGGATACTTTTCTATCAACAAAGGGGGGTGGAAGGGAAAAATCGCATTTTTTCTCTGTTTAGTGCTTGTACTTGTAATGTTCACGTTACAATACACCTGTGTATATCTAGTCTGTGTTGAGACGTTTGCAGCATTATATAACCAAAATAAATAAATTGTCCTTTCATTGAGTTAAGTCAGGGCTGTCCAACTCATTTTCATCGCAAGCCACATGTTACAATACGCCTGTCTATATCGAGTCTGTGTTGAGACGTTTGTAGGATTACATAACACACACACACACACAAAAAAGTATTTTCATTGAGTTAAGTCAGGGCTGTCCAACTCATTTTCATCGTAAGCCACGTTACAATACGCCTGTCTATATGGAGTCTGTGTTGAGACATTTGTAGCATTATATAACACACACACACAAAAGAAAGTATTTTTATTGAGTTAAGTCAGGAGTGTCCAAATTATTTTCATCGCAGCCTAAATCGTATTTATCGTATCCCTCAGAGAAATGACTGTGAAAATCATAAATGTGTCACCTCATGATAACACAACACATGATACACAACTGCCCCTGAAATTCACTATTTAAATTTTTTCACATCAAATTTGAAATCCAACATCATTGAAAATTGTATTTGTAATTGATTGTCTCGAGGGTTATGCACGAATCAGTGTGAAACTGGCACTTGAGTCTGCCAAAAAAAAAAATTATTCGGATTTGAATCATAACAAAAAGAATAACATACTACTTACTTTATTCTGACAAGAACTGCAATGCTGCCATGCCACATTTACATCATAAAATCCAAAATATTTCACGTTTAGCCTTTGTTTATGCCTGACGCCATTTGGACTTACTGCTCATAGTTACTACTAGGGTTGGGCATCGTTTAAATTTGAGCTATTCCGTCCTGATTCCGGTTCCTCATTTCGATTCCGGTTTCAAACGATTCAGATTCTTTAAGAGGGCTGGGTCAAAAAAGTTTGCATGCTTTAAATAAAGGGTGTCCAAATTATGAACATCCATTTTCTTAGCAGCCCACAGCATAGACTAAAATGAACATAGACTGAAATGAACATCGGTTCTTACGTTGGTTCGAAGAAAATAAAAATAAACGCTAAAAACTATCAGTGCAAAAGTGCAACCAACCGTTTACCTTGTTAGCTGCCTCACTGTTGGCATAGACGTATTTTATTGTTTCACTCACCCAATTGACTGAAAGTTGACTTCACTGAAGTCACAAAACGCAAGCGATCCTGGTTAAAGTAAGCCATTTCAAATTGAAAAAAAAAAAAATTCCCTCAGGGAGATGTGGCAAATCGGATTCTTCATTTGTTTGACAATTATTTCATAGTAGTACAATGTATAATGATTAGATTCTAATTTGGAAATAATTTGTTACTGTCAATATGAATAGTGAATGGGGATTTAGAGGGCGAGTCTGCGCACTCGTCAAGGTACAGATTTTTTTTCCTTTAGTTTTGAAACCTGTGAGTTAACTCAACCAATTTGCAAGTAAAGATTTATTTGAGACAGATAAAGGAATGGACAAAATGGGAGGGTGGGGGGTTAGACTTGCCTGTGTGAACATTGGCTTTCCATTCTGGGAGACCATGGTGCACTGGTCACAGTCAAGGGAGACAAAGTTGTTGTGAAATGACTCCTTGGGGTGTTTCAGCACATAATAGAGCTCAGTGGCACCACCTTCAAATATACTCCGAAAGTACCTTGGAATCAACGTCCGACCAATTGCTTGATGGGTGGAAAGAAACAAAGGGGTGAGAGAATAAAAAGGATTATATTACACAGAGGGGATTAGGCTAAATAGGTAGCATGTCAGCAGAATGATACGCATATATGGCATTTTTCCTTACTGTAACGCTTAGGCCCATCTTCCAGACAGAAAGTAATGGTCAACATGGCATCGTCTTCAAAAAACTCTGTAGTAAATGCATCCCACCATAGGTTATCACACTCCTACAGTTTGGAGACGGGATAAATATTCTATTACCCACATACAGCTCTGTGTTGTGTAAATGAGATCGTAAGAGAGTTTACAAACCTCTGTCCAATTCTGTAGCCGTTTGTTTAGTTCAAATATTCTGTAGTCTGTCTGGTTGCCATATGGTGTGTGCCTCCTACACCATAAAAAAACGAGGTGAAAACAAAAGAACAGTTGGCTTGTGGTAATAAAACTGAAGGGAAATTCTGAGCTGCAGTACTATCAGAGCTGTTGAGCAACCTCATTTAGCCTGGTCAGACTTTTAATGCTCAATTGGATGCGAGTGGAGACCACAATGTTATCTGAATAGCAGTTAATGTTGTCTTACCCTATGCCTGGCTCCAGGTATGTGGGAGGATACATTGGGGTTGGACTGGAGAAGGAAGAGCGAGAGATCTTTTCAATCACATATAGTGAAACCAACTCAGAACACAAAACTGTGTAACAAATAGGATGAGACTGTAAATGTAACACTTCTCCACTACACACAACACCATCTTGTTTAGTTACCCAACAGAGCCTACAAGTCATGGGCATCAGAAGTTACTCCGGACAACAAACACTTCCTGCAGTTGCTCAAAGCAAGACGTCACTATAATCTATTATTCTATCGTTCGAACAATAATATTATTATTAAGCATACTGTTAATTGATATTTAAACAGACAAAGAGGGGAAACCAAGAGGAACTTAAGCATAATTTTTATGGCAGTGAAAAATGACACCCCAGTGGCTGAGATGGTGAGTTCTCTAGGTCATTTCAACTTTGTCCCAAAGGCTCAATGCGCACTCTGCTGAAAACTGAATAACCACCTACGTGAAATATTTCTCCCAGTGAAGTGATAACAGGTCGGCAAGGCTGTGTGATTTTTCTCATTCTCAAAACTGTTCACTTCACCAGCAGAAAATTCTTTCCCACGGGTGGCTGTTACCAGTATGCTACACAAATAGAGCTTTGATTCGTCACAATTAGAGGAGCAAAGATTTATCGATTAACTGACAACTAATCGATTACCAAATTAATCAAATATGATTTTCGTTAATCGATTTATATCATTTAGAGAACTTTTTTACCGTAAAATTGTCCAATTCCTCAGAATTTTAGCCTCTCAACATTAAATATTAATAATTATAACTTAATTATTAATAATTATATTCATAATGATAATAATAATGTCATAAATAAAAGTTGTATAATAATGTAGACTGATTATCTTTGTTTCATCAGAATAAGACATTTGCAAATATTTTATTTTACTTTGGAAAACAATTATTCTTTTTGCCTACTTTTCGACATGTTGTTGTCCAAACCAATGACTGAATCATAATTTATCTTTGTGAATTGTCTGCACTGTCCATTTGAAAATTCGTCCCGTTTTTGAATTTTTTTTTGTAATCCATCCATCCATTCTCTGAACTGCTTATCCTCCCTAATCTGATTCATTGATTAATAATAATAAAAACATCATGGACAGATTAATTGATTATTAAAATAATTATGAGTCACAGCCCTAGTCACAATATATATTGAGATTTCAACTATTTATTTGCATGACCTCTGTGGTCCTCAGTTTGTCCTGTTGTATGGGTTCCAAACATGCAATCTATGAAGACTTGAGGCCATGCCCTGCCAGAGGATATATCAGGTTATTATGGCACCTGGTATACCCAGCTGGTCGCCCATCTGAGTACTAACCAGGCCTGACCCTGTTTAGCTTCTGAGATCAGGCGTGCAGCACATCCAAAAGGAAATCACAGGCGCAAAACTCACCCCACATCTCTGTCCAGCATGGTGCCGGGATGAAAAGGGGGGAAAGTGCTACCGTTGGGTGGCTCCTTGGGAGAGTACAGCTTGAATGACTTGGAGGAACAGCCTGGAAGAAAAACCAGAAGAAAAAACAATCAAAGGGTAATATCTACTTTTTATGTTTGAGGGCCAAAGGTTAATTTATAATGTTGATGTTAAATTGAAAATACTGTCATGGGGAACCTAAATTAGGCAGTATAGCATAAATGCACATACTTAATGCATTTGGGACACACATCCAACTGGGGCTATTACAGCCTATATTTTGATTTTTTTTCTTTTCTTTTCTCCTGTACACACTGTGCTTCTGCTACACAGATACAAATATAGTCCACAAGTACAAACAGACAGGGCTAAACACCACGCCTTTTGACATCTCTCACAGGCCTCATACCCCTTTAAATTACTCTAATTGGCCAGCTCTCTTAAGGCTATCCAGGGTAGAAGTCTCCAGGTCACGACCCCAGCCGTTACCATGGTGAAGCCCCGCCTCATAAATGTCTTGTCTCAACATAATAAACATATGACTGTGTCTTTGTGTGCCAGATTTTCAAGCACGTGTAATTGGGATTTGTGCTGCTGAAAGAACAACAAAAGCAGAATGTCCTTTAATGTCTACTAAGATGTTTGATTCACATTAATTTAATACATGCCAAAGACTCGGTAATATGAACAACACTGGTGGTCAGTTGTGCAGTGAATAATAAAAAAAAAAAAAAGTGCTAAGCAGCACCATGTTATTGCCTTAATACAAAATGGATATAGTTCACAAGAGAGGTTTGGCTGTAATAACAAAAGAATATTGTCCTGTCGGGACCTAAAACAAGTTTAGCAACTTCAAAAAGAAAACTATGCCTTCATGTTACTGTCAGCAGAAGCTGTTTACCATACAAGTAAGCAGGACTGCAATGGGCTGGGCGCAACAGCAAGAGGGAGGAAAAACAACACGAATGGAGTTGATAAATAAATAAATAATCGATGTTATGTGCCCATTAGTTGGTAAGAGCTCCATTAGCTCCTCTCCTCCCCTGTTAGCGGTTAATGACAGGCAGTCCCAATCACATCAGCAGGATTCCACTTCCTCCATTGGGAATTTGTTCATTCCTGTCCAACAAGCAGACGCTGCACTGTCCAAACACACACACTGAACATATATATATATATATATATATATATATGTCATGTCCAGGCTGGAGTAGCTCAAACACTACGTTGCACGCAAACTCTACACATCATGAACTGTTCACTTAACAATAACAGTTGCATACATTTAGACCGCTCGGTTTGCACTGAAACACCCAACAAAATAAACTTTGACCAAAAACAAAACCTGCTGTGTTGTTAAAGTTGCACTTAACCTTTGTAAAGGCTTCGTGGACACGTACAATGTTTCTCAGTCCGTCCACGCACATTTTATGAGGGGCTGTGGGGTTACAAAGGAAATTAGAAAGGCACCAAGCGCACAATGCTAACCATTAGCGATTAGCTCGGGGGAAACGTTAGCTTGGCACACTTCGAAGCAAAAGATTTCGGCGCACATACAAGGAAACAATCCCGAAGAAGACAAACTGCAAACTTACTCAGCAAATACTGCCACTGGTCTCCATCGCCAGTGGGTGCAATCAGACCACGTAGAGGACTTCGTGGCCAAGCTAACGTTAGCCAGCACAGAAGGCAGCTGCTAGCTGCGCTGCTAACGCCTTAGCATCAAATCCCTTTTAAAACGAGGATCCAGCAAAATAACCAAACAAATCACAGTCGCGTGAGCCAGTCAGCCATAACTAATAGCGGCACCGGCTGTGGAAAAGATGAGAAGCGTGTAGCCGGGAAAAAGCGAGCGTTTACCTGCGCTGAAGTCCAATGAGAAGACGACTGTTTACAGATCCGTGGCAGAGTCCGTGTGTGCGCTTCGTGCGTCAAGACCGACAGGCCCGCTGAATGGACGGCTCGGCGCAACGTACCCACAAGACACGTCCCAATGAACGCGATCGATGCACTTCTCCACTTCTCCGCGAACTGTGAGGCCGGGGAAGCAAGACGGCCCAAATAGCGGGACTGTGTCGGCTATGTTTTGTCCCGCATGAGGCCTTGTCAGACGGCTGAAGCCTGTTGTGGGTTTACATACAGACCCCGATGAGCCCTTTGTTCACGGGAGGACATGAACAATAGCTGTAGGCCCTCCTCCTCCTCTTCCTCCTCCTCTCTCTCCGCAGTACATTTGTTCTTCTCTTCCCTGACCGCCACCGCCAGTCGCCCCCCTCCACTCCCCTCCACTCCACTCCAGTGCTCATAAAGGTTGTCTGCTAAGCATTTTTCCCCTTTCCTCCTCCTCCTTCATCCCAGGCCATCCTTCTAAGTGACACAGACGAGAATTGGCCTAATGCAGCCAAGTGGAAGTGCGTGTGGAAATGAAGCTGGCTGCCAAGTGATGTTCATGTTCACCTAATTAGTGCATATCGGCTTGCTGCAAACAACGGAGCTGCGTCAGACAGTAGGCAAGCAAGAAAGAACTTTATAAAAGTAACATTTGAAAATCCATCCATCCATTTTCTGAACCGCCTATCTCAGCTGACTCTGGGCGAGAGGCCGGCGAAACCCTGAACCAGGGGCGTGCAGAGACCTTTGCAGGGGCAAGGTCACAACTATATTGTGGCCAAAATAAAAATCCCATGTCATGCCTGGTGCTTTGTACATGTTAGTAGATTTATTCTCTGGAACTCTTTTTGTTTTCAATGAAACACAATTGAGAAATTGATTTTAGGTGGTCCATCTCACTTTCTCCATCCACTGCATAGCATTGCTTCTCTGCCCTCAATTACCTTTTAATTATATATATTTAGTTTTTTTACAGTGTAAAATTGGACACATTAATTAAGCACCTTCTGCAGTACAGTAAATAAAATATCTCAACAATACATTCATAGCATTCCTCATCTCGACTGAATTTACAAAACCATTATCATAAAAGGAAACTGAATTAATGAAAATTGCTTCTTTTAACTTCTCTTGAGTTAAAATGCAATGAAGTTAAATCACAACTAGCCAAATAATTAATTGTCCGATGATGACACAAGATGGAAAGGAAGTGAAACGGAAATGAATTCTTTTTAAAATATGAATTTAGATTTCAAATCCTCAGATGTTTTGTCATATTGGACTACTGTCTGATTTCCTTAGTCATCTGTCAAGCAAAGAAAAGTTACTTTTGTGTTTTAAGCAAAACAAGACATTCATGGACTTCAGCTTTTGGAAATGTGATCGACATTATTGCCTATTTTTGGACATGTTTGCAATCAAACACTAACTCAGTCATTCCCAACGAGTGCCCGGTCTGCCCAATTTGAAATCATAAGGCCCAACAAAAACCTTTAAATCAAAACTCTGATCAACATATGAGGCTAGGATCAATAATTTTCCAAACAATGTTCTATAAATAGGCGGAAGGCAGTGAGTGGCTTTGTTTATTACATTCAAATACCTAGCATGCAAGCTAATATACTGTAGGTAATAATATCAGTCTTTCACCAGGGGTTGATTTGACATTATGGCACAAAGGCTATCAAAATGCTAAGTTTTGATTTGGAAGGTCTGGACTGGAGTGGAGTGGACCATCGACATCTCCTTGCCGGTCGACTTTCACAATCACCAACTCACTCCACATTATCCCTCCTCATGTTAACATGATCTATTAATTTGTCACACATTGTCTCAATTAACGTGTAAAAGAGTCACTAAACATACCCGGCATTTTTGTCAAACATTTGATCGGTCTGATGGTTCGTATGTAAGCCATGGTTTATGGTACATTCAAGCGTAGCTCGGAAAGTCGTTACTTAGCATGTTAAAAACGATTTGAATAGTTTTTAATGGCTATAAAATTATGTTTGTGTGTATAAGTGAGAGGTAGCAGGGGAAATATACAGTGGTGCCTTGTTTTCTTGCTCTGTTTACGGCACCTCTGATTCTGGTGAAACGAGTAAGTTTTATGTCTGATAAACTTGAATCTCACTGGTGGATGAGCAGCTCCCGAAGGCACACGGAGAGAGACCCCTCCCCTCTCAATGCACTCTCTAATTCAAACACGTATAACTTTATTAAGTCCATAATAAACGCATAACTAGTTGTTTTTTGTTTTTTGTTTTTTTTACATGATTACATTAGATTTTATTGATGAAAGGCCCCAGACAGGCTTACACACACTCATACACACATTTTAAAAAATAATTATTAAAAAAAAAAAAAAAAAGGACAAAGAGGCACCTTGGAAATCAAGGGCAAAAGGGCAGATGGCCAGGCACCTAGATTTTTTTATGGTCCAATAAAACCAAGGTGAACTATTTGGCTATAATTCCAAAAGATATGTTTTCCATAGGCGGCACGGTGAGCGACTGGTTAGCACATCTGCCTCACAGTTCTGAGGACCTGGGTTCAAATGCCGGCCTCGCCTGTGTGGCATTTGCATGTTCTCCCCGTGCCTGGGTGGGTTTTCTCCGGGCACTCAGGTTTCCTCCCACATCCCAAAAACATGCGTGGTAGGTTAACTGAAGACTCTAAATTGCCCATACGTGTGAATGTGTGCGAGAATGGTTGTTTGTTTATATGTGCCCTGCGATTGGCTGGCGACCAGTTCGGGGTGTACTCCGCCTCTCGCCCGAAGATAGAATTGTTAGATGGAATTAACCAATCACGTTCAAATTCTAATTTTTTTTTTTTCTTCCCGAAACCCACAAGCACACACACACACACACACACCTACATAAACACACGTAGCACAAACACATGCACGTGCGCGTGCACAGACACACACACAGACACACACGCACGCACAAACACGTGCGCACACACACACACGCACACATACATGCACAGACACACACACAAAAACAGCATTAAGCCCAAAGGAGAATCCCATGGCCTCTAAATCTGCTTAAATCCCCTCAAAATATAATCAGATATTCAGATCAAAGCCAGACAGGACTCACCCATATGGATAAAGTTAGAAATAAAAAAGAACAAGTAGTATTGAGTGCATGCTCGTCATACATGAACTATGAATGACCAGCACAAACAAGAGTTCTGATTTATGCAGGTACACAGAGAGCGAAAACACATCCATCCATCCATTTTTGTCCATTACAGACGTGGGTGAACTGGAGCCGAGCTGACTTTGGGTGAGAGGCAGGTAAGACCCAGGACTCGTCGCCTGCCAATCGCAATACACAGTATATAGTAGACAAACAACCATTCACACCTAAGGACGAGTGGGCGTCTTCAATCAACTTATGAAGCATGTTTTTTGGAATGTGGGAGAAAGCAGGAGTACCTGTTGAAAACCTACACAAGCAATGGAAGAACTACACGCAGGAGCTCGGATGTGAACCACCACCCTCAGAACCGTGAGGCAAATGTTGTAACCATTATACCACCATGCCGAGTGAAAACATAATGGTTCATAAAAGATTTATTTTTTTAATTAAGGTTTGTGTACTGCACGACGCAAACAGTAACAACATTATGGTAATATAATTTCCACCCATTCCAGTCTGGAGTGAAGACAATAATTAGGCAGCAGTATTAAGTCAGACGGCTCCAGTGATTGAAGGTTCACATAAATAGTAATATATTAGTTTTACTGACTAAATTAAAGTGAGTTTCATAACTCAGAGGATTATTACGACCTGAAACAATTTTTTGAAAAGTCATTCATAGGCAAGTCTAGATTAGATTATGCATTGCGGTCTAAGGACATAACCTTGGCAATACTAATACTTTTATTGAATTATTGAAACAAATCTTAAATCAAGACCTATCGTCATTCTAGCAAGCAGTTCTGTTTGGCAATTAGATTAATTCAAATTCTACTCAGCCATGTGATGTTTGGATCTTGTTTAAAAAAAAAAGGAAAAAAAAAGAAACTCATGGCAACAAAGTACTGTATATTGTACCTACATTGATGAAAGATGCTGTAGTACCATATCTGTGTGAAAGAAAGTTACATTGATGGGTAACTAGGGCTGTGATTGGCTGGCAAACAGTTCAGGGTGTACCCCGCCTCTTGCCCAAAGATAGTTGGGATAGGATCCAGCACGCCCGCGACCCTAGTGAGGATAAGTGGTACAGAAAATGGATGGATGGGTAACCACGGTGGAGCCTTTAAGGTCAACCACAATCTGTTCCAAAATGCTGGTCGACCTCTAATAAACACACATGCAATTTTCCCGAAGGGAAATAATTGTTTTGAAATAAGAATTAAAATCCCCCATTCATTTTCTTACAAAGTAACACGTTACTGAAAAAATGTGGTCCGGTGAAGTCATAATTAATCTAACACGTTACTTTTTGTATTAGAGTAGTCAGATTATAGTTACAACGCCAATTCCAATGAAGGTGGGACGTTGTGTTAAACATAAATAAAAACAGAATACATCCATGCATCCATTTTCTTTACCGCTTATCCTCACTAGGGTCGCGGGCTGCTGGAGCCTATCCCAGCTATCTTCGGGCGGGACGCGGGGTACACCCTGAACTGGTCACCAGCCAATCGCAGGGCACATAGAGACAAACAACCATTTGCACTCACATTCACAACTACGGGCAATTTAGAGTCTTGATAGTTTTTAGCAAATAATCATCACTTAGAATTTTATGGCTGCAACACGTTCCAAAAAAAGATGGGACAGGGTCATGTTTACCACTGTGTTACATCACCTTTTCTTTTAACAACATTCAATAAACGTTTGGGAACTGAGGACACTACTTGTTGAAGCTTTGTAAGTGGAATTCTTTCCCATTCTTGCTTGATGTACAGCTTCAGCTGTTCAACAGTCCAGGGTCTGCGTTGTCGTATTTTACGCTTCATAATGCGCCACACATATTCAATGGGAGACAGGTCTGGATTGCAGGCAGGCCAGTCTAGTACTCGCACTCTTTTACTACAAAGCCACCCTGTTGTAACACGTGCGGAATATGGTTTGGCATTGTCTTGCTGAAATAAGCAGGGGCGTCCATGAAAAAGACGTTGCTTGGATGGCAGCATATGTTTCATCAAAACCTGTATGTACCTTTCAACATTAAAGGTGCCTTCACAGATGTGTAAGTTACCCATGCCATTGGCACTAACACAGCCCCATACCATCACAGATGCTGGCTTTTGAATTTTGCGTCCATAACAGTCCGGATGGTTCTTTTCCTCTTTGGCCCAGAGGACACGACGTCCACAATTTCCAAAAACAATTTGAAATGTGGACTCATTGGACCACAGAACACTTTCTCAGTCCATCTTAGATGAGCTTGGGCCCAGAGAAGCCGGCAGCATTTCTGGGTGTTGTTGATAAATGGCTTTTGCTTTGCATAGTAGAGTTTCAAGTTGCACTTAAGGATGTAGCGCCAAACTGTATTTACTGACATTGGTTTTCTGAAGTGTTCCTGAGCCCAAGTGGTGATATCCTTTACACATTGATGTCGGTTTTTGATGCAGTGCCGTCTGAGGGATTGAAGGTCACGCCCATTCAATGTTGGTTTACGGCCTTGCCGCTTACATGCAGTGATTTCTCCAGATTCTCTGAAACTTTAGATTATATTATGGACCGTAGATGATGAAATCCCTAAATTCCTTGCAATTGTACATTGAAGAACATTGTCCTTAAACTGTTCGACTATTTTCTCACGCACTTGTTCACAAAGACGTGAACCTCACCCCATCTTTGCTTGTGAATGACTGAGCAATTCAGGGAAGCTCCGTTTATACCCAATCATGGACCCACCTGTTCCCAATTAGCCTGTTCACCTGTGGGATGTTCCAAACAGGTGTTTGATGAGCATTTCTCAACTTTCTCAGACTTTTTTGCCACCTGTCCCATCTTTTTTGGAACGTGTTGCAGCCATAAAATTCAAATTTAATGATTATTTGCTAAAAACAATAAAGTTTCTCAGTTTGAACATTAAAAATCTTGTCTTTGTAGTGTATTCAATTAAATATAGGTTGAACATGATTTGCAAATCATTGTATTCTGTTTTTATTTATGTTTAACACAACATCCCAATGAAGTTGGGATTGGGGTTGACTTTGATTTATCTGCCAGTAGGTACTTTTTTGTTCATGAGAACCAGAGCTTAATATGCTTTTGATATTAAAATATGTTATTTTTCATTAGACAACATATATTTATCATTAACAAACTACTATGCTTGGGAACATGAGGCAAGTCAATAACCAAGACACTTGATTCAGTCATGTCATAAGTGTAAACCAATTTTCAATCTTTGTTTTAGTAATGACTAATAAAACAAACGAAACACACTATATTCGGAACTATCCATAACTAAAATGCACACAACCACTAACTACAATATCAAAAAAAGGCGAAATATTTATAAACGGAACCATCTGGGGCAATGACGTCACGTGAGCTGTGGCACGTTTTCTGCACATAGTCAACTCACATGTACCCAAGCAGCCACCGGCGCAAACACAATGGACGGTGACGAGGGATTGCCATAGTTAAACTGGAAATACAGTCACTACTTCCAGTTTCTCTAAAGAGGACAATACTCGGGTTGGTTGTACACTATGCGCACACGCACGCACACACACACACACACACACACACACACAGTTGCCTTCATGGACCCCCAAACAATCGGCAGGGTTGCTACAGTCTGTCTTTCTATCTGATTATGATTATTATTATCGTTCATCACCATCATCATCGTCATCATCACCGTGGCGGTCTGCTTGCAATTCTGTATAAATGTACTTTCCATGCTTTGACAAAACAGTTTCTTCTTGGGAAATTTTGGTTGTCTGTGCTCTGCCATGTCAAAGACTGTCAGTGCACTACGAGTGCTCTGCATTTAAAGGGAATGAGAGGGGCCGCTTTGATTGGCGGCGACTGAAGTTGGCTGTAAACACAGCCACAGTGCTGCAGCCCGTCCATTCTCGAATCCGCCGGGGTACGTTGGGCCATGAAATTACCAACACTAGTCTCACTGCTCGTGGCGCTCTGCCGAATTTATCACCATGTACATACTTTTCACCAAGTATGTACATTGGAAAAACCCCAGCAGTAATATTTATTTTTGATTACCCCTCCTGTTACATCGAGGGTAAAATTGATCCATGTAAAAATTTAAAAGCAGAAAATAAATATAAAAAAACCTTAAAAACACAAATTCAGGATGGCCATATCTATCTATCTATCTATCTATCAGTTAAGTCTTTAAAGAGGTATACTGAGAATGGTGTGCTTGTTTATATTTAGGTGGCTATTTGGCATGACAAGTCTGCTCTAAGTTGCTCATTTAATGTGGCTTCAACTACACTCATATTTAAGTTATTTTTTCATGTTGATGACATCATTCTGTAACTTGTGTGGCGTACATTACCGAGTAATGGGTACGGTTAAGCTAATGTTCTTTTGTACTGTGGATAAGTGATATTGTTGCCACTTGACAGCTGCTGAAAGTAACTAAAAAGTTACTCTTTTCTAACTTAGTTACTTTTGAAATCAAGTAATCAGTAAAGTAACTAAGTTACTTTTTCAGGGTAACTGTGGGAACACTGGAGGCGGGGTACACCCTTAACAGGTTGCAGGGCACATTTAGACAAACAAGCATTCACACTTACATTCACACCTACGGACAATTTACTCTTCAATTAACCTAAGAAGCATGTTTTGGAATATGGGAGGAAACCAACGTACTGGGAGAAAACCCACGCAAGCACTCGAAGATCATGTAAACGCCACACAGGGGAGGCAGAAGCTGAGATTTGAACACCCCGGACCTAAGAACTGTGAGGCAGAGATGCTAACCACTCTTGCACTGTGCTGCCAACATTGTTAACATTTAGATGTAAAACAATAAAATGTGTACTCAACCTTGTGACAGGAAAACATTTTTAGGAGGAAGAGGGAATGCAAATTCCTCTGCATAAAGACCAGACAGCTGTTTTTCTTGCATTTCTTTTGTTGATTTATCGTTGACTTAGTTACATTGTAACCTTTTTTTTTTTTTTAAACATTCTTGTAACCATTTGTACTGAGTAGCCTGGACAGATGTGTGTACCAACAGCCACATAACACCAGTTGCAACTTTTTGCGACTTTGGAAAATGTTGGTTGAGCTCTGAATTGTACTACTTCAGATGAGACTCCATAGTTGTGCTGCTGTGTAAATTATGTAACTCTTTGTACCAGAATTCAGTGAATGCAGGTGCAGGTCTCAATAAATTAGAATAAAGAAGAAAAATTATATTATTTCATTCATTCAATTCAAAAAGTAAAATTCAACAAGTAGGAAAATGCTTTTCAGTAGGCCATCCATCCATTTTCTGAACCCCTTCTCCTGACTAGGGTCGCGGGCGTGCTGGAGCCTATCCCAGCTATCATCGGGCAGGAGGCGGGGTACACCCCGAACTGGTCGCCAGCCAATCGCAGGGCACATACAAACAAACAACCATTCGCACTTACATTCACACACCTACGGTCAATTTCGAGTCTCCAATTCATGCATGTTTTTGGGATGTGGGAGGAAACCGGAGTGCCCGGAGAAAACCTGAAATCACAGAAAAACTGTGAGGCTGACGCTCTAACCAGTCGGCCACCGTGCCGCCTTCAGTAGGCCACCTAATTTGTATATTAAGAAAATTGTTGATTTGTTCTAATTTCATAAGATGGTGAATTTGTCTTGTTTTTTTTTATTTTATTATTATTTAGTGAGAAGAAAAAGTCAAAATGGCTGTTAG
Source organism: Phyllopteryx taeniolatus (assembly GCF_024500385.1). Taxonomy (NCBI): domain Eukaryota; kingdom Metazoa; phylum Chordata; class Actinopteri; order Syngnathiformes; family Syngnathidae; genus Phyllopteryx; species Phyllopteryx taeniolatus. The sequence goes on from NC_084505.1 coordinate 15,187,988, forward strand.
CTTTATAACCTGAACCTCCTATAATACTGTGTGAACAAGTAAATAAACCAGTTTAGTGTGCAATTTAGTGCCATGTTATTAGTTTGATTTACAATCCATGACATTTTGCAGTCTATTAGTGAAGCTGCTATTCAAATGGCAATATTCAACAAAATAATTTGGTATTTCCTTTCCCAGTTCGCTGTTACAGATGTGCATTTAATCTGCAAAATGATGATGCCAGTTTAAACATGCACCTCTTTGACAGACTCTTAAGGAGATAAACTCCCTTAAAGGCACGCCACTCGCCCGACCAGTGAAAAAAGATGCTGAGGCTGACTTTCGGTGGATATATTTCTTCAACCACAGTTAGTGTATGACACGATTACTTCATAGCTCAGGAGGCTTCCGTCAGTCTTTTTGTCATCATCCATTTACTGTATGTCTTGCGGTGTAGTCACTCACGGCAGTGAGTATGTGTGCACGCGTCTATATCTGTGTGTGTGTGTAGGTGTGTGTGTGTCTGTGTGAATGTGCGTGATCTATGCGGATTTGTCTATCATACACTTTATGGCTATATAGTAGCCACGGTAACACAAGCAAGTTTTCACAACTGGAGAGAGGCTAAGAATCATCTATGGACACACAGGGGTTAATCCTGTGTGTGTGTTTGTCTTTCTGTCTGTGTGTGCGTGTGCGCGTGCATGTTATAAGCTTTGCCATTGAAATGTTACATGACTGGGTTAATCCACAGAGCAAGTATGTGTCGGGTGATGGCGAGATGGTGGGGGTGGGAGGTGTTTCAGGATAAGGCTTTAAGGGCTTACACACACCGTCTCTTTCGCTGTGAGGCACAGGGCAGGCCTTATCTTCAAGCAGCACCCTAACCAGCGACACACATACGCACACAAATGTTATACTGCCGAACCTTCCCTGCGCTGGCTAGCCTCACACCACACCTAAAGTAAAATTTCCAAGTACTAACTGAAAAAAGTCCTTTGAATTTACTTATTTCAAGCATATGATTACAATGTGGTAAATTGACGTATATTATTTTATTATTTGCGAGGAGAAGAGAGGAAATCAGTTTTTTGTAATCATCTCGATGTACATGATAAAATTATGTACTTATTCTTTCAGTGTCTGTAACCAGAATATATCATGTAATGGAAAAAAATAGTTAAAAAAAAAAAATGTAAGTTGTGTTTGCTTGCCAGACTACATTGTAGAGAGTACCAGTTTCTGCAATTAACAGCTTGCGTTCTGACAAGAATTGGGAGTAAATTATGACAGCAAATCACCTTCAATGCTAAACAATCCATTCACACAAAAGATAGGTTGTCCATTCCATTAACAGCCACTTAAGTCTTCTAACTAAAACAAAACATACTTGTAATTCAACACAACCTCGAAATACATGGCCCTGGACGACCATGTTGTATCCCAGCGGGCATCATACAATTGTTTATGATATTACTTCCTATGAGTAGAACGTTTGCGCTACAATTGTTCAAAAAGGATTTGCTTCTTCCATATAACAGAATACACTTAATGGCAACAACGTTATAAACATGTGGACAATCTAATTTTTGTATATAAACAAAGATACAACTATTCATGGCGGAACAGTGGATGACTCATTAGCACATCTGCCTCACAGTTCTGAGGACCCGGGTTCAAAGACGGCCTCACCTGTGTGGAGTTTGCATGTTCTCTTCGTGGCTGCGTGGGTTTGCTTCAGTACTCCGGTTTCCTCCCACATCCCCAAAACATGTATGGTAGGTTGATTGGAAAATCTAAATTGCCCGTAGGTGTGAATGTGAATGCGAATGGTTCCACCCATCCATCCATCCATTTTATACCGCTTATCCGAGGTCGGGTCGCGGGAGCAGTAGCTTTAGCAGGGATGCCCAAACTTCCCTCTCCCCAGCCACTTCATCCAGCTCTTCCGGGGGGATCCTGAGGCGTTCCCAGGCCAGCCGAAGGACGTAGTCTCCCAGCGTGTCCTGGGTCGTCCCCGGGGTCTCCTCCCGGTGGGACATGCCCGGAACACCTCAGCAGGGAGGCGTCCGGGAGGCATCCGAATCAGATGCCCCAGCCACCTCATCTGGCTCCTCTCGATGTGGAGGAGCAGCGGCTCTAATCTGAGATCCTCCCGGATGAAAGAGTTTCTCACCCTATCTCTAAGGGAGAGCTCGGACACCCTGCGGAGGAAACTCATTTCGGCCGCGGGATCTTGTTTTTTCGGTCACGACCCACAGCTCGTGACCATAGGCAAGGGTAGGAACGAAGATTGATCGGTAAATTGAGAGCTTCGCCTTTCGGCTTAGCTCCTTCTTTACCACAACGGATCGATACAAAATCCGCATCACTGCAGACGCTGCACCGATCCGCCTGTCAATCTCCCGTTCCATTCTTCCCTCACTCATGAAGACCCCAAGATACTTGAACTCCTCCACTTGGGACAGGATCTCATCCCCGACCTAGAGAGGGTACGCCACACTTTTCCGACTGAGGACCATGGTCTCAGAGTTGGAGGTGCTGATTCTCATCCCAGCCGCTTCACACTCAGCTGCGAACTGCTCCAGTGAGAGTTGGAGGTCACAGCTTGATGAAGCCAACAGAACCACATCATCTGCACCTCGGTGACCTCAACCCCAGAGATAGGAGAGCCCACCTCAGAGAACCCAGACTTTGCTCCCTCATGGGAAGATGTGTCGGTGGAATTGAGGAGGTCTGCGAAGTATTCTCCCCACCGGCTCACAACCTCCCGAGTCGAGGTCAGCAGCGCCCCATCCCCACTATACAGAGTGTTGATGGTGCATTGCTTCCCCCTCCTGAGACGCCGGATGGTGGACCAGAAATTCCTCAAAGCCGTCCGGAAGTCTTTCTCCATGGGACCACCAGAGCTGCATTCCGCTTGGCCAGCCGGTACCCATCAGCTGCCTCAGGAGTCCCACAGACCAAAAAGGCACGATAGGACTCCATCTTCAGCTTGACGGCATCCCTCACCGTTGGTGTCCACCAACAGGTTCGGGGATTGCTGCCACGACAGGCACCGACCACCTTATGGCCACAGCTCCGGTCAGCCGCCCCAGCAATGGAGCCGCGGAACATGGTCCACACGGACTCGATGTCCCCCGCCTCCCCCGGAACATGAGCAAAGTTCTGTTGGAGGTGGGAGTTGAAACTCCTTCTGACAGGGGATTCTGCCAGACATTCCCAGCAGACCCTCACAATACGTTTGGGCCTGCCACGTCGGACCGGCATCTTCCCCCACCATCGGAGCCCACTCACCGTCAGGTGGTTATCAGTTGACAGCTCCGCCCCTCTATTCACCCGAGTGTCCAAGACATGCGGCTGCAAGTCCGATGACACGACCACAAAGTCGATCATCAAGCTGCGACCTAGTGTGTCCTGGTGCCAAGTGCACGTGTGGACACCCTTATGCTTGAACATGGTGTTCATTATGGACAAGCCGTGATGAGCACAGAAGTCCAATAACAGAACACCGCTTGGGTTCTGATCGGGGGGGCCGTTCCTCCCAATCATGCCCTTCCAGGTCTCACTGTCATTGCCCACGTGAGCATTGAAGTCCTCCAGCAGAACGATGGATTCCCTAGCACCCCCCTCCAAGGACTCCAAAAAGTGTTGCTACTCTGAACTGATGCTACAGTCAGGACCCGTCCCCCCACCCGAAGGCGGAGGGAGGCTACCCTCTCGTCCACCGGGGTGAACACCAATGTACAGATGCCGAGCCGGGGGGGCAATAAGTATATCCACACCTGCTCGGCGCCTCTCACCGTGGGCAACTCCAGAGTGGAAGAGAGTCCAACCCCTCTCGAAAGGACTTGTACCAGAGCCCAAGCTGTGTGTGGAGGCGAGTCAGACTATATCTAGTCGGAACTTCTTGACCTCACGCACCAGCTTGGGCGCCTTCACTGCCAGAGAGGTGACATTCCACGTCCCTAGAGCCAGCTTCTGTAGCCGGGGATCGGATCGCCAAGGTCCCTGCCTTCGGCCACCGCCCAGCTCGCACTGCATCTGACCCCTATGGCCCCTCCCACAGGTGGTGAGCCCATGGGAAGGGGGACCCACGTTACCCTTTCGGGCTGTGCCCGGCCGGGCTCCATGGGTGCAGCCCCAGCCACCAGACGCTCGCCTTCGAGCCTCACCTCAATGCCTGGCTCCAGAGGGGGGGCCCAGTGACCAGCGTCCGGGCAAGGGAAACCTAGATACATTAATAGTTTTCATCATAGGGGTCTTTTAGCCATGATTTGTCTGGTCCCTCACCTAGGACCTGTTTGCCATGGGTGACCCTACCAGGGGCGTGGACAAACAACTTAGTTCCTAGGATCATTGGGACACACAAACCCCTCCACCACGATAAGGTGACGGCTTCCATGAGGGGGTGCAAATGGTTGTTTGTTTATATGTGCCCTGCGACTGGCTGGCAACCAGTCCTTGTAGTTCCTGTTTTGGAGCTTGGGTGGCGCTTTACACCCTTCTCGCCCTCTCCCTCTCTATATCCCTCTTCTCTCTCTCCCTTCCCAGTAATCAGCACCACCTTGGCCACGCACCTGTTTCCAATCAGCCTTCATCATCACATGCATTTAAGCCCCCCAGATCCAGGACTCCTCTGCCGGAGTATTAACGCTCAACCATGGTACACCGGCCTTGTATTCGCACGTAAGCTATGCCATATTCACATTGTTCTGATCTCCATGCCCTTCTCGTCCTCAGTGCTCCTTCCGTGTTCCCCTCCTTGCTGACCACGCCGCCAACCCATCCACCTGCTTACGCCACCGCCTCCCGCACGTTCCCCGGCTCGACGACCCGCCATTACGCCTCAAAAGGTCCAATCCCAAATTCCTTTTCAATAAACCATTCTCCACAAACTGCTCAGCCTCCGCTTGCTTCTGGGTCCAGTTACAACGGATACCTTTGTATCGTGACAGAATACTCTTGCCATCATGCACCCAGCAACCCCGGAGGCGCTCAGACAAGCACTCACCCTCCAAGGCGCCCATATAGGAAGACAGGACAAAGTTCTCCAGGAGATCATGGAATCATTAAACACTCACGCAACAAGTTTCCCTCCTTTTGTCATGAGCTGTGCCCTGCAGTTCCTTTGTTGGAGCTTGGGTGGCGCTTTGCGCCCCTCTCACCACCTCTCTATTTTTCTCTCTCTCTCTCTCTCTTTCTCTCTCTCTCTCCCTCTCTTCACAGTAATCAGCACTACCTCGGCCGCGCACCTGTTGTCAATCAGCCTTCATCGTCACCTGGATTTAAGCTTGCCAGTTCCAAGACTCCACTGCCAGAGTATTAACGTTCACCTGTGGTACAACAGCTCTCAAGTTACACGTAAGCTATGCCAGTCCTCGCAATATTTTTGATGTTCTTGCTTGTCCTCAGTGCTCCTTCCGTGTTCCCCGCCTTGCTGACCTCTTCCACCACGCCGCCAAGCCATCCACCTGCTCAGGCCACCCCCTGCCACACATTCCCTGTCTCGACGACCCGCCAGTACGCCTCAAGGATCCATCTCCAAATCCCTTCTCAATAAACCATTCTCCACAAACTTCTTCAGCCTCCGCATGCTTCTGGGTTCGGTTAAAATTGATAACATCATATCGTGACAGAATACTCTGGCCACCATGGACCCTGCGATGTGAGAAGCGATTGGCTGACAACCAGTTCAGGGTGTACCCTACCTCCTGCCCAATGATACCTGGGATAGGCTCCAGCAATCCCGCGACTCTTGTGAGGATAAGCAGCTCAGGAAATGAATGGATGAATGGATATAACGCTATAAATAACATTACAAAGACATCAACTGTGTTAAAATGACAGTAGAAAGCATAAATATCTCATCTGACTTCGGGCGAGAGGTGGGGTACACCCTGAACTGGTAGCCAGCCAATGGCAGAGCACAGATAGACAAACAACCATTTGCACTCACATTCACACCTACAGACAATTTAGAGTCTTCAATCAACTACCTTGCATGTTTTTGGAATGTGGGAGGAAACCAGAGTACCCAGAGAAAACCCATCCAGGCATGATGAGAACATGCAAACTCCACACAGGTGAGGCCGGATTTGAACCCGGGTCCTCAGAGCTGTGAGGCAGATGTGCTAACCAGTCTTCCACTGTGCACAAACGCAGAAATAACAATGAAATCAAATGAAGGCATCAGAGAAACTTCTTCCTGCTACTTGCTTTTTCACATCGCAGCTAAATTATTACTTAGTAAAAAAAATATTTTATATGTAATACAGAGCAGTAATTCCATTGTGAAAGTACAGTATGTCTTCACGCAAACATTTCTCATGATCCTTGTAATGCTGCTTATGAAGCAATGCCCTTACGTTTGCCAATTTGATCTGCAGTTCTTGAAGACTCTCTCAGTCGCATGAGCCCCTAGTTTGCCATTCACACAACCTAGCTGCCATGGCTGGCATACAATAATTGTTTTCTTTTGCTTAAGGTGCAAGTGTAATTGAGTCCTTTGAATTTATTTCCAGCAACAAGTGGTAACGCAAACATGTGATTCGAATCACAAAAATCATTTTTAAAATGCACATAAGAAAAGAGAGGGCTTCCATTTTCCTAGTATGGAGCCTACTTAAAGTGTTTGTTGCTCAATCCTTTTTAAAATATTTTCATAATTGATTAAAGGGGGCACATCATCACTGATTAAACTCCCTGATGTGCGGTGAGTGAAGTTGACCTCTCTCTTTAATCCAATTTCTTCAAAGCACAAACAGTGGAGAAAAAGCAGATGAGAATGAACCAGAGCTGAGAGAAGTCACAGCAAAAGCATTCTGGCTTGAACGTTCCTCAGTCATGTGCTGCTGAATCAGCTGTGCGTGAGGCCACAAGGAAAAGGTCATCTTACCTCCCTCAGTGTCTAGCTGTAACATGGCCATTTTGTCACCCATAAAGTCACGTTGATTGCGATACACTGCTCAAACTCTTACACTCTGTCTTGTATTCATGCTTCTCCCTCTCTGCGATATCTCCAGTGTCCAGACTGTCAGCTCAGAGGCACTGGAGGGTGAGGAGGGGGCACTTCCACTCACTAGTCAACAGGAAATTGAACGTCTGCCTCAGTTCTGATAACAACCATGCCATTTGCCCTCCCTTAAAAACACACTTTTCTGCACTCATCTGAAGTCAGCTGACTCATCCAAAATGATTATTCTGAGTTTAGCTTTTGTGCATTAAGTATACATTTTACTTTCTTTGTTTTGGGCAACACTGTGCTTAAATACAGTACCTTGAATTATGCAGGAGGGTACTTTATTCATTGTCTCTACAGTATGTGTCCTGTGATTGACTGGAGACTAATCCAGGGTGCAGTCCACCTTTCTCCCAAAGTCAGGTAGGATAGGCTCCTACTCCCTGTGACCCCGAACAGGATAAGCAGTATAGAAAGTGGATGGATAGATAATGTTTTATTCCACAGTACAGGTGGACTTATCTTGGGATAATTAGAGAATGCCATACAGTAAAAGTGAATTTTAAGAAGAGAGAAAGCAGACACTGAGTTTGGCTGCCTGAGATCGGTTGTCTCTCCATATGATTATCCCCTGTGAATGACTGGGGATCAATCCAGTGTTCTCTGCCTTTTAGGACATCCTTACATCTCGACAGGGAAGCCCATGTTGGCTGTGACACTATCAGAGGCAGAGCAACAGTCTCTGTCTGCTCTTTGGTAGCAGCGCCCTCGTGTGGCTGCACTATACAAGTGTGTTCCAACTTCCTTTCTTTTTCTTTTTTAACTTTTTATTTCAATGACAAGTGTTCCAACCCAACGAATAGTCTCTCTCGAACTCATGCTCCGGATTTCAGGTGAACGCCAACATACGACCACAACAAGGTAAATGGCATGTGTGTCACATGTTATTGCATGCCAACAGTAATGTTATGGTTGTGATGGACTAATTACACTGACCCACCACTTCATTACGACCACCTGCACAATATAATGATATCCAATACAAAATATTCAACAAAGTTTTACAAAAATAATAATTTTCAATGTTGATTGACACTGTCAGAGGTATGACATTAATATGTTCATTACTATGGTTGGCACTGGTTGTGGTTTGTAGAGGTGTAGAACTTGACTGAATTATAATGAGAGCTGTGGTACTGGTAATGTTTTAGTTACCTCAGTTAAATGACATTGAAAATATTAGAAGTAACTGGTTGTCAGTAAGATGCACTACAGTGTCAATCAAAAATGAACATTAATATAGTTGTAAAAGCATAATATTTGAGACATGTCATTTTCATCATGGTGTGGTGGGTGGGTGTACGGCAACAACTATATTTTAATTCAAGCAAAGGAGAAAAGAAGCCAGTGTTGTATACTAACTCAATGATCATCCTTGTTATCCATCATTGTCATTATTCTCCCCTCACACTAGCAGGTGGCTTATAGCCTTTGGGAGTGTATGTGTGTGTGTGTGTGTGTGTGCGAGCGCACACGCATGTGTGTCGGAGACTCGAGTCAGCTGACAGCTGTGTGAGGGGATGTGATAGTGGCCTGATGCTGCATTCTCTGTTCTTTGGGAGCCATTTTGTCTGTCTCTGATCTCCGAGTCAGGTCTGCCCCCCACCTTCTACCACCCAGCCCCCTCCAGCCAATCACGTCAGCGCTCAGCCTTGCAGAAAACAAGAAACAGTCTGATTTCTCCCAGTCTCAACCTCCCTCCCTGACTCACTCCCCACTCCTCATGCAATCCTGCAGCCTTCATCTCCCATTTGCTCCTCATCCCTCTTACTTCTCCCTCCTCTGTCAACCTCTCCTGTTCTCTCTGACTGTATCTCAGCCCTCCTTCTAACTCTTCCTTTCACAAATCAAACCTTTCTACTCTCTCTTTCTTTTTTTCCCTTCATAATCCCCCCTCCCTCCTCTTCAGGCTCTCTTGTTGTGCAACCCGTTTCCAAACAGCTAAGCCTTTGTGCCTTTTTGTCTCTTGTCATTTCAGCCAGGCTGCAGTCTTTACTCATTTTCCTCCAATCAGGGACACCATGTGACTCCCTGCATGAGAGGGCACAGTCCCTCCACCCCTTCACTCTCTCTGTCTCTCTCCCTCCTTACCCTCTCCCCTCATCTTGCCAACAAGCCAGGCAACATACGCTAGCAATCAGGAGCGTCAAAAAGAAAAGGGGAGTAGGAAGTAAGTGTACATTTGAAAGGTGGGGGGGATACATAAAGTTGAAAAAGAAATGGGTGAGACTACAACTGTCAGGTGGGGGGTGGGGTGAGGTCGTTTAATGTAATTACCGGAGCATGTTCGAGTTTCGAGTTCAGAAACAATAACATATTCTCTCTTTCTCTTATCACAGCTTGGACCACATCCACACATTCTGCTCTAGTGTTGATGTCATCCACATGCTGGGACACATGCTGTGTGTACATCTACAAGCACGCACACACATGAGCACAAACGCTGAGCCCACACAAGAAGGAGGGGAGGACCCTTTGCTATTGAACATGGCACTGGAATGTAAACAAGACAGAAGGGGAGACAGAGAGGGGACCAACAATTGGACGACTGTTGTTTTATCATTTCTGTCATGGTTAACGTGGCATCTGGTTTGGTGAAACGAACCACCATTCATCGAGCTTTGCTGTCCTCCCTAAGTGGTAGTGTTTCATATAAATTAGGGATGGTCATTTGACTAAAGTCCTTGATTGACTGTGAGTAAAATTCACAATTAATTAGTCAAATGGCCCTGTGAATGGCATGTGACCAGTCCAGGGTGTACCCCGTCTCTCACTCCAGATTACTTACAACATGAGGACAAGCAATTAATTAATTCAAATGGATGGATGGATGAATAAATCAATTATTATTTTAGTGGGATGTGTGAATCTATCAGAATATTCTGAACTCCTGTTTTGATGCCTGTGTGTTGTATTGAGCAGAATGTTGCCATATACTGGAAGGTCTGCGTGGATGTAGCTCATAGGTGCTGTCATTTTGTTGTTCATCTCTGGACCCCAAACTAAATCAACTGTAGTAGTGCACTCCATTTTGCCTCACCCATCTTCCATCCATTTTCTATAGTGATTGTCCTTAGTAGGGTCCGAGTGAGCTGGAGCCTATCCCACCGGACTTTGGCGGAAGGCGGGATACAACCTGGATTGGTCACCTGCTAATTGCTAAACACATATCGTCAAACAACCATTCACACTCACATTTACACAAAGGACAATTTAGAGTCTTCAATTAACTAAACATGCATGTTTTTGAAATGTGTGAGTAAGCTGGAGTACCTGGCGAAAACCTACACAACCAAGAGGATTAAATTCAAACTCCACAGAGGAAGGCCAGAGCGGAGAATCGAAACCTGAATCACCTAACTGTGACGCAGACATGCTAACCACGATTACACCATGCTACTGAATAAAAAAAACATTTGTCCTTTCATCCATTTTCTATATCGCTTATATCCTGTTCTGGGTCATGGGTACCTGGAGCCTATCCCAGCTGACTTCGGGCGAAGGCCGTCTACACCGTCGAGTCAAAGCCTGACCCTCGGAACTGCGAGGCAGACATGCTACCCACTCGATCACTGTGCTGCCCGTCCTCACCGCTCAATTCTACACAATAGACAAAATTCTTGACGTGAAACTATTGCTCACATCCCTAATGAGAATTACAGATGAGCTCAAATCAAACACGGCACGGTGGGCGACTAGTTAGCACATCTGCCTCATAGTTCTGAGGACCCGGGTTCAAACCCGGCCTCGCCTGTGTGGAGTTTGCATGTCCTGCCTGCATGGGTTTTCTCAGAGTACTCCGGTTTCCTCCCACATCCCAGAAACATGCATGGTAGGTTAATTGAAAACTCTAAATTGCCCGTAGGTGTGAATGGCTGGCAACCAGTTCAGGGTGTACACCGCCTCTCGCCCAAAGATAGCTGGAATAGGCTCCAGCATGCCCGCGACCCTAGTGAGGATAAGCGGTATGGAAAATGATGGAATAAAATAAAAAGGTGTTTTTTTTGTTTTGTTTTGTTATTTACAATCACTGGATTACTTTGAGTGTGTATAACTAATAAATTGCCATGTGAATAGAAATAAAGTACATCAAGCAGATAATAGGAGGTACTAGAAAGAAATGATTTGAGACATTGGAGGGAGAAAGAAAAATGATAGCAAAAGTGGGGGCTCGCCACAGGGCAGTCCAGTCATACAGTACGTCATTTTGGAAATTTCCATGACCATGTTGATTAAGTATGCAATCTGACCGCAAGATAGCTAAGGACCCATTCTAAACAAGAGCTCCAGCCTGGACTGTGCAAGCTTATTTAACAGCTGAAGTGGTAGCACTATTTGCCTTGTGTAGTACAGGGCCTAGAGATTGGGAACACGTGCAGGTTTAATCACACAGAGGCTTAATCACACAGGCAGAATCCACATTTCTACATCTATCCCCAACAATGCTTGGCTATTTGTTGATCCATTAGGATGATAAAGTATTGTCTCTGAACTTGGCTGCCCGCTCTAAAGTGGCTGCACTTAGAGTAACTTTCCAGTTAAATACTGTAGTTTCCAAACCACCAAACATGACAGTACACTGTAACAAACTGTCCTGTAAAATAAGACTAAAATACTGGCAGCTGTGTTGCTGTGTTTTTTCTTCAGCAATTTGTTAGTGTATTTAGTGTTTCGATCCTTCTCATGATTAAAGTTTGTGGCTGGCCACGTCTCAGTCTCCTGACCATTTTAATCACTCTGGTCTGTTAGTCATGAGGGGAGAGGCGAGGCCATGTCAGGGTGATACTACTACACTATCCAATAGACTGAAAACACAGACTTCCACTCCCCCGCAGCTGAATATTGCATGACAGTACAAGTAATATATAGTAATACATTTTCAGATATGGGATTATATTTCATGTCTACGCATGCTATGAGGATTGGGACATAAATCGTGCTAACACTTAATAATATATTGCCCAAGGCACACCAGCATAGGGTTTATTTTGAGACCTTGATTCCTTTTTTTCTGTCCTACCATATGTGATTAGAGTCAATAAAAATGAGAGGAGTTATCTGCTTGCTGTCAGGCTCTCTAAACCCAAATACAACCATATGTAGCCTGCAGGGAGGCTTCAAAGACAATGGACAAATCACACACTTTCCAATATGGTACTTTAATATGACGGATACTCCTTCCATCAAGTTGATGTCTGTGACTGAACTCCCAGGTACCAAGTAGCTGTTAATTAAATATAAAACCTATTAAAATAGGTAACAAGCAATAGTTTGTATTCTCACATTGTTTTAGGCTAAAACAAAGACGGCACGAAACTTAGATGCATGGTTAAACGACATACAAACACCAGTATTCATGTGTCGCAACGTCTCTACACCATCAGGTATTCATGTACTGACCTCTTTCATGACCTCAGGAAGAAAGGAATTTTGGGTATAAAAGGGATGGACACCTGAAAGCCATTTCGAAAAGTACTACACACCAGAGAGTTGATTGATTGTTCAGACCAGGCCACTTTTTCACCACAAAACATTCAAAACAGAAATTCGAATTTTGCTCACAAAGTATAGTATAGTATTGCCATATACATAACTCCAGATAAAGAACTCAACAAACATGATTGTTTCTCACTATAAATGTGAATCAAAAGGCCCCTTTTCTACAGCTCTATACTGTATACCATCTTAACAGAATTACAGCATTTTACTATGCTAGTTGCTCCCCCAAAATGAAAAGACCTGTTCAGGCTGGTTTAGGCTGAGGAGCAGCTGGAGGCCACACATCTAAAGTGATACTGAGGTTGTTGGCATATGGATGAGAGTCATCGTCGTGATCTAATCCTGTTGTTCATACATCTTAAAATGATAGAAATGCTGCCGTCTTTATTTAACTAAGGAGTGCCAATCTTGCAATCAGTGACCTTTGACCTCCAACAACACATTCAGCTTTCTTTTTGCATTCCATCAACTCTACAGGACAGTACATGTTTACAAGACTTCATTTATGCTAACCTCAGAAGAACTCACTCAGAAATGGTTGTTATCTGCAACAACATCAGGCCGAGGCACAATGAAGGAATATTAGCGGTACCATAGCAACAGCTGTGTGTATGAGTATGTGTGTGTGTGTGTGTGTGTGTGTGCGCGCGCGTATATGTCGCAAACATCGATTCACGATCAATCTCTCAACTCTAATAACATACTGCAAAAAATTATTGAAATTAAAAGTGAAAAAGAAACAGATAAGTTTGTATTCTTTCCCTCCTCTCACACCAGCACAGAAGGCAATATCCCATGAGCCTTTGCAAAGTGAGCCCAGGGCCCCTGTTTCTCTGTGCCTCAGTCACGCCACGGCAGGAGCTGCACTCACCAACTCAAAATACATCAACAAATGATGAGGAAAAGTCAGAGCAATGGCAGCGGTGGCCGTTGTAGCCGTCATCAACGGCAAGCATGGCCACGGTGGCTACTTACCGGGACACGCGCAGCCGCCCACCGACATCTTCTCACATGTCTGGTGGGAATCCGATGAGAATGATGGTGTTGGCGGTGTTATCCCTGCTCTCTTCCTCTCCTCTTTCCTGTCTCTCACCAGTCACTGCTGCTGCTCACATGAGCGTCTGTTTTCCCTACGGTTCACACGCACACACACACACACACACATGCACACACACGCACTCGAACATACACACACAGACACACGGACGCAAAGACACACAGCCGGGGAGCAGAGAGAGATTGAGGGAGAGTGGAGAGGGAGGACGAGAGAGAGTGACAAAAAAGCAACAGAGACAGATGAGAAGAGGTTAAAAAGAGAGCTTGCACACACGCACGAACGGACCACACACACGCACGCATGCGCACACACACACACACACACACACGCACACACACACACACACACACACACACACAAGGACACAAAGGATCAGATTCTCTCAGTAGTAAGAAAGCACTGTGGATGTGTGTGTGAGTGTGTGAATGTTATATAGAGTAAGCAGAATTCAGTCCTGCCTCTGCTCTGCCCTCATCAGCCCTGCAAATTACAGCTCAGGTGGGAGGAGAGAGAGAGAGAGAGAGAGAGAGAGAGAGAACGGGAGGGAAATGAGGCCGTGTGCCATAGCGTGTATGTGTTTATATGGGGTGTGTATATAGTGCGCACGTGTGTGTAGTGTGTGTGTTTGTGTCAAAGTGACCTGAAAGATTTGAGCGAAAACAACCGTGTGATGTGAGTCCTTTCCCCCCTTGTAGAGAGTGTGCTGTTCCAATGACACACACACACACACACATAGGAAAGTGCATGCACACATGTATGATTACATGATCTTCAGGGAATCTAGTGGCGTCCAAGTGTGCATGCGCGTGTGTTTGTGTACGTGTACTGCAGCCGTCTGAGTGGCTTGTTACCATCTAGCAAAGGTCTGCTACACGGCAGGGAGGGTAGCTGGGGAGGCAAAAAGGGGGAGGATCAGGGAGGTGGGGGCGATTGACGTGCCTCAGCTCTCTCCTTTCTCTCGCTCCCTCTCAGTCATCTCTCTTTCTCGCTCTGTTAGTCTTTCTGTCTGCAGTATGTCACACAGTGTTGCTCTCTCACTTCACTCATCTTTTTTCTCTCTTACACTGCCATTTATCTCCCTCACTCGCTGGCTCTCTTTTCCCTTATTGCTTTTTTGTTCTCCCTTTCCCTCCCACTGTCTATAATCTGTCTCCTATCACTATGGCATTTCTCTCCCCCTGATATAGCTGTCAGGTTTGCATGTGTCAGAAGTACAGAACTGTTGAACCAGTTAATTATAGGACACAAAGTCAGTGCTTTACAAATTCTCCTCTATATTTTTGAATTATCAGAGTTATATAAAGGAGACAAACAAAATTAGAACACAACTGATTACTTCCAAGCAGGCATGTGCACAGACATTTTTTGAGCAGGCTAACAAAGGAAGTATTGGGAAACTATAGTGGATACAAAAGGTCACCCCTGTTCAAATGTCAGGTTTTTGTGGTATAGAAAAATGAGACCAAGATAAATCATTTTAACATTATTTGCAACAATTAGTTAACATATAACATCCATCCATCCATTTTCCATAGCGCATATCCTCACTAGGGTCGCGGGCAACCTGGAGCCTATCCCAGCCGACTCAGGACAAGAGGCGGGGTAAACCCTGAACTGGTCGCCAGCCAATCACAGAGCACATACAGTATAGACAAACAACCATTCGCACTCACATTCACACCTACGGGCAACTTAGAGTCTTCAATTAACCTACCATGCATGTTTTTGGGATGTGGGAGGAAATCGCAGTACCGGGAGAAAAACCACGCAGGCACGGGGAGAAAATGCAAACTCCACACAGGCGAGGCCGGATTTGAACCCGGATCCTCCTAGCTGTGCTAACCAGTCATCCACGTGCCGCCCTAACCTAAGACATGTATCACTTTTTTTTTTTAGAGGGGAAGTAAAAATAACTGAGATAATGTGGCTGCACATGTCCACACACCCTCTTACATGGGGATGTGGCTGTGTTCAGATTTAAGGAATCATATTCAAACATTCAAAATGGGGTCTGCATACACCTGCCACCATTTAAAGTGCCTCTCATTAACCTCAAATAAATTAAAGTGGGAGTATATCTACAATTCAACCAATGACTCATATAAATGCCCGTCAAATATCAAAACACTTTGGGTAGAACTGATGACAGACAGGGTCATTTTTAATCTTTTGAAAGATATGAATGAATAAAAAAAATGGGCTGTAGCAAAAAGGGCACTTTTTTTCCTCCCGTGCAAAAGGGCAGGGGCTTGAGCACCACTTGGGGTCGATGTCTGCACATGCCTGCTTCCAAGTTATGATTAGTTGAGAGATGATTGATGGGTGAGAAAAGCGCTTTCTACTGCATCAAACTTTTCTTAACCAACGCAGTAAAATGGCAACAAAAGTAAGGTGGACAATTATAATCCCCCCAAAAAAGAAACAGGTGACATACAAAGACACACACACAAACACGTGTGCATGCACACACGAACAAAACACACACACACACATACACACACAAACATTAAAATGCACACATACACCTTAAATACCCAGCTGTGAGTATTTGGAAGTTAGAGAGCTGTTTATCAGAATCAGAATCATCTTTATTTTGCCAAGTATGTCAAAAACACACAAGGAATTTGCCTCCAGTAGTTGGAGCCGCTCCAGTTCGACAACAGACAGTCAATTGACAGAGAATGCTTTTGAGACATAAAGACATTGAGAAAAACAGTCACTGAGCAATAAAAGGTTGCTAGTAATCTGGTAATGCCGGTACAATTATTATTATTTTTTTTGTGATAATTGTGCAAAAAGATGCAGAGTGCTCTAGCAATGAGAGCAGTTTGAATGACTAATATAGCAATAGTCCAGCGCAATGACCATTGTGCAAAGGGCGCCGAGACTTCAAGAAATGTATGCAGTTTAAAGTGACTAGTAGTGCGATAATCTGGGTCAATGTCGATTTTGCAAATGTTTCAGATACTACTCAGTCGATTGTGCAAATGGTGCAGATCCTATTCAGGCACATGAGTGGCCAGTATTGGTCAACAACAGATATGCAAATAGTGCAGCGTGGCGAGACTACTACAGTGAGTGCACGAGAAATATAGAATTGGCCCGACAGAAATGTGACAACAAACTCAAGACCAAAAAATTGGCAGCATGTTGCAATGGAATTGTAAGTTAACTGTTTAAGAAGTTAATGGCAAGAGGGAATAAGCTGTTGGAATGTCTGCTAGTTTTAGTTTGTATTGTTCGGTAGTGCTTACCTGAGGGAAGGAGCTGGAAAAGCTGGTGTCCAGCATGTGGAGGGAGCAAGAGGATTTTGCATGCTCTTGTCTTAGTTCAGCATGCAAGTCCTCAAGGGTGGGTAGTGGGGTACCGACAATCTTTTCAGCAGTTTTGATTGTACGTTGCAGTCGGAGTTTGTCCTTTTTTGTATGTGTTCATTATTGTGGTTGTAGTGGGATTGTACTACTTAGAAATATTTCCATGAATTTTCCTCTCTCAATCGCAAATAAGGTAGGCCAAATATGAGAAATACATTTGTATTTTATGCAGAGCATTATCATCATAGAGGAAAATTTTTTACACAGCTTTTGCATTGGACAACAGTAGATTGTGCACGTGTACCTAATGATGTGACCTGTGAGTGCATACTCCACACGTCAAGAAAGGAGGTCACATATCTAGGCAGCATTATCATCATTGTCCACTGTTTGCTTCCAAAATGGTATCACAGAGTTGTGTTGAAACAGGTTTTCGCTTTACATGCAAAAAAAGAATGTAAGTCTGCATAGATCACCTCCCCCATGCTTTTTCTTTTTTTAAGACACTTGCTCTTTGTCTCCCTCACTCTCATCCTCACCCTAGTCTCATTAGGCAGTATCTCGTTTTGTGGAGGGGAGTGTTAAGCCAATCAGAGAGGGGAAGAAAGAGCACAGGAAGGAGGGAGATGGAGAGGGGAAAGACAGAGAGGTTACAGGAGGGAGAGGGCAGAGATGCAGTGAGCGAGAGACGGAGGAAATGCAAGGGTGAGGGAGGGAGAATAAATAGCTCTAGCACACTCGTCCCCCATTACCCCAGGAGGGCACTGTCGCCATGGCAATGTGGCAGAAAAAGGATAGCACAAGCATGATCAGCTTCTCAGACCACATACACAAACATTTGCCAGTAAAAAACACTTCCCAAAACACTTTTGACAAGTTCATAGAATCTTATGTACCAGACCGAGAGCAGCTGCTCTACCAACATTACTTATATACAAACGCATCAAACCACATCCTAAAATTTGCTGATGAACAGTCAAAGCACCCGTAATGATGCCACTGAAAGTGTAAAAGACAAAGTAAGCAGAAAGCAAGAGGGAGGAAAAAAGGACTACAGAGAATACAATGACAAAGGAGAAGAGAAGAGAAGAGAAGCGAAACAGTTGCCAAACAAACCTGCTAACATATGTACTGTTATATCATTTCAGTTACAGAAAGACTTCAAAAGTCTGTGAAGTGAGATTATGGCTTTTATTTTTGTCCTTGTGCTTTTGCATGTTGTGTTTTACAAATGTACATTCAGTTTAAGGGTGCACTGATACTGCACTCTTATGTAATCTAAAATGTGCATCTTGTTTCTTTTGACTCATCAGGCTTCTGTCACCATGCTGTGTTTGTGTGCACCTGTGAACCCAATTCTTGCAGGAGTGGATCTGTCTCTTCTGTTGTTCCGTAGACACAATCCCCTCCAGTCTTTTCACCATTTCTGTCTGCATCATTTCTTATTCTTTCTTTCCCTATTAACCAAGCCCCTTTCAGTTGTTTTCAACAGATGTTCTCTGCGCCATGCGGGAGGGCATTCCTCTTCTCCGCTATGAAAGCAAAGAGACTTGAAGCAAAGAGTCCAATGAGGACAGCAGAGGCACAACTCCTGCACAAAATAATGCTTGTGTATCCTGCTCTCCCCGCAGAGAAGGTGTTAAGTTAAAGATCAGAGTGCTTTTGCAGGTCACTGAAGTGCACACACATATACTGTATTTCATGAAGTAATCGAGGGGAGAAAAAAACATACTGAACAGAAGATACAGAGGGAGTGTAACACAGGCGGCAACATGACTCAAAAGACCTCACAGGTTCTTCAAACAAGCTCAGAGGTAGTCCTTCGAGGTCAAGAGTGAGGAGTTGAGAAACATGATGTGAAATAGGCTTTTATCCATTTTGCTTGTTCCCAAAGCTGTAACTCTTTGGGAAAGTGTCCATTTGTGAGTGTGTATTTTATTGGCGATCAAAAACACAGGTCCCAGTGGGACGACTATGTGACTGTGGGTGTATGCGTTGATGTGGATGTTTGGTGTTGAATGCTGCAGTAAGGTGACCCACTTACACAAAATTCCCCCTCCTCAACACAAGTCTCCACACACTCCTAAACATACTCATACTGCACCCGCAGGAGATTGACGGCGGCTTTGCCCCCATTTCAGACAGTAATGTTTTTCAAGACGTGTGGCGTATGTGTGTGTGTGCGCGGGGAGGTATTGCGTGTGATCTCAGAGCTGGAGGAGTAACAGTAGCAGAAGAATGTAGGGGTTTAAATGACAAAACAATAGTAAACAAAACAAAAACATACCCCAAAAAAATGATACACTTCCAAAGACCTTCTGCATATGCCTGAATTCGGTCATTAAGTTTTCAACAGTATTCATTTAAACATAAGGGGGGGGGGGGAATACAAAAATAAATACATTTTTAAATCTGGATCTGCACCAAATTTGAATGGCTGCTTACTTTACGTCAGGGGCGAGTCTAGGTCAAGTATTTTGGGGGGCTGAGCCCATGACCTAATTTTGGAAAGTACCCTTCTGAAATTTGATTGAACTTTTTAGACCTTGAAAAAGACCATTTGGTGGATGCATAATAAAAATATTAATAATAATGTATCTATTCATCTATTTATTCAATACATTATAAATGTCTGGTTTATTGACAGAAAATCACAAACCTTTTGTAACAGTATGACTACAATGAGTAGTTCATCTTAGAGGAAAGGAATATTAAAAACATTTTGGCTAGTCTCTAGCGCTATTAAAAAAAGAAATAATTTGTTTCTAAGGTCACCTTTTGATTTGAGTAATTTCTGTTGGAAATGTAGTATATACAGTATAAAAACTACAAAAAAAAGAAACAAAGACAAACTCTTTATCATACAATAATATATATTTTTTTTTTGTTTCTCGCCTGCACCTGGCTGACTTCTTTTTAAAAAATAGCGTATGTCCAGCGATTGAAAAGCAGACATTTGTAAACTGTGTTTCATTAGGGGTCCTGTCGTAAACTAGCATTTAATTAGATTTAGCACATGTAGTTATCTGAATCAGAATCATCTTTATTTTGCCATGTATGTCAAAAACACACAAGGAATTTGTCTCCGGTAGTTGGAGCCGCTCTTGTACGACAACAGACAGTCAATTGACAGAGAATACTTTGGAGACATAAAGACAATAACAGTCACTGAGCAATTAAAGGTTGCTAATAATCTGGTAATGCCGGTACAATTTTATTTTTTATTTTTGGCAATTCTCCAAAAAGATGCAGAGTTCTCTAGCAATGAGAGAAGTTTAAATAATTAACCAGAGCAATAGTCCGGTGCAATGATCATTGTGCAAAGGGCACCGAGACTTCATGAAATGTATGCAATGGCAATGAAAGCGACCTGATACCGCCAGCGTTTTTTTTGTATTTATTTTTTTTTACTGAAAATAAACACCCGCACCGCAAAAACTCAACATCTTAAAAAAATAAGACTCATCACCTTGTTTTTAGACAATTTTCACTTGTTTCAATCTCATTTCTACTTGAAATAAGTAGACAAAAAGTTCGCCAGGGAAGTATGGTTTTTTTTACTCCACTGGCAATTTTATTATTTTATTTTATTTATTTATTTTTTGTGTGATGCATCTAATTTTAATTAGTTTTGACTAGAAATAAAATATTATTGGTAAGATTTTTAGTTTTTGCAGACCATACTTTAAAAAACCACACGTATGAACACGCCCTATCTTGGCATAAGATACTTCACAGAGACATTTAATAGCGTATTAGATACACAGGGCAAAAACTCTTTGCTATTCAATTAGCTAGCGATAGCTCTAAGTGCCTAATTCTCTCATTAGCCCCTGCCGAGTCAGTGCCGACACATAACATACAGGAGGAGGCATTGAAGCATCGCCGTGTGGTCAACTGTCATTTCATAGATTGCATCAGGGTTGTAAACCAAGCATTACCTGGCCATTAGCATTAACACGGCTGGGAATGTGTATAGCGGTTCTAACCAAAGATATGAAGATTATACGCCAGCGCGCTGTCGCAGCCCGGCTAGCTAATGTGCCTGCGTGGCGGCCATGTTCCCTTCAAATGCATGGACATTGAAATTAAGTCATAAC
The DNA here is from genome assembly GCF_024500385.1 of Phyllopteryx taeniolatus. NCBI lineage: Eukaryota > Metazoa > Chordata > Actinopteri > Syngnathiformes > Syngnathidae > Phyllopteryx > Phyllopteryx taeniolatus. The sequence continues at coordinate 15,208,958 of NC_084505.1, forward strand.
TTGCTCATTTCTCAACCGGTCTACTTTTTTGTCAATGTCAAGGCATGCGCTATCTCCACATAAATGTTTTTCTAAAATAAATAAATGAAATATTTTTTTTGAGGACATAAAGGCGGCACGGTAGACGACTGATTAGCACGTCTGCCTCGCAGTTCTGAGAACCGGGGTTCAAATCTCAGCCCAGCCTGGTTGGAGTTTGCATGTTCGCCCCGTGCCTACGTGGGTTTTCTCCGGGTACTCCAGTTTCCTCCCACTTCCCAAAAAACATGCTTGGTAGGTTGATTGAAGACTCAAAATTGTCCCTGGGTATGAATGTGGGTGCGAATGGTTGTTAATGTGCCCTGCAATTGGCTGGCGGCCAGTTCAGAGTGTACCACGCCTCTCGCCCAAAGATAGCTGGGATAGGCTCCATCATGCCCGCGACCCTAGTGGGGATAAGCGGTAAAGAAAATGGATGGATGGACAAATTCATAGAGTGGGCTAAGGCAAGGCTTGAGCCCACCCAAAATAGGGCTGACCTCGCCAATGCTTGACATATTTAAATAAGATTGTTATGTTATGTAGTTTTTCTGTTATTCTCAACAAACAGCAATCCATCCATGCAACCATCCATTTTCTACCGCTTATCAGAGGTCGGGTCGTGGAGGCAGTAGCTTTAGCAGGGATGCCCAGACTTTAGCAGGGACGCCCAGACTTTAGCAGTGACGCCCAGACTTCCCTCTCTCCTGGGTTGTCCCCGGGGTCTCCTTCCGGTGGGACGTGCCCGTAACACTTCACCGGGGAGGTGTCAGGGAGGCATCCGAATCAGATGCCCCAGCCACCTCATCTGGCTCCTGTCGATGTGGAGGAGCAGCGGCTATACTCTGAGATCCTCCCGGAAGACCGAGCTTCTCACCCTATCTCTAAGGGAGAGCCCGGACACCCTGCAGAGGAAACTCATTTCGGTTGCTTGCCCTTCCCATGGGCTCACCACCTGTGGGAGGGGCCATAGGGGTCGGGTGCAGTGTGAGCTGGGCGGTGGCCGAAGGCAGGGACCTTGGCGATCCGATCCCCTGCTACAGAAGCTGGCTCTAGGTACGTGGAATGTCACAAACAGCAATGAAATCTTGAATTCCATGGTGAAGTAATGACTAGAATACAACAAGCTCTCCATCAGTACACAGTATGAGGAAGCGTGTACACAAGGTTTTACAAGTGGTTCATGTGACTATATTTCATTTCCTATTAATCTTCCACAGACATTGACTCTGTAAACCGGCATGACATTCAGAAGAAAGGTCACCCCCTTGCTGGTATGCAAGAGATAACAGGCCAGACACATGCATCGTCCTCTATGAAAAACAGGGAGATAACACAAGACAACCGCACAAGAATAAAGAGCAAATGAACCTCGATTCGTTAAACAATCTATTCACTATCTGATTTGTATTTTCTGTGGATAGTTGGCTACAGGACAATCAGCTCATGAACAAATCCACAACTTTTGAGAGGTAATAGAGAGCGCTGCCGGCAGAACGTAAGGTGATATGCACAGTACTACCATCCAGTGGGGAAACTAAGAAGCACCTCATATTAGAAGTACTGTACTGTAGAGCGTTCCTGAATGGCAATGCACTGTATCGTTCATTGGCAAAGATATATTGTCATGTTAGAGGGGATAATTCTAAATTTTTCTTTGGAGCTTTATGATTGAAAAAACTTTGCCCATGGGTATTGTGTTTTATTGCTGATTTGTCTCACCTACAGTATACCACCCATGACCTGCTTCTATTGTTTTATTTCCTCATAAATTTAAGTGTACGTACTGTATTCAGGTTATTCAAATCTTTTGTCCAACTCAATGAGCAGTATATTCATGCAATGACAATGACATGAGGTGTCGTGCTTGCCACATTCCTGAAAAGAACACTTCTACAACATGTTGAATATGTTGGGTCTTCCAGATAGCAACATTTTGGTTAAAATACACGCATTGCGTTATTAAGAATTATTAAGAAGTCTAGGAACGACATAGCAAAAAAAAAAAAGGTCCACAGAACATGTACTTATTCTGCCTTGCTCTTACGAATGGACTGTTTACTATTCACAGCAAGAGGGACTAAGAGCAAAATAAACCATCTCATCTTTCTCTGACTAAAATATGGATTTTAATCCATCCATTTTCTATACCGCTTATACTAATTTGGGTTGCAGGTGAGGCTGTCCCAGCTGGCTTTGAGGGAGAAGTGGGCTACAACCTGAGCTGGTCGCCTGCCAATCGCTGGACACAAACAGGCAACCAAGAATTAACACTCACATTCATCTATGAACAGACATTAAGAATGTTAGAGAGCAACTAAAGTCATTTTTTGTGTTTGGTTTCTAAATACATTAAATATGTTTGAAGTGCTGAAAACGTGCAAAGGCTGAGAACAATACAGTCCTGAATTGTTGAGCTATATCTTAAAACTGTTTTTCCACCACCTCAGTTGTCCTGATTTGTTGGGCGATGTCAGAACGCGAGGAAAAGGAGGGGGGGGGGGGGGGGGGGGAAATCCTCCAGGGGGACTCTAGTCCATCACACTGCTGTGGCCGCAAATGGCGCACCCTTCGGCGTCCACAGCAGCATTATGAACGGCCTGCTGAACTTCAATTTAAGTCTGTGCAAGTAGCTTTCAATTGTTCTGGTCACAAACACACATTGTGCAAGCAGATACATAATATACTTATATAATTAATAATATAATAATATTAATATATATAATTGTTTAGGGCTGTTAAAGCGTTAACTCATGATTAATCATCCAAAAAATTCTTGCATTATCATGCATTAACTCAGATTAATCACTCAATTTATTTTGAACACACACGCTTCTATACCTTAACTGGGGATGGATATCTGAAATGCGATGCAGGTTCAGGGTCAGGTCAATGCTTACAGCAGTGCAAAGATAAGTGAGGAGACAGACTGGTGTGCTCATCGGCAAAGTTTGCTTTAAAAGTCAACACAATGGAACTTTTGAAAAAAAAAAAAAAAGGTAATTTGCATATAGTGCAGTGCTAAACTCTTAAAGTTTAAAATACTGCCACAAAGCAAAATATGGAACTATGTGTGCTATATTTGACGCTTGTGATTAAACGTGATTAATCAAAATTCAAGTGTGATTAATCTGATTTTAAACAAATTAATCGATTGACGGCGGCACGGTCGCCAATTTATTAGCACATCTGCCTCACAGTTCTGAGGATCCGGGTTCAAATCCGGCCTCGCCTGTGTGGAGTTTGCATGTTCTCCCTGTGCCCGTTTTCTCCGGCTAATCCGGTTTCCTCCCATATCCCAAAAACATGTGTGGTAGGTTGATTGGAGACGCTAAATCGCCTGTACTTGTGAATGTGAGTGCAAATGATTATTTGTTTATATGTGCCCTGTGATTGGCTGGCGACCAGTTCAGGGTGTACACTGACTTAAATGACATTCTGAAATTGGCTGCTGATATCGATGCACTTGTGAAGGCTAAAAGATGCATTATCTTAGGTGCAAAATAAGGCTACTTAATGAAAAAATGCTGTGTCACCTTTGCACTACAATTCTGTAAAAATAAATACCTCCTGTAAAAAAATTTTAAGACATTAAATATTGAAAAATGTCAGTTAACAGCTTCGGTTCAAAAAAAGGATGGTTTCGTGGAAACTTTTTGTTTTCATGCAATGTCACCACTATAAACTGTACATATCAGTATATAGATCCACTTTGATCTGTAAGTTGCACCACGTCTAAATGAAAATAAAATCATAATACGCACTGTTGAAATTGCAATCGTTTTTGTTAAGGCATTTCAGATTGCTCATCTGATTTGCAACGAGATAATAATAACTGTGACTATTTTCCGAATATACTTGTAATTATTTGCTCCCAGAAAAATTGACAATTTTTGAATAGTTCTCATTTATAGCTTATTAAGCCACGAATATACTGGTCCGATCCACTTGAGTTCATATTGGAGTGAATGTGGCCCGCAAACGAAAACGAGTTTGGCACCCCAGATTGGAAATACATGTACTGAAACTGTGATATCGTCAATTGAACGGTAGATGTCGATTTGGTGCAATCAAAACAACATGTATTAGAAGCTAATGGTGAAGTTAACGTTGCTAACCAAGATGCAAGTCTACCAACTACTAACATACGTTATCACGTCGCGTCGACATAATTTGAAAGAAATAACGTTTCGTACTTATGAGTGTAAAAGAGATAATAATACATCACCGACCTAGGATCAGATTGCTAGCGTTCTCCGGGTTTTCTGTGAGAGGCACACTGGTCCCAAGTCAGCCGCTCTGCTCGCGCGCTGCCGGTGACCACGTGTCCTGCCAACGAGTGGACCATGTGGAGCAGCAAGATGGCGGCGCAGTGGAGAACCATAGACGGGGATTTAAATGCCGGCAACGTGGACTTTTTGAGCACCGGAAGCCCTTGCCAGGTACCGCTCGCACCGGTTAAGGTACAATGACATTCAAATAGGACAACGGAGACTTTTCGGCGTCGTGGTGGTGGGTGTTTGCCCGGCACATGCGCGCATGGCGACACGTGCCTTCGACGTGCTTGGCGGCATGGTGGAAGGAGGCTAGCCAGCAAGTGTTAGCTGGACCTCGACCACGCTTCTTGGCCTTCAAAAGCACGGAAACTCATATCTGACGTCTACAATTAACACTTAGGGTATTCCAGTCGTTTCTCCTGTTACTGAAAGAAGGAATGGAGTGTTGAAAGCGAAGTACAAGATTTACCGGCTGCATTCTTCATTCGACTCAGTGTTGCCGTTCGTCTTTTAACACAAGAGATTGGCTGGTCTCAAAAGACATTTGATGTCATTTTTGACAATGTGTATATGTTTAATTTTGACCCCCTTTCACTTTAATGCGTCGTGTCTCAATGTGTACCTTTATATATACACTTGTACGTAGAAACCTTTATAATACTAATTATCTTTAGCAATAGTTTTGACCATAAAGTTTAATTTTTAGCCCTGTTCAAACGTGATGTAACAAAAACGAAGAAGAAGAAACTCTTCCGGATCTGTTGAGCCGATTTTTCCCAGAATGTTTCCAAAGGGACCCAAGGTTGTAAAATGGTGATGGCATCAATTGGAAAATATTATTTGCAATCTGTTTTTGTTTTTATCAACGGCCTCTTCCTTGTTCCTCAGTCACGTTGCTTTTACATGCGTTACATACATTTATCAATAGGGACCGAGCCCTTCTGCGAGTGGTGGGGAGGAAAAATTGCAAGTTATTGACACCCCCTTCAAAATGTTGATAATTGCTTATATTGATAGTTTAAACCATAATATACTACAGGCTATGATCCCAAAACATAATATAATTTCAAACTAATTTTACAACATTACCCTTAAAAATACTTAGTGATGTTTTAATTTTGAGAGCACAAAAAACAGAGAGCACAAAAACACAATTAGGTGAGTTTTTGAGCAAATAGCTGAGGATACGTTTCACACAAAAACTGTGAATAGTGAACTGCAACTAGGCGGGCACTCACTCGACTGCTTTTATAGTGTATAGTGTTCTGGAGATGTACAACACCCTCCCCAAACTATATGTCTGTCGTAGTGCAGAGAAGACTGACGTGTGAGTGGTTGCACGGTGCTGAATGGCATCAAGAATGATGGAAAATACAATGAAGAAGAAAGCGTAATAAAGGAAGCATTGTACAAAATTGGAAAGGAGCTGTGAAAACCCGTAAACCGTACGTGCTGATGAAATGAATGCAATGAGACTGAGACAAACTCAAGAGTAAAGACAGTAATACAGAGAGAAAAGTTGTGCTCCATGCAAGAAAGACTGCTTCTACAGGCAACATCACTTAACAGCTGATCAAATACATGAATAAAACCGGAGTTTAGATTTCTGCCATAAAATGCGCCACAATCCTGTCCAGTGGGTGTCAGAAATGCACATATTAGTTGCATGTCAGCTGATGAAATAACCCAGAAGAAGAAGAAATAATAGAAGTTGGCTAACTGTTGGCTTATCTTTATGTTCAAACTCTTCTCCTTGAAGTTTTTATTGTGGTGAAACGTTTTGGAGACACGTTCTCCGAACACTCAACACAGCCAGTTGCTCCTCTATTTCTGTCCGGCAACAATGCAAGCTTCAGGTCACTTCCTAAGTCGCTATTGTTCAATTTCATATGACATCACACAGTCCGAACTTGGCGTTGACATACTGTAAGAATTTGCGATTTAGAAATATTGAACAGGTTTAACATTGTTTGATTGTTGGGCCTCGAGTGTTTACCAGAAAGGAAAAAAATTACAACACATCCCACACTACAGGGTATTCAGTCAGGATAGTCTTTTAAAGACAGAGACATCAGTATATGTACACCCCACTTAGTTGTGTTTGAATCATTGCTAGTGTATAACATGACAGCTTTATTTCAAGTGTGTTCAGTTTGCTACATTCATATTTTTGTCCATATCTGTGCAGATTGGCCCATCTCGGGGTGACAATTGTGGAGAGGACATGGACACGCAGTCCTGTGTGGAACACTCCATTTTGGCAATTTTTGAGGATTCCGCCGTTTCATCAGAGGTCAGAGTTCAAGCCAGGACTGGCAGAAGCTCTGAGTAATGGGCTTGTGTTTGTGTTCATACGCACTGGCTGAGAATGAGTGGGACAAAATTGATTTTTTTACTCGTTTTGTTACAGGACACAAGGCAAGCAGAGGAAGAGAGCGATACCTTGCTCTCTGCACTGACTCAGATGTTAGAATGTGTGGAGGATGATGTCAGCAGCAATCTTTCTCCCTTTGACACCCTGCCAGACACCAAGCTCCTCAACTATCAGGAGTTTGGCAACAGCATGACAACAGTAAGTGCAACTAACTATTATTTTCATTTGTTCCATTGTCAATTAATTTTATCAACCAATAATTGCCCCTCCAAAACTGACACTTGAAGCTAATCGCTGCGTGGTGGAGAATAAGTAGAATGGCATGATTCTCTTTTTAGCCTCCGACTGGCATATTTATTGTGCATTCACATCAACACTGCGTGCTGTGCTCTCTGCTTGATCTGTGACCTCGTCACATCACGTACAGGACGTTTAGCGTTTAGTACCGTACTATATCTATGTGTGTGTATGTATATATATATATATATATATATATATATATGTGTGTGTGTATATATATGTATATATATATGTATATATATATATGTATATATATATATGTATATATATGTATACATGTATATATATGTATATATATATATATATGTATACATGTATATATGTATATATATATATATATATGTATACATATATATATGTATACATGTATATATATGTATATATATATGTATACATGTATATATATGTATATATATATATATGTGTATATATATGTATATATATGTATATATATATATATATATATGTATATATATATATGTATATATATATATATATATGTATATATATATATATATATATATATATATATGTATATATATGTATATATATATATATGTATATATATATATATATATGCGTATATATATATATATATGTGTGTATATATATATATACGTGTGTATATATATATATATATATATATATATACACACGTATATATATATACACGTGTATATATATATATATATATATATATATATATGTGTATATATATACGTGTGTATATATATATATGTATATATATACGTGTGTATATATATATATATATATATATATATACGTGTATATATATATATATATATATATATATATATATATATATATATATACACACACACATATATATATATACATGTGTGGATATATATGTAGACTTTTTTTTTTAACTATCTGTGCAGCTAGGTACCACCAGGCCGTGGACCAGTGCCAGGCCGCGGGCTGGTGGTTGGGGACCAACGCTGTAATTATGGCTTTACAACTGCTGGTATGGTGATTGACTATAGTGCAATCTCACTCCTGTCCAAATATATGTCATGTCACTGCAGTAAAAACAAGACTCCATCATAAATTGATGATCCATGTTACCGTATGGTAAAAAACATTTTTATAGACGTCTCAATTTACAGGTGCATCGTCCATTTAAACAAATAAAAGTCTCTTGGCCAAATAAACAGAACCACTTTGTTAATGTAATTACCTTTACTAAATTGGCTAAGGAAGAACCTTTTCAGTTTTAGTGCGGACTCAGGAATTATTAGAAAAAGAGAAAAACATTCAGTTACAACCATAGTCAGACTTGAGCTTAGTCAGACTTGAGATTTCGCTTGTGCAGTGTCAAAACATCTGTTGTCTCTTCTGTCTTTCTCTCTCTTTAGGATGAAGTCGCCTTTGCCACTAAACTTAGACCAAGAGCCAAGAATGACGCAGGAAAAGAAGACAAGAGCAAAGTAGCCAGACTTCACCCGGTGTTCCGACAAGAAAGTCAGACATTGTTTCAAGGCACAAAAAAGAAAGCAGATACTGAAGTTGATGTCTTCACTTCCTCTTCTCTGGTTAACCTAGTGAAACTCATGCACCCATATTGCCTTAAGATGCGTGTGGAGGAGGAGGGGAGGGGCCACCGAAGCAGAAATGGACTATCACCATTACCCTGGAACAAACTAGAAAAAAACCGCACAATATTCTCCCAGGGAGAAGTATGGAAGTATGAGAAGCCAACTGGAGATAGTGACGAAGATATAAATGTTGTATCTGATGATAATGATACACCCCTGAAAGGGACAGAGGAGGACAAAGAGAGGGTTGCAAAAAAGGGTAGGGGCACACTGCTAAAAAGTGCACTGCTCACTGGCAAATCATCCAGAGGTCTGTTCTCCAGGGAAAAGAAAAGAGTCAGCTTTGGCCCTGTTCAAGTGGCTTCATTTGAGCTGTCTATGGAATTATTCAACGAGAAAAATCTCCCCAGCGTAGCCTCTGCAGATACACCCGAAGGTCCAGCTAGTCCAGCACTTGTAGCCCCAGCAGCAGCATCTAAATCAGCAGACATTGATAACAAGGCTGAGGAGCCACTGCCAAAATGTAAAGCCAAATCACTCAGCCTCCAAGAGTATAGACAGCTGCGACAGAAAAGGCAGCTTCTGGTGGAGAAAAAGCGGAACAACACCACCAAGTGGCCTTCTGTTCCCCAGCCCCCCAAAGAACTGACCCCCATTATCTGTTCACATGGGCAAAGACAAACTCTCTGTGCGATAAAGTCTTCACCCCATCACACAGAACAGTCCAGAATCAGTACATATCCACCCCAAAGAGCTACTTGTCATCATCCTCCCCGACCAGTAGAGAAGATGCCATTGTTTGCTGGTAAGCATCACAGATTCAAATATCTTCAAACTGAATCAAAAAGCACCTCATCTGATGGTCCTAAGTCCAATGATGAGCACACTGACGCCCCTGTTAATGGAGCTGCAAGCAGGAAAAATCCATTAAAGAATCAGGCACTTCTCAGCACTGATCCCCCAAACCCTGTCCTCATTCGCCTGCCTGTTAGCCAGACACCTGCCCCATCAGATTCTCACTCTCCACCAGTGTCCACTGTTGAGCTTTCAGTTGCAGCATCACAAATACAATTGTCCACTGAGGAACCTCAGCCAAGTTGGCAAGTGGAGAGCCAATGTCCGGTCACACCTCAAACAAGTTCAGAATGCAGGAAACCACAAAACCTCATGCTAGAGCCAAATATGTCTCATTCACTAAGTCTAGGTCCTGTCACGTGTGACCAAGGTCAGCCAGTCAGTGAAGCGTTACCGGAGGATCCCCTAAGATCTTCTCCTCCCAAGAAACCACAACCATCACTTCAACATACCTGTCACGAACAAAGTGCTGCAGCTGAGTCAGGTACAGACCAAACACACGCAAGATTATTATTATTATAAATTATTATTTGTAAAACGCAGAAATGAGATTGTCGATATCGACTTCATTAACTTCTGTTTGTTCTGCTTCAGGGATTGAAGCCTCTGATCTTACAAGCTTGTTAGAGCAGTTTGAAGAGAAACAAGGTGATTCATCGGCATATAATGTTTTCTTTGTTCTAGTACATGTAAAGATATTTTGTCATTTTGGTTTTCCTTGTGTAATTTTACTGGCTGACATGGCGATATGGCTAATTCAGAGGCAAAGCTATCCAGCATATGCCTCAAAATGTCCAACAATTTGAAGCGCTGGCCACTATGGAAATAGTATTAGCAAGAGTGAAATCCATTCACATATTTGTCCATATCCAGTATCACGTTTACACTTTGGCAGACATCTGTGCCTCCCATGTGGTTATCTCGCTACTAAACTCACTTAACTCATAGTGACAATACACAAAACACTCAACTTTGAAAGCAACCATGTTAGAAATACAGCAAAACATATTTTTTTTGTATTGACTCTCATCCACACACACATAGAGTTTAATGTATGATATTGTATTGTGCGGCACGGTGGACGACTGGTTAGAGCGTCTGCCTCACAGTTCTGAGGACCGGGGTTCAATCCCCGCCCCGCCTGTGTGGAGTTTGCATGTTCTCCCCGTGCCTGCGGGGGTTTTCTCCGGGCACTCCGGTTTCCTCCCACATTACAAAAACATGCATGGTAGGTTAATTGAGAACTCTAAATTGCCCGTAGGTGTGAATGTGAGTGCAAATGGTTGTTTGTTTATATGTGACCTGCGATTGGCTGGCAACCAGTTCAGGGTGTACCCCGCCTCCTGCCTGATGATAGCTGGGATAGGCTCCAGCACGCCCGCGACCCTAGTGAGGAGAAGCGGCTCAGAAAATGGATGGATGGATGGATGGATGGATATTGTATTGTTTTTGTTCTTCAGCCAGAACTCTGGAAGATTAACAAGCACATTTGCCATAAAAAAGATATTGCATAACCTGTGAGCAGTACTCATAGTAATAGCCCCAAATTGTGAACTCACTCAATATATAATGTGAATTGTGCACCCATTACCTATTGTTGTTGTCTTCCATTCAGCTAAAGAGGAAGAGGAGGCTGAGCCAGCGTCCGTTTCAAATGCTTTACCCTCAATTCTGCACGAAGAAATGGAAAGGACCTCCACGCTATTAGAGACCTCCACTAAGGAACAAGAACCTGTCAGAACTTTGTACTCAGTCACGCCAAAAAGCACCATAAATGATCTGGAGCGCAGAAGAAAATCGGAACACGTCACTCCAGAGCCTCTCAGCACTGAAGTCATCCTCGACACTGAAGTCAATGTAAGACGGAAAACACTGCCATCTAAGGGCATTCAGATCATTGATCCACGCCCTTTGCCATCCAGGAGGGCAAACGCTTCAGAGCTCGCTGCATCTCCTCACATGTGTTCGTCGGTATCCGTAGATCACGATTACTGCCTGCCTGTGGATTATTTGCATACAAGAGCCCCTTCTTCTCTTCTCAAGAATACTTGTGAAGTCGAGGAGGCCTCTGTAAGGAAAAGTGAGTCTCTCATCAGAGCTGAAGAGAAATACCAGTCAGCCTCGTCCACATACACAGATCTGGCTCCTTCATCTACCCCACTTACACCTCCACCCAGCCCTCCAAGCAGAGGACGAGAGAAGAGGAGATACACAAGAAGAACCCCCCTCTCGGACAGCTCTTGTTCGTCTTCATCTTCCTCCAGCTCTGCATCCCGCTCCCCAAAAAGACGAAGGTACTGTAGTTTCTCGTGTATAATGCGCACCCCCAAAGTTGGTCTCAAAATTCTGGGAAACCCTTCTACCTATGTATCATGCATTTTTGCAATGCATGATTTTGTTTCTACCCATATGATCAAAACATGAAGTATTATCTGTATTTTGTTAGTTTTTTTCAAATAATTATTCTGAAGTGAAGCACTTTATTTGAACACGTAATACTTTTTATTTACTTGCTCTTATTTTGAAATTCACAGACCTACATTTATTTAGTAAATGAGAAAACACACAATTGTGCTCTTGCATAAGTTTGATTACCCAGGCAGAATTTGTAAAATGGGTACAATTCTTTAAAGAAAACATGAATGGCCAGGCGAAACACATTTAATTTTATTTTAATGGGATTCAAATTAAACTGTCAAGCATTTCAGAAAAGCATTATCATTAAACAAAACAAAGAAATTAACGGTGGTTGCTGTTCAGACATCAGTCGTATTTAAAAAAAAAAAAAAAAAAAAAAAAAAAAACATTTTAATAAAAATTCACAAATTCTGCCACGGTACGTAAACTCACACTGTACATATATGCAGTCATACGTAACCTTGTCATATTGGAATGAAAGTGTACAGCTTTTTCATAACCTCTAGATGGCGGCATACATTTATAAAATGTGAAAGTTTTTTCCATTTCCCCCTATATCTATGTATAATGCGCACTATTGACTTGACCATTTTTTGGGGAAAAATGGGCATTATACATGAGAAATTACGGTAGTCATGTTTATGCCCTCTTTTGGTCTTTAGTTAGCTTTTTGTGCTCAATTGTAATTGCAATCGTGTATGTGCGGTCACAGGTCCCGTCACAAGCGTTCAGGAAGCAGATCGTGGTCTTCGTCCCCTTCTCGCTCCGTCTCCCGTTCCCCACCTCGGCGACAGTCTTCGACACGTTTAAGATGTAATAGATCGAGATCCCGATCCTGGTCTCGCTCCGGGTCACCGTCCCCTTCCTCGACAAATTTTTGTACATGCAAGAGAAACATTTACAGGTGAGTCTGCAAATGAAGGGCTTTCCATAGCCATGTCACAATTAGTTATGATAATACAGCGGTACCTTGACTTGCGAGTTTAATACGTACCGTGACCTTGTTTGTAACTCTATGTACTTGTCTGTCTAATCAATTTTCCTCATTGAAATTATTTGAAATGCTATTAATCTGTTGCAGCCCCCCAAAAAACATTTTTTAAATAATAGAATAGAATAATAGAAATGACATATTTGCATCACAAAAAATTTAATCTCTTCATCAGCAGAGAGTCCTGGAAGCTCAAGAGGGAGCACAAGGCGAGGCTTCAGAAGCTGAAAGCCATAGTGAGTCCAACAGTACTGTCATGTCAACTGGTGTCTTTGTAGTTGTTCGCTGTCCTTCACGTGCTAAGTTGTGTCTAAAACCCTTTCCCGAAGGATGAGCGCAGAGTTGTGTATGTCGGCCGCATCCGTAGGTCCATGACGCATGATGAACTAAGAGAGCGCTTCTCTCATTTTGGAGAGGTGGAATGCGTGTCACTGCACTTTAGAGATAAAGGGTAAGTACAAAGCAACAAAACATTTCCTGTGTACTGTGAGTGCATGTTATGAAGTATAGAAGTTATTTTCTTTTGCTTCCTACAGTGACCATTATGGCTTTGTCACATTCTACAACACGGATGATGCATTTTCAGCCATCGACAATGGTGGCAAACTAAGAAGGCCTGATGAGCTGCCCTTTGACATCTGCTTTGGTGGAAGAAGGCAGTTTTGTAACTCAGACTATGCTGATCTTGGTGAGTTTAACCAAGCCAGGTAGAGTGGAACCTCTGAGGCCCAACGCAGTTTTTTCGTAGACTCTAGTCGACCTCTGGATCACTCAGTTTTCAAAACTATTTTTTTGCCATAGGAAATAATAGAAATAATCCAGTCCCAACTGTCATCTTCATAAAACACCAATTACTGCTTTCTTATGAGTCATTACCTTTTGACTCTGTGAGTCACACAGTCAAACGTTTTGATAGTTTCTCATTCAATAGAAGTTGAAAGTGTGTCCAAACTTAACTGAGAGGGTATATATTCAAATTTTTTAAATACATATATTGTAAACCACTTTCTATCTTTAGTTGGGTGCTTACTGTACCTTACATTGACATTGAGCATCTGATCAGCAGTTAACTTCCGTCAGTGCCTATCGGCTATAAGTGGAACGTCACGTGACCACACCCGGAAAACAAGTTAGAGGACTTCCTGTGTATGCCGCGATAACTACTATAACAACGGGTTGATGACATGATGGTTTGAAGGTGAACTTGCTAAAAAAAAAAAAAAAAATGTCTATGACTGGTGTCTTGGGACAAACGTTAAATGCATTTATATAATTTATTTATACAAATATGATAAATGTAAACATGAATGAAGCGTAAACATTAGCTATTGTCATCTTTGGACCTCTATTGGCCAGCTACAGACTGGTGGCCAATGCTAGCTACTCCTCCACTAACATGGTGTCTTTGAAGGAGCAGGGGATTTGGGCGGCATCTTAGGGTGTACAGAAAGAGCACAAAAATATGCAAATAAGCATGACTAGGTGAGTTAGGTTAGGCTCTAAAAAAAGAAATGCAAGTAGGTGAGCTCATTAACAATGACTAATCAGTCAGCGTTCACTGTATTAAGCCCTAATAATAGTAGAACACCCAGTCTTTAAAAACAAAAGACCAAGGTCTAATGTGATGGTGATTTGCCTCACAGATCTCATTTCCAAACATTCCAAACAGTCGCACAGGTCTAACCAATGTCAACAATAAAACACAGTACTTTAACAACACATGATCACGCAAGACAAAAGAACTGAGATACTGCTTAAGTTTATTTTAAAGTGATTTCTTGTGATAGCCGCATACAGACGGTGGTTAGAAATCCGAAGTTCTGTGCACAGTTAGAGATAAAAAAAAAAATTCCAGAAATAGTTGATTTTGATTTGTGCAACCTCATGGGCATTTAAATGTAAAGGTTCCACTGAACAATGTATAAATTGTGCCAACTATTATCATTAACTGATTCTTAGTGACAAATGTTGTGTTGAACATAGACCGTTTGAACTCTACTTTGGATCACTGAACATGTTATTAAACTGTAATCCTCAGATGCAAAAGTGGATGCAGAGTCGTCCCCAGCCAAGAGCAGGTTTCAGGAGCTTGACTTTGATTCGTTACTGAAACAAGCCCAAAGAGGACTGAGGTAGCAGAGCAGAGGGGAAGACAGGAGAAGAAAAAGAAACCCACTAACCTCAGAGCTTTTTGCTCGCATTATGTAGCAAACATTTGCGTTTACTCCCCTCGCGCACCTTGTTTTGGATGTTGTACTCATTGGTCTTCATTCACTAATCGTTTGTAAGCACAGATTTATGCTTAAATCATGCGTATGCAGGTTTGATCCAAAAGCCTGTGATTTATCAGTATGTTCGCACTTGTTTTTTGTTTTTTTTGTAATCTTCGAACAAATTTAGGACATCTTTAGACCATGCGTACGCACAAATAATGCAGGATCATCAAAAATACATTAAAATTTTTTTACCCAAGTTGCACAACATTGGAACTATTCATTCATAGAAACAATAACTTTGGTGACAACTCAAACCAGAAATTTGTTAATGGGTTGACTGTCCTAAATAACAAAAGGACACACCTCATCACTATTACCCTCGTTCCGCGAAAGCACTGCCTTGTACAGTAGGATATGTGCATTTGTGTGTGTCCCTCACTAATTTCCTAGTTTTTCCCAAGGCTTCACTTTTCTTTCTAACACCAGGGCAATATGATTAATAATTTTTTAAGTGATTCTGCATGTGCAGATGTAATGTCAATCAATCTATTCACAACCCCTGCTGACGGATGGAGTCCAGCCCCTGGTGTCATGAATATACAAACCCTTTCCAAAAATTAGAATATCATGGAAAGTTTTATTTACTTCCATAATTCCATTCAAAAAGTTAAACTTTCATAGATTATAGATTCAGAGCCCAAAATTGAAACAATTTCAAGTATTTGTTTATTTTTACATAATTTGGACTTCCAGCTGATAAAACCCACGAAATCGGGAATTCAAAAAATTTCAATACTGTGAAGAAATCACCATTTACTTCAGTTTTTGTAAAAAAAAAAAAAAGGGTCAATCAAATTAAATCAATCAATATATGGTACTTTCGAAATGATATGTTAATCTTCAATATGTGGTTGGGAGTCCCTTTGCTTTAATCACTGCCTCGATGCGCCGTGGCATTGAGGCAATCAGCCTGTGGCATTGCCTGGGAGTTATGGAAGCCCAGATTTCCTTGATGCTTGCAGTTCTTCTTTATTTTTGCTTCCGTTTCCCGTCCCAGCCGGCTCGAACGCTTCTGTTACCGGTCCGAGCGGGCTGGCTAACGGCGGCAGAGCTCAAAGAACGAAATAATTTCATAAACTAATTCAGCTCAGGGCGGCACGGTGGACAACTGGTTAGAGCGTCAGCCTCACAGTTCTGAGGACCCGGGTTCAATCCCCGGCCCCGCCTGTGTGGAGTTTGCATGTTCTCCCCGTGCCTGCGTGGGTTTTCTCCGGGCACTCCGGTTTCCTCCCACATCCCAAAAACATGCATTAATTGAAGACTCTAAATTGCCCGTAGGTGTGACTGTGCGTGCGAATGGTTGTTTGTTTGTATGTGCCCTGCGATTGGCTGGCAACCAGTTCAGGGTGTACCCCGCCTCCTGCCCGATGACAGCTGGGATAGGCTCCAGCACGCCCGCGACCCTACTGAGGAGAAGCGGCTCAGAAAATGGATGGATGGATGGATAATTCAGCTCATTATGTTAACTCAAAAGATTTGTTCCCGAACGAAACAACATTATATCAGGAGTCCTACTTAAAATACGGGTTTATCGCAACAGTTAACTCTCACGCACCAAGTCCCGCTCTGATACAGTCGTAGGTTTCTGCTCGACACAGGCAGAGCTACTTTTACGGAGTTAAAAGTCTACACTCATTGAGGAGCTACGGAACTGCAGTCTGGTCTGGCTGCCTACAACAACAACTCCGACCCCCACTCCTGCATTACGCACACAGGTCCGTGAGACAAATGCCGACTCCTAACCGGTTCGCGGTGCAAAGAAGGTTGAGGAACATTGCTCTAAAACATTCTGGTAGACTGTTACGGTGACCTTGAATTTAAGAAAGCAGAGTTTACCAACACCTGCACTGGACATTGCACCCCAAATCATGACTGACTGTGGATATTTCACACTGGACCTCAAGCAAATTGGGTTCTGTTCTTCACCAGTCTTCCTCCAAACCCTTGGACCTTGACTCCGACAGTTGTAGCCCGGATGCGTCTGAATGTGATGGTTTTTGAAGCTCCCGCCTCATTCCACTCTTTCTGGATCTCTGCTAGATTCTTGAATCTTCTCTGTTTGATAATCCGCTGAAGCCCACGGTCATCTCTTTTGCTGGTGAATCTTCTCCTGCCACAGTTTGTCCTTCCACTAGACTTTCCATTGATATGCTTGGACACAGTACTCTGTGAACAGCCAGCCTCGCTATGAACATTTGTGGCTTACCCATCCTATGGAGGGTATCAATGATGGTCTTCTGGCCAGTTGTCAAGTCTGCAGTCTTCCCCATATTGAACCCAGCTGAGACAACTGAACCAAACTGAAGCAATTTAATGACGCCTAGGGAAACCTGTGCAGGTGCTTTGAGTTTAGTAGATGATTAGTGTCTGACACTCAGTTTAAAAGATTTATGGGCTGCAAAATTTGGATTGATTTCTTTACAGTATTCAAATTTTTTGAATTCCTGATTTTATGGGATTTATGAGCTGGAAACCCAAATTATGTAAAAATAAACAAATAAATACTTGAGATTATTTAAATTGTGGGTCCTGAATCTATAATCTACAAAAAAACTTTTTGAACGGAATTATGGAAATAAACTTTTTTTTGGGAAACGGTCTGTATATGAGTGAGTATATCCTTAGGCCTAATATGTGTCACACCCATCACAGCATGTAATCGTGGGGGCCACTAAATATATATGTTGCATTTCATAACTGAAAATGTTTATATCAAAAAACAAATAAAAGTTTTTATTTACCTCAACATCTGATTTATTGCTCTGTGATCTATCCATCTATCATTTCAGCCAATTAAAGGAGGGCGATTTAACAATGGCAAAAAAAAAAAGAAAAAATACAAAATTTGAGGGCGGAAACAAAGTTTATGCAATTAAGCCCTCGGGAAACATAACAAATTAACTAAACTGAATACAAATAAACTGAATTCTGTGAGAAGTTCAGGTGACGATGGGAATTTTGACTACTGACCTACATTGTGATAACCATAGACAACTAGCGTTACTACGGGTTGATGGCGTCATGAATTGAGCCATAGAGCTAGAGAATAGATACACCAGTGCGTTGTAGCAGCCCGGCTAACCGATGTTCCAAGGAGCGGCCATGTTGGGGAGGTCGACGTTCCCATCAAAGGCAATGCATTGACATTGAAATTAAATCGTAACTGTAAATCAAATCGTAATCAACCGGTTTTCATGAGGTTCACCTTTCTGTCAAGGCCATAGCGTGTGATATCAGTAGATAATTTTAAAAAGGCCTAAAACATTTTTACCTGTGAAAGGTTATTCCCATTTCTCTTGTCATAATTGTACGGCGTTGTACGTAACCGTATGCAGCACAATGTACCAGCATCCTCGGTCTTTTGGTTTTCTTGCCGTCTGCACATATGGAATACGCTGACGACTTTGGCCCTCATAGCTTGCGGTGTGTCGACTCGTATCTACATATTCCTAAACCCGAACTTGCTAAAATGTTGTTTTCTTTACGGCTGGTTTCTTCGGACCAAAGTTAGTACAATACATAACCACGAACCGTTCATGTGACCTGTCCCTTTAAGAAGCTGAGGCACTGCATCCGGCAGCAGGTGACGGTGAGTCCATGCGTGGCCCGCGGTCCACTGGGCTGAACGTCACTCATCTTCACTTGAGCTCGTTTGTGCACTCGATAATTACAAGTGCAGACTTTAGATACTGTCAAGATTGGCATTACGCAACTGTGTGTTTGAGTGCGCGCAGGCGTGAGCGGACATACTAAAAGGTGGTACTTCCATGCCGTGAATGACAGTCGGAGCTTTGGACACCGCGGAAACGCAAAGAGATCGTAACTATATATCGACTCCAGCGGACGGACCGTCAGCCATGACAACCTCCACCGAAGTCAGCGAGACAGCACGGACTGGGACAAAGCCCTTCATCGGCGGCGTGATCGAAGGTGAGCAACCGGGGTTCGGTTATTGTCGGCGGCGGCACATGCAGAATAAGCTGCCGTCCCCCGCCCCACCCCCAGATGGATGTAAACAAACATGCTTAATTGTGGCGTTTTTACATCTACAATATATGACTGACAAGGTTATTTCTGTGAAGTCGTACCAAAATCCGACCTTTGCTTGTTGCAGGATTTTATGGCCGACCCTGGACCATGGAACAAAGAACAAAGCTGTTCAAAAGGTTGGTTGGACACAAACTCCAAATAAGTCCATGCTGCATCAGTGTGAATCATTAGTCAGCAACAATATTACCAATACAATGCATTTGTCACAAACCCAAGGCTTTGGGGAATATATTGTTTGTTTGTTTTTCGGATTTGCTTCATCAATGATTATTTTTAAAAAGCAAGGTCTCTCCTATTAATCCTTTTTTAAATGAATCATTGTTAATCGTGCCAGCAAATTAGTTAAAATATAAGTATAGTTATGCTTTAATCAACCAACAGAAAAATGCTAACATCTTCAACGTGAGAACAAATTTTGAATCTGATTGATTAAAGAAACTGCGCTTGACAGATCTGGACTTTTGGGGCCGATCAGCGAGTTTGAAAAAAAAAAAAACGATAACCGATCCGAATACAGGACAGAGAAATCTGTCTATTTAAATGACTTGTTCATTAACTGTATATACTTGTGTACTGTATACTGAGTATCTTCAAAAGTATTCTCTAGCATTTTAGACAAAAAGTAAAATCAATTATCTCTAGGAGGCATTCAAGGATTGGCCACTGACGTAAGTTTAAAGTTCCATCAGGTCAAACCAACATTACTTGAGACAGTAATAATGGGTGCAAACTTGCTGTAATTAAATTACTTTGTTGTAATTAAATTACTTTACATTAACAAATACAATTAATGACATGCCGACTCTAACTTTCTCACTGTCCTGGCTATGTGGGTGGGTGTTGTGCAGCGTTGTTTGCGTCCGCGTCAGTTTGGTGGTTAGCTTTTCCTTCTCCATGCCGCGTTGCTTGAACGTGGCATGCTCCTCCTTGTGTACATTCTTCAGGTGCCTGATCAAATTTGTTGTGTTGAAGCATTTCGATGATGTTCCCTCTTGAGATACTTCAGTTTTACACAGATTGCAAATGGATTTTGTGTTGTCCGTCTCAGACACTGCAAAAAAGTCCGATCAATGATCGGATCGGCGAATTATGACATTAAAGCTGATCAGCCGATCTGCATAAAATGCTAATTATCGGCAGATACCGATCAAACCTATGTGTAATGTCTTAAAGAAACAGTCCCATTGCTAATATAATCCAAATTACATCGGGCAACACGACTGATTCTGAAGGCCCTGAGCTCATTCGATTGACAGAGTAGCACATACAGGCTGAAATCAGATAGGAAAAAATAATAATTCTAACATGAACATGTGCAACCATGAGAGACAAAATTAAGAGAATAGACTGTTGGGAATAATTAAAGCGATAGTATGTAACATTTGGCACCCCTAAGATCGAATTTTGCATTAACAACAAAAGAACAGCGCCATCGCTTCAATATGACGTAGGCAAAGCATTGCATCATTTCTGTGCCGTCATTTTGGTGCCATCATTTGCAGTGCGTCACCAACCGAGCCACTGTGGGAAACAAATAGGGCATTCACCACATATAAAAAATAAGATACTGACAAAAACAGCAAGATGTTAGATGAGCTGAATGGCTTAATCAGCATTGTGTCATCTCCTCTAGTAGTGGCTTGGGTAAAATGACTTTTTGTAAACAAAATAAGTTGAGAATTATAGCTTTAATGCAATTTTCATGGAGCTAATATGAGCATTAAGGTCATGATTGGGCCAGAAGAGGCCTTGCTGGCCCTCCACTGATAAAATCAATATTTGATAACGTGCTAGTTTGTGTTTAAAAAAAAAAAAAAGAAAAGTATACTGCCATGGTATACAGTAAATGTTGGTGCGGTCAGCACAGAGATGTACTTTGCTGTATTGATCTTGGCACTGAAGACTGACAATCACGAGTATGAACTAGTTTTAGTGTGGAAATGGCGATTGGCCCCATTCAGTGCTTCTATGCCTTAATTTGCAAAGCAAGTCATTCTTTTTCATGCATTCTAATCATAGCAAAGGCAATTTAATGTTATGTGATGTAATTTGCATTTTTTGACCCTCTCAGTGAACAGAAGTGGGGGTTGAATACGTACCTGTATGCCCCTAAAGACGACTACAAACACCGCATGTACTGGCGAGACCTTTACTCCCCCGAGGAGGCAGGTGAGTCCATGTCACCACATTAAGCTCATTATTAGTTTGTTGGTGCTGTGCAATGTCCTCAGCAATAAACATTTCAATTGACTTGAACACATTTTGTCACAGTTTGTCATGTCTTGTTTCACACAAGTTGCCTTTTTTAAAAATGAAAAATACACTTTATGACTGATCTGGTGGAAGACAAAACTGCATGTACTGTATTTGAGTTATGTTTATTTTTGTTAATCATGACAAGCCGAAAAGAAGAAGATGCATCAACTGTAATTACACATGCGGACAAATAGTAAAAATAGTAAAATCATGTTATAATAAAAGTATTTTAAAATATACAAATTATAATATTATTATAATATATAATATATAATTATAATAAAACGGGTCATATAATGAACTGCAATTATACATAGGTGGTAAAAATTAAATAATTATATTCTTAAATAGGTGAATTTTAACAATACATTTCTAATTATTGCAACTACAATTGGCAGCACGGTGGACGACTGGTTAGAGCGTCAGCCTCACAGTTTTGAGGACCGGGGTTAAATCCCCGGCTCCGCCTGTCTGGAGTTTGCATGTTCTCCCCGTGCCTGCGTGGGTTTTCTCCGGGCACTCCGGTTTCCTCCCACATCCCAAAAACATGCACGTTAATTGAAAACTCTAAATTGGCCGTAGGTGTGAATGTGAGTGTGAATGGTTGTTTGTTTGTTTGTATGTGCCCTGCGATTGGCTGGCAACCAGTTCAGGGTGTACCCCGCCTCCTGCCCGATGATAGCTGGGATAGGCTCCAGCACGCCCGCGACCCTAGTGAGGAGAAGCGGCTCAGAAAATGGATGGATGGATGTAACTACAATTTTAGTCATGGGTTGAGCTAATTATATTACTATAATATTTTTTTTTTAAATACACTTAATTATGGTCATATTCTTGTTGTGAAATGAATTTCAGTTGTGGCATAAATTGTAATTAAACATGCAGCCAGATGAGGAGAAAAAAAGAATTATTATTTGAAATGTCCAATTATATTTAAAAAAAATCTCCGATATATATCGATTATCGACCAACAAATAATTGTCTAATTTGCTGTTCAAACTAGTAAAATCGCTCTGAACTGGACATCCAAGACTGCTCATCTCCAAACTGTCACTGTAATCATTGGGCGTTTTCTCAATTTCTTGATAGATAGATGCACTATCACGTTTTCTGTAATCATTATCTCCTCGGAAACATTGGAAAGGTGTGCATTTAAACTTTGACCCATGAAGTGTATCAAGCCATACCGCTGTTAGTTGTGCTGATAAAGATAATGTCATTTAAAAAGTGTGAAAGTAGTGTCGACGCACACGATCAATGACTGTACTTAGTACCAAAAGTAGTCCAGTAACACGGTCAATAATATCTATCAGCACGAGAAGTGATATCAAGCTCTGTAATAAGTGTAATGAGGCATCTATACTACTTGGAATGCTTTCAGTGAAAATTAAAAGCAATCAAGTTGTGTGCCAAAGTACAACTTTCTGTATCCACCTGCTGTGTGCTTAGGGAGACTGTTGTTCTCCTCTTGTGAACACATTAGGGACTTAATGGGATTCAGAGTAATTGCCAATATTGAGTTGCTGAAGTCAATGTTGCATATAAGGGTAACTAAATGATCCTGGATAGAAACAACCACTTCTTGATTGGATTTTAGAAGCACCAAATGCCTGTTGGCCCAATTAAAGGAGGGTAAGGTTCTCCAGTGTATGTTCTCTTACCGGGCACTACCCTCATTTAACAGCACCCCATATTACGCCAACAATACCTTTCGATCCACCATACCGAGTTCTTAAATACCTTATTTTATTAACCCTTCTAACAAATGACCCCATAGATGGATGGATAGGTTAGTGCTAAATGCCAGCCATTTGAGCTCATAAGAAATTGTACCTAATGGAAATTTGTTGATTATTTGAATTGTGAATTAATAAAGATCATTGTTTTTTTGTATTGTCAAAATGGTATTTCTACCTACTTTTGCACCCCTCTACCCATAATGCTCAATTTTTATTTAAACTCTCAGAGAGGTATCAATTTAATATGTTCATTATTGTGTTTGTAGTTTGTTGTGGTGTCAGCTATTACATTGTACTGCAGTACAATGTTTGCTTTTACTTGTTCTAGCGACATGTGAGTGAAATTATGAGAAGAGCAATCAATCAAAAAAACACTTTTCCATGATATGACCCATTTGAACTATTGGGATGTACATTTCTGAAGAATTGGATTGTTTCTGTTTCGTGTGCAGAGCAACTCATCGCACTGATATCAGCAGCGAAGAAGCACAATATTGACTTCATCTATGCAATCTCTCCTGGCCTGGATGTCACTTTTTCTAACCGCAAAGAGGTGGCTGCCCTAAAGAGGAAGCTGGATCAGGTAGGACTTTGGAGGTGTAATCAAATGGTGAAGTCATGTTTATTGCTTTTTATTTGGCAAATTTTATTAGCAGCTAAAACACCACAAGTAGGTCAACTAGCATTTAGGTTACATTCTTTCCAGTAAACTAGATTTAGTCTTTGGAATTATTCACTCATTCCGACTGCCGAATAAATAACAGTTGAAAAATGTTTTTTGAACACTACTCGTGCGCATCGTTAATTATGTCATCGCTGTTGTCGTGTTACAACGTAACGGATCAACGTCAGCTGATGAACCTTCTGTAAGAAGTATTGAACGACTAAATACTTTCTAATAATATTGTTTTAAGCTCTCACAAACTCACTTTATAGGGCACTATAGAGTTGGATAAGAAGTGATTGAGAATACACCCTTCGTAACGTTTTTGCAGATTAAAAATGTGTCCCAAATGTTGTGCCACACGCTCTCCAGGTTAGAGACTTTGGCTGCAGCTCCTTCTCGTTACTGTTTGACGACATCGAGACGGAGATGTGTCCTGCCGACAAGCAGGCGTTCAGCTCCTTCGGCCACGCGCAGGTGGCCATCACCAATGAGGTGTACCGGCATTTGGGGGAACCTGAGACCTTCCTCTTCTGTCCCACAGGTCACACTGGAAAACTTGTCTAAACCAACCCTCTTGTCTGTTCAAATTTGATTTACAGAGAAACCCCCGCGCTTCACGAGAATTAGGGATCAAGCACCATACAAAAATCCATGAGTAATCGGTTTCTAGATTAAAAAATAGGTTAAACTCATTGTACAATATTGCCGTTAAAAATACTGTAAATAGCTTCTAGATAATTCATCACCTTTAGAGGTGTAGCACTCTGCTCTCTCTGGCGTCAACCCTACAAGTAGCCTCATTTGCTTGTTTGACCTCTACTGGAATCGTTCCTCACGCTGCTGTTCGCTGGCCAGCTATCAGTGGGTGGCTAGCGTTAGATACTTCTCAGTGAAAAAGCCACCTTAGTTGGGTGTTCTGGCGGTATCTTCTGGCATTACAGAGAAATCATCAAAAACACACGGATAGGCGCGAATAGTTAGGTTCCACAAAAAAATCGAGTAGGTGAATTTGTGAATGGTGAATCGCAAATCTTGTGCCCTGCGATTGGCTGGCAACCGGTTCAGGGCGATGCCCCGCGACCCTTGTGAGGAGAAGCGGCTCAGAAAATGGATGGATGGATGAATCGCAAATCGGCAGGGGTTCACTGTACCCTTACACGTTTTAATACAGCCATGAAGTTTGAAGTACATTGTTTTGTACACTAACCAATGTTCTTCTCCAAAACTCCAGATTATTGTGCTGCCTTCTGCAGCCCAAACGTGTTTCAGTCATTTTACCTTCACACTGTGGGAGACGAGCTGCTACCGGGGATAGATGTGCTGTGGACGGGTAATCTCACTCAGAAACACATTCAGGTTTTAACAGTTTATCAGAAGTACTCTATATTTATTTGGTGTATTTAGTCTGAAAGAGATTGCCCAACCAGTCGGACCGGGCTAAGGATCATGTCAGAAAATGTGTTTTTACGCTTAAAGATCCCATATTTTGGCAATTTAGACCTCCATAGATTGACTCTGTAACATGGACTTAGTATAAAAGTGTCAATTTCATTTTTAAAAAACACATTGGTTTTGTCATGCTAGTGTCCAGAAAAGGCCCCTTTGACATCTACTTCTGTTTGACCCAGTTTGTATCCGTTTTGTCCATATTTGGCTAAAGCCCTTTCCTCTGATTGGTTGCCTCCGTGTAGAAGACGCACTTGTGAGAGCACACCTGTTTGTTATGTTGACATCTCTGGCTCAGGAGAGGAGATGAAGGCAGAGATCTTTGCTAGTGACGCAGATAAGGTTGAGAAATTCCAATGACCTGATTTCAGGCGTCTTAGCAGAAAAGCATCTGGAACTCAGGAATGCATGGATGATTTTATTCATATTTCACATATTTACTGAGGCACCATAGAGCCAATATTACATCCCAAAAAATAGAAAAAGTTGGTTTGGTAAAATACGGCACCTTTAAGTAACACTTGTCTCTGTGTCTCCTGTCTCTGTTTTTTTTTTTCTTCTTATGCCCAAATAAGTACACAAACTTACACTAAAATTTGATCGTAGGTCCAAAAGTGGTATCCCATAAAATCTCAGTGGAGTCCATAGAAGAGGTGTCCTCCATCCTCAAGAGGGCGCCAGTCATCTGGGACAATATCCACGCCAATGACTATGACCCACAAAGAATTTTCATGGGACCCTATAAGGTCAATATTGATTGATTAAACAAATGTTGGACAATGGAAAAAAACATTGATTGCAGTAAATATTTGAATGCCATAAATATAAAACACACACATGAAAAACAGTAACCACAGTATTAACCGAGCATGCCTTCTTATGCTGCCTGATGATGTTTTAACTAGTTCATTGCGCACTGTTCGTAACATTGAAAATTGTGTATGTCCGAACTGCTGCTATATTACGTAAGTTATCAGGGGCGGGACAGTTCATGTAACCTACGGGACGGTCCATACCTCAGTTTTTGGGTCACGGTTTGGTACAGTTTCGGTACGTCTTTTGTGCATTGAGAATAACATTTTTCTCCATCTCAAAATCATCTTTTTTTTTTTTTTTTTTTTTTTTTTTTGCTTCTCAGCAAAAACTGTATTTTGTAGTGCACCGAATAATATTACTTATATCAAGTTAACCATTATTTAAACACAACTTTGGAATGGGCAACTTTCTCTTATACCTTGACTATTATACACATGACAACATATAATTATAAAATATGTATAACAAATTAAAACGTACAAAAAAATGTAAACAAAAAACACTCCTTGTGTAACAGTTTAAACAAGGGGTCGATTGGTCATCATGCCAAAATCCCACTCTACAGGCAATTTAACTTTTACACTTGTATAGTCATAGAGGTTGCGAAATAAAACATCCCCAAAATGTCGAGAGTATTTTTATTAAGTTTCCAAACCACACACCTTCGACCATAGAAAAGGGCTGCAAATCTTTAGCAACAAATGCTCCCAAAAGTATAAAGTGAGAGCAAAAAGCACCAAAAGAAATGCTTCATTCATTCAATCATTCAAGTTACGTTTAAACTATTCAGTATTTCTGTCACTACTACATTTAGGGTTATGTTAGGTTAGGGCCATAAATCTTGAAGATTCTAAAATTGTATGTTATAGTGTCCTGTATATCATCCAGAGCAAACGTGTTTAACGTTTTTCTTTTGCACAGCTAAAACAGCCTGGGATCAGATTGACCCCCACGAACACTGACTGACCCATACAACAAAGGAGATTGAAAATATCCATCAATCCATTTTCCAAACCGCTTATCCTCACTAGGGTTGCAGGTGTGCTGGAGTCTATTGCAGCTATCTTTGGGCGAGAGGCGGGGTACACCCTGAACTGGTCGCCAGCCAATCGCAGGGCACATATAAACAAACAACCATTCGCACTCGCAATTTAGAGTCTTCGATCAAGTTACCATGCATGTTTTTGCGATGTGGGAGGAAACCAGAGTGCCCGGAGAAACCCCACGCAGGCACAGGGAGAACATGCAAACACCACACGGGCGGGGCCGGGATTTGAACCCCGGTCCTCAGAACTGCGAGGCAGATGTGCTAACCAGTCGAACACCGTGCCGCCATTGAAAACATGATCATATTCGTTTTATGTTTACCTAGCTGTCCTAAAAAAAAGTTATGAAATATGAAGCAAAAAATATTGTCAACATTAAATTGTCATAATCTTTTAGAGATCTTAAACATTGAATGAGAGACAATCGGACAGTTGATTTAAACACACTAAATACACAATGTACGGTGACAGTGCAAAAAACAAACAAAAAAAAAACGTTATATAGAGAGTCAAACTCGGATGTTCTCCTTTCAGGATCGTCCAACTGAGCTGATCCCCAAACTGAGAGGTGTGCTCACTAATCCCAACTGTGAGTTTTATCCGAACTTTGTGCCAATCCACACCTTGGCTACGTGGTGCAAAGCTTCTGCTGCTGGTGCACCCAAGGATGTGGAAATGGGTGAGCTCTCCTGTTTCACTGTCAGGCAGGTGACTATAAGATTTTCCTTGTTGTTATTCGTGCTCTTCTGTGTCCACCATCAGGCGACGAAGAGCAGGACCCCGGCTATAGCCCCCACAAAGCCCTGACGCTGGCCCTCACTGACTGGCTGGAGGAGTTTCTGTGCACAGATCAGCCTACAGGTAGACATTAACTCTCCACCACAGCTTTGAACACGCTCGTTGTTGTTGTGGGGGAAAAAATGACTCGTTCTGATGTAGAGAATACCTGAAATCAATCTTCCAACACAGATTTCTATACTTTGCAAATCTAAATGGTTCAGACCAATACACAAATTCCAGAGCAACACAACTTAATGGTCAAGCAAAGAAACAGCACAGTGGGAGGAAACACAGCAAGGTTGGTCTGAAGAGGAGGGTTACAACTATGAACGCCACAGAACACAACTGAAATAAGTCATACTATAACTGATATCAAATCTTCCATTATATTGTCTTTCAGCTTGCTCTAAGAAGGAGTCCTGTGATGAGGAGCCCATGCAGACAGACCTCGAAGAACACTCATACATACCCGGACCGGGAGAAAACCCGCTTTACACAGCCGACCCCCTGACCTTGGACGACCTGAAGCTGCTGTCCGACCTCTTCTACCTGCCCTATGAACACGGGGCCACGGCCAAGACCATGCTGCGTGAGCTGGACTGGCTCAAATGCCACAGTCAAGCCGCCGCCCTCAAGACGGACCAGGTCAGATGGAACTTTAAGCCTTACATACAGTTCATATGCCATGCACGCATAGTATGTCATTGACCTGGGGCAAGAATATCCTCATAATAATTGTCTATATCAAATAATGAAATCCAGATCTTTTCAAAATATATTCATAGCCTGTCAGACAATAAATGGATGATTAATTTTTGTGTATTTTGGGTCACTTCAGGAAAAGCGATCAAATGTCAGAATGAAAGAATGACGTTTAGGGTGTTTTTATTGCTGTCAAATGTCAAAACAAGTTGAATTTGACTCAAACAACAAGTTAAGTGTGTTACCCGCTGTTGTGTTTCTAGACTGCCGAGTGGTGTTCGAGAGCGCGACAGTTCGACAACATGTGCGAAGCGGTAGTGCGAATGTTCAACCGCCTGTCCAATGTGCCCAACCGCCGGATTCTGTATGACCTCTACAACTACATCTGTGACATCAAGAGCGGTGTCAATCTGGCTCAAGCCTACGTGAAATCACTAGGTGACCAACGCGACATATTGTGATCGTCAATTAACCACGTATATGCCTGTAAATGTGTAAAGAATTCTTTTTCAGTTTGGTATCTCTATCTTCAATTTTCATGATGGATTTTAAGATTTTTCCCTCTCATTGATTCAGTGCAATTCAAAGACGTGAGCTGACCTTGACTGAAACATTCATACTAATATTGTACGTACAACTGGGGAAATTATTATTTCATCCCGTTATGAATTTGTAAGTTTGAAGAAACCAGTAAGAAATATCCAAATTTATGGTTGTGTATTGATTTTGGAAATCTACATAATATCACACACATAACATTTTATATCTTTTTTTCCGCTTTTTTTTTTTTTTTTACATATTTGTAACTGATATTCTGTCTACTGTTGTTTATAATCAATAAACAACCATAAAAATGTGAAACTATTTCTTTGTAAGTGAGCAAACTGACGAATTCAAGAGGGGATCAAATCAAGACACAGTATTAAATATTTCATAAACTGATGGATGATGGATGCCTACACTGGAAAAAATGACCTTCTCAAAACAAGTAAAAAATGTTTAAAACAAGACACTTTGTCCCTAAAATAAGTGGAAAAAAAATCGGCCAATCAAACTAGTATGAATTGACTTCAGTTTCTTGTAATATCTTGTATCTTAAAACAACTTTTTGTCTTGCTTAAAATGTAGAAAAAAAGGCAAAGCTGTCTTAAAATACCAGTAAGATAGAAACAGGATAAATTCAAGTAAGATTTTGTGTTTTTGCAGTGTAGCAGGGTGTCAACAGCCATGCATTTCTAGTGATTGAGGCACAACGCATCCTGTCTGGCTTTAATCCAAATGCTTTTGGACGGTTACATATATAGTTTTTATTTATTTATTTTTTTGCATAATGTCTTTGCAGATCATGTGCAAAATGTGCTGCACTGCAGCTAGTGGCTTGCATCTTCAAAATGATACCCTTACAAATTGCACCTTTATCAACATTTACTTGCCACAGGAGGGCTTGGCAAACCATCGGCCCAGCTAGTGAGTGCTGATCCTGAACCGTGGGGATTCCGAGGAGGCCTCTCAGGAGAGTTTCAGGTGAACTAAATGGCTCGTGTTCACGGCAGAGCGATGTATGTAAAATGTATTATTATTATTTTTTCTTTTAAATGACATGTTTTTATTATGAAGAGGTAGGACTTCACAGTGGTGGTTAGCACACAGCGGGGGCCTGTGCATTTGGTAGGCTCATTGAAGACACGGATACACACGCACACACGCAACAATATCAGAATTTGCACGTTAACATTTTTGTTTTTTTTATTTTATTGATGCTCATGCTGGGTATTAAAAAAACAAAAGATACTCACTATTTACTCAGTGCTTGAGTAATTATTTTACTGTGTACTATTTACTCTTACTCAGGTAATTTTTTGTCACGTAACACTACTCTTAGTTGAGTACAATATTTGGTTAGTCTACCGACCTCGAGAGCGGACATCCTCTATTGCTACTCTTACGTTTAAGCGACATTTTTGCTCATCACTTCAGCCAGTGTCGTGTTTGTTGCACTGGTCTTTTGTATTTTCGCGTTGAGGTGCTGCGGGTCGTGCCCCTGATTGTGGTCCCAGTGGACCTGCGAAGCACACGTAACATCGGTGACAAGAGCTGATCCGCTACTACATCTTGTATTCATTAGCAAACGCGCGGATGTTAATGTTAAATGTATTAAGCGACGGAGCGATGTTAGGGTTTACAACACAGAATGAACTAACTTCAAATTCAGAAATGGACAATAAAAACAGAAAAATATTGTACTTAATATTTTCCTGAAGAATGCATTAGGGTTTAGCCTTTGAAGTTGGTAATAGTGAAAAATGAAGTGAAACAGACAATGATTTTAGTCAATTATTTTCCAGAATGAGAGTGCTTACAGAGGAGGATGCTACTCATGTGGCACAGCTTTAAGCAGGCATCAGGTGCAGGTGGAGATGGGCCTGGCTCAAGTTGAAATAAGAGTAGCGTCATTCAGCCAAGCCATAGTCCTATCTAATAGAAAAAGTACTCTACTGCCATCTTGTGGCGTTTATAGGCTATTTCAAACCTTTTTGGGTCGGTATCAAGTACTCGTGAATTTTCGTCATACGTGGCAGGGCAACCCCTAACCCTGCTGCTGCTGACCTCCTCGCTGAATTGTTAATGACGTTAAACATTACGTCCCTGCAGAGAATGCTGCCTGGCCATGGAAACAGAGACCTGTTCAAACATCCGCCCAGGACGTCAGTGTACTGCATTCGGCCGTACTGCGCAGAGGATACGGTGGAGTCATTGCATCTTCTGAAAGGAGCTCAACACTCTTTCTTTTGTCAACCTCACGTTGCTTTGTTGTCTCTTCTAGAGGGACGTGCAGAGCATTTTTGTGAAGATGCAAAGAGAAAGACAAATTAAAGCCCCTTCTGCGACAGAGGCCCCTCTTATTAGTGATATGTAAGTTGGCAATTGATTATTGTATTGTGTGAGGAAACATATCCGCAGGAAGTTAGCGTTAGCGCCAAGTAAGCAGACTCATTTAAAGGAGAAAGACTCAATTGGTGCCCAAGTACATTTGTCCAGCATTAGCTAGTGCTTCAGTGCCATTCCAATAGGATTCACATGTAACTACAGTGAGTGGGGAAAGTATTCAGACCCCCTTAAATTTGTCACTTTTTGTTACATTGCAGCCATTTGCTAAAATAATTTTGTTCTTTTTGTTTTTCCTCATTAGTGTACACACAACATCCCATATTGACAGAAAAAAAAATGAATTGTTGAAAATTTTGCAGATTTATTAAAAAAGAAAAACTTAAATATCACACAGCTTTAAGTATTCAGACCCTTTGCGGCGACACTCGTATATTTAACTCTGGTGCTGTCCGTTTCTTCTGATCATCCTTAAAATGGTTCTATACCTTCATTGGAGTCCAGCTGTGTTTGATTATACTGATTGGACTTGATTAGGAAAGCCAGACACCTGTCTATATAAGGCCTTACAGCTCACAGTGCATGTCAGAGCAAATGAGTATCATTAGGAACTACCTGAAGCGCTCAGAGACAAAATTGTGGCAAGGCACATATCTGGCCAAGGTTACAAAAACGTTTCTGGTGCACTTAAGGTTCCTAAGAGCACAGTGGCCTCCATAATCCTGAAATTGAAGATGTTTGGGGCGATCAGAACCCTTCCTAGAGCTGGCCGTCTGGCCAACCTGAGCAATTGGGAGAGAAGAGGCTTGGTGCGAGAGGTAAAGAAGAACTCCGTGACTGTTGTTGAATGGCCCCGCCAGAGCCCTGACTTAAACCCAATTGAGCATGTTCTGGAGAGACCTGAAAATGGCTGTCCACCAACGTTCGCCACCAACATGACAGAACTGGAGAGGATCTGCAAGGAGGAATGGCAGAGGATCCCCAAATCCAGGTCTGAAAAACTTGTTGCATCATTCCCAAAAAGGCTCGCGGCTGTATTCGCTCAAAAGGGGGCTTCTACGAAATACTGAGCAAAGGGTCTGAATACTTATGGCTGTGTGATATTTCACTTTTTCTCTTTTAATAAATCTGCAAAAATTTCAACAATTCTGTTTTTTCTCTCAATATGGCGTGCTGTTTGTACATTAATGAGGGAAAAAAAATAATTTTATGATTTTTAGCAAATGGCGACAATATAACGGAGTGAAAAATTTAAGGGGGTCTGAATACTTTCTGTACCCACCGTATATGGGTCATTTTCATATAATTTGATGAATAACTAGGACACCTTGAGAAAAATCTAATTTAGCAGGGTTTTTTTTACGCTGCCTTGGTTTTATATGGGTAAAGTCTCCCATGCTGAAAAAAAACCACGCTTAAAGTCCTATTTCAAAAAGTTATTGATAATTAAAAATTGTAGGCTAACTGTCCTTCTAGGTCACTGATTCCCAACTCCTGAGGTATATGAGGTGTGCTGTAAACATTGTCCCTGCAGAGAATGCATTAAGAAATCTCACTACAAACACACTCTTATCCTGATTTGAATGCGTCTGTTGCAGACTGTCCACAGGTGAAATTTCCCCAAGCCCTGAGTGTGCTCTTGTCCTGGAGGATGACATCGGGGTTTGTGGTTACATGCTGGCACTCACAGATGCCAAAGCAGCTGCAGCCTCCATTCAGGTGACAATTTGGAATCAATAAGTACAAGCAATGTAAGATAAAGATCTATTCCAAATGCCGCTGCTTTATCTTTTACGTCCAGAGGGACACAAGCGACGGTGTATTTGAGGACTTCCCTTCATTAGTCACTGGACAAGTACTGCCCAGGGTCGCTGACCCCTCTCCGGCGAAGCGTATGATTGGACAGCTGTTGTCCACCATCAGGACCTCTGGTAAATTGACACACTTAATGAACATAAGCCAACTTTCAATCTAAAGGGAAGTCTTTCTACATTTTAGAATGTATCATACTGCCACTACTGATATCCAGCTCAAGGTCTACTAGTACACGCTTTATCCTCACTAGTAAGATAATGTAGCGCACCAGTAGAATGTTTGTCTTATTAGTAACATTTTTGTCCACTGCAAGTACTGCTTTTGGCTCACTATTATGCTTTAAACCTCATGAGTAAACTACTGTTCTGCACTAGTAACACTACTAGGCCCAACTAGTAGCCATGTGTCACACACTAGTAGCCTCCTGGACTTTCCTATTGGCAACGAAATGCCCACTGGTAATTTTGTCACCCAAGTAACATGTAGTAGTCCTACTAGTGTGCAGAAATGTCATGCAGTAGCAGAAGGCAGTAATAAAAAAAAAAAAACTTTACTACTGCGCTGAATTCTCTTACTACTTAAGACAAAGAGCGTACTAGTACATGGACCTGAAGTTGCATATCAAGATTATCGAATGCTCAAATGGATTCACATAAGCAGTTTGAGCATTTATTCGATATCGTTGATATCCAATTTAAGGTTATTTACTAGTATGCTCATTGTCCTCACTAGCATAATAGTAGGGCAACTGCACGTTACTAGTGAGGCAAAAGTGTGCACTAGTTGACAACTGTGTTGTACTAGCACCTCACTATTAGTACTAATAGCATGCAAATGTCAACTCATGCTCAGATTTGCCTCACTTGTAATGTGTAGTTGTCCGTTCTAGTATGCCAGCGCTGTCCTAATCATGCAGAATTGTCATATACTAGTTAAAGGCAGTACTGTAGTGGAAAAAAAATTACTAGTAAGATGCAGTTGTTCTCCGTGTGCCTTAGTCATTCTACTAGTGCGTTGCTGGTGGTAATAGTGAGGACAAAAAAAGCGTACGCATACCTACGTATGCAAGATATCAAATAAATGCTTAAACAGCTTTCCATATGTCAGTGTTTTAAGGTTGTCATAGTTCGCAGAAAGATAAAAACGCTTGGGTTTGTTTTGCAGGTTCCAGAGGAGTTTTGTGTGAGTTGAGACACAGTGACCGGAGAATGCTTGACTTCTTCACTAAAAGTAGCTCCTTCCAACCCCTCAAAATGGATGGTCTGCTTCCAGATGTTATCGTCATGGGAACAACCCTTTATTAGCACTCGCTTAAGAAATTTTGCGTTCAAACATAATTTGTCATTTCATTTAGTAGCAGTCATCACCTGCTATGAAAATTGCATTTACATAACCTCTATGAAAATGTGTAATACATTGGAGACTTTTGAAGTACATGTAGAGCTGTTAGCATTAGTTTTCGTTTTTGTCTTAACAAAAGTGTTTATTAATTTGTAGCAAGCAGTAAACATTTGTTGGACTGGGCCTCGTTCGATTTTACTACTACTCTGATAGTTCATGGCCGTTTTTGGTTATGTACATAGTCTGTAATTAGTTCTTGTCATGAGTACAAAATACCCATTCTTATTTTTTAGCCCTTCAAATTCTAGCTTGTACAATGCACAGGTTGGAAAACAACCTCAAAAATGTAATGTTTCCAATATAAATGCCAAAAGTATTCACCCACCTTCTTTGACTCACATACGGTATGAACAAGTGACATCCAATTCCTAATTTATAGGGCTCAATATGACGTCAGTCCACTCTTTGAAGCTATAACCGCTTCAACTCTTCTGGGAAGGCTGTCCACAAGGTTTAGGAGTGCGTTTATGCAATTTTTATTTTTTTACCATTCTTACAGAAGCGCATTTGTGAGGTCACACGATGTTGGGCGAGAAGGCCTGGCTTTCAGTCTCCGCTCTACTTCATCCCAAACGTGTCCTATCGGGTTGAGGTCAGGACTCTGTGCAGTCCAGTCAAGTTCATCCACATCAGCCTCTTTCATCCATGTCTTTATGGACCTTGCTTTGTGCACTGCTGCAGTGATGCTGGAAAAGGGGCTGGAATTTGTCCCCACAAAGTTGGGAGCATGGAATTGTCCAAAATATCTTGGTATGTTGACTCAGAGTTCCTTTCACTGGAACTAAGGGGCCAAGTCCAGCTCCTGAAAAACAAGCACACACCATAATCCCACCACCACCAAACTTTACCCATGGCACAATACAGACAAGTACTGTTCTCCTGGCAACCGCCAAACCCAGACTCGTCCATCAAATGGCCGGATGGAGAAGCGTGATTTCTCACTCCAGAGAATGCGTCTCCACTGCTTTCGAGTCCAGTGGTGGTCTGCTTTACACCACTGCATCTGATGCTCCGCATTGCACTTGGGTGACATTTGGCTTGAATGCAGCTGCTCGGCCACGGGAACACGTTCCATGAAGGTATCTGGCACACTTTTCTTGAGCTAACCTGAAGGCCAAATGAAGTTTGGAGGTCTGTAGCGATTGACTCAGCAGGTTTGCGACCTCTTAGCACTGTGTCTCAGCCTTCGCTGTGGCAGTTTACATGGCCTACCACTTCGTGGTATTAGGAAATTTCACGACTGGACTTAGCACAGGTGGCAACCTATCACAGTTCCATGCTGGAATTCACTGAGCTTCCTACAGCGACCCATCCTGTCACAAATGTTTGTAAAAGCAGTCTACATGCCGAGGTGCTTGATTTTATACAACTCTGGCATGGACGTGATTGGAACACCTCATTCCGATTATTTGGATGGGTGAGAAAATCCTTTCGCCAATACAGTGTATATTCTGGTTACCACCTTTTTTATCATATTGCTGAAGACTTCCACTTCTTAAAATATAATTCTTGTCCATGGTCATCAGTTAATTTGTTTGCTGAATTTGGAGTGTAGTCAGCCAGACTAATTAAACACCAATTTCATAAAACCTGTATGAAATTGTTTTCCAAAAATTTATGAATGTAATCTGGTAGAAAATATAAAAACATTAGCTTTTCATTTAATTCCAGTTGGCCAGAAGTGGCTACGATAGATACAAAAGATACATTTGGATATTAACGGCTTAAGTTGTCAAAATCAGACAGTTTCCAGACATTTGTGTTAACATGACTAAAATGATTTTTTTTAAAAGAAAACTGATGGGAAAAGAGGGTTACCAAAAACAAACTACTCAAACATAAGGGATACATTTATTCAATTTTGTGGCTTGGATACAAAAGAAATATATTAATGGTTTCTTTAAATAAAATAGCTCTTCCGCTTATTTGCTTTATTGATTCATTACGACTTCCTTAAATGAAATCTAAAATCTGGTCAGTATAAATATGAAAATGGCCTCTAAAGTCAAAGCTATAAGTAAGACCATTAATTTCAAGTAGTTCATGAACATTCAATATTGTGTGCATTACGTTATACAGGTTTTGACTGTCCCCTGAGCCTCTGACCAGCAAAGTTTACCTGCAGGAGACGAGATGCATAATTTCTGTGTGTTAATGTATGATAACCATAATCAAGTGTACCAGTGTGCCTTAATTAGACAAGTTAGGCTTTTCATTCTTCATTATTACAGTCAATCAGGGGTCATGTTTAAAAATTTAAATAGCAGCCTTGTCATTTTTAAATAAACTCCAGGCCTTCGTACTTCACATCTCCGATCTTGGTCTCGGGCATCAGCACCCGGCCGTCGAGCGTAAACGCAATTATGTAGGAGGCGATCTGTCCCGCAACCTCCTCGGATTTCAGAGCCAGAACAATCTGATCGTCTGTGTCTGGAACAAATTTAAATGAGGAAAAGCCGTGGGTGGGGTTCAGAGGCCCAATGTACCGCGTCGCTATGTTTCTAAAATCCGCCTGGCAGGACAGCAGTAGATTGGTAGCACGCCGCTCATCCGCGGTCTCTTCGTAGCGCTCGTGACTGGCGCGCCGAGGCAGGAAGAACCAACGTTGAAGCCGCTCACTCCATGCTGCAGATTCATGGATAAGGTAGCCTGCAGTAGACGAACAATGTGAACTTTTTATGAATGAGTCATCAATGAGTCAACGATACTGCATCAAAGTGTTGTAACCTGGTGGTTTAATCCCGGCGGCGCTCCGCAGGGCGTTGTAATATGGCACCCAGTTCTTATGCTCGACATCACCATGGTAACCAACGACTTTCACCCACTCTGGGTGGTGGTTAACAACCTCTCCAGTGGTGGTGGTCCACTCTTTGCCAAGACCGCCAACATATAGGCGCTCGTCTTTCACTGCAAGCCACTCCGCTTTGAAGCCTACAAACGCGCACACAAACATGGACTGTTAAAAAATGAATAATAGTTTAAAAATGGTACATTAGGGGTGTGTTGACTATCAAATAAGCTACTACAAATAATTGCAAAAGGCGACCAGTGGAGTAATTTGGAAGTTACCCTCATTTAAATCAATGTGGGACAAGTGAACCCAGGCCGATAAAACAATACGTAACAATACACACAGTGAGCCGACAGAGTTGGACGGCTGTGTCGTTAGCCGCTAGTGGGCTCATGGAATGCGGGCGGACCGGTACACACTTGCCAGTGTTGGCTCCGTCCAATACTCCCCAACCGTGCTCCATCTTCAGCACGTAGATTCACACAACAGAGATACTTAAGGGAAAGTGAACTGCTTGTTGCGTTCGCTAGTGAGCTCACGAGCTAGCCTGCGAGCTAACAATTTGAGGAGCTAAACAGCTCGCTCCTCTGCACCGATGTTGTGGAAAACATCAGTGCCTCTCCAAGTTCATGTGTGTGTTGGTCCCAAATGAACACAAACACGGGATTGTTAACTGTTATTAAGCATAACCTCAGCGGCACACGTTATTCAGCCAGTAGTTGACTACAGCGAACGTCAGCGTATATTTGATTGACAGGTAAAGGGCTCGTCTTCAGAGGACCAACCACACAGTAGCCGGGTTTACATGGAGACTTTTTGTGGTTTCAATTGAAATCACTGCATTTGAAGATCTTTGGTCAACTGTTTAATGTGATGTGATCTATTCCAATCGGGTGTATACATGAAGCGCACTACATTTTGTCGTCATGAACGTCAAATCATTTATCAAGATGGGGCTCCGTCATCTATTCAGCACAGTAGATGAGATTGTTTTTATATGCTTATTTGAAAAAAATGTGTGCTGAAAAAAACAATAACTTATTAGTAGTTAAAAACAAGATCTCTGTTGCATACGAGCTCTGTCGGGAGCTGCCATATTCACCCCGTGCGTAAACGAAGACATCACCGCCCATTCACAGCGCGAAAATGTACTTCTGAGAGGTTTGGCAAAAGGAATATTCCACCCCTGTGAAACCAAATGAAATTTCATTCGGATTCAACCTAATTATTCTGATTGAGGTGTTTATATGGAGCATTTTCATTCGGTTTGGGCTTCTAAACCGATTATAATCGGAATAGAAGGCTCCATGTAAACCAGGCCAGTCTTGCAGCTCTTTATTCTTTATTTCAGACCCAGGAGGATCCATATCACAGAGTAAAGAAAAACAATTTAACAGTAAACAAGAAAGGAAATGATTTAAAAGCAAATATAATACTAGGGGCAGGCCTTATTTTGTATGATTTCAGAGGCATTTAAAAAAAAAACAATATTATCGTTTATCGTGAGAGTTATTGGGAAAATTGTCTTAGAAAAATTGTTATTGTGACAGGCCTAGCTTCCACATTCCAAAACCATGGGTTTTAGGTTAATTGAAGACTCTGCATTGTCCATAAGTGTGAGTGTGAATCCTTGTTTGTCTATAATATGTGCCGTGCAATTGACTGGCGACCAGTCCAGGGTGTACCCCACATCTCACCTAAAGTAAGCTGGGATCGGGTCCAGCTCACCCTAATAGGGATAAGCGATATAGAAAATGGATGTATGGGTGATTACTTCAGTGTTATCACTGTGGGGTTATTGCCGCACAATTTGGGCATCTGCGCTTGTTCGTTGTTTTCCGTGAATGTAAACGCAGCTGTATTGGATATGTGTCACCCAGTCGGGAATTGCGACCCGGAAAAAAAAAAAAGTTTCTAATTGCCATAATATGGCACCAAATAACTACTTTTCTGTTTAGGGCTTTGAAGCCTGTCTAACAGAAGCTCG
This sequence comes from Phyllopteryx taeniolatus, assembly GCF_024500385.1. Classification (NCBI taxonomy): domain Eukaryota; kingdom Metazoa; phylum Chordata; class Actinopteri; order Syngnathiformes; family Syngnathidae; genus Phyllopteryx; species Phyllopteryx taeniolatus. Next base: position 15,248,408 of record NC_084505.1, read on the forward strand.
TCTTTGGCACCAAGATGGCACCATCGCACTACTGTTCTATTAGAGAGGGATTTGACACCATCTTTCGGCATCTTAGGGCATTTCTGAAAGAGCACAAAAAGAGTCGCTTGGTGAGTTTTTTTAGTGAATAACAGGATAGAGGAAATCCACAAGTGGGTGAATTGGCAAGTAGCAATCGCAGATAGGCAGGGGAACACTGTATAGGTATTACATCAGAAATTGACACTTGGACCTGCAAGTATAAATCCAGCCAACCAAGACAGAAGTTAGTTGACTGGAGCTTTCACTCAATCAACACCACCTACATGTGTAGGGACTGACCTTTGGAAACAGATCCATCGCCATCAGGCAGTATGACCCAAGGGACCGCCTGCCTGCCGTCAATCCTGTACACCACGCCCGTGCGGTCGTCCACACTGTACAGATGCCCATTAAACGCCACCAGCTCAGACAGCTCCATACCTAGAGAAGAGACAGTGTAACATCAAACATGGAGACATGTGGACTTGGGCGTAAACTATCGCTCCACCTCGTCCTTTCTCTGCGAGATGACTCTCTAGTGTGATCATCTCCTCATCCCATTCCACATCCAGTCTGTCGGCACTTTCTGAAACAGTCAAGTGACCCTTTTTCATGTAGCTGAACCACATCTGGTCCTTCGGGCTACGTGATGCTGTGTCCAGGTCTGCAATGACTCCTATGCGGTACCTGATGCCATTGTTGGTCTTCACAGGCAGACTTAGAGGGTAGGTATCATTGTAAGGTTTTTCCCTTTTCTGCAGCTGGGACAGTCTTGGCATAGTTTGTCTATGAATGTCCCGGAACATGTTGCCTTCAGCCTGATGGTACATTTGCAAACTGTTGCGGTAGGAATGGCTGACTGGAGCGTCTCCGTCCCGTCCCGTGCGGTGCATGTACAACATGAGCACTAAAGCCAGCAGGGTGGCCACAGCGATTGCCCGCCATTTGGGCTTGAAGCGGGAGTCCGAGGTAACAGCTTGCGTCATGGATGACAGGGCCGAGGGGAGGCCTCGGATGGCGATGCCAAAAGCGCTCATCAAAGAATTGTCTTCATCTGCATTGTGCACTTCGGAATGGGGCGGATATCTTGTCACTGCCTGGTAACAACAAAGCAAAAGAGTCATCCTCATTCCATGTAAAATCAACCAAGAATTTTCCCGTCACCTCTCAGATTTTCATCAAATGCTGAAGTTTGTTTGGATATGGAAGGAAAAGACCAGGATGTAAAACAATGTTCTAAACCTCTCAGACAGATATAAGCTAACAACCTTTCTGCAAGTTAGAGATGCTGCTCGACTTTAAACATCTATATTATTGAAACGACAACACTTAGGAAGCTGTTTTTGGTAACATTTTCTTTTTTCTCTTTTCTTCTGCCAGTACAAAGGTATTTGTCTTTGTGTTAATGATATTGTGCATGGATGGCTGATCAACAAATGTACAGGTTGCACAGAAGTACTAATTTCTCAGAAACTTAAGAGTTCCCATCCCAATATTTACAAAGCTTCTCCACATCCTAAATGTTATTTTGACAGAAATGAAAAGATAGAGTACGTATATTCTTATTTACCTTTTAAGTTTAGAGTTGACAAATTGTTTAATTATGCTTGAGTAAATAGATAAACATGTTTAACAGTTGTATCGGCTTATAACAAGAGCTTTAAAATGACAAGTATATTTTAATTAGCTGAAGGTTCCTCAGCCCACGTTTGTTTAAATAAGAGATTTAGAACAAAGATGCTTTCAGTTGGAGTCTTTTCCTTCCATTTCCAACCACAACTCACAATTTAGAATGACCCCAAAAATTTACAATCGTAGCTACATGTACAAAGGCGGGAAATGGGTTTCGAAGACAAAAGTTGAAAACAAAGAGCTGTCAGACATTTTAGAAAATGGCCATTGTGCATTGTTCATCACAAAGCTTTGTTGTGCTTCTCAGCAACCAACATTGACATGCATACAGTGGAGATGCTTAACACGTCCCACAACTATTTTAGCAGCACTCTGTTCCTCTCAATGACAATCATTTCATTATGCAAATACATCTTTCAGAGCCACGAGTAGTAAGGTCTTTTGCATAAGTTGAAGACGCACTAGAGACTAAAGTATAAAAGCTGGGACTAGTTGCTGGAGATGTGTCACTTTTATTTCTGAGCACCGCCGAGAATCCTTTCAATCCACTGAAGCTGCCAACAGCTCAAGCAACTTGCGTCTGTTTGCACCCACGACTGTCAATGAAAACACTACATTTAGGATTTTCCTTTTTTCTGAAGGGTTCATAGACAAATTCAGTTGTTGTTTTTTTTAAATAATAAAAGTGGATTAAGGGAGGCTAGTGTTTGGATCCACATGAATCATGGGGGGTGGGGGGGGGAATTGCATTAGCTGGAGCTTATCCCGGGTGAATATGGGCGAGAAGCGGGGTACACCCTATTTGGTCACTGTTAACAATGAGATTTATTTGTTAGATGTGACAATATCACATCATTTATTACTACTCCTCATGTGTGTTTTATTGTTTTCAACTGATTAACATGCAACTTATACATTTCTGATTATGACCCATACAGCCCATCCCGGGACCTTAGGTCTTCCAACTCTGGTCACCTCAACACCCTCCCCCCCCGTACGCGCCTGCAGACCTATGGGGCCAGAGCCTTCAGTGTTGCAGCCCCCACCCTCTGGAACTCTCTCCCCTCAGACATTCGATACGCCGCATCTTCCGACACTTTCAAGCAATAACTCAAAACCCACTTGTTTCACTCAATTTTTCATGTTTGGTGTCCGTCTATGTTTTGTAAAGTAGCCTTGAAAGGTGCTATATAAATCCAAGCTACTATTATTACTATTATTATCATCATCTTCCATCCATCTTACGTTCCGCTTATCCTCAATAGGGTCGCGGGCGTGCTGGAGCCTATCCCAGCTAACAGTGGCGAGAGGCAGGGTACATATAACAAACATTCGCACTCACATTCACACCTACGGGCAATTTAGAGTTTTCAAATAACCTATCATGCATGTTTTTGGGATGTGGGAAGAAACCGTAGTACCTGGAGAAAACCCACATGCAACATGCAAACTCCACACAGGCAAGGCCGGATTTGAACCCCCGTCCTCAGAACTGTGAGGCGGATGTGCTAAGTCGGCCATTATTATATTATTATAGTTTTATGATGACAGTTAAAAATGTTATCATGCCACTCATTGCCCTTAGAGGAGGAAAATGTTTTATGATGGTTAGTTTGTGCTCTAATGAAAAAAAAATTCAAAGGGAAATTTTGTTTTAAAATCCCAAATAAAATTTGAATGTACCACTTGAGCACTGACTTCATTTTTTTCTATTACATCAGTTAACCTATGATAGCAAAGAATGTTAAAATGTTACTTTAATACAGTTAATGATTTTATGATGCAGACAGCTTGACCCTGGAATATAATATTTATTGTTTCCAATGGGATTTTTATTTTTTTTCAAAATTCAAACCTCAGGCACAACTGCTCCTCTATACCTTTGTCATGCTCTTCATGCTTCTTGCGCACACACAGACAAGCCCCCCCCCCCCCCCCCCAACCAACCAACGGTTCTTCAACTTTCCCCCCCCCCCCCCCACGACCAACAAAGAATGCCCTTGTTGTTACGAATGTAAGCACAACCGATATTCGCCATGGCCCTGCACCACAGGCTCTCCCCTCCTTTGGCCCCTTTGACCGGATCACTGCATCAAGAGACATCACATTGTTGCTTGCATCCTTCCACATCTCTTTTCCCATCGAAAACTTATTTTACATCTCAAGGTTCTTTCCTTTCACCCTGTTAATTGACTGGTATCCAATCCAGGGTGTCGTCTGGCTTTTGCTTGAAGGGAGCTGGGATAGGCTCCAGCTCCCCGTGACCTTGAACAGGATAAGTTCAAGAAAATAACTGCAAGGTTCTGCCCTTCAAAGCACACAGGTGACCATTACAAAAATCATAATACCGAGATTAGACTGGATAAACCGGTTGGGCAATAGATACTTGAGGGAGTTGTGTGTCTTTTGTGCTTCTTGGGAGTTGTATGCGACAGCATGAGGAATTCAGAGGAGACATGGACATTGAGTGTTTACTGGAAGGACCCTCACAGTTGTTCTTTAGTCACACTCTAAACCAAACACGGTTACTGAAATCAAACTATCCATTTTCTATAGTGCCTGTCCTGATTAGCGTTACGGGTGAGGTGGAGCCTATCCCAGTCAATATCATCCACTGTGAGGCAGACAGGCCAACCACTAGGGCACTGTGTTGTCCAAAAGTTAAACCAAACTATTCCTTATCTTACTTAACTCATTTACCAAAACCGTGTTCAATGTACGGTAGTTACCATGCATACATGAAAAACCTGGGTTTACGAACATTTAATTAAACCCCGTGAAAATCGCAAATGCATGACTTGAGGACGTTTTAAGCTCGACACGAGCCGAAAACTCAAAAGCGCCTGCTGGGTCCTAGATAGCATTTGTTCGGCTAACGTACGTGTCGCCTCATCCAGCCACGACTTGTCGACAAACGACAGGGGAAAAAAAAAAAAAAAAAAAAAAAAAAGAAGAGTCAACGTGTTTGCAGCCCTCTTGAGAACGTCGCCATCGCGCTGACGTACGACATCGGCTTCAGCTAGCCTCAACATTTACCCACAGCAAACTTTACAAATAGACCCGTTTGGACTTTAGCACTTCGTTTTTTCAAGGTAATTTCACGATGTTGAAAAGCTACTGGCATACCTGACGTAGGTGTTCGTCTCCATCAAAACTGTTAAGTCAATGATTGCTTTTGGAAGAGTTAGCGGTTTCCTCCTGTTGCCTCAAGGCGACTTCATTGAACGCCCTTCTGTCCCTCGAGTCCATGAACGACCTCCTTCCTGGTCGAAAACAAAAACGGGGGCGGTGGATGCTACTACTGAGTGCAAAAAGTCCCTTCGTTACGCTATAAAGTCATTTTCTGTCAAAATTACAGATCATTAAGTATCCTTCATCTCGGATAAAAGTGAACCCGTTAAACACGTCGACACGTCCATTTTAATATATCTTTTTTATTTTTTTTTATTTCGACGTTACGAATCACAGGACAATGTAAATAATGTCATAAAGTGCAATCAAAGTAGTGACGATTGTGTGCATCTATTCATGTTTTAAGTCGTACTTGCAATTAAAATATAGACATTTTATATACCGACCCGTAATTCAATAATTATCAAGATACAGTGTATGATTTTCAACATTTAAAAGTTCACAATCCCTGTTCTGTAGAGGTGAAATTTGAATGCTACATTCACATTGTTGTGTGTTTTTCCTCAAACCAACTTTGGCTGAGTACAGGTACATCTTAATACATTATTATTTATTTCAGTACTCATTCATATAGATTCGTTAAACACTTGAGAGGATACTTTTTCAGAGGGCAAATTCATGTCTAATTTCTAGATTAAAAATCATTTTCATTTGTTTCTTATTTTATTTTTTTTTGTTACGTAATATTCTAGTTTCTAGAGATGGTTAGTTTGGGGTTTTCAAAATTATACACACAAAAAAATAAAATCAAGAAATAATTGATTTTGTGTGTGGATCTCTAATATGAGTTTTACTTTTTTAATTGAAACAAGTAAAGCTTTTGGCACTATTCTAATTTATTGAGATGTACCTGTATAACATTGCTACACTGAATTCATTAACCTAATTCTAGTGACTCAACGCATGTTAGTGATAACTAACAAAGCATGGTAATCTCGACAAACAATGTAAAAACTACAAGCATTTTAGGGCCCATGTTGACCTCTCAAGTGCCGTTGCAAACAAAATTTGAATGTGAACCAAAACTATGAACTGTGTTCTGAGCACACAACAAAAGAATAAAATGTCACAGCATACAAATGACCATGAATCAAATGTATTTGCCCAGGTTACCCCATGGGAAACAATATTGTAATGCAATTTCAACACACAAAAAAAGCAGAAACTACAGTGAATATGTGTACAAGTTCAACTTGATGATGGGACTAAATGATCATCTTCATCACAGAGGATGGGTGCATGACAGGTCTCCTCAGAGGTATAGTGATAGATGACACTTCCACCTCAGCTCTTCCCCATCATCTTCAACAGGAGCTGCAGATATATATATAATTTATAACAGTAAACATTCAGAACACATTTTCTTTATACGTTCTAAAGATTTGTTACCGAGTTCTCCACTGGGTTGACTAAAGGGAAATAAAAAAAACAACTATTATGTTTTACAACGATGCCTCCAAAGAAGCTATGGTCATATACACAGAACAGCGCTGAATTTCAAGCTTTTTCTCTTTGGTTGTGTGTTTGTCTACTAAAAATCGATATTAGCTAGTTTCTCCAGTAATTGGGAATTCATGATTCGAAACCCAAGTTATTGTTATTATAACTATTGAACTATTATTTGTTAATGTAACGGTTGACTGTACTACCTTTGTAAGGTGATAATCCCCATCAATCAGCTGCTCTATGATACTGAAATGGTCGGTGTTCGGCACATCCTCCAAGGTCACATTGAGCCCAGTTGCCTTCAGAGTCTTTAAGGGACAAAATTAATCTTCATAAAAAGCAAAATCAGGCATGAATAATGAATGACTGACTACTGACATTGTAGTAATCCTCTGACTGCTTGCGAAACTCCGGTGAGTCGTTCTCAGCGACAGCCACGACAATTAGGCAGCTGGAGGAGGAGAGCTTGAGCTGAGGGATCAATTTGCTGGGGCTGTTTCTTATGGCCACTTCCCTGCCAAACAAAACAAAACAAAAAAAGACATTTCTCACATTATCATACCTTCGCCATGTTTGACACATGGTGTGGTATGCTAACAAATAAAAACATTGCATTCGTGGCAAACACAAATCCAAAGAAACCAAAATGAACAATCACCCAAAAGATAAAGCACTCACAATAATGTTTTGAGACTAGGCCAAGACCCAAGTGGCTAGCTGAGTGGCAGGCGGCCATCGATATACTCACTCCGTCATCTTCAAAGGCTTGTTAACGTAGGTAGACAGGATGGGCAAGAGGTCATAGATACCACTGACAAGAAAAGCACCTAAAGAATAATAAACCAGTCGTCAGAATTTGTTTCATTCTTTATTACAAAGACAGACACTCAGCACAAGCTCACCTTTGATTTGAGGCATGCTGCTATACTGCGACCAGTCAGTGGAAAGGATCATTGCAGCAAGGTGAGCGCCGGCAGAGTGGCCACACAGGTACAGACCGCTATAAAGAGCCATATCATGTGATTGAAAAGTATCACATCGTATTTCTGACGATAACTGCGAAAGACGGTGAGTGCGCGGGGTACTTGATGTGAGAATACTGCTGGACGACAGACACCACACTCCTGCGCACTTGAGAGACCATCAGGTCCATATTACCTAAGACAAGAGACATCTTCACACACAATCCTGCTTCTCTCATAGGCTAGATTTACACTGCACGCTGAAGCGGCCATCTCTGATATAATGCCTATACCCGATTTATTTGAGTGTCTTTCCATGTACATTTCAAGTGACGCATCGCCAATCTGGCTGTTTACATACACGGAACCCATGAAACTAATTGTGTGCATGTGCTGATACCTATTTATGCTGCCATGACGCATACCTGAATCGTGTGACTTGGAAGCAGAAATTGTTTCACTTGAACCATACAGTGTAAATCCAGCCATGGATAACCATCAGGAATGGACTCTACCTCTGGGGGCGACGTCGTAGCCAACCGCCACCACTACTACACCTTTATCAATGAGGGGGACTGCCATAAATCCTGACTCCTCCTTACTGTAGGAGCATAATGCATCGGCATGGAAAAACTGAACAACAAAAAAACAATTCATCCATTTTTACAGTGCTTGTTCTCATAAGCGTAACAGCTGAGCTGCAGAAAATCACACCTGACTGACAAACCCTGGCCTGGTTGCCAGGCAATCACGAGGCACATATAGACAAACAACCATTCATACTCACATTCACACCTGTGGACAATTTAGAGTTTTCAGTTAAATTTTTGGAATGTGGGAAGAAGACAGATTACCTGCAAAAAAGAAGAAAAAAAACAACGCAAGCACAGAGAGAACATGAATCCTTCACAAAAGAGTGCCTGAACTGAGTTTGGAATCCACGACTTTCAACTGTGAGGCAAACATACTAATGACAAGCCCACTGCGCGGTCGAAAAACAAACAACAAAAATTCAACTTGTAATGGGATTCTGACAAGCAAAACATCATACCTGAGAAACTGCCAGTATCCTCCGTGAAAGTAAATAACAAGAGGTACATCTGAAAAACCGGAAGTAGCGTCATCGACACTCACTGGACACCACGTTAGCGAGTCATGACCTGCTACACACCGAGAGAGTTGGTAGTGGGGATGTAGGCGTCCAGTCTTTCTCCTTCACCTTCTCCATAGGGCACATTGAGTAGAGTTTGAGCCAGACCGCGTGCACGGTCTGTACCTGCATGTGAAGACACAATGACAGATAGGATCCCCTTATGCATTTCATTCATTTAAATTGTTGAGCATTTAATCATGTCTACGACCAATAGCACGTCGCCATAGCGAGGTTTTAAACAGGATGCTCTCAGAGAGAAGCGGCCACTGATCTTAAGAGCGCCACTAAGTGCAGGTTGCGACAGTGATACAGAGAGACTGGAAGTGTCACAGAAAGGTATAGGTGTCGATTCATGGATCAAACACCAACATGAATTTTGCAATGCAGCTTCTCGCAAGAGAAAGCAGAAAGTTGTGCAAAAAGTACTGAAACATTGACCACTTGGAACATATGCATTCAAAAGTTTTATCGGTCTATAAAGGTTATATAGTGCATTTGAGGTTCATCCTGAAATTTCACATTAAAGTCCAATAGCCCTCATTTTTTGTAACATACACATACATTTTCATAAATGTATACATTATTTTCATATACTTATATGTATAGTTATCATTAATGTGATGTAAATCAGGGTGAATTATACCGGATGGCAGTACTTCAGATTACAGCCACCTGCCACTCTAAACGGCATGACGGGAGTGAATAATATTAATCGTAAATATTATGACGATCGTGTATATTTGCCAGGGTTTTCAAATGAATTACAGTGTTAGGCCCGTCTCTTCCGTGGCTCGTCTCAACAGGTTTTCTGTGCACAGTATCTGCTATGTGCCACGGTTAAGTAGCACAACTGGAACAAGCGACCGACCTTCCTTTAAAGCCTTGACGTGGGCCTTGATCACGTCGTCCGCCGCCATCCTGTGCGACCAGCGGCTGGGTGAATACTGCCTCTCGAGCTCCTGGTTACACATGCAGCAGCAGCGGTTCAGTCTGCCGGCGAGTCGAGCCCAGCCGGCCCGCCATGAAGCAGCACAAGGCGTCCGCTGTCACTTCGCGGACTAATACACTAAACAGGGAATACAGCGCCCCCCTCTGATACGGTGTAGGCATCCGCCATTTTGCTCAGGTATTAATCACGTTTTATTGTACTAGCTTGTACTAACGTGACAAGTTGACACCCATGTTTGTCTTTGGCCAAATATAATAACAAACTACATAAATTCTATTATCTTACGTCTTTCGTCATGGCAGTCCAGGATAACATTTTCTATCTCTTGAAGCAAGTCTGTCGAAACTCTTGATTGACGACCAAAGCAACTGAACAGCAGTGGCGAGAACTCTTTCGGACTTTAGACCCATGGCTCCCTTTTGAAGAGCAAAGGCGACGTTACTAATCGATACTCTTCAACTTTAGAAATCGGATTTCAATAACCCGGAGGAGTGGTGCTGACAAATTGATAAGATAAATATCACAAATAAAGTTAGTGTAGTTCATGTGACCTACATTTTGGGTTCTGAGTCTTGACCATATAGATTTGTCAATGGAAAATATACTCTTTAATAATTCGAACCCCTTCAGTTTTGTTTACATTTGAACTCCGTTGTCGGTAGCAGCACATATTTCATTCATGATTTTTTGGGGGGACAAAATAACCAAATGTTTTGTACATCTCACAATAAATAAATTATGTTCATGTTATTTTATTTTAGTGTTCATAATGAGATCGAACAGTGGTGCACAATAATACAATGCTTTACGTTATTTGTGTCATTATGTTGTGGGTCTGTCCTGGTTGACACGCCTCTGCAACATCGCGTGGACTTCGGGGACAGTGCCTCTGGATTGGCAGACTGGGGTGGTGGTGGTGGGCCGGAGGGTGTGTTCCAACCGGAGAGTGTGTTCCAACTACAGGGGGATCACGCTCCTCAGCCTCCCTGGTAACCCATACTAAACCACCTTAAGCCCCAACCATAGCCCTAGACCGAACCATAACAATCTTCTTTGTTTTTATTTCGTACAAATAATATGATACGTATTTGGGATGGTCATCTCAAGCCTGCCCTTTCCGCGACGCTGAAGCCAATCATGTTGCAGAGGGGCGTGTCCTGCCTGGAAACTATGTGGAAATCCTAATAAGGCGTCTGGCGTGCCTGTGGACTCACAGGACTGGTCCGTCCCAGAGGTCGCGCCTTCGAGTGGCCTGGCGGACTTCCGTTGTATGGCAGCATTTCTCTCACAGTTTTGGTATTTTCGTGTTTTTTTCTTCAAATGTATTTTTTTTTTTGCGTGTCTAGCATTTTTTTGCAGTTGTTTTTTTTTGATTGCAGAATTTTTATTTTCCATTTTTTTTTTTTTTTTTGCGTCAGTCATGCATTTACAGCATTTGGCCGTTGGCAGCGCTTTTGCCACTGTCGGCCACCGTACAAAACAGATATTAAATATTATTGACAGTAAAATTTAAATTTACTTTTTACTGTCGTAGAAATTCCTTTCCGAGTCTGTACTTTTTACTTTTATCAAATTAGGAGTTGAATCAGTATTTGTGGCACCGCTGCAGCCCTCATTGGCTAGAAATGGTCATGTGACCATTCAGCACCACTGCCAATTGGTTGAATTCTTTGAAATTTAAAGGAGCGCGCGCGTTCCTTCAGTGTATGATTTGTTTCAGAGCAGTTGTTATCGTGAGCTCTTTTGGTCAACTCTCTATTTTTTGTTTGCTTATTTGTTTTTGAGAGATTGGTTCTTCTTTTGGTCCTTGAACAAATGGACTGTGTGGATTTTCCTAAAGTTTTTCAAAATTCCCCGAGGACAGCCGAGGGGCAAATCCAGGTTTGTCGTAGCCGCAATGTCTTCGTTTTCATCAAAACGAGATGAAATGTTATTAATGTAATCCTGTTTACACGTTTGTGGCAACAATAAAGTCGCACGTTGTATTCCGTAACTTTGTTTGTTATGTTTTTCACAGGTTATATTTGGGCCGATGTTTTCAGGCAAAAGGTAATTTTATACAGTATGTTTCCTATGACATCCTATGAGTTACTAGCTCGCTTGGTGAATGGTTTTCAACTTTTACATCTGTCCCGCCAATTCACGTCACTGAACTGCTTTCCCGCTCTTTCACCCAAATGTATTGTGGCAGTGGTTCAGTTTACACCAACACGAAAAAAATCGATAGCTCTCCGTGTTGACACCATAATGACCAAAATAAATTACAGTAACGTTGTAGGATCAAGTGTTCTGCAAAAAAAAATGTAAAAAAGTAAAATAACTACTTAAATATGTTTAAAATCAAACAGTTTTTTTTAAAGGTGAAATGCAAATGTATATTACTGTACCATAATGTTATATACAACTGCACTGTAAATGTACTGAACTTGAAAAGTAAAAAATATACTACACGAGATTAAAATAAAGTATTTGATCGTATTGGATGTTTTAGATTTTATTAGTATTTTTAAGTTGGTGACTATTTCGCATACCACACTTTGAGAATCACTGCACTATGCATGTGGACACGCACAGTGCATGATAATGCAGTTTTGTCTGTGCAACTTGCATTCATTACCTAACTAATATGTGATTTTTGCAGCACTGAATTGATGCGAAGGGTGCGTCGTTTCCAAATAGCCCAGTACTGCTGTTTGGTGATCAAATACGCCAAAGATACACGCTACTCCGACATAGGCATGGCCACACATGATCAGTAAGTGAGCTGCTATTGTTAATGTGATTTGTCTTGTACCGGCATTACCAGATAACTAGCAACCCTTTATTGCTCAGTGACTGTTTTTTTTGTCAATGTCTTTATGTCTCCAAAGTGTTCTCTGTCAATTGACTGTCTGTTGTCGTACTAGAGCGGCTCCAACTACCGGAGACAAATTCCTTGTGTTTTTTGGACATACTTGGCAAATAAAGATCATTCTGATTCTGAAAACAGTTGTTTGCATTTGCAGCATCAGTTTGTACTGTAGTGTTTTCTGCCATTTTCATCTATGAAAGCTGACATCTAGTGGCCTTTTGTCTGTTTCATTGCTAGTGCCCTACATGCAGGGCATATAGACATGTTTGAACCCCCGTTTACCGCGGGGATATGTTCCAGACCCACCTGCAATAGGTGGAAAAAATGTGATATAGAGAGACCATACAAGATTTAAAAAAAAAAAATTAAATGTATGTCGTTTTATCCCTCACATACGATTGAAACGCATTGTCACTGTCAAGAAATTAGAGACTATTGTATAACATAGCTTTGAGGAAACAAAAAGTAGACTCTCTTGCACAGCTATCCAAAGAAGAGGCAGAATGTGCTTGCGCCAAGTTGTTTGACACTCCCACTGTAAAGTTGACACATAAAGAGCATTAAACATTGTATATTTTAATACCAAATTGGTCCACCAAAGCATAACATTTCTTAAATTGTCATTTTGTCACACCGAGCAACGCACCCAAAAATGACCGAACTGGACAATCGCAAAAAAATACAATTTGCTACTCGCATGCACACATCGGGCGGTTGGCCCCCCCACATATACCAACTTGCTGCAATCGAAAAACTGCGACCCCACGTTGATTGTATAGGAAAACGTGATGCAGCAGGTTATTTTTTTATTGAAATACATAAATGTTAAATTATACATAATACATACAGTAAAATATAATTGTAAAACACAATAAGTGTATTTATCGTCATGAAGAAAACATGAGACCATCCTTGTTTCTTCAATTTCTTCTTCATTTTAATGCCTAGTACCACTAAATGTATATTACCTAAAAATACAATGAACACAACAAAAATCCAGCTGAATCCCTAATACGCTGTCTTATTATGGTGTGTTAGTTGTATTTTTATTTTTCTCTTTGTTTCAAATGTTTATAAGCTGTTTTTTCCGCTTTGTTTTTAAATACTTTTAATCACGTAAAGCACATTGAGCAACATTGTGTATGAAATACGCTATATAAATAAATTTGCTTTGCTTATTTGACATGCTTGAGCTTAATTGCATTTCCAGTGATCAAGAAAACCATGGAAATGGGTAGATATTCTTTCTTAAATTTAACTCATGACCTATTTTTGTTGTCATCCTTATTTGTCCAAACAAATGTACCTTTAGTTGTACCAGGCATTAAAAAATGACAAACAAAGCATACAACAATACTAGGAGGCATATATTCTCTCTGTCTGATGGAGCTACAAATATCACTGCAGCTTAGTTGGGGACCTTCTCTACCTCTTTTTTTTGTTCTTAATTCCGCTGCTTCTACATCCAGTTGAGCTCACTGCTGCCCGGTATGCCATCATATGGTGGGGGTTCACTGTAGTTTGACAATGCTTAATTTAACTTAACATGTTTGAGGGGAGTTTACATCATACAAAGAATTAACTTGACCTTGCTGTTTGTCCCTTAGGAGCACAATGAAGGCTGTACCCGCAAAATGTCTGAGAGATGTGCGGTCATTAGCACTGCAAGCCTGTGTCATTGGAATTGATGAAGGGCAGTTTGTAAGTGTACATGTTATTTTTTCCTGTACTTTTCTTGGACTAAACAAGGAGTAATAGTAGATAGTAAAGGATATAAAATAACTATTGAAGAATAATCTCATTGCAGCATTATGTTACTTAAATGTTTTTGTAATACAATTGGGACCACAATGGTGCAGCGTAAGAGTGGAGTGTAATATGTTCTGAATGGAAACAACTTTACACCATCTGTACATGGACTGGTATGGCTGTCTACTAATAAACTCTTGTGCCTCTTTGTATCACTGCAGTTTCCAGACACTGTGGAGTTTTGTGAGGAGATGGCCAATTTGGGCAAGACTCTTATTGTCGCTGCCTTGGATGGGACCTTCCAGAGAAAGGTGACTTTATTTCCTGACAAATGCACATCATTGTGTAGTGACAGAGCAAGAATGTGTTTTGACACATAAAACTGTCAAGAGGGAGGAAAAAGTTTTCAAATGCTCTCATTGTTCCTCACAAAGACATCTCTGTTGTTTCCAGTGGTCATACCTGCATTTTTTTTAAGTGTCGACTACTCTCTTGTGCATTTATGTAGCCCTTCGGAAACATTCTGAGTCTTGTCCCTCTTGCGGAAAGCGTGGTGAAGCTTCACGCAGTTTGCATGCAGTGTTACAAAGAAGCGGCCTATACAAAGAGGATTGGAGCGGAGAAGGAGGTGAGCGTACACATTAGAAAATAAGTTCACAGTAACCCCTTTAAAAAGATGGCTGACAAATGAGTTTTTTCCTTTGGTTTATTTTGTATTAACCATCGCATTTCCTCTTGTACATAGGTGGAAGTGATCGGCGGAGCTGACAAATATCAAGCAGTTTGTCGAAAGTGTTACGGAGCGCTGATAGCGACCAAAGAAAACCAACCTCCCCTCAGGGATCAAACTCCTCAACATGCACTGAATGGAAAACTTGTGGACTCTGGAATTCCCAGGAAACATTTCTCTTCCCTCCACCTCTGAACACACACAAACAGTTGCTCAAGTATGGAGGTCCAGAATTGAGCTGTTGTGTGTAAAGCAAAGTCTCATTGCTTTACACACAATTCCAATATAACTAATGAACTCCCACTCTCCTAAATTCTGACATGTCCAATGGTGGGTGCAGCTATGTTTGCTAGAATGTGTAAAATGGCAAATCAGCGTTTTCATAATTATTAAGGTTTTATTTCTCCGTCAGATGTAATCCCAACACATAATGAGATTTAACTCCAGGCAAACCCAAATAGGGAGGTTGCAAAAAGAATAATGAATTAGCAAGAGGCACAAATCGAAGTATGTGCATATGTACTTAAGGGGTTTCTGTATAAATAATGTCCATTAAACCACCAAAAAGGCAGAGTTGTTTGGAACAAAAACATAACTTTGGAAGCTTAAACTAAACAGACATTTTAACAAAAGTAACCTGCAAGCTAAACTTTTTTTTTTTTTTTTTTTAATAAAAACAAACAAATATGAAGTGCTTATCGTAGTGATTACATTGATATAACCAGCACTGTAAAAGTAATACTATTATATCTGAACGGACCCTAAATACATTTCCCATGTCAGAATTTAGGAGAGTGGGAGTTCATTAGTTACATTGGAATTGTGTGTTGAGCAATGAGACTTTGCTTTACACACAACGGTAACTGTTACTTGACACCGAGAAGGCTCCGAGTCACACCTTGTCGAGTGTACAGTAGTCTCGATGAGTTCACAGGAAGAGTCGGGATGTTCTTTGCTCCAAAAGCACTCCTCTTGTTAAGAGTTCAACGTGTGCATCGTTCACCTTCACTATCTTAATATAAACCAAGTTTAAAGGGCACCCGTATAAACGATCACACAACTGTTGTTTTTTTGTGGCGAACATCTGCTATTTTAAAAATGACCCTAAAACTTTCTCAAAAAAGTTTTATGATGACTAATTTAACTGCACAAGCTCAACACAAAACAATAACCAGAAGAAACATTTTCCACCAGTATTGCCACAACTAATTTTACTTAATAAAAAAATTGTTGTTTGTTTATGGCCAATAAAGGTGATTCATTAAAGATGAAAATAAGTTCACAGCAATTGAAATTGCAACAGTTTCACCAAGAAATCTGTACAAATGCAAGAGAAACAGTGTTGATCTCAACAGTAATTGGCAGTGTCAGAATTACTCGAACATCCTGTGTACAATCTATTTGCCTATTAGCCTGCTTGAGGTAAGTGTTATGTCATAGCACAGAGGTCAGCTGATCCAAAGATCACATCGAATGTCAGTGCTCAGTCTGCTGTCAAGATCTGATCACAGACCACAGAGCCTTGACCCCATGCAGTAATCTGCGGTCCCCCTCTTCTATTAACTTGCATGCAGTTCTTTCACTTTACAGTTTTACCAATTACAGAAGTGTTAAATCCGAAGATAAGCCATAACATGAATGGCAACACGGCTCCCTGACATGCTGGATCTGCTCCTCACAAACAGCCAGGAGCCCTGCCTGTGGCCATACCAGTGTCCTTGGCATCAGTAATTAGGCGGTTGATAGCCGGGCGTCGGCTGCAGGTTTGGAGTGAAGGCAGGCTGCTGGCTCAAGTCTGGTATGCTGGGATAGGCGCTATAAGTGGTGGGGGTGTATGGCGTGGGGGCGTAGGTTGGTGGGTAAGGCGTGTGCTTGTCGGCAGGCTGCTCAGTATAGGTTGGGATGGTGTTGCCGTCACCGCCTCTACGGAAACGACCCAAGGCGAGGTAGGTTAGGATTCCCTGCATAATTAAATAAAATCATTAGTTCTTACTGTGCACATTTAAAATCATGGCACACTTGTTTTTGCAATGCCTTAGGGTGAGGTTGATTTGGCTTTGTCATGTCAATTTCCTCACCCCCTGTTATATATATATATATCTTGTTTTTATTTCACACAGCAGTTGCTTATTAAAATAACATTAAAAATAAAACATTAAAGCTATTCACCTACAGTCTAAAAAGGCTTTTATTTAGCCTACTTCAGGTAATAACTAATGCTATTTATTAGTGTCAGACTAGCTACACAACATTACAATATGATTATCTGCCACATCTGGGAAAGGCAACGGGCATAGAGTAGCCTACTTACATTGATAGTTTTTCGAAAGAAAAAAAAAAGATTGTTTTTTTCTTTCTTTATTGAAATGAAATCACCCACCCTACCAATTCCTCTTTCTGTCTGGCTGGGGAGTAAAGAGTCATGTCTGATAGTGTGTTGATTTCGACTGAAAATTGGAACTCTGACCTCAAAACAACATAACCCCAAATGACGGCTCCTGGCACGTCCCAGCTTGGAAATGAATTATTGTGTGCTACAGTTTGAGATAACATTTCACAAGTTTTAACATGCGCATATTAACTTCTATAGCATATGCCTTACGAAAGCTTTCATTTTCACCATTTACTCCATTCAAACACCCTTTTTAAAAATGTATGATAATTGTGGAAAAAATAGAATAACACTTTGGCAGAATCCTCAAGTTTGTAAAATCACTTCCTAGAAAACATCCAGGCATAATGCTGCATGGCTCTTTAATTTTACAAGATTTCTCAAACAGTTCGAGTATCTAACAGAGTTAATAGATTTTTGCTCTCAGTTTATTTTCAACATTTTATATTGGTTAATGCGTAAAAATAACATGACGTAGGGACAGACCAATAGTATCGATTTGTGACAAAATATAAAATTAACCATATTTACTTACCCAGGTAGCAATGGAGAAGAATGAAAAGGCCACCGTTGCACGTGCAGCGTCCTGGGGCACTGCGCTGACATCATGTGTGCGACCCCATTGACTGGCCAACAAGCAGAAGCAAACAAACCACAGAAAGGTCCATGCCCCTAATACAAATACAGACACATATATAGTCACCGCATGACAAAATCAAACATTCCACCTTGAAATCACTGATATGTAAAGGCATTAATTAGGGCTTCACGATATTGGAAAAAATGACATTGTGATTTTCTTTAACCCCGTGATATTTATTGTGATGTTAAAAAATACAGGATAACATACACATAATGTAAAAACCAGCACAGATTTCTCTTTTTCCCCTCTCTAGAAAAACTATGCTCAGTAGAGCACAAATGTACAGTGGCCGACAGGGGCAAATGCGCTGCAGATGGCCATATATGATGTATAGCATGAATGACACACGACGAAAAACACAAGCACATAAAACAACTGCAAAAGAAAAACACTGCAAGATAAAATAAAAAAAAATTCAATCACAGAAAACCGCAAAAGAAAAAGTCTTCTTTGTTTCGTTTCGGCTTGTCCCCGTTAGGGGTCGCCACATCGTGTCATCCTTTTCCATGTAAGCCTATCTCCTGCATCCTCCTGTCTTACACCAACTGCCCTCATGTCTTCTCTCACCACATCTATTCACCACCTCTCAGCTCTCTTGCCTAGCAGCTCCATCCTCATCATGAAGCTCCGTCCTCATCATCCTTCAAACACTATATCTCACTTTCTCCCCTCTGGACGTGTCCAAACCATCAAAGTCTGCTCTCTCTAACTTTGTCCCCAAAACATCTAACCCTTGCTGTCCCTCTAATGAGCTCATTTATAATCCTATCCAACGTGCTCACTCCTACAGAGAACCTCATCTTCGTTTCCGCCACCTCCAGCTCTGCTTCCTGTTGTCTCTTCAGTGCCACTGTCTCACCACTGTTTTATAAACTTTGCCCTTCATCCTAGCAGAGACTCTTCTGTCACATACTGTATCACACCTGAGACCTTCCTCCACCTGTTCCAACCTGCTTGTACCCGTTTCTTGACTTCCTTACCATACCTACAATTGCTCTGGACTGATGACCCCAAGTATTTAAAGTGGGCTTTTCCACCTCTACCTTTGCCCTACGTCACATCTCAATGCATTCCTTTCACCTCTCCTCGGTCCTTTCAGTGTCATACACACATAAACAAAGCAGACAACAATACTAGGAGGCATATATTCTCTCTGTCTGATGGAGCAACAAATATCACTGCAGCTTAGTTGGGGACCTTCTATACCTCTTTCTTCATATGGTTTCCTGTACTGTGAGGTTCCACCACAGTGTCTCCTTCTCTCCTTTCCTGCCAGAAGAAACACCAAGTACTCTCCTGCCTGTCTCTCTGATCACCTTGGCTGTAGTGGTCCAGTCTTCTGGAAGCTCTTCCTGTCCACCGACAGCCTGTCTCACTCACCTCTTCCCGAAAAGCCGCACAAGACTCTTCTTTCTCAGCTTCCACCACATGGTTCTCTGCTCTGCCTTTGTCTTCTTAAACTTACTCCCCACCACCAGAGTCATCTTACACACCACCCTCCTATGCTGTCTAGCCACATTCTCCCCTACAGTCAGTAACCTCCTTCAGATTACAACGTCTGCACAAGATGTAATCCACCTGCGTGCTTCTACCTCCACGCTCTTGTAGGTCACCTTATGTTCCTGCCTCTTCTGGAAAAAAAGTGTTCTCTCCAGCCATTTCCATCCTTTTTGCAAAGTCTACCACCATCTGTCCCTCCAAGTTCCTTTCTTGGATGCCAAACTTACCCATCAGTTCTTCATCACCCCCGTTTCCTTCACCAACATGTCGATTACAATCTACACAAATCACGACTCACTCTCTGTCTGGGATGCTCAGAACTACTTTGTTTAGCTCCTTCCAGAATTACTCTTACACCCTGGGTCACATCCTACCTGTGGGGACATAGCCGCTAATCACATTACACATAACACCCTCAATTTCAAGTTTCAGTCTCATCACTCGATCTGATACTCTTTTCACCTCCGAGACATTCTTAGCTAACGTTTCCTATAAAATAACCCCTACTCCATTTCTCTTCCCATCTACACCATGGTAAAACAATTTGAACCCCTGCAGATTGCTACAGATGTGATTTGCTGGTCAAAGATGACTATAACAAGTTTTGTTCTGACTGACCAATCAGAGGATGGAAAAATGCTGATGCCCTCTGAGGATGATTGCTAAAATAGTTGAATTTAGATCAGCCAGCCCTACTGATTCTAATGGGCGTGGGCATTTTAGATGGTCATGGCAGCAAATAAAGGCTGAAATCTGATTGGGTAAATAAATAAATCCACAAACACATAGTGAAAGCAGTGAAACCAAGAAAAATGCTACGACATGATGAGAATAGACTGTTAAGGAATATACAATACAAATTTTATGGAACAAATTTTAGAATTTAGGTTGTAAATATAGGTCCATGCTTCTGATAGTGTTGAGGCAAGCAGAGAAGCCAATGCTAGCTCTGACCTCCCACCACTGGTAAAAACAGTAGAGGATGTCTTCCATGATGAAATAATTTGAAGTGACCACAAGGTTCACAGTACTACTACTTTGTTTCCGTAAAGAATATCTAACAGACACACAGTCATGTCCAGCTGATGAATTTAAAGATAATCTGTGAGGTCATCCTCGCCCTCTGCCATGCACACTCATCATCATCCGCTGCCCGATTACAACAATGAATAATACGTTATGTGATGCAAGGATAACAATGAGTGGTTTGTCTCGCGTTGTGGGAAACTAAAGCTCTCTGTATGAGACGGGGTGTCAAGGGAGTAGTGGGGCAGTGGTAAATCTGCAAAAACAAATGATCACTGGCAGCTTCCAGCATCTCCCAATACCACCACAATTGTGAAGCAAAAAGTATCAGTGATTGATTATATATTCTTCTTTTCCTCTCGCATATATATATACATATATACACATACATATATATACATACACACACATATATATATATATATATCTACCAGTTATCATACCACAGTAATAAAGAAGATATATCATCCTGTGTGCATGGTCTGATTACAATTTGTGCAGCAACAAAATTGATGTTGAAGCAAATACAGTACAATCAATATACACATCTTTTGGGTAGATTCATTAATATGAGCAACCATTCAAATCAATAAATCAAGAGCAAAAAAGAAACAATTTTTTTTTTTTTTACAAAGCCGTTAAAAAAAAGTTCTCACCAGAGAATCCCAGGTCTGCCATCACAGCATATTTCCTTTGCTGTGCATTGCTCATAAAAGGCATGTAAACATCCAAAAGCAGGAAGCACACACAGGCGAGGAAAGCAATCACGCCGATGCCGACAGCGTAGTGACATGCCGAGTCGTTCTGGTTGAAGATGCACTTCGGCTCAGCACTGTGGACAGGGTTGATGTATCCCTCTGTGGTGATGCAGCCGAAAACCACAATGGCAAATAGCTACAGTGAGACAAGGAAACAAGACAAGTTAGAAAATACATGGAACAAATGTTTTTCTTTTCAACCAAAATAGACAAACCTGTCTTAGTTACCACATGATGCTTGCTTGTAATGTTTACCCATTACTTATAATGTTTACCCATTGACTCCTGTAATTTCTCATGTCTAATGTGCACCCATGTATAATACGCACCCCCAAAGTTGACCTAAAAATTCTGGAAAACCCTTCAACCTATGTATCATGCATTTTTACAAAGCATGATTTTGCTTCTACCTATATGATCAAAACATGAAGTATTATCTGTATTTTGTTAATTTTTTTCAAAGAATTATTCTGAAGTTGAGCACTTTATTTGAACACAATACTAATCTTTTTATTTACTTGCTCTTATTTTGAAATTCACGGTCCTACTTTTATTTAGTAAATGAGAAAACACGGTTGTGCTTAGATGTTTGATTACCCAGGCAGAATTTGTCAAATGGGTACAACTCTTTCAAGAAAACATGAAGGACCAGGCGAAACACATTTGATTTGATTTTAATGGGATTCAAATTAAAACTGTCAAGCATTTCAGAAAAGCATTATCATTAAATAAAACATAACCATAAATAAATTAATGATGGTTGTTGTTCATTCATCAATCGTATTTAAAAAAATATTTCACAAATTCTGCCTGCGTATGTAAATTTATGAGCACAATTGTACATATATATGCAGTCATGTACCCCTGTCATATTGGAATGAAAGTGTAGCCTACACCTTTTCCCTAATCTCTAGGTGACGGTGGCATACTAGAATGAAAGTGTACTACTTTTTCATAACCTCTAGTGGGCGGTGGCATATTGGAATGAAAAGTGCACAGTTTTTTAATAACCTCTATATGGCAGCATACATTTATAAAATGGGAAAGTTTTTCATTTTCCCCTATACCCATGTATAATGCGCACTATTGAAAAAAATTATACATGAGAAATTATGGGACTAACTACTACTTTGCTAACCAGTTTGAAAATTTAACTCAATGTATGAACATGTACCTATTGTTTAGTAAAACTTTGATGAAAGCAAAACAAAAATGCACATATGATACATCCATCCATCCATACATTTTCTGAGCCGCTTATCCTCACAAGGGTCGTGGAGTGCTGGAGCCTATCCCAGCTATCATTGGGCAGAAGGCAGGGGTACACCCTGAACTGGTTGCCAGCCAATCGCAGGGCACATATAAACAAACAACCATTCGCACTCACATTCACACCTACGGGCAATTTTAGAGTCTTCAATTAACCTACCATGGATGTTTTTGGGATGTGGGAGGAAACGGCAGTGCCTGGAGAAAACCCACGCAGGCATGGGGAGAACATGCTAACTCCACACAGGCGGGGCCGCCACATATGATACAATTGATATATATTGATATGAATATGATTTCCCTTCACTGAAACATGTATGCACTGAAACCAGGATGTCTAAATATTTGTTAGCTGCAAGTATCACGTTTGCTGAAATGACATTCAAGGTTCTAGTAGTTGTGTGGTTTTTTTTATTTTGACATTTTCTAACTACAGGCTTGTCTCCTGAGTTTCATGAAAACAGGTCCTCAAGCGCAGAAGAGGCTACAGCATAGCACCTAAATAAAACAGCGATTAACTGCTGTATGCTTCCTGGGGCTATCCCGTGGTCTGTCACTGTCCACACTATTAACCCACCTAACCATGTGGCCTTGTTCTGACTGCTGCTGCAAGCCTTGTGACTCCAGAGACACCAGCAGTTCCCAAATAATGCTCATAATGAGGTCTGAGAAGAGGACAGAGAGGGGGTTTTGGACTAGTGGGGAGGAAGAGACAAAAGATCCAGACAATGAGCTATGGGGTGGAAATATGTGGAATGTTAAAAAGGGCAGGACTGAAGTGATGACAATTCCAAAGTATTAATGGTAACTCAAACTAATTATATGTTGAGGGACAACTTTTTCACCACTGCCATCAACGATAAAAGAAGTACAGCCCTACCTTGACTTATTAGAGCCTCAATTTACCATTTTTTTAAGTTACGAGCCATCGCTTGGTTGATTTTTTTGCTTTGTATTGTGAACCAAAATTTGAGTTAAGACCGAACTTTAGATACGCATCGCTCGATTAATGTTGAGGTATCCTGTATTTACTGCTCTGCATGTAGTTGCTGGCTACAGTAAAGAGATGAAAGTTGAAAGTCTTTTGAGTCATCTCCTGATAACCACACAAAATTGGACACCAATGCTAAATCTATCCATGCAGTCTTCTTTTCTATCCATCCATTTTCTATACCGCTTGTCCTCATTTGGGCCACAGGTAACTGGAGACTCTCCCAAGCCCGGCTGACTTGGAATGGAGGCAAGGTTCAGGTGGATGGGTCGCTACTCAATCACAGGGCCGATATAGAATAACAACTATTCACACTCACATTTACACTCAGGGACAACTTACAGTATAGTCTTCAATTAACCTAGTAAGAAGGATGTTTTTAGGATGTCAAAAGAAACCGAGGACACGGACATTTTTGGAGGCAGGTGTTCAAGCCCCCAAAAAAGGTATCCATCACAAATATTATTCATACTATTAGGAAAAAAAACTCTTTGTGGGGGACCATTTTAATTAAACACAATATGACACAAATTAACAAAATGATATCCCCAAATAAAAAAACAAAACTGAAAGACAAAATAATAACTAATAAACTGACATTATTTACAGTTAGAATTATTGGTGAGGGTGCAGGCATTTAAGAAAAATTCTAGATACCTCCAGAATCCCTTTACAAACCATAACTGCCACTTTGAGGTGATTATCTAGCAGTTACACAGCAATTTAATCGATAAATATAACTCAGAATGTGTCGTCTGCATTTTAAATCTAGCATCTCCCCGTCGTCGGGCATTGTCGCCAATTTTCGGCTGTGACGTAACAAATGGTAACCCTCCGTTCATTTGGCGTTTTTGCACGCACACACACACACACACTCTTTCACGATGTTTTATCGCACTGACCCATAGTAGTGACCACCTCAATGTCTCTTGTGAAGCTGCTAAAAGTAGCTGCTAGCAGCCGTCAAAGTCAGAAACAAACATGTAGGGTTCTGTGTATATAAAATCCTCATCCTGCTCGTATTCCAGAATGTAGCTCCGCATTCAGAGTAACTGCAGTAACTAATGATTGACAAGCATTACATCAGGAACCTTCAGGAGTGCTCAATAAAATCTAATTTTAGCCAATTTCTGGTTGACTTGCTGGAAATTACGTGTATGTATTACAAAACATTAACAATGCAAATAGGAATTTTAACCGACCCCATTAAATGCTTGCACCCTGACTTATAAACAGAGATTAGAATTTGTATTTATATCATGTCACACAAAATGACAGTTCTACTTCCAAGTTTAATGTACATTTTTTCCCCCGATAAATTAGGTAAAAGTCTAAATAAACAAGCCTTTTGGCATCTCCACAGTGCTTTTAAATCATGACAATTTTAGGTTAAATGGAAAATAAGGAACTTCTGTTTGTAAACTCTGTTTACGCTAAGATACAATTACATTCCCTCTTTTTACAATTAAAGGATTAGCATCTATTTTAGTATTTTGGATCTTGGTCACCCAAACAAATAGATGCGGTGACTGGTGCATTGTGGGATGTGCAGGCAGAGCAAACAATGCTCCCAGTATCATAGGTTTATGACTCACTGAAAATAAAAGGAAAATCATCACTAATCAAGTAACCTAGTCGAGGTAGATTTGTGAAAAGTTGTGTGTTGTTGGAGAAACAGATGAGACCAACTGAAAAGGTTCAGTCAGGCAGCGCTATCACCTTACCTGCCAAAAAGCCCCTCTTTGCAAGTGACACAGGCGCGCACGCGGGGACGCATGCACACACAGCTCTAAGCACATTCTGTCCTCACCCACCATGGTGGAGTAACAATTTTAACTTCATGACACAGGTCTGTGATATTCACTACAGAAAGCAAGCCAAGGATAGTTCGTGTTGAAATAAAAGTGCTCTAATCCTACAACCTGCTTCCTTGCATCAGTCAGGGTAACGACAGCATGCAATTTTCAGTTTAATTTTGGACTTTCTATAAATGGGAACTAGACCACAGACTAAAAAAAAAGAGCAACAGATGATCAACAGTGTGACACTTCCCAGAACCCTTCCAGGTAAATGACATAACTGTGCATGATATCTTCTGTTGTGAATGTGAGTGTGAATGGTTGTTTGTATGTGCCTTGCGATTGGCTGGCAACCAGTTCAGGGTGTACCCCGTCTCCTGCCCGATGATAGGCTCCAGCACGCCCGCGACCCTAGTGAGGATAAGCGGCTCTGAAAATGGATGGATGGATATCTTCTGCGCCAGTGGTTCACAACCACTAATCATTAGTGTGCTGTGAGACATCATCAGGTTTCTGGGGAAAATTGTCCAATTTCACTTAATTATCCCAATATTTTTACTTAATTAGTCCAAAAATGTTTTATTTACTACAACTGCATCTGTGTCCATCAATCTAAGCTAGTAACGTATCGTGACAGGCAGAACATTTAAATGCTCTTCCATTTGATGGCAGAAGATACAATTAACTTGTTTGTCCATCTGGCATGTTCAACTAAACTAGGGAAATTATTTAGGTTCAGTTCCACAACTTTATTGATCCTGTTGCGAGGAATTCATTTGCAGCTTTCAGGTCCAAATGCACATTCAGTTTCAACAGACAAACACTAATTAAACAATGTCGTAAAAGACACGGCAAATAGGTTATGGGACCAGTTGCAAGAAATAAATAGCAATGAGGTAAGAGCAATACAACACCAAACAGCAAAACCCTATCATATGAAAAGATGAAAATGAAAGTGATCCATTTGAAAAGAGTGGTACTAGTGTTGAGCAGTCTCATGGGAGAAGGAATGAAAAAGATTGAGTGTCTGTTTGGCCTGATCATGGCCTTATCAGGAGCACACGGGAACACCATAAAGAGGACATCAGGCCAAATTTTTTTGGGGTTGATCATTTTTAGGGCATTTTTAGCCACCTTTTTATCCCAATGAGAGCCCAAGTCTCTCAGCTTGACTCCAATTATCTTGGAAGACACTGTCTTTGGCTTTGAAAAGTGATTTAAAAAAAATACATATACATAAGTGTAAAATGTGTGAATTGAAATGAGATTATCATTGTCCGTCAACAACCGCTTCATACAACAGAGAGCATGTTTGAATGTATGTTTTATGCCATTGTTTTATGATTATGTTGTTTTGTATTGTTTTTGTGACAGTGGTCCCGTAGAAAGCAAATTCCGGCCCTCTTTATTCCACATGTAGGAAAACTTGAGAAACGGCTATCCTATCCTACAGGATCCTATTTTTTGTGACATTTTTGTTTGGTGGTTTGCTGTGGGATCTTTCTAATGTAAAATATGTGGCCTTGCCTCAAAGTTTGGGAAACACATTTCAATTCTTTTAACCAGTGGTGGGAAGCAACAAAGTACAGATACGAGTAGATTTTAAATAGATTTTCCAGGTATTTGGACTTTGAAGAGTTTTCATTTATTTCATTATTTCATTTTACTTTGTCTTCCTACATTTGACAACAGATATCTGTACTTTCTACTCCTTACTTTCTCAAAATAGGCTAATTACTTTTTTACAACCTCCACAGATGATGATAAGATGATGTAAAAAAAAAAAAAAAAGTGAATAGAGAGAGTTGAAGTCAATTGCAGTTGAGATCTTGGGGTCTTATAAAGTGGAAAAAAACAGCTAAAGCAGCGACAGTGATTCCAACGTGAACGAGGAAACGATGACAGCGACAGCTTTGGAGAAGCAAGATATTCCCCATCCACAGCCATATTTAAGAGAATTGTTTGAGGTTGACGGCGACAACAATGATTTGTGGTGACTGTGTTCTTGTGCCAACCTAAAAACCACAAGCTTTTGGTTTAAAAAAAAAAATCATGTCAAGTATTTTTTCAGTTAAATTTAAAATAAAGTCTATGCGAAATATTTCTTGTTACACAACGTGAGCAAACATGTTTTGGTAGCAAAACATTCAAACAATGCAACCAGTAACTGGCTTTTTACTTTTGGACTTAAGCAATAAAGCAAAAGCAAATTTATTTATATCGCGCATTTCATACACAAGGTACACTGTGCTTTACATGATCAAAGCATTCAAAAACAAAAGAAAAAAAGGACATTTTAGAGTCTGTACTCTTTTTTTTCTGTGACTATGTTCAGCAGTTGAATCAGTACTTCGTCTTTTTTTTTTTTTTTACTCAAGTATCTGTACTTCTACTTAAGTAGATTGTGGAATTCTACCACCTCTTTATTTAATCAATGTACAAATACAAAAATAAAATAAGTCAGTTTATACCAAATGTTCCAATTGATACCGTCGAAAGTGAGAATAGGACTGTAAACGCTAATCACAGTTTTGCAACATTTATTGTCTGATTTACAAAAAGTAGGCAGTTTTGTTTTATTCCCCCCCGTCCTTAGGGTGCTGTCAGCCGACAGCTGCATGTAACACGACGCCTCTTTAAGACGTCCGAGCTAGGCTAAGTCGTAAAAAAGCAGACCGTGACGGCTCCGCGGGCGGGTGCACCTGTTGGCGAACCACGCCGACTAGTCTCCCTTCCTTTAGTCAACTTTAGGACCTCACATACTATCTCCCACATCCGAGCTGTACTCACCCAGCTCAGTAGCCGCACAATGGTTTGCGGTTGTCGGACAAACTTTAGAATGTCCAAGCCTCCGTACGCACTCGTGGCCCCGGTCTCCTCCATGTCTCTGTCCTTCGTTCTTTGCCCAAACAACTCCCTCCCGCCCTCCCTCCCTCTGTGTTTAACTTACCCGAGTCGGTTTAACTCGGTGGAGACTCGAGAGAGTCTTTCAGTGTGACGAGCAAAGACCGCCTCCTCATTCCGCCGAGAAGAGGAGTTGTGCGTCGGAGATTTGCCTGAGGGGGGGGGGGGGGAGCGCGTGACGCCTTCCGCCATTTCTCGGAGATTCCTCGACTGTACAATGGTAATACACTTCTTCACGACAACTTACGGGAAACGTTTACTGTTTCAACAAGTAAAACAAGGTGCAGCCTCTGAAAATGTACTTAAGTGCATGAGTAAAAAGTAAAAATGATTTTTTTTAAACTGTCAGTTGCAATACACATGCTGATAACTTGGCAAAACTAGTTGTATGCGATACTGCATATTTTGGGATCGATCCAATACCAAGGAAAAACAGGGCCAGTATCGGGATACTGATACCGATACTTTTTAATACGTAAGGTCGATGCAACATCAAATTGCTAGATCGCAATTAATTAAACTTTTAAGTGTTTTTGTCATGTTTCCTACTTTATTATTAAGTAGTTAAAACCCAGGATGGAATTAGGACAATGTTTATTGGTAAATATAAAAAACACCAAAGGTGTTTTCTTTCTGTTTTCTTTTGCAGGAGTTTTCTTTTTCATGATTTTTCATGTGCTTATGTCAATTTGTGGTGTTACCACTGTACCTTACTGCCTTGTTTTTTTTTTCAAATTGTACACCTTGCCGTCATTTTCGGCCTCAAAATATAGCCACTCGGCATTCCTCTAACTCGCTGCCATTCTTCTGCTCCGTATCTCTGTGGATGCATCCATTGCGTGTTGGATTGTGGGAATGTCATATGGTCAGATGAAACCAAAATAGAACTTTTTGATAAAAACTCAACTTGTTGTTGAAGGAGAAAGAATGCTGAGTTGCATCCAAAGAACGCCACATCTACTGTGAAACATGGCGGTGGAAACATCATGCTTTGGGGCTGTTTTCTGCAAAGGGACCAGGACGACTGATCCATGTAAAGGAAAGAATTAATGGGGCCATGTATTGTGAGATTGGAGCGACAGCCCCAAAACAACATTGCTCTAGAGGAGATCTGCATGGAGGAATGGGCCAAAATACCAGCAACAGTGTGTGAAAACCTTGTGCAGACTTACAGAAACGTTTGACCTCTGCCATTGCCAACAAAGGGTATATAACAAAGTATTGAGATGAAGTTTTGTTATTGACCAAATGCTTATTTTCCACCATAATTTGCTAATAAATTCTTTAAAAATCAGACAATGTGATTTTTGGGATTTTCTTTTCTCATTTTGTGTCTTCATAGGTGACATATGATGAAAATCAGAGGCCTCTCTCATCTTTTTAAGTAGGAGAACTTGTACAATTGGTGACTGACTAAATACTTTTTTGCCCCACTGTACATACATGCATACCTATACCAATACATATATATCACAAATAAACACTTTACATAAATTATGTGTACACCCCCACATACACAATAGTTTTTTCCTATATACACAGTTAATGCTGTACATCTATACTGCCTGCCCTCCATACCCATACCCTGTGTGCAGCATATTTTTTATGAATTTTAAAAAATTGGTTAATGTTTGGGCATTGCTTTAATTCCTCACTCATACTGTTCCACAGTTTCACACCACAAACTGATCCATTTGACTGCGAAACAGATGCTCCCTTAAGTGACTATTTTGTTTTGTGGGGAAAAAGAAAAGGGGGACAAAAACAGCAGTTTGGTCCCTCAGGGCTCATCAGCTGGTTCAACAACAAACATCCCATCATCTTTAAAGGTTTCTGATACCTGACAACAACACACACTCAGTAAACAAAAGAGGCCACTTTGTTGGAGTAACTTCCTGGTGACATTTACAGTTGCAAATATACGATCCCTTTGAAATTACTGTACTGGATTTCTGTATAAATTGGTCGTAAAATGTCATCTGCTCTTCATGTAAGTTACAACATTAGACAAATACAATTTTCTTAAACTGATACATGACAAGACATTATATATGTTTTCACTGAACACAACATGTAAACATCGCAGCACAGGGTGAAAAAAATATGTGAGCCTTTCAATTTAATAACTGATTGAGCTTCATTTGGCAGCAATAACCATAAGGAAACATTTTCTATAGTTGCAGATTAGACCTGCACAATGGTCAGGAGGAATTTTGGACCATTCCTAGGTACAAAACTGTTTCAGTTTAGCAATATTCTTGGGATGTCTGGTGTGAATCGTTCTCTTGAGGGTTGAAATGTGGACTCTGACTGGGACGCTCCAGCAGACCCATTTTCTCCTGTAGAAGCAATTCAATTGTTAATATACTCCTGTACTTCGGCTGGTTTTCCTGTTGCACCACCCATCCTCTGTTGAACCTCAATTAACAGAGAGTTCTCCTGCTAAATGTCTTGATAAAGTTTTTTCCCATAGATGATAGCAATGCATTCAGGCTCTGAGGCAGCAAAACAGTCCCAAACCATGATGTTCCCACAATCCTACTCCACAATTGGGATGACGTTTTGATGTTGGTGTGCGGTGCATAGTGTTGCGTTCCTTCCAAACAACTCAACTTTAGTTTCAACTTTGCCAGTGGCGCCATGGAATATCCAGGTGCTCTTTTGCAAACGTCCGACCTGTAGCAATGTTTTTTTCAAACAGCAGTGGCTCATGTTGTCCTCCAATGACATTCATTCTCAATATTTTACTGATCATAGATTTGTCAAAAGACATGTTAGCCAGACGTTCTTTACCTCATTGAGAATTCTGCACTTTCTTCTTGCAGTCATGTTTACAGGGCGGCCACTGCTAGGGAGAGTAGCAGTGCTGAACTATCTTCATTCGGAGACAGTCTCTGTTATCGTGGACATCAAGGCTTTTAAAGATACTTTTGGAACCATTTTCAGCTTCATGCCAGTTAACAATACTTCATTTGTGGGTCTTATGGGAGTTCTTTTATGCGAGGCATGGTTCACATCGGGCAATGCTCCTTGAGAGTAGAAAATAAAAACATGTGTTAATCTGTGTTTTTTTTTTACTGGGCAGCTTTAACCAACACCTTTTGGGTCGCTGACACTTGGCTCCTTTTAGCTCTTGAAGAAGGCACTAGCCTAAGGGTTCACATACTTTTTTTTTTTTACCCTCCACTGACATTGTTTACACGGTGTGTGCGATTAAAAACATGAAAACATAATTGTTTGTGCAGCATTTATTTGTCCAGTTTTGTGATTTAAGTTAGATGACATATGACCAATTTACGGGTAAATCCTTGTAATATCAAAAGGTTCATACTTGTTCTTGCAACTGTATGTGAGCTTACCCAATCTAATTCATCACATCTGGCTGACCTCACCACATCATCATCCTCGTGATACTCTGAAATTTCCTGCAAGCGTAGATTCACATATTCGTTTGAGCAATGCCATTCTCGATATTTGATGTGATCAGCCTATATGCAGAATTGAGTTTTTTAACTACAGAGATCCCGAAATCTGACAAACCAGCTCATCCTCGTCTGCAGCAAATGTCTCCATCTCCTGACTCACACTAAGAAATAAACATAACAACATTATTATAGCATTTCTTCAGAACAGTTTGAACTTTCAGATGATTGGCTAGTGCTTGTTATTTTTGTTGTTGTGTTTAAATTCTGGACTATATTTTATTAATTCAGAACCCAGAAGCTCTAAAGAAGACTCTTATCTGAATGCTTGCCAGACTAAGGTTCTTCATAGATCAGCAGCAACTTTATTGCTGAAAATTAATTTATGACAGATTAAGAGCTCTGGAAGTCCCTTTGGTTTTAAATGTGCCCTATAAATACAGTTGGATTGGACAACAATTGTGTTTAAAAAAAAATATAGAACCGTAACTCACAGGGAATTTTCTCCACTCTTTCTTGTCCCTGAAAGAAGAGTTAACATCATTATACTTGACTCTACAATGAAGAGAAACCAGAGCAAACAAAAACAAACATCTGTGGCTAATTGTGGACTTACTAAACACTCCATCGAAACAACAGGCAGAGACCAGGAGAACCAAGAAAGTGAAGCATCCAAAAACAACAGCCACCACAGAAACAGGGAGACGATTGACCACTGTGTGGGGACAGCCGGAGGGAAATAAAATACATTCAATTCAATCCAAACAGAAGCAGGACTGGAATGACATTACCCTTTTCGTCTATATATTGTTTTTTGCTGCTGATGGCAGTGGTGTTGTCAAAGATGTCAGACACTTCACAATGGTACGTCCCTGCACTGCTCCTCCCTACAGACAGCAGGAGGATGGACTGGTCTGGTGGCTGATTGACCGTGTAGTAAAAGCTTCCTCGACCTTGGAGAAGAGTTTGGTTGAGGAACCACTGGTACCGTGGATGAGATCCCTTCGTCGCCTTGCAGTAGAATCTCTGGCCAATTACAGCATAGTTTTTTCCAATTTCATAGTCATAGTGCATCATCACTGGCCCACTAACACTTACTGTTGTTGATGAAAGACAAATAGAGAGACATTAAAATTGGTTGATCTCGCAATATTGGCAGCACTTTGGAAAAACAAACCTACCAACTTGTAAGGGCAACCACTGACTGAACGCATCCTCATTGCCATTATTGGCTTGGCACCGGAGGCATCCTAGCTGTGTGCTCAAAACAAATGGAACCTTGAAGGTTGCTTTTGTCTCATTAACTGTCATACTGAAAGCCAATTCTGTCCTGTTGTGGAGGGAAAAGGTGATGGGCAGTGTCCCCCTGGTGGACTGGCAGGTGACCACAGCAAAATAGTTGTAGGAATCCTCCTTTAGCACCTTGAAGGAAATGTCAGGGTTTGACACCATGTCTGAGGAAATAAACATGTTGAAATAGGGTTTGTCAAGCTTCAGTCAAACGAAATCCAGTTCAGCAACATATCGAAAAAAATGTACTACAATGATCCATCTAACAATGGTATCCGGGCTCCCACTAGTGGTAAACAAAATAATCACTGAATAAACAGTGCATAATATGATGGCTTAAAGATTTACATTTTTTTTTAAATTCACTACAGTACATTTAAGTGCAGTTCAGTTATATTTAACTTACAATACATTTGTATTTAATGTTTTAGATTTTTTTTTGTTTCTTTTCAAACATTTATTTAGGTACGATTACCTTTATGTGCAATACATTTTACATGAATCAATATATAAGTACATTTAAAATATATATATATATATATATTTAAGTCCACTGTTAATGTTCAAACAGTGTGTATAATGTTACAGTGACTTACAATAATATAAAAGGTGCCATGTTTTACCAAACCAACTTTTTCTGGTATCTGGGACGTAATATTCTATGGTGCCTCAGTAAACATGTGAAATATGAATTAAAATCATGAGTTCCAGACCTTTTTCTGCCAAGAGGCCTGAAATCAGGTCATTAGAATTTCTCGAGGTTCTCTACATCACTAGCGAAGATCTCCGCCTACCTCTCCTGAGCCAGCGCTGTCAACATAACAAACACGTGTGCTCTCACAAGTGCGTCTTCTACACGGAGGCAGCCAATCAGTGGAAAGGGGGCGGTCTCACCCAAATTTGGACAAAGTGGATACACAACTGGCTCAAACAGAAGTAGCTGTCAAAGGGGCCTTTTCTGGACACTTGTATGACAAAAAAAAGGAAATTGACACTTTTATACTAAATCCATGTTAGAGGGTTACTCTATGGAGGTCTAAGGAGGCAAAATAAGGGACCTTTAAATATACTTTTAGTAATAAAATCTGTCTCGCTTTTGACTAAAACTTGGGCTTACTACAATACTACACTACTGCTTTAATTATCATGGTATGTTGTAAGTAAAAAGTATTTTTGAGGTGGCATTTGTGTACAAAATGTCAGAACCACTGGTTGCCAGCCTGGAGTTTGCATGTTCTCCCCGTGCGTGCGTGGGTTTTCTCTGGGTACTCCGGTTTCCTCCCACATCCCAAAAACATGTGTGGTAGGTTACTTGAAGACTCTAAATTGCCCGTTGGTGTGAATGTGTGTGCGCATGGTTGTTTGTTTCTATGTGCCCTGCGATTGGCTGGCGACCAGTTCAGGGTGTACCCTGCCTCTTGCCCGAAGATAGCTGGGATAGGCTCCGTGACAATAAGGAAGAGATTGGCAGAAATGGCATCCATGGCAGAGTCCCAAGGTGAAAACCAATGCTGATTTAAAAACAAAAAAAAGAAAAAAGCAACAACATAAAGACTTTTGGGAAAATAAAATAACAAGACGAAAGTTCAACTTTTTGGAAGGTGTGTCTCGTTACAGCTAGCATGAATGTAATAGCATTTCGGGGAAAAGAACATCACATCAACAATGTCCTGTTTGACCATTCGGGACATGTATGACTTGAAATGATTGATGGAACCATGAATTCTGGTCTTCACCAGAAAATCCTGAAGGAGAACATGCATGGTAGGTTAATTGACAACTCTAAATTGCCTTATGTGTGAGTGTGAGTGCGAATGGTTGTTTGTTTGTATGTGCCCTGCGATTGGCTGGCAACCAGTTCAGGGTGTACCCCGCCTCCTGCCCGATGATAGCTGGGATAGGCTCCAGCACGCCCGCGACCCTAGTGAGGAGAAGCGGCTCGGAAAATGGATCGGTGGATGGATGGAGAATTTTTAGCCATCAGTTTTTGAGTTCAAGTTGAAGCATACTTGGGGTGTGCAGCAGCATAACGATCCAAAACACAACAGCAAGTCAACTTCTGAAGGGTTTAACAAAAAAGCAAAATGAAGATTTTGGAGTGGCCTAGTCAAAGTGCAGACTTGAATCCAATTGAAATACTGTTGCACGACCTTATAAAGGGCGTTCATGCTTGAAACCCCTCCAGTAATGCTGAATTAAAAGAATTCTGCAAGGAAGAGTGAGCCAAAATATCACCACTGAGATGTATGTGAAAGACTCATTGTTGTTGCTGCTGAGGGGGGCCCAAACAGTTATTAGGTTTGATGGGCAATTACTTTTTCACACAGCATAACAACCCGTTGTTATGCTAGTTATTGCGGCACATACAGGAAGCCCGCT
Organism: Phyllopteryx taeniolatus; assembly: GCF_024500385.1. Taxonomy (NCBI): domain Eukaryota; kingdom Metazoa; phylum Chordata; class Actinopteri; order Syngnathiformes; family Syngnathidae; genus Phyllopteryx; species Phyllopteryx taeniolatus. The sequence goes on from NC_084505.1 coordinate 15,283,466, forward strand.
AACCTGTTTTCCAGGTTTGATCGCGTGACGTTATAGCGGATTGCTGTTGCAAACCTCACCCTGTCATTTGTATTGTGGTGAATGACAATGCCATGTTATACAAAACAGTCAAGACAACCAGATGCTCTTCTATTTGTTCCTGGCAACAGCGCAAACGAGCATCGTTTTAATTACTTTTTCCACACAGGGCCAGGTAGCTTTGAATAGTATCTTTTCCATAATAAATAAAATGACCATTTAAAAACGACATTTTATGTTTACTTGGGTTATCTTTGTCTGTTATTTACATTTTTTGATGAGCTCAAACAAAGTGGGGAAACAATGGGGGAAAAAAATAAGAATTTGAGAATGGGGCAAATACTTTTTCACGGTACTGTTGGCAACTGTCAATGTACCCTTCAGCAAGACACTGACACCCCCACATCTCCCTAATACAAGAGGTGCAGCACAGTTTTCGTGCCCCTTCACTCTGATATCTCTCCTTACAAACGTTTTGGTTTGGTTCTCTGGGTGGTGTGCAACACAAAATACTCATCAGAGTGTAAGTTGAATTTTCCCCTTGAGGGATTTTTAACAGTAAAATAAATGTTAAAAAATTAATTGTATTACAATTCTAATTTTTTTCCCCCTCTAAAAATAAAAACTTATATACATTGAATGACAATTGAATTTAACCTTTGACTGTGATTTCCACTTCTGAGCTGTTTGATGTGAAGACTCTTGTGTCATAGTGGTTTGTAGCAACACACATGTATGAGCCGCTGTCGGCAGAGGTGGTTCTGTGGGTGACACACATCATTTCTGAATTCAGTTTTTTTTTTTCCAGACATGTTCGTCTCAGACAAAGATTTTCGACATTGGGAAATCGCTTACCTGTAGATGAAAAGCTGGTTATTTGTAGCATAGTGGAGTTGTGATTGTGAGAAAGGCTGACCATTTACTAGCCACTTGTAAGAAACATGAGTTCCAGCTGTAAGAGTACACTGCAGCTCCAGTGTCGTCCCCTCAAAAAACTCATCTGAACCGGATTGAATGATGACCTCTGCACCTGCAACTGGCTCTGCAGAAGAGATGCAGTAAAAGACTGACAACATGGCCTGGATCATATGAGCTGTCATTTACATTCCTGGAATGTCCAGTTAGAGTGGGTTACAGGTGAACATATTTATGAGCTTGTGCATATGATCTATGGTCTGGATATAATTGACTTCTATGAAAAGTAATGTTGGTGTTTTATAAACAGTAATTAGATACAAAGTTTGAGTTATAACCTTATCTTGCATTGCCCGCCTTTGTAATCCACAACCTAACCATAGGACCAGAACAAGCAAAACAAATGGCAACATGGGCCATAAGACTGTGACTTTTGACAACTCAAAATTTTTCCTCTAGTTCAGGGGTTGGTTCAGTATTGCGCATGGGCCACTGTTCTTTAATATTTTAATTTAACTTAATCTTTAACATTTCCCTTGTAGAACCACTCACCAATGACCTTGAGGTTGTGCGTATAGCTGACAGTGGGCTCCACTTGAGAATAGTTCAGTGCTCTGGCCACACACTCCAGGTCGCCCTCATGAAAAGTTCTGATAAGAATGGGGAACGAGGCAACATTGGAAATGTCGAACCCCAGCAACTTGTTGCGATTTCCCTCCCTGGGAAAACAAACTTGAGGGATTTATATGAGAGAAAACATTTAAGCACTTTTTTTTTTTTAAATCATAAAACACCCACTTGAACAACTCCAGCAGGATAGTTGCATTCTTTGGGTAAATCAACAGTTGACAATTAAAGTCAGCAACGTCATTCACTAAAGCCACTGAAGGGCCAAACAACTCTGGCTGTCCCAATGTCCTACCTAATAAAAGATGTGTTTAGAATCTCCATAATACACAAAAAAGCATATCAAATACAACCACTTTTGTGATGAAGCATTCACTTACTGTCTCCTTTGCTGCAGTAGTATGACGCTAAGAAGCACAAGACACGCGTTTAAAAAAGTTTCAAGTACAATGAGTGCTGCAGTGCACTTTGAATTATTATCCTTACCCAAAAGCATGCCCACAGGAAGGTATGGAAACATTCTTGAAGAATATATTGAGGAAAATCTCTTTTATGCTGTTTTGTAATAATATAGCATGAGGCATGAGTTCTGACAGTTTCTGAAGAAGACACACACACGTACACACACACACACGCAATTCGTTGAAACGTGCAAATAACTGATAACATGACGATACATCTCCCTCCCACAGCCGCCCACTCTGTCACAGTTACAGGATGAACAAATTATTTTATACTGTGATGCTGTTATTTCATAGTCCTTCAACATACTGTACATAAATAACAGTGAAAAACTATTTATCTTTGCTGAATTGAAAAAAAAAACAAAAATTTTTTTTTACAATTTATTTGTCAGAGATTCTTAGTGTGCAGTAATATTGCTCTTTTATATTCGTCTATAAAGGATTGCTTTAATGTTCTCATAAGCAATATTGGTGAACAGAAAAATGTGTGACTACAATAACATCATAACTGACCACAGAAAATGACAGTTACAATAAGAAGGAATTGAAGAGTCAGATGAAAGGTGCGCTATCATCTATCAGCCATCTCCAAAATCTAGAACAACAAAAAGAAAAAATGTCACGATGTTGGCTTGTTGCTGAGCTACTGAAGAGCATTTCAATTGAAATATATTTCCATTCAAACCAGAAAAATAAATAAATCATTTTTATAAAATTCCGGAGCCATAGTCAATGAATTTTACTCTGCACAACTAACTACTGTTGATTTTTTGAAAATGTCATTGCAGTTTTACTTTCTTATGTTACCTGAGTGTTTATACTGCCGCCTGATACGCATGTATCAGCCTGCTTGCCCTCCAAGTGGAAGATAGGTATAGACAAAGGCAGTTCATCGGAAGTGGCACTGGAAGGAAGACTCTTTAACAAACTGCATTTTTTTGGACATATAATACATGTAGCAAAGTATGCATACTCACTCACTTTGGTGCTGAACTGGGGTGAAGACCTGAGTAAGATTGGTGGAGAAATCCACATTAACTTCTGGAGCCATGAAAATTCCGCCTCACTTCTACGCATGCACGCACGCACACACACACACACACACACATATACACACCTTTTTGGTTGTCAATCATCATGTACACACAGTAGCTGCTGACTGCCAAAGTTAGGAGGAGAAAGGAGCAGAATATTATGGCAATGATCTCCGTGGTCACTTGTGGAATAGAAAGAAATAGGAAAGTTATTGTATTTGGACATATGTAAAGCATCCATTAATCCATTCATTTTCCACAACGACAGCATTTAAATCATTTTTCTGGATAAGAGTATGAGCTTTTTACTTGGTGATGTTTCAGGAGAAGCTGTTTCTCGGGGTGTGTTGTCAAGCATCAAGTCTGGTGAAGAATTGAAATGCATAATCAAAAAAAGGAGTGCACAAATATTAGATAAAAGGATATCGAATGTGCTTTACAGCTTTTAAAGGTATAATTTGGCATTTTTAAATACAATTCATAGTTTGAGAAACACAGTATAAAGTAATTTGCTGTCTTGTGCCATTCAGTAAAATCGAAGTGTACTTGGTATTCAGACTAGATACGGCAGACCTTCAAATCTCATGCTCTATCATTTAACATTTGTAGAGAATTGTCAATTTATTGTTTTATTTAGTCATTGTTGCGCAGTACTGTGCAGAAGCCTTAGGCCAAACATCAGATGTTTTGTTTGAGCAATGCTATAATGACCATATAGACCATAAACTTTACAACTTGAATGGCAGTCGATACAATGCGCACCTCTGCCTTTGCATTTCTGTCCTGTCCTTGTACTCAGTACAATACAGTCTGACAACATCAATAATAAAATAAGAACAAGTGCTGCATATGCACTCGTCGCAGTATCTGTCACCGTATTTGTCCTCACAGTTAACGATAAATACACATTGGATTGTGTTTATGTTTACTATTAGCAACGGTATTTGAATGACAGCTAAAATTAATAAAATACATTTCTCTGCCGCTTATCCTCATTAGGGTCGTGCGTGAGCTTGACTTTGGGTGAGAGGTAGGGTACATCCTGGACTGGTCACCAGCCAATCTCAGGGCATGGAGCAATGGGCAAACAACCATTCACACTCAAATTCACACCTATTGACAATTTAGAGTCTTGAATTAATCTGACATGAATGTTTTTGGAATGTGAGAGAAAGCCAAAGAAACCGGAGAAACTCCAGACGAGCACGGGTAGAATGTTACTAGAATGTTACTTAAAGACATTGCCTGTACAATTAATAAAGAGTTCATGATGGTGACACTTTGACCTGGAACAAATTATTTCTACTTATTACGTAAACACATCAGCCAGTTTGCCAGAATTGTGATCAACATTAAAGGTTCCTCTATAAATGCTATATACAGAAGTCATATGGTAAACTACATAGCATAGGCTATACTTGCTTTATTTAATTAAAACATTTAGCTACATATACAGTAGTCCTACAAAGAGCAGATATCAATCTGCATACTGTACTGTAGTGTTGATCTTTTCACCTTTGACTTGGATTAGGACAGCTCCGCTATCCAGCCAGGCACCAGAGTCGTCATATCTGTCCCTGGCCCTGCATCGGTAATACCCCGCCTCCTCGGGGTCCACCTTGGCCAGAATAAGAGTACGTCTCCAGTCCAGCAAGGCATAGTGAGGCCGGATATGCCGAAGATAGGAATCCATTTGTGTCTCAGAAGGAAGAGTGGACTCATTCAAAAGCCAAGAGAATAAAGGAAAAGACCCTCGACTGACATGACATGTCAGTCTGGCCGCAGCCAGTTTGGAGTCCGATCTGTAGAGATATTCAACTTCAACGTTTACGTCACCTCCAACTGGGACTAGACAAGCAGAGAAGAATGATAATAATAATTGAATTGTTAATAATAATAATAAATAAAAAAAAAACTGAATGAGCAATAAGGATAGTCCCTTCTCATGAGTAGCTCATACCCAATTCCAGTGTCAGAGGTTCACTCAGCAGCTCCTGCACCTCATTTTTCACCAAACACCGAGCCACGCCCATATCCAGCCCGGGCACCACAGCTACACTGAACCAGGCACTGACAGAGTCAAAAGCTATAACCGAGGTCACCACTTTATCATCCACTGAAAGAGAGAAGTTGACCGGAGGAGTTCCTCTGGACGCCCAGCAGGTCACGTTACCACGGTATCTCGTTCCCTCTTTGAAGATGGAAAGCGAGATCTCGGGTTTCAAAAGATGGACTAAAGTATGAATGAGGACAGAAGAAAATGGGGTTTCTCCCTTTATGTGTTGTGTAGTTGAGATGAACAACACAGCACATCACAAACATAATAAGGTTTTCAGGTCACTTCCATTGGCTATCGTTCGGTCTCGGGTCACATTGAGATTCGACCCCCTGCTCTCAGAACTGTGAGGCCGAGATGGTGAGATGCTAACCACCACTAACCACGCCATTGTGATGCCCTCGTGTGGATGTATGAAGGCAAAATCATAAAAATTGTGACTGAACATACAGTAACTATTTTCATTCATAATCTATACCTTTGATTGCCACCTTGACGTCTGAGCTGCTGGAAAACCTTTGGTCGTCCCGCAACCTGGACCATGCCATACATCCATAATACCCAGCGTGCTGTGGAGTCGCCCTTTCCATCACAAGCTTATTCCCGGTGATGTGTAGCTGAGGAGAGGTAGCAGAGGTAACCTGCATCCTGTTGAAAAACCAGGTGTAGGAGAGGTGGGAGCCCTTTGCAACGTCGCAGCTCAAAACCATTCTGGAACCCTCGTATAGGACTGCAGGAAAGGGGTCAGAGTTCACCCTGGTATTTGATGCTGGAGCTGCAAATGAGATACAGTGCTAGATAATTAGTGTTCACACCAAGCTAAATGAGCATCTTTCAGCTTGATACTCACTAACTACACTCAGTCTGATGCTGTTGCTCAGTCTTGTGCGTCCCTCGGTCTTTGCTTCACAACGGTACGACCCTTCTGATCTCACAGTGACCTTCAGTAAAAAGGAGGCAGACTGGTTGTCTTGGAGATGTGTTCTCACGCTTATCAGGAGACCGTCCCTTCTCAGTTCATATGTGACTGGTGGAGAGAAGTCGGGCGCAATACATTGCATAACCACTCGTGAACCAAGGTACGCCATGTCAGGACCATTGAGTAGCAGGTGAGAAGCTATGGATCCACCTGAGGAAATCCATGACATACACTGCAACCAGTTACTCACATGAAACTGTTGGTAGAAGTGGGACTGGGCATAATATTGCAATGATTAATTAGGCATGATACTGTATTTGAATTAATATCTATATTACACCTTAACAGTATGGCAAGACAAAAAATACAAGTAGACCAAGCTCCTTAACTAAAAGTATAATGGTCCAGGATGTGGTAAACGTATGTAGAACATTTTAACATATTGATCATCACTGAAAACTAAAATGATATTAGTCCTTGGATACATTTTTATTAAGTGTGGCAAAGTCTGTTTTCCGTATAATTTTGCATTTTCGGCACAGGATCTTCATGAAATATATTTTGGTTGTTTGGTTTTTGTTGTAATTTTTAGTTTTTGTTTTTCTGCTTGTGCACATGTTGGTTCTCTCTGTTTAGTTCAATGATATCAATCTCAAACAAATTACCATATTTTCTTCCTATTGGAAAAGACAGTTGTTCTACCCTATTAAGCAAGTCATAGTTTTCATTTAGTTTGGGAAAACTCATCTTTCCGCTGATGAATTGCACGGAATAGTCCAATGACTCGCAAAAGGAATGCAAACACTGGATATTTCAATTGAACTTAATCGTATTGTTAAAAAAAAATGGTTTGCCTTTAAGAGAAAATGGGTTGGTTCCCATTCATGTGTAAAGAGATATTTTCTCTGCGATTGGCTGGCGGCCAGTTCAGGGTGTACCCCGCCTCTCGCGCGAAGATAGCTGGGATAGGCTCCAGCACGCCCACGATCCTAGTGAGGATAAGCGGCACGGAAGATGAATGAATGAAAGATATTTTCTGTCAAGCCAATGAATGGTACTAAGAGTGCAGCTGTTAAACTGGTATGAAAAAAAAAGAACAAACAAAAAAAAAAGCAACAACATGCATTCCACCGCAGAATACAGAAAATACCATTGAAATTGTGACTGCCTAAACTGATGGTGTAGCCATCATCATCCCATGACCTCAACCCTGTTTGGAACCTTTGGAGCGTCCTTAAATAGAAGAGCTATGATGGTGGACTACAGTAGACCTCCAGACAGCAACTAATTATTGAATCATTATATCAAATGCAGGCAGAAACTATCCATTAATTTACAAGCTCAATAGATGACAGAGGTGTTAATGTGAAAAAAGAGCCCCTCGCATGTTAATATATAATTTGATCGGCAAATATGTGTATTGGCAAAAAATAGTTTTTTTAAGTTACAAAAAAAGATTTCTATGTAATGCAAAAAAATAAGATTTTTTTTCCTCAACCTATGCATGTATATTTTTTGGAAAGTGTTTGGCATGATAATTTGGAACATGGTATTTTATCTTCGAAGCCAATATAATTATTTAGTATCAAACTTTGTTTATTCATTAAAAAATTGCATTGATTTTTGGGAATGTGAACTAAAACAGTATACAGCAAAATAATTTCATAGTAAATTTCATTTAAAAAAAATCAATATATTGTTTCTCTCACTCACCCAGAAGTGGCAACAAAAAAAGTGTGTGTAAATTCCTCATAACACAGCTTCAAATGTACCACTACGTGTTTTCTGTCTACGTGTACATGCGTGAATTCTCCTGCTGTTACACACATGTTAGAAAAAGATAACAATTTAGACGTCATCTTTGACTTCACAGATGGCTTTAACGCTCAGTACTTTGAATATTAACAAGGGATACAAAAACATACACAAGCATATGAAATGTTCTCTCGTTAACAAAACGTAAAAATAAATTACCGTAATTTTTATAATGCGCATTTTTTACCCCCCCAAAAATTGTCCCAAGTCAATAGTGTGCATTATACATATAGATATAGGAGAGAATGAAAAAGACTTTCACATTTTATAAATGTATGTCGCCATCTAGAGGTTATGAAAAAGCTGGACACTTTCATTCCACGATGCCACCGCCCCCTAGAGGTTATGAAACAGTTGTACACTTTCATTCTAGTATGCCACCTAGAGGTTATGAAAAAGGTGTAGCCTACACTTTCATTCCAATATGACAGGGGTACATATGACTCCATATATGTACAATTGTGCTCATAAGTTTACATACCCAGGCAGAATTTGTGAAACATTGTTTTTATTTTTTTAAATACGACAGATAACTGAACAACAACCATCATTTCTTAATGGTTATGTTTTGTTAAATGATAATGCTTTTCTGAAATGCTTGACAGTTTAATTTGAATCCCATTAAAATAAAATTCAATGTGTTTCGTCTGGTCCTTCATGTTTTCTTAAAAGAATTGTACACATCTTACAAATTCTGCCTGGGTAATCAAACATATAAGCACAACTCATTTTCTCATTTACTAAATAAAAGTAGGGCTGTGAATTTCAAAATAAGAGCAAGTAAATAAAAGTATTATAAAGTATTATGTGTTCTAATAAAGTGCCTAACTTCAGAATAATTCTTTGAAAAAAACTAACAAAATACAGATAATACTTCATGTTTTGATCATATGGGTAGAAGCGAAATCATGCATTGTAAAAATGCAAGATACATAGGTTGGAAGGTTTTCCAGAATTTTGAGGTTAACTTTGGGGGTGCGCATTATACACAAGAAATTACGGTGGTATAATTACAATTAATACAGGAGAACCATGCAATAAAAAAGGGCATTACATTTGTTTTTACATTCAATTGATCAGGAACACATCGAGAGTATTATGTAATACTCAAATGCGGTGTGGGTAAGTGAAATGTTTTAGCTTCAGTGGGAGGAAAGGCTAATGGTCCTGTCATGTGGATTGAGAGGGCATTCTTCTAGCATGCACAGAGGAGATGTTTTTATGTCGGAGCATTGTAGCATGCTTTTTCACCAGGAAACGCTTATCTGAACTGCTCTGTGAAGGCAAAGAAAAACATACAGTATATTAATTAATGAAGTAAATAAAGGCTGTTGCAGTTTATAAAAATATACAGTACCGTGCAAAGGTCTTACTGCACCTCTGACATTGTTGCTTTAATTGCGTTTTTTTCACAGCAGTCATTTTTGAGACAGCAAATAGTAGGAAAGATTGACATTTTGGGTTCCATTCCATTTAGACAGGTTCCTGCAGCTTTACTTTGGTGTTTCCTTAGAATTGTTGTCTTTGTTTTTGGTAATAACTAAGTTTGCAATGCACCAACGAATTCTGCTGTGCATTTGACCGCATGTTACAGTATACTACAATAACTACAGTACAATGTTACCCCGCAGATTCGGGGTTCGCCATTCGCAAATTCACCTACTCAGATTTTTAGGGAACCTGTTGGCTGTTTTTGTGCTCAGGCTAAAGCTATGTCTAATATGAAAGTATTGCTTTGGTGCCATCTTGTGGCATCTCGATGCCTAAGAGCTATGTTGAAATGAGAGGAGGAGCTTCATTTAGTCATGCCATAGCCCAGTTTAATACAAAAGTAGTGCTTTGCCACCATCTTGGTTTATTTATGGGCAATTATAAACAAATTAGTAGTGGACTTTCGCCACGAAGAGAGATTAGCAGGGAATACTGTATTTCCAGTCTGTCCAATTCTATCCAACTTCACAGCAAATTTGAAACAACACGGTGATTTTACAATCAATCAAAGAAATACGGTAAGAACACATTGATAAAAGTAAAAAGAGACAACAAAAGAACTGAAGACAAAATGTGTTTCACATTAACACAATGAGAAATATTCATGCAGCATCATTGTAGCATTTTTAAAACAATAAATGTACTTTTGCACAATACTGTACTGTCTTTCAACTATTGACATGACTTACCATAACCAGCATATCTTTCAATCTCTCAATAGTCTTTTGATTGGCTCGTCCTCGTGACACATAGGAGGTTAAGATAATACTGAGGAGACAGAATGTTGCAATTCGCTTTCAGGCACTGCCAGAAAATCTGATAAAATAACTGGATGATTTAATTGATGATAATTGATGATAATAACTTCGTGTTTACAATTGTGAACATGGTGTATTACACACATTTTGGGACATGAGTCTCTCAATATATTATACTTTTCAGTCTACAGCTTGTAGGTTATAATGTATACCAGTAATTATTTTTTATTTGTATAAATCTATGTATATATATTTTGAGTGTCAGAATGTATTTCTCATTCTTCTCTAATGTACAGTTGTCATATTCCGCTTCATTTCATGCTCAATGCAAAGTTATAAGAAATATCCCATGGTGGAGTATAATTTTGGGCACATTTAATGTTTAATTCAACTTAGCTTTTATACATCATGTTTCTTAAAAATTTGCTATAAATTCACTTTGAAGATGTAAGCATGTGTCTATTATATTTACGTTTTTTAAGGAGTTGACATACAAACATTTATTCACTTTCCATCATTAGGTTTCAAATTACAACATCTTGGAAGTTAACCAGCATCACAGAAGCAATTGTGTTACTTGTATACAGCAGTTTTGCTTTTCAGCATTTAAACAAGTAGACCACATGTGCAGAGCCGAGGCCCGTGATTGTGGTTGAATCTACTTACATCTCAGCAAGTATGAGTGGCAGTGCAAAGGCCTTGGACGTCATGTAGCGGATAATGGTTTTTGCCAGGCTTGGAAGACTTTCCACACACACTCCCGTCACATTCAACACACTTTGTCCATTCCCAAATGGGCCACAGGGGGAATATTGAAAGAATCTGCCACACCGAGGAACACATCATGAAATTGATCATTGAAGTACAAATGTAAGATTGAGTCTTTTGCAGTGAACAAAAAGTACATTTCAGCGTCCAGTGGGGTTTGTTGCTGCAAGAGGGTGAAGCCCAGGGTGGTGGCAGCCATGACAAGGCCTAGCAGCAACATGAAGTGGAATAAAACGGAGGAGTTGGAGGCTCGAAACAGCCTCTGTTCTGCCACACAGCACCGCAAGACTGTGAACTGACAATGTGAAGATATGAACATTCATCCTAAATATAACTGAACCGTCACCATATTGTTTCTACATTGTCATTTTCTTATGTTTCTAAAATGATTGGATTAACAATGGCATGTGTTGTATAAAAGGCATTGAGATGACATGATGAGTCATTTTAGCTAACCTTCTTGATGTAGAACGTAGCTGTCAGCGTGATAGTTCCTATCAGGGGCAGCAGCGGGCAGAAGTAGACACCCACCCAGGACACCGTTTGACCGTAGACCAGATCCAGCACATTGAAGGGAACCAAGAAGTGTTGCTTCCCTAATAACCTGGCTAGTAATGATGAGCGGAACTTCTCCTGCACCAGCCTGATTTTCGATAAAGAGAATGCAGGGATTACCCAAATTGCTTGGTACAATTTATCTTTACCTTCAAAACGGAATGATCAAATAAACCCACTTCCTGGGGTAGTTCACGAGGAAGGCATTGCAGACAGTGGCAAGGAAGTTAAAGATACAGAGCTTGTACAACTCGCTTCCAAATTGATTCTCCGTGCACTATGGGACAGAAAGAACAATGTTTAAGGTGTAATGGTTTTTTCATATTAATACATAATGGTGTGTTATACGGAAAATGACGGGGCTCCAAACACCTTGGTAGGCTCAAAAGCATAAGCGAACTAAGCATCTGCTTCGGACCCAAATACCACTAGGGGTTGGGGGGTGGCTGGGTGCAAAAGCAAATAATAGTCAACAAATCCTGGAGTAGTACTTTTGATCTTTTTGCCACCTTGTTTCATCAGGTACAGTACCTTTGTTCACTCACATCATTTAAGTATTTACTTGTGATTTTATCCATTTATTTTCCATACTGCTTATCCTCACTACGGTCGCAGGTGTGCTGGCACCTATCTCAGCTGACTCTGTGCGAAAGGCGGGGTACACCCTGAACTGGTTGGTAGCCTATCACGGGGCACATATAGACAAAGAAAGCAGAGTAGCTGGAGAAAACCCACACAGGCACGGGGACAACATGCAATCTCCACACAGGGGAGACTGGATTTGAACCCGGGTCCTCAGAACTGTGAGGCAGATGTGCTAACCTGTCGCCCACCGTTCCACCTTGTCATCTTGTATTTAATTCAATACCCTATTTAGTGCATTTTATATTACTTATATACAGTATCTAAGGGATTGAAGTTGTTCTTGCTGTTGCAGTTTTTCATGCTGAGTACTCAATATTCTTCTTCTTTCTCTTATGCCTTGTCCCACTCACCATTGCTCTGGACTGTTGACCCCAAGTATGTAAAGTCCTCCACCCTTGCTATCTCTTCTCCCTGCTGCCTCACTCTTCCCCCGCCACCCCTGTCATTCATGTACATATATTCTGTCTTACTTCAGCTAATCTTCATTCCTCTACTTCCTTCTCCTCTCCTCTGTTCCTCCACATGGTCCCTGCTTTCACTGCCGATCACAATGTCATCTGCGAACATCATGGTCCTCAGGAAAAAACGCAAACTCCACACAGGCGAGGCCGGAATGGAACCCGCTTCCTCAGAACTGTGAGGCAGATGTCCTCCTTGCCGCCAGACTCACATTGTCAGCAAAGAAAAAGAAGAAAAAAAAAAAGACTACTTTTGTCCAGCTTTGCCGAGTGCATCAGCGTCATGATGGTCGGGGACAATCGTCTCCACTGAGCAAAGTGACTGAGCAAAAGCACTGGTTCATAAATTGCCATGAGAGTAAAACCCATCTTACTTGCTCATGTGTTGTTGTGAAGACAAAAAATAAGTAGATCCCCAGCGAGGCGAGCTTCAAAAAGATGCTCCTAAAGAAAGACAATGTGAGTTCAGCTGTGTGCATGTACAAGAGGATTTCCTTATATTATAATACAGTACATGCTGTCCTTCTTACCTCACCAGTGTGATATTGACCTGCATGGTGAAAGAGTAGTCTTCAAAACTCGAAATCTTTCGGAAGATGTGAGGGAGGAAAAGGTTGACAAAGGTGATGGTGATCGGTGGGAGGTACTGGAGGAGCAGAATAACCAACCAGTAGTGATTGCTCTAGAGAACACAAGATTTGGGGGTGTCACAAAGAGAAGGCTTTTCACCAAGAAATCAAATCTTATATAGCATTTAACATGAACTCCTACTATCTTTCTGATAGACTGTGATTTTTCGGTAGCAAAGTAGATGAGGTAAAACGCTCCACCCAGCAGAGACAAAACGAGCAGGTTGAAAGTGATCCGGAGCAGGTGGAGACGCACCCACTGCCACATTGTCCTCCGTGCTTCATACTGGGAAAAACGCTGCTCCTCCAAGTATAGCTGAGAAGATAAAGAATGCGTGTGCCATATTCAACCCCCAAATTTCATTTTCGCACCCTTAATACTATTGATTGTAGTAATTAGATTATTATTACAGTGATATCTTGGCTTAATTTTAATTTGTGCCACTCAATTTACTTATACATCAAATAAATACATCATTTAAATGAATTAAAATTCCATTAATCAGTCCCCCCGCCCCTCCCCCAAAAAATTTCACGTTTTTAATCAAGAAAAATATCACAGCATTGTATAAAAACATAAAAGAGAATGTCAACAAATAAACTGCGTTCATAAAGTGTAATTACTGTAGGTTGGCAAAAGCTGGAAGTCACAACAACAATTGTGCGCCTGAGCTGTGTACCTTTAAGGGGTGTGGACTAGTGGGGGATCTTAGGAACACCGTTTGTATTTGTGTTGTGGACTGTTTGATTTAATTGAATCATCATTTGAGTACAGTTTTTGAAATTTTATTTTACTGAATAGATACCAGCTCCGCTGTGACCATAATGAGGATAAGTGGCATAAAAAATGGATGGATGGATTGATATTTAAGTGGAGTGTTAAGGTTCAAGCTGCAAAATGTTATAGTAGCTTACAATAATATTATACATACCTTTTAGGAATAAAACAGCTGTCTCATTTTCTATGAAAACCCAGCCTTACTACGCTGCTGTATTTTAATGTTGCTCATTATTGAGGTAGGGGACTTGGAGAACAAAGTACCTTTTAAGGTGGTACTTCATGTAAAAAGTTTAAGAACCCCTGTCCTATAACTTGTGTCGCTTCAGGAACTGCCTACCTTACCAGTTTCTGAAATCTGTATGAGCCCAGCCACCAGTACAGAGACCTTTGAGGGTCAAAAAAAGGGTTGCCCCAGTGCAAGTGTAAAAGTTGATATAGAATCAACATGCAAACAAGTGACATTAACACAGCCAGGTATGTAATATTGACTCCCTTGTGAGTCTTTGCCATGGGGTTCAACAAATAACAGCTCCAGCTTAAAACAGGTCTCGCAAATTCACGCATTTACTGTTCTTTTTTTTGTTATTTTGTGAAACCTATTTGCCATTATTCACCAAAAATCTCACCTATTGACTGTTTTTTTGTGCTCAGGTCAAAGCAATAAATACAATACTTTGGCTCCAGGAACTCTGTGAAAGGGAATTAATGACCTTTAGTTTGACAACAATCGTGTTTTGACACCATCATTTGGCATCTTGGTGCTAAGGAACTATGTTGAAGTGAGCTGACAGTTTCATTTTGACAAAAATACATCTTATTCATCTCATTTACAGGCAATTATAAACCGTTTTTATCATGTATAAGAATTAATTACTCACAGATTTCACTACTCGCTCCAGGTCTCAGTCCCTTTCTCCCCTGAATAGTGGGGGTTCTCTGTATTATTATAAAATCTGTGATATTTGTTTCGGAACTATTGTTGGACCGGCGTTCCTGCCACAGAATTGCTGTTCAAGTTCATCCCACTGAGGTTAGAGATATCGGGTGCTTCTATTACACTAAACCTTCCTGGACCGAGTTTCCCATCCATCCATTTGCTGTACCACCGGGATTTGAACCCCAGTTCTCAGAACTGTGAGGCAGATGAGCTAACCAGTCATTCACCGTGTCGCCGGACCAAATTTTGTTTAATGTAAATATATGAAAATGTTGAATGAAGAATTCTAATTATTTGACAGTTGAAGATTCGTTTTAAAATGTTACGACCCAACTTTAAAATTGGGCGGCACGGTAGATGACTGCCGATTTATTAGCACATCTGCCTCACAGTTCTGAAGACCCGGGTTCAAATCCGGCCTTGCCTGTGTGGAGTTTGCATGTTCTCCCCGTGCCTGTGTGGGTTTTCTCTGGGTACTCCAGTTTCCTCCCACATTCCAAAAACATGCATGGTAGGTTAATTGAAGACTCTAAATTGCCCGTAGGTGTTAATGTGAGTGTGCATGGTTGTTTGTTTATAATATATGTGCCCTGCAATTGGCTGGCAACCAGTTCAGGGTGTACCGCACCTCTCGCCCCAAGTCAGCTGAGATAGGCGCCAGCACACCCGCGACGCTAGTGAGGAAAAGCGGTTCGGAAAATGGAAATGAAACTTTAAATATATCCATTCACCTTGAGATCATTCCTCAGGAAGCTGCGTTTGAGCGTGGCTGCATCAGCATCTTGGATGGTGAAATCCCAGCCACAAAAGATCTTATAGCTCACATTCATCCTGGAACGCTTTCCCAGCATCCACGTGTGCTTGTAGCCAACTGTTGTTCTAGTCGTCATTGATAAAAAGAAAACTCAACAGCGGTTAAGATGCAGGGGACGATACTTTGTGAACAATTACTGTAAGTTGAGACAGAATAGCATTTATAGTTCATATTAATGCATTGCTTTCAGTATCTTAGCTAATTTTAGGCACAATTACAAACTAAGGTGATAATGAAAATAAACAATAACAACTTGTATCACATTGCATTGCGGCATATCTTGGAATCATTTAACACAGTCAAATTATCAATGACACTCATGTTAGCACAACTTGACAGGTGTTCATCAATATTGAATGCTAAAGTACTGCTGTTGTTCCAAGGTCACAATTGCCAAAAGTAAAAACAATGATACCAATTACATGCCACCGAATCAAAATTATTCTGACACTGTGATTATTTATTGGACCACTGACCTACGGATCTCTATGATGACACTGAGGAGGAGGATAGCCAGTATTCCACTGAAGTACAGCATTGGGGTATTCAAGCAAGGATAATTGAGTGAACCACGTGTATAGAAACCATAAAACACTGGAGAACGATCCAGGTAGCCCTGAGTAGATGAAAGAGTTACAGCAAAAAACAAGAGAAAAATAACCTAAAACATAGCATGCACACAAACACAAAGAACATTACCGATCCCAGAAAGAAATCCAGAACTGAGTCATTGCCTCCAAACTTCAGTGGCTCTGTGAATTCACACACAACAATGCTTTGTCAATTTAAGTCAGTTGCGGTTTATTTCCTGTCATATTACTCTTTCTGCTGACTCACCAGTTTTGTTGCCTCTACCATAAAATGTTGTAGGCCCCAGAATAAAAGCCCATATTAGAGCACAGTGGATTAGATTCAAGTATACCAGATATCGAAGGAATACAAAATAGGCATTCACGCCCACACCAAACCGGCCTGAAACAGATCAGTCAATGTGAAGTTTATTGAATTACTTAATATCACATATTATCATCATCTTACATATTATATACCGTCTGAACCAGTGGAGGAAACTCAGGGTAAGCAAGGCCTTCTCTACCATTAAAACCACTAACCTACATTTGCAACCTAAATTATAATATGTTCCATGAAATTGTATTAATTTATTCACAACACTGTACTCTCTTCGTTTCAAAGCGTTTCTCTTGGCTGCACTGCTTCCAGTACTGTACATGGATGTTGGGGTTTTTGTCCAATCAGATTTCAAACCTCTATGTGTTGCCATGTCAAACTAATCTGCTCAGGGCCTTCAGAATCAGTAGTGCTGGCTGATTAACTTAAACTACATTAGCTATGAGACGATTTCTTTACCCAATTAGATTCCAATTTCATCCTCACACGGCCAGCAAGCTGGCCCTCGATGAGATCAGCATTTTACCATCCTCTGATTGGTTGGTTAGAGAAAGCCAACTTTGCCAAGCAAAAGATATATGTAGTGATCTGCGCACATTAATACATTTAATAATCAGCATATTTGGTAAGTAGGATGTATTTTATTTAATGTATTTAATAATCAGCATCTTTGGTAAGTGGGATGTATTTTATTTACAATTTTTAGGTTTTTGTTATGTTTCTTGATAAATATTGACTGAACTGTGTGGCACAATCGTATGCTGTTATATTGTGTTTTAGTATGGTATTGATGGTTTTTATTATTGGGTTTTAATAGTGGTTGTAAGTTAAGAGGTGGTTCAAGTCTGGGAAGTTCCCACTGAAGGCCCAGGTACCAAATGGACCGCCCGTCACTGGTTTGAATAATCTGGTTTATACCTTCAATGACATGTAGTGTGTGCTGCCATGGTAACAGTCCTGAAATAGCTCCTCCCAACTTAGACCACACCCTCTTGGTGTTGGTACTCTGGCTCTGCCTCCACGACTCCAAGAAGCCAATGTTGCTGGTTTGCATCTTCTTTCTGTTCCTATGAAAAATCCCAAGAGTTGAAAAGAAAATATGGAATTTAAAGACTTATTGAGCAGTGGAGTAAAAAACAAAACAAAAACAAAAACACGATAACCAACAATGCAAATTTGCAGTGCAAAGTGAAGAAATAAAATAATGAGAAGCATGCTGCCTCATGTGTGATCAGCCGGCCACCTGGCATGTCTTTTTCCTTGAATGCACATGGTAAGACTCCTGAGTGGCTGTGTAGAAATTTTGTCTCTCGGTCCTCTGGACAAGTGTCCAAGCTCCTCATCAACCTCTGAAGCATCCTGTCTGCTCTGCTCAGGCCAGAAAAACTGGATGCTAGGCAGCTGGTCGAATATCTCTGTATGATAATACTCGCAGGAGTCTGACGACAAGGTGGAACAACCGCTTTCTCTTGGAGGCAAAATAACATCAAGAAAATCAATTAAATGAGAGAGTGAGAATTTTGCGTTGGCTTTTTAAAATGTTTTAATCCAAGAGTCTGGGGAAAAGAATCCTATAGTCTCCCACACAGATAACAGATGTACAGATACATTTGGAATATAATGTTGGATTACCTGATAAGAGTCTTGTAAAGTTGACATTATTCTCCATTTTATCCCACTGAATGAGCTCCTCAATTAAAAAAAACTTGGTCACAAAATTATTTACACAGAAAACATTTTCTTCTGAGCAGCCACCTTGCCATAATAAAGTTAGTTCCGCAGTCTCAGTCACAATATCCTGTTTTAGACATTGCTGGTGAGTCATATTCACAGTTCCTTAGTGGCTGATCTAGAGCAAGCATGACTCTTCAAAGTCCCGTTAGAGCAGCTCACACTCTAGTGGGTGGAACAGATGTCAGATCTGCCATCATCTGGAAGGAGAACTACACCCCAACTTGACGGGTGACAGGAAATCTAATGACAGGATGACAAACAGTGCAATCTGGTTCCACCTGCAGAGTTCTTATCACTTCTTATAATTTACTGTTTAATCAACATATACAGCGGCTGAAATAAGTATTTAACATGTCACCATATTTCTCACTAAATATATTTCCAAAAGTGCTATTGGCATGAAATTTTCACCAGATGTTGGGAACAACCCAAGTAATCCATACATACAAAGAAACTAGGACAAATCAGATCAGAAATTAAGTTGTCTGTAATAATGTGTAATGACACAGGCAAAAAGTACCATGTCATTGGTTACAGGCGCATGTCTAAGCTTCTAAATGTTCCAGTGAGCACAGTTAGAGCCATAATACGCAAGTGGAAACCCAGTCATACCAGCATAGATTTGCCTCGATAAGGTGCTCCTCGCAAGATTTCTGACAGAGGAGTGCAGAATCAGAAGCGTTGTCCAAGAGCCAAGGACCACCTTTGGAGAGCGTCAAAAAGACCTGGAATTAGCAGGCACTGCTGTCACAAAGAAAACTGAGTAATGCACTCCGCCGCCATGGCCTGTATGCACGCTCACCACGCAAGACCACCCCATTGCTGGAAGAAAATCATGTCAAAGCTTGTTCAAGGTTTGGTGAACAACATTTAGACAAGCCAGTTAAATACTGGGATAATAGTCTGTTCTGTTGAGAGCAAAATTTGACTTTTGGATGCCATAAAGCACACCACGTTTGGAAGAAAAATGGCACTGCACATCACCCTAAAAACACCACACCAACAATGAAGTTCGGAGGTGGGAACATGATGGTGTGGGGCTGCTTTTCAGGAAATGGTACTGGTAAACTTCATATTATTGAAGTAAGGATGATTGTGCAAATGTGCCAAGACATTCTTGACAAAAAATCTGCTGCCATCTACGACGATGGTGAAAATGAAACAAGGGTGTACATTTCAGCAGGATAATGATCCAAAACATACTGCCAAGGAAACTCTCAATTGGTTTCAAAGAAAAAATATAAAGCTGCTAGAATGTCCCAGCCAATCACCTGACTTGAATCCAATCGAAAATTTGTGGAAAGTGTCACATGGGGTATTTGAAGGCACTGGAGGCAAGGAAGTGGAGGACCCACGTGCAGGGAAGCAGGGAGGCAAGGCAAGAGTGCAGGAGTCTTACAAATGATATTTAATTCCAAAAACAAAGATGGCAAACAAGGTACATGGAAACTATAAATACTAACTTGACAAAGTCCAAAAAAATCTATGATCAAAGTAACAAAGAAACATGGTAACCAAAAGTGGCTGGAGGGAGCTGATTGGTCGACACATGGTAGGTTGACGAGAACAGGTGGACAGAATAACTAAATGAGCACACAAAACATGAAAAACATGGAACACAGGAAAACATGGAAAAAAAACATACAAACCAAAACACAGACCATGACAGAAAGAACTGAAACTCAAGGTCCATAAAAGAAGCCCACGGAACCTTCAACATTTGAAGACGACTTGTGTGGAGGAATGGGTCAAAATCACACCAGAGCAATGCATGCGACTAGTTTCTCCATACAGGAGGCGTCTTGAAGCTGTCATTGCAAACAAAGGCTTTTGTACAAAGTATTAAATAAATACCAGTTGGTCTGTACAATACTTTTTCTGTGTCATTTCACATTATTACACGCAACTTAATTTCTGAGATAATTTTTTCTACTTTTTTTTGTATGTATGGATTACGTGGGTTGTTCCCAACATCTGATGAAATTTTCATGTCTATAGCACCTTTGTAAATATTTGTCGTGAGAAAAATGGTGACGTGTTAACTACTTATTTCAGCTGCTCTACATGTATGCTCTCATATAAATTCATGTCACTGTACTGTATGTATTACATGCAGTGACGGGAAGTAACAAAGTACAAATACCTCAAGTAGATTTTTCAGGTATCTGTACTTGAGTATTTATTTTTCTAATGACTTTTTGCTTTTACTCTCTACATTTGAGAGCAGATACACATTTCAATAGTTTGACACGCACATCGAGATACTGCAGCTACATAACGGTGGTGAGTAGGGCTGGGATTGTATTGCCCCTTTTCCATTGTACCATCAGCCTCGCTCCGCCCCGTGTGGTCGCTTCTCCATTACACTTTGTCGAGGCTGAGCGGTGACAATGGCACCGCTTTTCAGAACCTCCACCGATCTGGTTCTAAAATGAAGGCCGAGGAGGGCCGTAAAGTAACTGTCATCTAATTGGCCGACAGATGTAACCGTTTCTTTAAGCGCTATGACTTGTCACTTTCACAATCATGGCGTCTAAAGCCTGCCGCACACCGAGCACCGCCGCCGAATCCGAGTGAACTGTGTGAACAGTGTGCGTTATTTGGTGACTGTTTTCATGAGTGGCCGATCAGTCTGCAACTGGTTTAACCGTGATTCAAAACAGGCTTAATGCAGCTTGTTCTGTGGTCGACTGAAGAGGCGCTGGCTTTTTTGTCCATATTGGCAGAAGATAAACTACAGCGAGATGGAAGGTGCAACAAGAAACGAGCATGTCACCTCCTTCTAGATCCCGCCCCAATCCATCCCACTTTGGATTGGTGCCTGTTGTAATGGAAACGTGATGGAGGCCAGGCCAGGCCAAGCGAGGCCAGGGCAGTGGGGCCAGGCTGTTCACGAACTTGATGGAAAAGCGGCATATGTGAACTTAAAAGGGTGCTGGCCGGTATGATCACGTTGCAGCGTTTTTAGCTGAGCGGTAGTGAACTCAGTTCTCAATCTGTGAGGACAGTGGCGGCGTGTGTTCAAGCCCATATGTGGTTGAACCGTGTGGGACCACCACCGTTAACTCAAAGTTGTATATATGGCTCGCTGGCTTTATACTGTAGCTTGCATACAGTCTTTGATTTTGCCACAATTGCGTGCCAGACAGGACATGTACCAATGATTTTGTAAAAACAAAACGTTTGTTCGTCAGCACCCATTTTCCCGATACAGTTGCCATCGACAATAACAATAAACCCCTATCCCTGGTTCACAAGCATTTTACTTCCACATTACCTTTCAAAAGGCCATGAGGTCAGCTAACTCAAGAGTGGGGTAAGCCATGGATGAATGCTATATAAATAAATCTGATGTTGATATAACTTGTAATTATTATTGTTATTATTATTTTATAAATCTACCCTCCTGATCTGTAGGCACCGATTATGAGATATCAAATTATAGTTATAGTCACATTGGAACTTGTATCTCCCGAAGAACACAATGACAGACAACTAACCAGTGAACACACATGATAGCCATGAAACAAGCATTTTCGACGCCTCCCTTGATATGCAAATCGTTTTCAATATTGCAAATGCTTCCAAGCAGTAAATCATTTTAGGCCATTTGTCTGAAAAGTGTTTCATTGCTTCAGAAAGCCTGGGTTTCTCCATCCCCACCTCAGACAGCAACTATACGTCATATAAACGTTCATTGTTGCAGCTTGAAATGTTATTAGGTGTTGCCAAACACCAGTAGAGCGACTGGTGCGAATTAGGCGGAACCACTGCGATAAATGCCTGGGGGAATCCTATAGGTGACTTGCTTATCAATCAAAGTGTCGTGTCGCTAAATATGTCATTTCATTGTTGGCCCGAGTGAAAATGGTCATAAACAGGTTTGACAACATGTGGAACTTAACACAGCATTGCTTGCTTTTTGTTAGCGCGTTTGCATTTTGCATTGTCCAAACAACACACCCATTTAAACACAATGGTTTCCTCCGTGCTGACTGTTCTGACTGGTATACTTGTCACTACTCGGCACTCTTTACAGTTTCAAACCTGGTGAGTTTATACGGATTTTTAAAAAACTTGATATTATATTATTTCTCAATCAGTCAGATTAACAAATTTTATACAATGTTCGTCGTCACACGGAAACTTTTTACAACTTAATAAAAGTGGTTAGTTGACGAATAAGTGACCCGAGACAACTAACGATACAACTTCCCAGATTGACAGCTGACAAAATCACAAGAAAGTCGTTAATTATTTGCTGTTGTTGCACTCTCGTCACCCAGAGACGTAATCTTGTTCAGCAGGAAGAAGAAAAAAAAACACACTTTTGAAACAAAACCGAGCCGGCCGGGTAAATGAGCTTGTGTCTCCTGTTGAACAACGGCAGGATGGTTTGTTGTTATAACGTGTAAAAGTGTATTCGTGCTTTCCCACGTTCCTAGATGGATGCACAATGCTTGAACACGCAATGCGGGCTTTTCAGATCCGAAGAAGCCAGGATTGACTCTGTAATTTTGGCCCCTTTCGTCTGGGTGAAAGGGGGGGAGGCCCACTTAATAAGTATGAAATGCATGACTGAATTTGTCAAAGCAGTGCAAACTCCTCTTTTCAATCTCTCCAATATGTTATGCCCTTATAAGTATTCCCTTTGTAAATAAATCAAATGCATTTGCTTTGCCAAGATACGCACACAATTATATACAGTTATAGTACCGTGTTGTGTTGTTGCTCTTATAGTTTCCCTGCAGTTGTTGCAAGCTGGAAAGATTCCTTTACGCTCTTAGGTTCTATTTGACCCTCTGGGAATCTTCCATCCTATTCACTAAGTTATGCATTTCTTCACGATGAGAGATGTGACACCACTGTTTTTTCCTGTTGTGATTTAATCAGCTTGTACGTTAATTTTAACATTGCAGTCAACTACGTCGGTACTGGCAATTTGAGTTATTTTGCTTTGGCAGTAGTGCAAGCCTCCACCCCCAACAGGCTTTGTTTAGTGGCTATGTCACCCCCAGAGTATTCTGTCCCAGCTGTACTGTCTATGAGAAAGAAAATGCACTTTGTTATTGTGCCTTTTTTCCCCACAAGTTGAGAAGACCACATTAAAGCAGATATATTGTGTCTTTCTCCAATGAAAACAGAGGATAAAGAATTGCAGCACTCTGTTTTGGGAAATGGGGTGGGGGTTGTATCTTTAAAAAAAAAAAAAAAAAAAAAAAAAAAAAAAACTAAACTGTTTACCACGGCCCCTGTACTGAGAGGCCAATCGGCGTTCATGATGACGAAGTAGAGGGGGTGGGGAAGAAAAGCGAGCACCCATAAAGACAGACTTTTTCACTTGTGGAGGGAGCATTTAATCACCGAGCCACAGAATTACACTTGTCAGTTAGTGTGCCAATCTGCACATGTGGCACATGCAGCAGACACATTGCCCCCACATTGAGAACGGAGTATGTCCAGGTTATCAGAAGCTAATGCTGTATACTGATGTTAATTTGTGCATGCAGACACTGGATCTGCTTACCTTTCGGTTTTGACATGATAGTGCTTTGCTATAGCTGCATCAATCTAGCAGATCTTTGCTTAGTCCAGCTGCCATGTCATGGGACTGGAAACTCGGCATAGCGGCAGTATGATGGAAAATTGAAAATGGCTCACTGACAGACACATTTTTGGAAATAGGCAGCTAACAGAAAATGTCTTTGGTTGTTTATTTTCACAATTGATGGGTGAACAGGCACTTCAGACACCCAATTAATTGTATACAAACAACAAATTACATGATACTTGTCAAGTCAAGTTTACTTGTGTAGCCCCTAGAAAAGAGTCTCAAAGGGCTTCACAGGCCCACAGTTGGGAATGATTGACGACATCCCCTAATCTAAATGCCCCAATCGGGCAAGGAAAAACTCAAAACCCCATTTGTGGATAAAAATATCAACCTTGAAGGGACCACAGATAGGGGGGGATCCTCCTTCCAGGACGACCAGCCTGCAATGGATGTCGATTGAGCAACATTTATCACATAGTCCGGTGCTGTGCAATGTTCATTACGATGGCAAGATGCTGTATAATGTTCATTAAGATGGCATAAGGGTCAATTTAAAGAGAAAAGACATCGCAGGTAGATGCCTTCAATGCTTCTGCCTCAGGACCTGGCCTGGTCAGTCGGAGTAGAATCCTCCATGGCAACGGGTGGTCTACCTTAGATCTTGTCCCAGTTGGTCGGTACAGTAAACCAAACAACAACAGCCTCAGATTTGGTCAACGTCATCTCGCCCGCTCTCCGAGCAGGAGACGACAGGGGAGGAGATACATATTGGAATCAAAGTGTACACCTCTCTCATAACTTGTAGGTGGTGGAGGCATATTGGGAAAAAAGTGTACACCTTTCTCATAACCTCTAGGTGATGGTGGCATATTGGAATGAAAGTGTACAGCTTTTTCATAACCTCTAGATGGCGACATACATTTATAAAATGTTCTTTTCTTTTCCCCGATTTTCTTTGGGGAAAAAATGCATATTATACACGAGAAATTATGGTACTTCCCCCAAATCACTCAGTAAGCTCAAATATAAACTGTCTTACAATGAAATTAACACTTGATTCTTGATATCTCGCAATGAGATATATTTGAGAAAGTATTCAAGATGAGTAGTAGGCCGGAAAGAGGGATTCAAACTGATCATGGTAAAATGTCATTTTTATGCCATTCAGTAACTCAGTTTGTGTTGGAAGCTTTTCAGAACTGCGCCTTGATTTTTTCTCTTCTTCTTGGTCATGTCATATCTTCTGTACCGCTTAATCCTCACAAGGGTCACAGGCGCGCTGGAGCCTATCCCAGCTATCTTTGGGCGAGAGGCGGGGTACGCCCCGAGATGGTTGCCAGTCAATCGCAGGGCACATAGAAACAAACAAAAGTCGAACATTAGAGTATGTGCCGGTTGTCAAAAGCAAATGTTGGTCACACAGGGGCGCCATAAGAGAGAGAAAACTCAAGACGATTCTAAGGGCCCATGACTTTACAGGGGCCCTAGAAAATAATATTTGTGGCATTGAGCTGTTTAGGCACAAAGTGATATTTTTTTCAGTTGTTTTAGTAAATTATTTGAATTGTGATATCACAATTTGGTTAAATTCTGAACGGCTCACTCACAGCTACTTTTTTGGAAAAGGTTTTTACTCGGTTGTGTAATTTCACACTTGAATGGTGGGGCATGCACGCCAGAGACCCAACGAAATATATGCAAGCATCCATCCATCCATTTTCCGAACTGATAATCCTCACTGGGATCGCGGGTGTGCTGGAGCCTATTAAAACATTTTATATAATATTGCCCCATTTAGAGAATTACCAAATTATTCCATATAATTCGTATCAACACTATTTTGTTTTAAAAGTTGACCAAATTGAAGTCTGACCACTGTCATGGAATGGATTGCGGTCAAATTTCAAGGATGGCATTTATTTATTTATTTTAAATCCATATTTGACACTCAGTGGAAATGTGTTTCACATATTTTTGGGGTCACAAAGAATATGGTTGAACTGACATCTTGTTAACACGTGACAAGAACGCTCTTGAATCCCTTGACATTGTGAATTCAGTTGCGTCATGAGCGCGTACACACACACGCACACAATTCTTACAATACATCATTCTGCTTTCGTTAATGAATATTCATGTTATAAGGGGCATGGTGGCATCTGACTCAGGCCTCATCACATGCAGTGGTACAAAGGAGCTCTAGTGACTGAAACAAAGTGACCTAACCTCTCATGACAAAACCAGAGTGTTTGTTGATTGTTAATTTGGAAGACCCACAACCATGGTTAAATTTTTAGAAGAGCCAAATGGGGTTTTATAACTCCAGTACAGTATGTGGCTGTGATATTACTTTTTTTCTCCTTACTAAGACACATACTTAGAGATAACCTCAATAGACCACTCGGTCTCATTGCTACACAGAGCTGAATGATTGCACCCGGCAAGTCACGACTCGTGTTTCCAGATTCCAAAGTAGTGTGCTGGCTTTCTTTCCTTTACCTGTCATGCTCTCATGGTACTGCCTCCTCTTTTTTGTCTCCTACCCTATCAGCAGGTAGAGGAGTCAGCGCCATTGTGGTAGTGGAGTGCATTTATTAGCTGGTAAGGGTGTGAACCCCACGGCAAGGACGCAACACGCGCACCGTCAACGGGAAAGAAGAATGGCTCGGAATGTTAACTTCGACATGGGCCACCCCCTCATTGAAGCTGGACTGGAGTGAGTGTGGAAATTATTTTCATATTCATGCTCATACAGTAGTGTCTTCTACTTTTCTCTTTGGTTTGTTTCAAGCTCACCTGCCTTTGCTCAACACAGTCAGTGGGCGGAGAGTAAGGAACACAGGTGATTGGACTGTTTTGCTCTCTGATATCGAGTTTGCCTGTCCACGGGTAGATCGTAATCCAGACTGAGGCTTTGTTTGCTTGTTTGAACACTCCCTACTCCCATAATGAGCCTTATGTTTGTCCACAAGAGTTTCCCCAATCTGACATTTTGTTCCTTTGTCTCATGAGCCTTAGGCTGCACTGTAATTACCTAGCAGCATTTCTGTATTTGTAAGCTTCAAAATGAAAGAAAGATAGATAACACATAAAAGGGAGAATGCAATAAAATTAATAGACTGAAAATGTTCTCCTGGGGAAAATGGGTAACACAAAAATATTATCCACTTGACTAGGCGAGGTAAGATTTAATGGTCAGGGTTGCATTGTTGAGTGATTTCTATGAAATTTGTCACTTTATATAAACTATTTTTGGTGTTGGATCAAAGTACACAAGTTAGTGAGTTTACATAGTCTCTGCAAATATGCCCTCACAGCACAGATGTGAACTGCTTCCGTCTTTGTTTTTTTTTCTTTCCGCGAGGTGTGTTGTCGGCTTTGACTTACTGTACATCAAGATAACACAGAGTGTATGTGTACAGTTTGTTCAACTGAGAGTACTGGTAACAGACTTATCCTGTATTATCTGTTACGTTTTCTAAGGGCCTCAACATCTCTCTGTGTGGTGTTTGTGTTGAAATGGGACTTAATAAAGCCTTATATCTCTGTGCCTACAGTGTTTCTGTCTTTGTATATGAGCATTTATCTGTGTCTCATTGTGTCAGGAGCCCAGCAGATGAGGAAGGTGTTCATGACTCATTCCACCAGCTGGTAGCAGAGCAGATTCACAACGAAGACCTGGGTGAAGCCTTCGAGCTGCAGCAACCACAGAAAAAAATTGATGAAGAGAGCCGAGGTACATAAGGAGCACAACTCCATTCCATCTACTATTTGACATTGAGAGTTTGATATGGCATGATCTAGTGTTTACTAGATCATGCCATATCATATTTTTCACAGTAAAGCTAGCAATGTCACAAGTGGGCGCCATCTTCGTGGAGAGAAAAAGACAAAAAACGAGCACTTCAAAGGCCTCTAAAATCCTCCATAACACATACATTCACAAACAAAATAGTTATTCCTGAAGTAGATGACCTATTCTACTACCCACACCGCTCTTCTCACCAATGATGTTCCATTTGCGCTATTAAGTCGAGTTTTTAGGGCAATTGACACATTTTGAAACAGCACAGTAATTTTGATGCGTCAATGTATTGGAATTTCAGATTGGTGGATATTTTTAACTGAAACTTGTCAATTTATCAGAGAAAAGGGGTTCTCCGAGGATCAGACAAAATGAACCAGCGAGGAGATATGAAGAAAAATAATAACATTTTACGGTTTTACTATTATTTGAATTAATTTTGTGACCTCATTTTCTGTAGACGATATCACACAAAAACATTCCCCGAATATGCCCTTTTTTACGACACAAAAAAACTAAATTTCTCCAGAGCTCATCATCCGATTTTCAAAATTCTTGCTGCATTGTACTCTGGTTGAAGTGGCTGTTCTGACCAGAATTTTGCATTTTGAAAGACTGTCATTTTTGGGACATCTTGTAGTGCTGTTACTATAAATGCAATTCTCAGATTAGTGGTTCTAAAACTTTTTACACCAAGCACCACCTCAAAAGATACATCGTACCACCATAATGACCAACATCAAAATATAGTAAGGTAGTAGGCCCAAGTTTTCATTAAAAATCGATACAGTAACATAGTAGGCCGTTCATCAAAAATGAGTCAGAGAGCTGGGTTAGGCTCAGACATACCCGCACACCTAGTTAGGATAAGCAGTGTAGAAAATGGATGGATGTTTTCAATGTTGTGAATGATGTTGTTAATTTTATTGGTCATTTTGAAATAGTGATTCCTTTGTGTAAAACTGCAGTACGGAGAGCCCACTTACCAATAGTGGTACTCTTACCACACCATTAGATGGGTATTAATTTATTATTAATTAGGTTGTAGCTTGCAGTGGTGTAGAACTACACTTCTTCCAAATGAGATCTGTCTAAATTTTTGGCCAACTCAATTATTAAGTTACCAATTATTAGGCACAGCTCTAATATGAAGCAACGCAGTTGTAGAGTACACCACTGCAAACTGCAACGACAAATAATGACCACACTGTTAAATTCCTCAATAAAGGCAGTTATAGATCCAACGCTTGGTGTGTATTGATTCATATATTAATGAACATTTTCTGTCATTTCTTGTATCTGCAAGTTTTTTTTTTTATTACCTCCAAAAGGTTTGAGTGCAGGAGATTTTGTTTACAGTATAACCTTGGCGAATGTCTGTTTTCTACCACATGCATACTACAGCGACGTTTACTTTATATTTTTGTTTGAATTCCTTAGACTATGTGGCCAACCTGTTCAGCCCTGGACCAGAGAGCAGTGACCGGAGGAATCATGGTGGACCGGTAGGAATGCAGGAGGATGAAAGAGAAACGGACCCTTCCACTGGTGAACGTTGGTCGTCAACCACCTTGAAGATCCTGTCTTCCATGCCCAGTCGCACCATTGGTTGGTGTTTCCAAGCCTGTCGAGAAATAGAGCTCATTAGCAGTGTTTTTAGCTGGCATTGCATGTTGACATCTAGACGGATGATGCCTTTTACACAACACAGTTGAATTATTTGCTGGTCAGTCATTGAAACACTACAGGCCTGATTTACTCAAGGCGCACGCAAAAACGGGCCTGGTACACACATAAAGATTTTTATGTGTATTTTTAAGTCCCCTGTGTGGACTCTGCATGTTCTCCCCATGCCTGCGTGGGTTTTTTCTGGGTACTACGGTTTCCTCCCATATTCCAAAATCATGCATGGGACTTTATTGAAGACTCTAAGTTCCCCGTAGGTGTGGATGTAAGTGTGAATGGTTGTTTATTTATATGGTCCGTGCGATTGGCTGTCAACCGGTTCAGGGTGTATCCCACCTCTCGCCCAAAGATAGCTTTGATAGGCTCCAGCACCCCCGTGACTCTAGTAAGTAGAAGCGGTTCGGAAACTGGATGTATCAATGGATGGTTGTATTGTGTGTGTGGTGCGCTCCAACACAGAACACCACACACAAAGATTCTGTTCCACTACTGATCTCGAAATCTCGTGTGATCACATGGGATCTCTTGGTGTCCAAGGGAAGGGATGTGGAAATGGTGTAGATAAATAAAAAGACTTACTTTGGAAAATACTTCTTGCCAGCTAGGAAACCCACTTTTATACAAAAAAATGACATGGGGTAAGACATTTTGGTTTTATTTATGGTCTTTTCTGTGTTTGTCAATATTAGGGCACTTCTTTGATTGGCTACATGTCATTTCACGTCACAGTTCTTGGCGCCGTGACTCGGGCGACATTGGCTTTCCCTACACAGGAGTTTTGGTCGTGAATATTAAACGCAAATATAATATTTAATAATCATAATTAATTAATTTAACAAGTCCATGTTGTCTTTAACTAATATTTAAATTTGTTTAGTGATGAGGAAACATTTAAGTGTGACAAACTTCAAATCAGGAAATCAGGAAGGGGCAAACACTTTTTCACACCACTTTATGTATATCACCCATGACAAAATGCTTTTCAACTCTGGATTTCCTTGCATCTGGGTCATTTCAGTGCACTGTGGTAATTGGTGCTGGCCCTCTTAGAGCAGTTTTTGCAGGTATGCAGTCTGAAGTTTTAAACACAATCTTATGCAGGATGGGCAGATTCATCCAATTCCAACACACTCATGATGAGTAAAATCAGTCAAACAAAACATGTCTTTTATGTTTGCTCAGTTTGCTGGCTTCACCAAAGTTAACAAAGCGATAGACTTGTTCCACCCTCAGATGGGGAATTTATACATTATACTACAATCGCAAGCACACACATTCTTTGAACTTGCATGTTTTGTGTGATTCAAAAGGGGTCATAGTAAAGGTTGTGGGGAAATATCCAGGGTTTGTTCTCCTTTTCATCTAAAACCTACGATTTCATCACTTCAAACTTCATCTTGCGCTTGCGTTGCTCCCCCAAAATCTGTGGTGAAAACCATCAGCGCTACCTGAAGTGCAAAATAGGGTGGTCTCCGGCACTTTTATACCTGTTGCTAATTTTGTGGTAATCTTTGTAGATCACGCACAACACGACCCATCGGTAAGCGTTTTAGAATTTAGCGCCTGCCTTTTCGGTTGTTAGTTAATCATGTCTAATGTGTGCATTTGGTTGCTGCTGTCCTAACAATGTGAGCTGACGTGTCGCACCAGACACACAACCTGACTTCTTCAGCTCAGCAGAGTTTCATGGAGAAGCAGACTGTGTGCTATTTCCCTGTCAGCATTTACAGTCGGAGGCAGATGCTTGAATTCTTGAATTTTAAGAATATCTGCTATATTGAGTTTTAACATAGGAACTCCACTTTATTGGAAATATTTCTCTCTATTTATTTTCTTTCTTGTCTGCTTGCTATGCAGTTGTATTTTGCACTGCTGAAATGGAAATACTATAGTCGGTATTTTCATTATTTTTGTGACACAAAATGTGTTCTCTATGACAATTTATGCATGCATATACAAATCCTGAAGTCATTTAACAGAGTTCAGCTGTCATCTGTGTAATTTGTTGAAATGTTCATGTTGTTGCGCATGTAGGAGGCTGGATTATAAATGAGGCTGATTGATTTGAATGGGTTCTCATGCTCTTTCAGGCCGCAGCAGGGGAGCCATTATCTCTCAGTACTACAACAGGACCATGCAGCTTCGGAGGCGCAAGCAGAGCAGACCCTCCATCCAAGACTTCTCACGGTCGGCTAGACCAAGCATACGAGGTTACGGCATGGAGACAGACAATACAGATGCAGAGGGTGAGAAGAATGAAACTCTGTTAAAGCAGGCACATCATTCGCTAATCCTGGACAATCTAGTGATAGTCAACATACAAAAACATCTGCATCAAAACCAAAGCTGTTACTGTAGAAAGACAGTGAAATAAAGATCGCTGTTAGATAAGTGGTATTTATTTAACACTGTGTTCATAATTGTAGCAGTTTGCATTGGGGAAGAACTGCAATTTACCATCCACGATATAGAGGTTTTTCTTACATTTGCCCCGCTCATTTTATATAGAGTGGGCATACCAGAAGAAATGACCTATTATACCATGTTATCTTTTCAAAGGAAGATTTTAAGATGGCTCTTGTGTAGGTTCTCATTCGATAGTGAGTGTACTGTACCTATTTTTTTGCCTATGGCCTGCTGTCTCTTAAGTATGTTTATCTAGTTTTCTATTCACACAAACTATCTCTTCTAGTAAATAAAAGGGAACGTCTGGTGAATAACTTGCAGAACCTGTCGGTTAGCGACAGAGTCAGGATGCTGCGGGCTATGCCTCTCAGTGTAGCAGAAAAGAATGAACTCAGGTACAGTAAATGTAGTGTTTGATCATATTACGGTGATGCCTTGAGAAATGAGTATAATTAGTTCTGTGACTCGTAACTCAAAACACTCATCTGAAATAATCGTTTACCTTATGAAAACATACAGTAATTACATAATTGAATAGAATTCAAAATAAACGGTTTGTGTCACACTGCATCAATTCAATGGCCATTATGCTGCTCTTTCTGGTGTGCCCGCCTTGGCCACCTGGTGGCAGTATAAGACAGACAGAATGATGTACTGTTCATTTACACCTAGGAACTCCCCAGCTCATCAGTACGGCACTCATTTAGCTGTTCTTTGCAGAGGATAGAGAATATATTACTGTGAGTACTGTTCTATTATCGGTCTACGTGTGGCTGCACTGTTTGTGTTCAATCCGTATCTGAAAGGGTTAGCGCATTGCAACGTAGACGATATTTAGCTTTAGCATTAGGCTAGCGGACTGAAAAGGTAAACTATGTTGGTGTTTTAAATGCAACAGGTGTAATTCTCTTTGTTTTGTTTATTTGGACAATAAACAGCCTGGAGCCTCTTTTTTGAAGAATTGTTAGTATAAGCGCTTCTTATTCAGAAGTGAATGGAGTTCACTGTCACCGTACAGCGCTCGTATCTCAAGTCTGCACTTGCAAGTCAGAGCAAAAAAAAAATCATCCGAATGACAGTTTGTATCTTGAAATTCCCAAGTTGGGTCACTCGTATCTCAAGGCACCACTGTATTTTTTTTATTGGATAACTTCCACTGTCCACTGATTATTGTGGTTGCTATCATCATTGTTTGCAGAAGGCTAGCTTTGAAAAAGGAGAGACGCACCCTGTCTGGCAATCAGATCCCCTGCTGCAGTCGACTCAAATATTACATCATAATTGTGAGTTACTTTCACCTCCATTGTCCCATTTCTGTCTAAAATTACCCACACAAAAGCACAAGCTTCTTTCAGTCCATAACGCAGTGCCCGTTATCTGAACATTTTAATCACTCAAGCATTTACTTACAGTGGTTAACAAAGATTACACATCTGGACATTTTTCTGAGATTCGTACTGTTCTGACCAATGTGAAATAGTGTTAACAAAACATTGTTTGTTCACTCTCACTTCCTACTCTCAGGCTGCAAGACAGAGTTGGTACAGTTGGCTGTCCTTTGTGCACTCCCTCCAGCTGTGGCAAGTGGCACTTAAGCGTGTGAGCGGCCGTTTCGGCAGCGGGGTCCTCTCGTACTTCGTGTTTCTCAAGACCCTACTCTTCTTCAACATCTTCCTGTTTCTGCTGACCGGTTTGTTCATGGTGCTTCCTCAAGCAGTGCACCCTCCAGCTCTGTCTAATGGCAGACGCTCTTTCACTGGACTGGAGCTTTTTACTGGAGCGGTAAGATATGTTTCCATGGTATTTGACACATCACTAATGCCAAAAGGTTGTATTAGAATATCATTTTAGTGATATTAATATTTGGATTATTGGCAGTTGTTATGCAAAAGGTCGTAATTGTTTATAATAAAAAAAATTAAAAAAAACTCTGAAGAAATATTTTTATAAATTTTAATTCCAAAATGTCTTTACCATCAAGTGCCCAAAATGAAGTTTCATGATTTGCAATGTTTTTTGAAGATGCTAATTACATCTTGGATGTGTAGGATTTTTCTCCTATTGCTTAATATGCCTTTTCCATGAAAAATAACACAAATGCATCTTAGTGTCTTCAGAGTTCCGTTTTTGCTTCTTTTAAAAATCGTCCTTCTTTGTCACTCAAGCTGTCTTTACCGTTCATACCACGGGAGAGAGGCTCATTATGGTGTTACAATACACCAGAGTTTGAAGGGCAACACATAAATTGTGCAATTATGTCTGTACCATGATGCACTTTTATCTTAACTGTTAAAAGTGTTTTCATGGGCCCACCACTATTTGCTCTGTCAATGACGATTGCCTTTATTATGAATGCCTAAAATTTGAAATCATCAATAACGTTTTTGAAAATAGGACTTTAAGCGTGGTTGTTTCAGCATGACAGGCATGTAGCCATATAAAACCAAGGCGATATCAGAACAAATTGTTAAATTTGATTTTTTGTGTGTGTGTGTGTCTTTACTGTTATTGATGAAATTATATTAAAATGGGCCATACATGTATAGTTTGTGACATGTTTGTCTACATTTTGTTGCCTTGTCTCAGTAAAGGTTTCGGCACACTTTAAAATGCACTTGATTATGTACACTTTTACATCCTAAAGAGGTCTAATCGAAGATGAAAATGGTAATAGAAAGTAGAATGCATATTCTTCCTTTGGTTGCGTAGGTTATCATTAGGTACTCTGTCTTCCTCTGACATTTCAAAATGTCAAATGCATGTGAGCTTAATCGAAGACTAAATTTACCATAGGTGTTTGGTTGTTTGTCCACATATGCCCTGTGATTGACTGGCAATCAGTTCAGGGTGTACCCTGCCTCCTGCTCCAAATCAGGTGGGATAGGCTCCAGCTCACCTATAATCCCGAACAGGATTAGCAATAGAAAATGGGTCAAAGTACAATTGCAAAACTGGTAACGAAACAAGAAAATCATATTGTTGGGACAAAGTCTATATTCATGCCTCGTTTTAACCTGATCAATTCCATTTGCCTCTAATATTTACAGAGCGCTAACAACTATCCATCTGGTTTCGTTACAGGGATATTTCTCGGACACAGTGATGTACTATGGATACTACTGTAACTGCACTCTGCGTATGAGCTGCAGCAACGAAAGTGGGCAGTATATGTCCGTGTCCAGTAGAACCAGTCTGCACTGCGCGAAGCATCTGCCTTACAAGATGCCACTTGCCTATTTCTTTACTATAGGCATGGCCTTCTTCGTCACATGTATCATCCTTGTGTACAGGTATGCATTCAATGGAGAGAAATGTGCCCTGTTAACTCAACCTTGGAGAATACTAAACTCTTTAAACTGAATGATATATATGTACGTTTTCTAAAACATACTTGCACGTTGTCTACCACCAGCATGTCAAAGTCATTTGGTCGAAGCTTCCGAATTGACAAATCTCATAGCATCCTGGCCATGAAGGCTTTCTGCTCCTGGGACTTCAAGGTCATCAAAAAATCTTCGGTTAAACTCATGTCTGAGAATATCTGCACCCAGCTCAAGGTACAAGGAAAAATTAAAAATACATTTACATTTACTTTAACCTTGATTCTACCATGCAGTAGAGTTCAGTTGAGCTAACCCACTATGTAATGCGTCAATTAATTCGATAAAGAGCCACAACATTTGTTGTTCTTTCTTCTGGGTGGGTGGCTTTTTATTACATTTTTGCTTAAGGAACAATTTATTTTCTTCCTGTTTCATTATTGCTGTGAAGTACTCTCTGTACGTACTCTCTTCCAAGTTTCGACCAACAAACATGCTGCAATTGTCTACCTCTAGTTTTTTAGTACTCTTTGGCAAGCTTTTGTGGGGACAAACAAACTGCAGTAATATGTTACGGATCCGGGATTGTGGTACACTTCCCAACTGATAATGGAAATACAAAAAAATGCATATTGTATCAAAAGGAAATGAACTTCAGCGACTTGGTGGAAATGGTTCCATAATTAACATAGAGGAATGTGAAACATTTTCTCACATCATCTCTCTCAATCCCCAATTTGCAGGAGCTGCTAGCAGAGGTGAATCATCAACATTCCAAAAACACTCTGTGCCAGAAGTTGTGGAGAGTGGCGGTCCACTGTCTGGCGTGGGCTATCTGTGTAGCGAGCACAACAGCTTGTGTGCTCTGCATCTACTACTTCTCTGAATACATGCACCGGGTATGATGCTGTAATAGCATTTTAATTACATTGATGCCTCTCTGACACTGTTACTCAAAGTACAATAAAGAAGTTTGGCCCCTCATTTAAATGCAGAATGGAGCTATAGCGCGCTTGTTGGATTTCATTTAATTGCTGTATACCTAATGTCATGCTGGTGATTTTATAGTCATATTAGTACAAAAATGAATTTGATGTCCAAAAGAACGGTATTCCACTCTCTGTGTGTCATTAGAACCTCCAGGAAAGCTCTCGCAGTGTGACCAAGGACCCCTTGCTGAACGAGGCCAGCCTGCTGGCTCTCCCTGTGGTGGTGTCTTGTATAAACTTGCTGCTGCCTATTATGTTCCACCTGGCGGCATGGATGGAGGACTATGAGTCACCATCTGTGCGCACATATGTTGCCATTGGCAGGTACGACTAGAGCGATTTCATGTGCACACAATAATAATAATAATAATAATCCATAATAGCAGACTGTATAAGACGTATTTATTATTACCACCACCATGTTGTTTTCCAGAAACTTGATGTTAAAAGTGAGTGTGCTTGGAGTACTCTGCTACCACTGGCTGGGTCGAGTGGCTGCTGATCCAAACAGTATTGGCCTGGAGGTAACATAGCTCATCATGACAATAAAAAATCATTTTGTAGTCTGTCAATTCCACTGGTTAGTTTTCGTCGACGTGTGATGCCCTCTTTTGAAAATATCCACAGTGCTGGGAGAGTTTTGTTGGCCAGGAACTTTATCGCTTCCTGTTAATGGATTTCATCTTTACTCTGCTAAACACCTTGTTTGGAGAGTTTCTGTGGAGGTGGGTCATTCATAATTATGCCCTTTGTAGTCTTTGGATTGCTGTTTATTGGTTAGTTAGGGCAGAAACTTACTGCAAGAGATTGTGTTTTGGTTGTTTGGTGGTTAGTCAAGGAGTGACTGAGTTAGGGGCCAAGTGGGGCAGCGACCTCCTGATTTTTAATATAGACTAATTAACTTGCAGATTTCAAGACTGTCAAATGTCTTCTGGACAAACATTTTATCATCAAGATGAGACAAAGATTGAGCTAAAAGACTACTTACAAATGTTTCTCAAAGCGTTAGCTGGACGGCTGAAATTTGTTTGAATTTTCCAACAATGTGAAGATTCCAGTCACACATCAAAACTGATTTTGGAATGGATGAAGCATGCCAACATTAAGCTTACCCTATTGAACATTTGTGATGTGTGCTTAAATGTAGTATCATCCAATTTAAATGAAACAAGAAGCGTGGTCATGGGAGTGTATGTAGTATGTATTTGAGCCTGTATGTATAATTCTAACTCTGGGGATTACAGAAAATACCAAATGAGTTAAAACTTTCAAATGTTTAAAAGATTTATTGGATTTGTATGTTAGTATATGTATAGTCATTCCACCCTGGAAGAAGGTAGTTCAAATAAATCATTAAACTCCCCAAGTTAATATGACATGTTTCAAGTGTTTCCTTTCTCATGTCATCTTCTCAAATTTCCTCTGGTTTACAGGTTGTTTTCAGAGAATGTGCTAAAGAAGAACAGGAAACCAGTGTTTGATATTGCCAAGAATGTTCTTGACCTCATCTATGGGCAAACGCTGGCCTGGTATGAGCGCCTATGCCTCTGATGTACACCTCTGTAAACCTCACTGTTGAGTGACTGATGGATTATTACATTGAACAAACATTGTGTTGTTCAGGCTGGGTGTTCTCTTCACTCCTCTGCTGCCTGCAGTGCAGATACTGAAACTCCTGCTGCTCTTTTACATTAAGAAGGTACACTGTCATTTATAGAGATCAAGTCCGTTGCAAATAGATGCATACTTCAATTGAAACAATTTGAGGGCAGTATGGATGTGCTTGTGGGACAAAAATCAAGTGATCATGTTTTATATACAAAAGACTCAAGTATGATATTATAACCAATAACGGTGCGGCAGTGATTGTAGTTCCTCACACTTAGATATGGTTCGTATTGTGGTTGTAGTTTACAGTGGTGTAATACTGCACCACATTATACCTGTGGTGGTTGTTACATTTTCCTATAGTTTTCCTGTTGACTTAGATTCTGCAAGTGGCACTAATTTTGTGGCCAATGAGTACACAGTATAGATTGTCCAAAAGGGAGGAACCTGTTTGACGTTGTTAATGTTCTTTCAAATTTAGCTTTTTGGGTACTGTTTTATACCTTCCCCTCGTGGAAGCCGTCACCTTATCGTGGTGGAGAGGTTTGTGTGTCCCAATGATCCTCGGAGCTAAGTTGTATGGGGCGTTATGCCCAAGACAAACAGGTCCTAGGTGAGGGACCAGACAAAGCACGGCTCAAAGACCCCTTATGATGACGACAAACTATGGACTCAGTTTTCCCTTGCCCGAACGCGGATCACCGGGGCCCCACTCTGGAGGCAGGCCTGGAGGTGGGGCTCAAAGGCGAGCGCCTGGTGGCCGGGCCTGCCCCCACGGGGCCCGGCCGGGCACACCCCGAAAGGGTAACGTGAGTCCCCCTTCCCAAGGGCTCACCACTTGTGGGCGGGGCCATAGGGGGTTGGTTGCGAGCTGGGTGGTGGCCGAAGGCAGGGACCTTGGCGATCCGACCCCCGGCTACAGAAGCTGGCTCTAGGGACGTGGAATGTCACCTCTCTGGCAGGGAAGGAGCCCGAGCTGGTGTGTGAGGTCGAGAAGTTCCGACTAGATAGAGTCGGACTCGCCTCCACACACAGCTTTGGCTCTGGTACTAGTCCTCTTGAGAGGGGTTGGACTCTCTTCCACTCTGGAGTTGCCCACGGTGAGAGGCGCCGAGCAGGTGTGGGTATACTTATTGCCCCCCCGGCTCGGCGCCTGTACGTTGGGGTTCACCCCGGTGGACGAGAGGGTAGCCTCCCTCCACCCTCGGGTGGGGGGACGGCTCCTGACTGCTGTTTGTGCCTATGCACCAAACAGTAGTTCAGAGTACCCACCCTTCTTGGAGTCCTTGGAGGGGGTGCTGGAGAGCGCTCCCGCTGCGAACTCCATCGTTCTGCTGGGGGACTTCAATGCTCACGTGGGCAATGACAGTGAGACCTGGAAGGGCGTGATTGGGAGGAACGTCCCCCCGATCAGAACACGAGCGGTGTTCTGTTATTAGACTTCTGTGCTCATCACGGATTGTCCATAACGAACACCATGTTCAAGCATAAGGGTGTCCACACGTGCACTTGGCACCAGGACACCGTAGGTTGCAGTTCAATGATCAACTTTGTGGTCGTGTCATCGGACCTGCGACCGCATGTCTTGGACACTCGGGTGAAGAGAGGGGCGGAGCTGTCAAATGATCACCACCTGGTCCGACGTGTCAGGCCCAAACGTATTGTGAGGGTCTGCTGGGAACGTCTGGCAGAATCCCCTGTCAGAAGGAGTTTCAACTCCCACCTCCGACAGAACTTTGCTCATGTTTCGGGGGAGGCGGAGGACATCGAGTCCGAGTGGACCATGTTCCGCGCCTCCATTGCTGAGGCGGCCGACCGGAGCTGTGGCCGTAAGGTGGTGGTGGTGCCTCTCGTGGCGGCAATCCCAGAACCCGTTGGTGGACACCAACGGTGAGGGATCCCGTCAAGCTGAAGAAGGAGTCCTATCAGGCCTCTTTGGCCTGTCGGACTCCTGAGTCAGTTGATGGGTACCGGCTGGCCAAGCGGAATGCAGCTCTGGTGGTCGCTGAAGCAAAAACTTGTGTATGGGAGAAGTTCGGTGAGGCCATGGAGAAAGACTTCCCGGATGGCTTCGAGGAAATTCTGGTCCACCATCCGGCGTCTCAGGAGGGGGAAGCAGTGCACCATCAACACTGTGTATAGTGGGGACTTCGACTCGGGACGTTGTGGGGAGAATACTTCGAAGACCTCCTCAATTCCACCAACACGCCTTCCCATGAGGAAGCAGAGTCTGGGTTCTCTGAGGCGGGCTCTCCTATCTCTGGGGTTGAGGTCACCGAGGTGGTTAAAAAGCTCCTCGGTGGCAAGGTGGATGAGATTCGCCCGGAGTTCCTAAAGGTTCTGGATATTGTGGGGCTGTCCTGGTTGACACGCCTCTGCAACATCGCGTAGACATCGGGGGTAGTGCCTCTGGATTGGCAGACTGGCGTGGTGCTCCCCCTTTTTAAGAAGGGGGACCGGAGGGTGTTTTCCAACTACAGGGGGATCACACTCCTCAGCCTCCCTGGTAAGGTCTATTCAGGGGTGCTGGAGAGGAGGGTCCGTCGGGAAGTCAAATCTCAGAACCAGTCTACATGTGTTTTGTGGACTTGGAGAAGGTGTTCGACCCTGTCCCTCGGGGAGTCCTGTGGGGGGTGCTTCGGGACTATGGGGTACCGAACCTCCTGATACAGGCTGTTCGGTCCCTGTACGACCGGAGTAAGAGTTTGGTCCGCATATCCGGCAGTAAGTCGGACTCGTTCCCGGTGAGGGTTGACTCCGCCAAGGCTGCCCTTTGTCACCGATTCTGTTCATAACTTTTATGGACAGAATTTCAAGGCGCAGCTGAGGCGTAGTGGGGGTCTGGTTTGGTGGCCTCAGTATTGCATCTCTTCTTTTTGCAGATGATGTGGTTCTGTTGGCTTCTTCAAGCCCTGATCTCCAACTCTCACTGGAGCAGTTCGCAGCAGAGTGTGAAGCGGCTGGGATGAGAATCAGCACCTCCAAATCTGAGACCATGATCCTCAGTCGGGAAAGGGTGGCGTGCCCTCTCCAGGTCGCGGATAAGATCCTGCCCCAAGTGAGGAGTTCAAGTATCTTGGGGTCTTGTTCACGAGTGAGGGAAGAATGGAACGGGAGATCGACAGGCGGATCAGTGCAGCGTCTACAGTGATGCGGACTTTGTATCGGTCCGTTGTGGTAAAGAAGGAACTAAGCTGAAAGGCGACGCTCTCAATTTACCGGTCGATCTATGTTCCTACGCCTCCCCGGTGAGGTGTTCCGGGCACGTCTCACTGGGAGGAGACCGCGGGGATGACCCAGGACATGCTGGAGAGACTACGTCTTTCGGCTGGCCTGGGAACGCCTCGGGATCACCCCGGAAAAGAGCTGGATAAAGTGGCTTGGGAGAGTGAAGTCTGGGCGTCCCTGCTAAAGCTACTGCCCCCGCGACCCGACCTCTGATAAGCGGTAGAAAATGGATGGATGGATGGGTTTTATACCTTACTACATGTAACTATAACTACATGTAATAGTTGCATGTATAGTATACTTGTAAATATGTATACTGTATGCAATTTCCTTCCTCTAGAGCAGTGTGATGATGAACTGTCAGGCCCCCAGGAGGCCGTACAGAGTCAGCCAGATGACCACCATCTTCATCACTCTCCTCTGCTTCCCCGCCTTCCTCGGGGCCTCGGTGTGTGTAACCTACACCATGTGGAGGTAAAGGCACACCGTACATTATTAGGTCTTTGTTCATCACTGTGTCCAAAAAGAGACCTACTTTGACAATAGGTAATACTGTGTACCCTTACCTTTTGCCTCACTGACATCATATGTGTTGTCTTTCTCTCCAGTATCACACCCTCCTTGTCATGTGGGCCCTTTCGTGAACTCAAAACAATGTTTCAGGCGGGAAAGCGTTGGGTGGAAGACCTCGAAAAGGAAAATCCCAATTTATCAGTGTTGGCCAGGGCTCATTCATATCTGGTGGAGA
Organism: Phyllopteryx taeniolatus; assembly: GCF_024500385.1. Classification (NCBI taxonomy): domain Eukaryota; kingdom Metazoa; phylum Chordata; class Actinopteri; order Syngnathiformes; family Syngnathidae; genus Phyllopteryx; species Phyllopteryx taeniolatus. Next base: position 15,325,137 of record NC_084505.1, read on the forward strand.
ACCCTCTCTTCCTGTTTGTGGGAGCAGGCATCTTCCTGTTAGTACTCATCAGTGAAAATCGAATATTATTGTGTACAGCTATGTATATGTTATTATGACAGTCAAACACACATATTCACAATAGATGTCATATGGTTTGTGTATTCTGTAGTGGTATGCTTTACTGTAGACACAATGTCTCTTTTACCCCATTAGGATCGTCATCTATTTCCACAGTCAAGTTGTGGATGGTCAAAGGAAGATCATCGGCCTACTGCAAGAGCAAATAGAGAATGTATGTCAGGTTGTACAGTATATTAGGGGTGAGAATCGAAAACCGGTTCCGTCTTAGAACCGGGTCCAACTAATGGATTCCACTGGAATTGTACACCTCCAGCAATGTTGGTTCTCGTTAACGATCCTTTCATTTCCCAGCACAATGTCACTTTGCGGTACGTTGCATTTAAAACACAGAGTTTGCGACACAGAGCTCCTCCTTTCAGTCACGCCAGTGTCTGACATAAAAAGATAGATACTTCTTGCCGAAGTTGTCGAGGTGCCGACTTCTCCAGCAGGAAGATTTTTCTGTTTTCTTCCTGATAGGCTGCCATGTCAGCACTTCCAAATTTGGGCACTCACATTTGGGACCGGGGTGCCTTAGTCGTTGCCGCTGTGTCCCATAGTCCTTTCACATAGAACAAGAGCGGTGTCAAAAAGACTTTAGCCTCTTATCTTACTCCATAAAGTCGAAAGCCAAAGCTAATGAAGCGAACGCTGGCAGCAGGACCACGGAATAGCGACGATGAACAAGGGCAGCGAGACAAAGTGAAGCCTCAAAGCAGGATTATTATTTCCAGTAATTCGCGGACAACAACTGACTGCTAACGAGATTTTAATTCATAAAAGAATGAAAACGTGCACCCACACATGACACTTTACAGCACTGTCGTTATGTCGTAACACTTGATGGAATAGGGCATACGGCCAGCATGTGTAAATAATAGATATTGTATACGTATACTGTAACGTGTTTATTTATCTCTGTGGTGTAAATAACCTAAAATGTATTCTCAAGAAAACAGTCAGTGGTGCTAAAATGTTTTGGGACCACTGCCTTTATATAAAAAAATATATTTTATATTGTGCATTATTTGTTTATTTTATATATAATTTCAAAGAAAGCCATTTGGGATGCAGCATCTTATTTTCAAGAGGGTCCTTTCAACACATGCATACTGGATAATCACCAATATACAAAATAATAATTAAAGGTAAATCAAAATCATAAGCAAAAGACACAAGAAACCCCGCTCTCCACGCCCCCACCCCCAATTTTGTTATGGATTTCTTTTAAATATTGTTCTTAATTTGTGCAATTGCAATGCCCTGATTTTAGTGGTTAACAGAGTCACCGTCTTGAATGCAATTGCACAACAAATTACTTAAGGAGGCTCAAATAATACAGTGTAAAGACGCTAAATACGAAATAATCACTAAAACATAACGTATTATATCATGAATATACAGGGCCAGTACAGGGTCATAGTGGTCCAAGAGGACCACCACTCAAAAAGGCTTAGCGTTGGACCCTGCTTTATTTGCTAGAAAATGTCTTGTGCAGACATCATTTTGAAAAAAAAAATTAATTTGGTGTGGAAGACTGTAGAACTACTTTTCCCCCCCCCTCATAAAATTACTCAGGAATCGTTTCATAAGGAATTGTATCAATAAGCAGAATTGACAATGGCATTGATGCTTATAAAATCATATAAAATTATATTTGCATATAATACCTGCCTTAATGTTCTTTGTGACAGTTCTCTCACATCCCACTGTGTATCGTTCCCCTGTTCAGGAGGGAGAAGACAAGAAATTTCTCATCACTCGCCTGCAGTCCATCCATGAGCAGAGACGAACTCCCTCCCGGAGGCTCACAAGCCAGGTGAGTAAATCGGGATTTACTCTGCGGATTTAAGTGCTCACTTCCAATTTAGTGCCTATAATCAAATTTGTGTTTTTACAAGTCAATTTACATGTATATTTAAAGTGAGTGTGTGGCAGATACCCAATTCATATCTGATTTGTATCCACATTTAAGTGACCTTTTTCCAATATGAGTAGATTCCATGCATTTATTCTCTTTCCATTCCCATATCTCAATTGAGTCATAGGAACAAGCAATTGAAATTGTGTCAATTGAACAATGCTGTGTAAATCCAGCCCAAGATGCTTTGCTGAGACATTATATTTACATCATTAAAGAACCCCAATCCTGCTCACCTCCAGCATTTTTTTTTTCTAGGATAGTACCTGCTGAGACACCAACTACTGTACTCTCGCAGACAAGCTCCCTTCAAACCTGAAGGCCTTTTAACTGGAAAAATCACTTGACAAGGGCAGTGGCATCTGACCAAAATTCAAATGTTTAATGCAATTGTTGAACTGAACTTAAGGGTATTTGATGAGGGAAAGGCATTTGCAGAGGTAAAATACCTGAACTAAAATGTTAGGAATTTAATGAATTGTATAAGTGACAAGATAACTAACTGATTTAATCCGTTTTAAAAAGTTGTATATGCACTTTTATATGACCTGTGAACTGTATTTTAACTCTTGTATGAAAAGTATACAGTAGTCTTTTTTATTGTGGAATAATTTTACAAGTACTTGCACAGCCGGACACTGGATGCTGGAAATTGTCTTACATTTGTATGTTTTTAGAGTTATAACGCTGTAGTTATACTTATTCAAATTAAATTATATTTTCTACATATTCTTGTGTACTTGTAATCCATCCATTTTCTAAAGCGGTACTTCTCAGTATGTGACGAGTTCCACTCGTGGTTTGCGGGCACCCTCTAGTGGAATACAAAAATATCACTGAAAAAAATATTTAAACGGTGCAAAATGTTTGTGGATTCAACTTTTTAAAATTATTATTCAGTACAGTATATTTAAGTACAGTGCGGTTGTATTCAGTTTTAAGCACACAATCTATTTTTATTTTCCTTTATTTAGGTGCCGTGTTAAATGTTCAAACTGTGCATCCTTGGAGGGCCAAGTATTTTTTGAGGTGGTACTTGGTATAAAATGTTTCAGAAACACTTTCCTAGAGGACTTAGCCTCATTAAAGTCACAGATGACCTGAAGCTTATCCCAGCTGACTTTGGGTGAGAGGGAGGTACACTCTTGACTGGTTACTATGCAATCACAGGACACACGCAGGAGACAAAACAACCCAAGTGTGAACATTTACGTTCACACTTATGGACAATTAAAGTCAAGACAATTCGAGTCTTCAATTAAGCTAACATGAATGATTTTTGGAATGTGGGAGGAATCCAGAGGACCCAGAGAAAACATGCAAACTTCACACATAAAGAGGTCTGAGTCAAAAAAACAAATGCAGAATGGTTCCCTGGAGCAAAGAATTGTTATCCACATGCAGCAGTGTACTGTCCCCAGCCTATAATATGAAATTGTTTGCATAACTTTCTACATGATGATAAAATGGTAGTGAAAACACACTGAAGTATTGTTGCAGTACTTCACAACTTGGAACTGTTAATGATATAATTGATATGAAAAATAACTATACCCACGATATAGATATTTAGAACAAAGTAAATACAGTATGTACATTTTACCAAATCTTACCCATTCAACTTTTTATTAAAGTGAAAAGTCATCAGAAAATGCTAGAAAATAGAAAATGCAGCAACAAATATAATTGAGTTATATTTGGGATTATTAGATTTGACAGCATCCTGTAGGCAGTGTCTGAAACATTTTGCACTAACCTGCTGCCTTCCAGAAGCACAACTTTGGCAATGTCCAAGCCTTTAGTCAGGAGCTGCTCGTTGACCACCACCTTCGTGATCAGAGACCTCATTAACATATTGTCATCTGACAACAAACACAACATTTTGGAGCATTAAAAAAGCTATTTACTATGCCACCTTTAAACATTATTATTTGTATTATTATTTTCTTTTTTGTTAATTTCGGGGCGGAGGGGGGCAACATTGATTGGTACACGGGCTTCTAATAAGGAGAATACCATCTCTGTCACTGAAGTAAGACGAACATCTTGTTTTGTTTCAAAGTAATGTTAACCATTGTCTGTTGTATGATTAACACGAGTAAGGATTAGAATTGATCAAAAACCTTTTCACTGAAATGTGACTGTATTACAGTATACAGTACAGTATAGTGTCAGCTGTTTCTTTTCTTTTTTGGGGCGTGAGGGTGGGGGGGGGGGGGACTTGCAGTCGGACGGATGCGCACACGTTCTTTTATTGAACTTAAATGTTGTTGGGGGAAAAAACACATGGACCACAGTCCTGTAAGAAGGCTAAAGTGTGTGTGTTGAAAGATAGCCTGTAGAGTGTATCACTGTCTTCCTAATGATTAAGTAGCTTTTATAGAGCAGTGCAGACTGGTGAAATAATACAATATAATGGCAAAAGGCATACATTTTAACAATTGCTCATCATCTTCTCAAAGTATTGTTCTTAAGTCATGTAGTGACCTAGTGTTTTAGATTTATATGTCACACCAATAAAACGGCTTTATAAATCCATTGCTCACCATTATTGGCACCCATGAAGTTTAAATACTAAATGTGGAATATCTCCTGAAGAAAATGAAGTGAAGCAACACTTTTCTATAGAGAACTTGTGTTTGATACAAAAGAGCAAATGATAAACTATTTTATTGATGGATGAAACAAAAAAAAAATAGCTTTTTTAGTAAGGCACACAAGAAGTATGTTCACAGACGGCGTAATGAAGCCTTTAAGGAAAAGAATACCCTGCCAACAGTCAAGTCTGGTGGAGGATCCATAATGCTGTGGGGCTGCTTTTTTTAAATCTGGTAGTGGAGGCCTTGACTGTATGACATGTATCATGAAATAAGAAAATTATGAAGAGATTTTTGAGCGAAGTGTCTTACCCAGTGTAAGAAAACGTGGTTTGAGGTGAAGATCATGGGTCCTCCAGTTATATATTGTTTTTGTTATTTTTGAAAACTGCTATGTTATAGTTATTCAGGAAAAACTCCTACGTCACAGCTTTCTGTTAAATGGGATAAATTGAGGAGTTTAACATTTTGGGATGGCCGCGGCCCTGTATCCCACTAGAATAGATCCGCCCCTGCACTGAGCAGCAGTGCAATCTCATCTCCACATTCAGAACCAAAACAAGAGCAATCTGTAGAGCTGACAATTTTTACTTCAAGCTTGACAGAAAACAAGGATAATAGCGAATCACGTCCATGTCATTTTCTATTGTGTCTGAATACTATAAACGTGTGATTCGCGTTGACACAACCACGAGTTCTTCGGCGAGGCGTCAACAAGCAGAGCTTCCCCAATTAGTAGTACCAGTTACTAGTACTTAAAATGCACGAGTGGTGCATAAGTAGCCATGTGGCTCCTTTGAACCTGGTACCTGATTGGCCGACTGTCTAACCCCACACCCCCGACACTGAGTACTCTTTACTTCATACCAATAAGAAGACACTGCTCACGGAATAACGTGCACAAGTTTGACTGATGCCGTTGTGCGGGACAACGTCATGCTGATTTCAAAATGATCCCGCAGGTTAGACGAAATTGCTGCATGGGGCCGGAAGTGGCTCGCGGGCCGCGACTTTAATCCAACTGTATTCGACGCTGACGTTATTTGAAGTCCTTCAAGCGGTTGAAGCAGCATATTTTAATAGTTTTCATGTTTTTCTTCGTCGTCAGTTCAGACCAGGCGTTATAAGTGACAATAATAACCATTTATTTCTGGTACAGAAATCTCTGTATTTACATTTTAGTCAATAAAGTTTGTTCAAAGAAACACTGTGACGTCAAAAGACACAATGGCAGCCAGTGGTTCAGCCGTGACGGTCCTAACTCCAAATGGAAGACGACAGACCGTTAAAGTGTCCCCAAACACAACGTTATTACAGGTAATATACGTTTAAACAACAGTTCGCGTTTTCTGTTTGGGGCGTTTTTTTTTCTTTCAGTATTAGTAATAACTATTTTGCTCTTAGTTAGCTTGTTTGGCTAACTGTAGCTAGCCAGTGAGAGATCAGACCGTGTTCCTGGGTATTGTTTTCGTCGCATAACGTAATGTTATGTCTGTTAACATTTTAATTGTCTTTCCTGTAGGTGCTTGAGGAGGTCTGCAAGAAGCACGGATTCAACCCCGACAATCACGGTTTGAAGTAAGTAAGTAAGTGGAAATAAGTTACTTATTGAGGTTTAGAATTGAGCAGTGACTCAAAGTTAATGTTTTAATTTAGGTATACGATCTAGTAGCGCAAAATGTTAAAAAATAAAAAATAAAAAAAAAACACAAAAAAACAGCCTTCATCGATTTGTCACTCAGGGGTTTTGATGATCCACTGTATATTTCTCTGCACATTTATGTGGTCTTCCCGGTTGATGCCGACAAATCTAATATTCCCATTCACAGTTAGGTCACATCACAAGTAGCATTTTGACTTGCCCATAATGTACATTTAGTTAATTGGTGATTATGCTTTTAAAACGCAATTCTATGGACACCACTGACCATTTTTGATAGGTTTCAGAGGACTGTTCTTGACCTGACGCTGCAGTGGAGATTTGCCAACCTGCCCAACAACGCTAAGCTAGAAGTGGTGCCTAGTACAAGGACACAGACCACATCTGATTGTCAGGTAAGTTACAAGACTATGTGGGCACTATGGGCCATATTCCCCCATTTGCACATAAGTCCTTTTTTATCCGCCTGGACTTGTCACATTTCATCCATTGTTTTCCTGAACCTGTGAATGTCCTTGAAATCCATGAAAAAGACACAGTGCATTTTAAATTTGAAAAGGCCTTCGACCAGCGGATGTAGTGTGTAGTCAGCCAGTTGGAACGTGTGGACCGCTCTGGCTACACTTAAGCTTTGAAGGAGAGCATGTTTTTTTTTTTTAAATTAAAAAAAAATTTTTTTTGGTTTTTTATTCTGTATGAAATTAATCCAATAAAATAAATGTAATCAGAATACTGCACATATGCGTTTGGTGGTCTAGAAATGAAAAAAAGGGGACGTGCCTTCCCACTCGATATCAGCAATCCTCAACCTTTTTTGTGCCACAGAGTGGTTTCGGCAGACATATTTTGACAGACCAGCATAGAAACAAACAAACAAACAAAAACCCAACACTGTGGGTTGCGCCACCCACAGTGTGTATCTGGTAGACTTGAGTCGATGGGAGAATCTGTGCAACCAGAAAAGCCTTTTCTTTTTATGCACATGGGAGAATACGGCCTAATGAGAGCTTGTCAGTCCAAAATCGGTCATATTGAATCATCCATCCATCCATTTTCTGAGCCGCTTATCCTCACAAGGGTCGCGGGAGTGCTGGAGCCTTTCCCAGCTATCATCGGGCAGGATGCAGGGTACACCCTGAACTGGTTACCAGCCAATCGGAGGGCACACATAAACAAACAACCATTCGCACTCACATTCACACCTCGGGGCAATTTAGAGACTTCAATTAACCTACCATGCATGTTTTTTTGGGATCTGGGAGGAAACCGGAGAAAACCAACGCAGGCACGGGGAGAACATGCAAACTCCACACAGATGGGGCCGGGGATTGAACCCCGGTCCTCAGAACTGTGAGGCATACGCTCTAACCAGTCGTACACCGTGACGCCATATTGAATCAAAGCAATATATTTAAAAATTTATTTCTTAATTGTTTACAAATAGTAAATGTTATTCGTTTGTTGTTGTTTTATGTTGCTATCATGGGACATAACACCCATGATATTTTACATGTCTGTGTTTCTTTTGAATGGGTCTCGATGGCTAGATTTATGGTTTTGTTGGGAGAGGTGGGCTTTTAATATCCATGTAAATTTCAAGTGACATATCCAATGTGGCTGTGTTTACACCGAGGGCACGGATGAAACAACCCGCATCCGCAGATGCCCAAAGTACATGTAGCACAGTCAGCAGTCACCCATTGGTGTATGAATGTGTGTGTGAGTGGGTGAATGTGAGGGATTTGTAAAGCACTTTGGGCACTGTGAAGGTGTAGGTAAAGCGCTATATAAGTGCAGCCCATTTACCATTCTGTATTTTAATTGAGGTTTCATGTTCCGATTTTTGTGCTTATTTGAAATCTTTTGGCACGGCTTGCTTGTTGAAATAGCATTTTTTTTTCCACTAGCACTATACCAGACGTGTGTGTGTGTGTGTGTGTGTGTGTGAGTGAGACACATACACTATAATATTGTTTTATTTAAATGAAAAACGAAGTAAATATGTGGGTTTACTCATTTCTCAGGTGCGGATTGCGCTGCAGATGGAGGACGGCTCTCGTCTTCAGGGTTCCTTTTCTTGTGGGCAGAGTCTTTGGGAACTGCTGACACATTTTCCGCAGATCAGGTATGTGTTGGGCTGGTTTAATGTGTGCCCTCTGCGTTTGAAAGATGAAGTATGATTTTGTTGTTGTTGGTTTTTTTTAATTTTCAGTCCTAAACTTTACAAAAATCACTCTCCTTGACCTCACTGTGTCCAGTACAGTAGTTCTTAACCTTGTTGGAGGTACTGAAGCCATCAAGTCTTTTGTCGTAGTCCTGTAAATATCTGACCGCCATAGTTTTAGCCTTGCCGCGTGTCTTATGACGTAGTACTGTAAATATCTGACCACTAAAAGTTATAATAGAAAAAAAAAAAAACATGTCAGCGGTGTGGGACAGACAACACGTAATGCCTGGATCAGACTAAGACAATTTTTTTCTTTCACGATTGCACTATGTCAGACTACTGCAATAAAATCTACCACCGATACCACCACATCTCGTCTTTTACGATCACTGGGCTTTATCTTGTCAACTCAAACGCGACCGGATACACTCGTTACTGTGGTGACAACGACAATAATGGATCGCACCGCACGTATTATAAGAACAAAATGGGGAAAAAAACGTGTGGTGGTGGTCACCGATGCTCGGGAGAGGACTTTCATTCAAGGATTGCTTGAGGTATGTTCATGTACTTTTAATACGATACGGCTCGCAAGCAGGCAACAAAACATTATGTAGCCTAGGAAGCTAGTGCTAGCACTAACAGTTGTACGTAAATATGAGGGCGTTCTGTCGAATCATGCTCTAAAGTTTCGGTGTGTGTGTGAATTACAATAAAGTAATTTAATTACAGTAAGTTAGCACCCACTATTTCTGTCATGTTGTAATGTTGGTTTGACCTGACTGATTATAATACATGACCTGACTAGAGAATACTTTTGAATATACTCAGTATACAATGCACAAGTACAGTGGGTACGGATAGTATTCAGACCCCCTTAAATTTTGTCACTCTTTGTTATAGTGCAGCCATTTGCTAAAATAATTTAAGTTAATTTTTCCCCCTCATTAATGTACACACAGCACCCCATATTGACAGAAAAAAACAGAGTTGTTGAGATTTTTGTGGATTTATTAAAAAAAAACTGAAATATCACAAGTATTCAGACCCTTTCGGGTGCTGTCCATTTCTTCTGATCATCCTTGAGATGGTTTTACACCTTCATTGGAGTCCAGCTGTGTTTGATTATACTGATTGGACTTGATTAGGAAAGCCACACACCTGTCTGTATAAGACCTTACAGTTCACAGTGGATGTGAGAACAAATGAGAATCATGAGGTCAAAGGAAATGCCTGAAGAACTCAGAGACAGAATTGTGGCAAGGCACATATCTGGCCAAGGTTAAAAAAAAATTCGGCTGCACCTAAGGTTCCTAAGAGCACAGTGGCCTCCATAATCCTTAAATGGAAGACGTTTGGGGAAACCAGAACCCTTCCTAGAGCTGGCCGTCTGGCCTACCTGAGCAATCGGGGGAGAAAAACCTTGGTGAGAGAGGTAAAGACAAACCCAAAGATCACTGTGGCTGAGCTCCAGAGATGCAGATGGGAGAAAGTTCAAGAAAGTCCAACCATCACTGCAGCCCTCCATCAGTCGGGGCTTTATGGCAGAGTGGGCCAACAGAAGCCTCTCCACAGTGCAAGACTCATGAAAGCCCGCATGGAGTTTGCTAAAAAAACACCTGAAGGACTCCAAGATTGTGAGAAATAAGATTCTCTGGTCTGATGAGACCAAGATGGAACTTTTTGGCCTTAATTCTAAGCGGTAAGTGTGGACAAAACCAGGCACTGCTCATCACCTGTCCAATACAGTCCCAACAGTGAAGCATGGTAGTGGCAGCATCATGCTGTGGGGGTGTTTTTCAGCTGCAGGGACAGGACAACTGGTTGCAATAGAAGGAAAGATGAATGCGGCCAAGTACAGGGATATCCTGGACAAAAACCTTCTCCAGAATGCTCTGAGCCTCAGACTGGGCCGAAGGTTCACCTTCCAACAAGACAATGACCCTAAGCACACAGCTAAAATCACGAAGGAGGGGCTTCAAAACAACTCCGTGACTATTCTTGAATGGCCCAGCCAGAGCCCTGACTTAAACCCAAATGAGCATCTCTGAAGAGACCTGAAAATGGCTATCCACCAACGTTCACCATCCAACCTGACAGAACTGGAGAGGAGGAAAGGCAGAGGATCCCAAAACCTAGGTGTGAAAAACTTGTTGCATCATTCCCAAAAAGACTCATGGCTGTATTAGCTCAAAAGGGTGCTTTGAGTAAATACTGTGCAAAGGGTCTGAATATTTATGGCTGTGTGATATTTCAGTTTTTCTTTTTTAATAAATCTGCAAAAAATTCAACAATTCCGCTTTTTTCTGTCAATATGGGGTGCTATGTGTACATTAATGAGGGGAAAAATGAACTTAAATGATTTTAGCAAATGGCTGCAATATATAACAAAGAGGGGAAAATTTAAGGGGGTCTGAATACTTTCTGTACGGACTGCATATACAGTAAATGAACAAGTCATTTAAATAGACACATTGCTCCATCTTGTGATCAAATTGGTGATCAGTTGTTATTATTTTTTTTTTCATTTTTACATCTACAATCCTCAAAGGATTGTTAGCTAGGATACCGATGCAAGCTTGCCCATTTTTTGAAGTGGTTGAAGTAGGATGGATGCTTTCCCCACCTGTTGGGCAGAAATCACTTCAGCAACCCCTCTCCTACTAGATGCGCCATCTGGTGCCACTGCGACACCTGTCTGAACTCGAGGCGCTTTACTGCGACAGTAAATGCACATATTGCTCCTCGACGCAACATGCGTTCCGTCATCACGCAGTACATAATGTATTGGTTTGTCGACGCTGCGCTACGCCCTGCTAAATGCAGTGTGAAAAGGCTTTTACAGTCAGACACGCACGCACGCATTGCATGTTCCTTCTCCTCCACTGAACCCCTGAGACTGAGTCACCACTTTGTTTGGTTTAATTCAATTTTATTTATATAGCACCAAATCACAACAGAAGTTGTTTCAGTGCACTTTACACACGGAGCAGATCTACCACACTCCTCACTTATTAAATGACTAACTGACCCCCACATGAGCAAGTGCTAGGGGCCTGGGGCAAGGAAATATTCCCTCTTAGGAAGAAACCTCAAGCAAATCCGAGACATATGAAAGTAAGGCATTTCAATTAACCCTGCCTCAATTATTTCCCCTTTCTCCAGCTTGTCAGAGCTGTCTGAGTCTGGGTCCACTCCTGTGTGTGTTTACATGAGAGATGAGGTATGGAATGTACAGTACATTTATATGTAAAGACAGCAGAAGTATTTTGTGTGACATCCAGCTGTTAGAGCATGTGTGTGTTTGTGTGTAGGTGTGTGGCGAAGAGGCCCTCAAAAAGGCCACTCTGAAGTCTTTAGGCCTCACTGGTGGAAGTGCAATTGTTAGGTAAACTGGCCATTGAGGTTTACCTGTGATTCCAGATTCATAACCATCAATCTCAGTAAGTCATTTAATTCTGTTGTGTTTATACTTTGCTCTTGACAGGTTTTTGCTGAAAAGGGAAAAAGCACCAGGAGAAGATTGTATGGACACAACTGAAGTCACTCTTGTGCCAGTTCCCCCTGCTGTCAATGAATACCCCAAAAGCTCAGCTTCTCAGCTTGATCCTATTTCTTCACGTTCTGAAATCTCAGTCTCACACGAGACTGCTAAAAACTCTAACCCTGCTCAGTTAAGAGAAACTGTACCCGTTCTCACTCCTGTTTCTTCCACTAGTACACCTCCTGTTCAACAGGAAGGTGTTCAAAAAATCCAGGATACAGTTCTATCCAAGGCTCTTCCTGTAGTAAGAGAAATGCCAGAAACTTGTGGTGAGGAAGCAGGGCCATCAGGGCTGAACTCCCAATCATCATCATCATCATCATCATCATCTTCTGATCCTGTGGTGCCATTCATTCCTTTTTCTGGAGGGGGACAGCGCCTCGGCGGTCCTGGAGAAAGTGCAGTTGGACGCACACTCTCCTCATCTTTATCGTCTTCATCACTGTCGATGTCTGCCATAGAATCCCCCAAAGCCAAGAAAGCCAAGCCTTCCCACAGTTCTGCCACCAAGGTACATGATGTGTGAAAATTGATCTGTTATTACTTTTCGTTGTTGTATATACAGTGGTACCTTTTACATATGAGTGTCCCAACTTTTGAGTTTTTTGAGTTATGAGCTCTGTGGTTTGGTCTGTAAGCTTAACTAATCTATTGCTTTCAAACCAGCTAAACTATATGCCTGTCGCAAGCTAGGATAAATAGAAATGGTTTAAGTCAGAAACGGCATCCATCCATAAAAACCTACACCAAAAATAGCAACTCCAAAAAGGGAAAAGATATAGATTCTTTTACTGTCCAAAAATCTTGCTAAATCACCTTTTACATACTTAGCTTACACTTTTTTTTATATAATTCATTTTGCCTCGAATAGACATTTTCTAATCAGAAATTATTTTTCTGCAGCATCAACCCACTGCCAAAAAGTCAGATGAGATTATGGATGGAGCTGTAAAATTCTTGGAGGTAAAGACTTCACTTGTAATCTTTAGATGAAACTAGTTGGGAATTTGTCATGTCTTCATCTTGGCTTTCACTCTCTTGCTGCAGCCAGTGGAAAGAGAGCCTCTTATCTACCACCTGGAGCGCATGTCACATGGCTCTAAAGATGACGTGGAGCTGCCAGATGAGTTCTTTGAAGTGACCATGGATGATGTACGCAAGCGTTTTGCCCAGTTAAAGAGTGAGAGGTTAGTGGATGAAAGCGATAATCATGAGACAGAATATCAATCTTACAATCAGTTAGTTGTTATCTGGGTACATTGTTGATACACCAGCCGCAAATACCCTCACAGCAACTGTCAAATTGTAAACTACTTCACTTGATGAGGATTTTGACTTGTCAGTGTCCACATTCAACTTTGTCCTGTCCACTGCAAAATGACCAATTAGAAGACCTTTTATCGTTACATCTGTCAAACACATTTTAGATTGCATCTCCACAGAAATAGTGTGCTGATGACTTCTAATAAAAGAAAAAGAATTGCCAAACAGAATCTGATTGATGCCTGCAGGTCAAAATCAGGTAGCTATAGCATTAATTAGAATACAATTGATGCAGAATACAATGTGAATTAATAATACATTGTTTTGACATTTTCTGAGATTTTTTTCAAACATGTTGACTATCAATAGTTTAAACATTGATAGAAACATGATTCAGAGATTACTAATTTCTATCTACCTTTGTCAATATGATGTTTTAATGCTGTAAACCTAGAGATGAAATAAGATGTTCCCAGTTTAAAATGTTTGACTTTTACTGTTTGACAGCCTTGACGAAAAGTGCATATTTCTATTCAGTTGATTACATTACTTTGTTGTATACTTTATGGACCATATTCTCCCATGTGCATAAGAGGGGAAAAGGTGCAGCTGTGCGCTTTTCTGGCTGCACAGATTCTCCCGTTCCCTTAAATAATTTACGTGCTCTCTAGCCAGATACGCGCTTCGGGTGACGCAACCCTTAAAGCAGGATGTTCCCTGTCAAAGCTGGCTTTCCGCGCATTCTCCGGTGGACTTCAGCAGTTTTCCTTTTACACACTCCAGAGGCTGCAGTAAGTCCGGCGCCCCTTAAAGGTTAAACATCATTTTGAGCAGGAGACACTTATAAAAGATTTACTGGCTAAGTACAGCTTAAATATAATTTAAACAAACATGGTGGCGGCCGCCGGCATTTAAAGACAAACCTTTGGAGTTTTTTTTTAAAGTGTAGGGTTCCCACTATTACGACAACTATACACATCGTAATGGTGCAATGGTAACTTTTATATTTAATAATTTGTTTTATTTTCTTCTATGCCGTCCGTCAAAATGTCTACTCAATAAAGTGACTTCCTCGGTCTGTGGTGCAAAGAAGGTTTGGCACCGCTGATCCAGCCCTTTTTAGTCAACGGATCTCCAACATTCATTCAGCATTAAGCACAGTTGTCTTGTAGTATTATTGCATTTATTTCCTACTGAATAAAAAAAACATGCTCTCCAAAGTGTTACCGTGTTAGCACTGTGTGTTCATCTCTACTGCCTGACGATACAACCACTATGTAAGGTATTTTCATGTGTAAAGGGTGGTGTATTTTTGTAATGGATTTCGATGACATTCAAAAGTCTCAGGAAAACTCTGTGCTCAATGATTTACAGCCAGCCTCAGAATTCAATTAATCACGTCTCTTTTGTGTTTGTGCACTTATTCGTTGCTTACATGTAGTTGGTGTGTCAGAGGTCTGGACAGAATACACACAGATGAAGTGTGCAAACCTTGGCATGTAAACAAAGACTTGCACGTGAACAGGAGAATATAGCACTATGTACACAAAAAGTATATGTATAATATCGTATGATTATTATAATACAGTAGTAGTGTGTAATATAGTGTTACATTACATTTATCCTGTACTGGTAATCGGTTCCAGTAACACTTCATTGTTGTTTGTTGTACTTTTTTAATTGCAAATTAAAATAATGAGAGAAACTGCAGATGTTTTTATGAATGTGGCCAACAACATTGTGTGGGCTTTCAAAAGCTGTTCTCATTCATAAGACACTGCAAAAGCTTCAAAATGTACCTTTGGGTTACCAAGCATGCTTTATGTAGACTTTTATTTTCCAGCCAACAACCAAACATGAGGCCTCATACATCCTTTTTTCTTTGTCTGGCACCCTAATTATTTACTACTACAATGGAAACGAATGCAGGTACCAAAGGTGATGTTAAGCAGACCACAGAAATTCATCTCGACCACTAACACGCACGTTCATGCGTTACCTTTCTGTGCGCTCTGCTCTCTCTGTCCAAAGTTGGAATCAACCCTCTGTTTTTTTTTTTACGCCACTCATAACTTCATTGCTCTTTATCCCTTTTTTTCCTTCAGGAAATTGTTGGAGGAGACACCACTGATGACTAAAACTCTACGAGAAACACAGATTAAGGAGAAGATGGACAGATACCCCAAAGTGTGTACACACGCTACATGTACATTCCTGTTTTGAGACTCATACGATTGTAATATGCCCGCTTGTGCTGTTTCTCCAGGTTGTGCTGAGGATTCAGTTTCCAGATCGACACGTTCTACAGGGTTTCTTCAGGCCCCTCGAGACAGGTTTGTGTGCGCCCGTGCGCTTGAAGTCGTTCACGTCGGCTGGTAAGCTGCAGGTATGGCTGCAATGTTAAAGCTATTTGTGACTTCCTTGCCACGGTAATGACTGAAGCCACACCAGAGATGTTAAGAACGAGACAGGGCTATAACTGTGAACCAATTCTTCCCAACAGCAACAACAAATCAGAGAAGCATATTCTGATTTTTATTTTTTTATTTTTTTTCTAGTTGGGGCTTTAACAAATTTTGTAAGGAGCCACTTGGAGGATCCAAACCTCAGTTTCTACCTCTGTAAGTGCCATGAAGTTAGATGCTTCCCCCACACCCACCATATCCTTTTTGTGAATTTATTTTGAATCCACCATCTCTACCAGTTAGTTTATCATTAGAGCATGTTGGATATAATGGTCTACTTTAGTAGACTGACTTCGTTAATGATCAAATGTGTTTGGTTAATCCAGTCAATCCAAAAGTATCTAACAGTGTTCGCTCACTAAGTACGTAAGTGCCGATTTACCTGACAATCAGGTGATAACTAAGGAAACTGTACATCCTAACCAAAGCACTGAAAGTATCAGTGAAAACATGTTCCCAAATGCTTTTGTATGATAGTATTACAAAAACGATTGATAGCGCAATTGTCAGTATTGTACTGTTGTCAGTGGACGCGCATATGTTTGGGTTACCTTCTTAACTTGTTCGCTTGTCTAAAATTATAACCGATACAACAAACACGGAAGCAGCTGTCATTTTGATTTGCACTCAGATCACAATCATTCACACACTGTGACGTCTGGCTCACCAAATAATATTAATTATGTTTCCTCCCACATCCCAAAAACATGCATTAATTGGAAACTCTAAATTGCCTGTAGGTGTGACTGTGAGTGCGAATGTTTGTTTGTTTGTATGTGCCCTGTGATTGGCTGGCAACCAGTTCAGGGTGTACCCCGCCTCCTGCCCGATGATAGCTGGGATAGGCTCCAGCACGCCCGCGACCCTAGTGAGGAGAAGCGGTTCATAAAATGGATGGATGGATTAAAATAAGTATAAACGTGTAAAGAACACTACATTTTAGCTATGTCCAACAACTTCATTTGCTTTCAATTTCTTTTCAGTTTTCACTCCCCCGAAAAAAATTCTGGATGATCCTGCTGTCACACTTTTCCAGGTAAGAGCCATCACATGGTTGATAGTTCTGCAAGCGCAACAATTTTAATACAAGGATTAGATTTAAACAAAGAGAACTGGACAGTCACTATCAATACACACATGCTGGCTGACTCTTCAAAGACCTCTTGCTCCTACTTGTACTCACGTTTCCCCTCACCCCTGTCCTTGACCCCAGCAGGATTTGGATTTTACCCTGAGTGGCACATGCGGTTATTACAGGCCTCACTTTGATCTATGCAACCGTGCACATACATAAACACATGCACACACGGAGAGCAATACGCAGAGCCATTCTCATACTGAAGTGAAGGAAAGTACTGATTGAAATCTATGAAGTGTAATTAGGCCAAACGTGACGCACGCACACACACACATTCTCTCTCTTAAGTATGTTGGCGTGTCTTGCCTTTAACTCATTCACTGCCAGCCTTCCCAGTTAACATGGAGGGAAAATTGATCAGAGCTATTGCACAAACATTGGGCATAGCCAATACAACACTTTTTAATGTCCTGACAAAGAAAGAAACTACTGGTGTACTGTGCAACAGACATCGAACAGGTCGGCCAAGGGTATCAACAGCAGTTGATGACGGAAACATTGTGAGAACTGTGAAGAAACTGTGAAGAAACACCCAAAGACAACAGTCAGTGACATCACTGTCATCCTCCACAGGGCAGGGGTGAAGGTATCACAATACACTGTTCGAAGAAGACTTCGAGAGAAGAAATATGGAGCCCATACCACAAGATGCAAAAAGAATCCCAAGCCCAGATTGGATTTTGCAAAGAAGCCACAGAAGTTTAGGAACAAAGTTTTATGGACTGATGAGACCAAGATTAACTTCTACCAAAGTGATGGATCTCAATCAATCTCATCTGTGAAGTGTGGTGGAGGTAATGTCATGGCTTGGGCTTGCATGGCTGCTTCTGGAATGGCTGCTTCTGGAATGGGCTCACTAGTCTTTACTGATAATGGAACTCATGATGGTAGCAGCAGAAAGAATTCTGTAGTCTACAAACTCATTTTGTCTGGCAATTTATAGAAAAATGCATCCAAACTAATCGAGAGAAGCTTCATCATGCAACAAGACAATGACCCAAAGCACACTGCCAACACAACAAAGGACTTCATCAAGGGGAAAAAGTGGATGGTCTGGCCAAGTCAATCACTGCACCTTAACCCATTAGACCATTCATTTTGCTTCTTGAAGAGGAGACTGAAGGGAGAAACAAACAAGAACTGAAAAAGCCTCCAGTAAAGTCCTGGAAAAGCATTTCAAATGAATAATGCAACAGTCTAGTGAAGTCAATTGGTTGCAGGCTTATTGCCAGTAAGGGTTATGTCACCAAATATTAAATGTTATTCACTTTAAGTTAATTTAATAATGTCTGTCCCAGTACTTCAAACAAAAGGTGCTCTGTACTGCGTTGTTCAACACATCTAGATGTTAATACTATGAAATAAAAGCTGGAATTCTGAACTTTTTCTTATATTCATCTTTTGATCTGAAACCCAAATGTCTTCAGTGTACAACAAAAACAAAGGAATTGACCTTGCCGTTCCAATACTTTAGGAGGCGACTGTAAATTTAGCAGGTAGTTGTTTTATTGTACGTGTTTGAGATTACTGTCTGAAAAAAGGTACAGTAACCTCTGGAACAGGGGTTATTCACTTGTGTCAAATGTGACGTGTGCCTGTTTCTACTGTTTAGTTGTATGGTGGATAATACCAGCCTGTCTCTGGACCATTATAACAATTACAACCATAAAGCATCACGAGACACGTGTCGTGCCGACCAATATGACTGAGGCTCATTTTGTGGTCTGCTTCAAAGCACAACACTTAAAAGTGTGAGATTCCCAAGAAAATAAACAATCGAGTACATTTTTGTGTGCATTTTTTTGCTATAATTAACCCACGTGCCAACCATTCTGTAATGTTACCTGTCTTAATGACTTGTCACCAGGCCAACCTGTTTCCTGGTGCTCTGGTGTACCTCGGCTCAGACGTGAAGACAGGTTTCTATTGGTTTCATTTTCTTTTATGACCATTTAAAGTAGAATCCAGTGTTGAATGTTATCTTTAACTTGTCTATTTGTGTGTGTCAACAGAATTCTACTTAAAGAGGGAACTTCTCAAGTCTTCTGTCTCGGCTTTGCAAGCAAATGAATCCATTGCAAGGTACGTAGATACATGTGTGCGGTCTATTCACTGGAACCACTAAATTGGAAAGTTTGTCTTTTTGAGACAGCGTCATTCATGACATCACAGGAGTTGTCAGCATAACGCACAACACCTGAGTATCACAGAAGAGCTCAGTTCAGCAAGAGGAAAAAAATTAACTGCATCTACACAATTGGTCAAAGTTATTTGGTACCCTTCTGTTAATGCAAAAGAAACAAGTCACTGAAATACTATAACTGACAAAAGTACTTTTATTAAACAATGAAAATCAGACATTGCTTTTGAACTGTGGTTCATGAGAATAATTTTTAAAAACAAACAAATGAAACCGGCCTGAACAAAAATGATGGTACGTGTAATATTTTGTTGAAGAACCTTTTGAGGCAATCGCTGCAGTCAAACGATTTTTGTAACGTTCAATGAGACTTCTGCACCTCTCAGCATGTGTTTTAGCCTACTCTTCATGAGCAAACTGCTCCAGTTGTGTCAGGTTTGAGGGATGCCTTCTCCAGATGGCATGTTTTTCTCCTTCCTCAGATGTTCAATATTATTTAGATCAGGATCCAATGTTTTGCTCTTTGCCAGTCTTGGGTGTTTTTAGCTGTATATTTTGGGTCATTATCCCGCTGACGAGGGTTTTCTCCGGGTTCTCTGGTTTCCTCCTACATTCCAAAAACCTGCATAGTAGGTTCATTGAAGACTAAATTGGACGTAGGTGTGAATGTGAGTGTGAATAGTTTGTTTATATGTGCCTTTTTCGATTGGCTGGCTACCACTTCATAGTGTACCCTGCCTCTCGCCCAAAGCCAGCTGTGATAGGCTCCAGCACACCCGCAATCCTAGTGAGGTTAAGGGGTACAGAGAATCGATGGATATCCTGTTGTAAGACCCATGACCTGCAACTAAGACCAAGTTTTCTGACACAAGACAGCACATTTCTCTCCAGAAGGCCTTGATAGTCTTGAGATTTCATTGTATTTTCAAGAGTGGTGTCCTCCTTGGTAGTCCACTTTGGTTCAAACAACAATGAATGGTGCGATTTGACACCGATGTACCTTGACCTTGGAGTTTATCTTTAATTTCTTTGCAGGGTGTTCTGTGCTCCTTGGTTAACATTCGTACAACGCGTCTCTTCAATTTGTCATCAATTTCCCTCTTGAGGTCACATCCAGGAAGGTTAGCTACAGTCCCGTCAACCTTTTAAACTTTATCGGGGTTTTTTTTCACAATATTAAAATTTTTTAAATTCCTGATTTCGTGGGTTTTATGAGCTGGAAGCCCAAATTATGTAAAAATAAACACAAAGATACTTGAAATTGTTTACATTGGGGCCATTGTAATCTATGAAAGTTTTAACTTTTTGCAATGTATGAAATATGTATGGTGTGACTAAAGAAAATGTAAAGAGTATGTCTGAGTATGAGGCTAGACTCCGGCTCGACTGGCCGAAAGACCCCAGAGAAAACGGGGGCAGCCAAGGTTCACCATTTTTATGAAAGGTGACCCCTTTTTCTTACTCACCATTTGGTTATTACGTTTAGCAGAGATATTTTCTCGTGCTATATACTCTATGACAAGATTTTGACATTGGTTGTTGTTGGTGTCTCGTTTATCTTTCCAGTTTAACAATAATGTTTTTTTAACGATTGCTAAAATTACAAGTGTCAGTTGAGAATGTTTATTTGGGTGGTCTGTACCTTTTAGATCACCCAATACACAAAGATTGGGAGAAATAGGCATTTTACAGTTCAAAGCTGAGGAGAGTTTCTGTGTAACTAGTGACCAGAAGCGCTGTACAGGTGTACAATGCCAAAGAGCATGAAAGTAGGTGTCTGGAGTGTTTGATTTTGAATACCCCATTTTATGCATACTATATTGCGATTACAGTTTTTTTGTCATTGAGAATGTATTTCTGCTGATTTGTGCCGAGTATTTATTGTCAGTAGACCCTGAGAGATCTTTTTCCCATTTTATAATGGGTAAGTGTATTGTATTAGTAGTTGAGATTTATTTGTATACTTTTGAAAGGAGTATTTTTGTTTTGTGGGAGTAGCTACACTATTTTCTTAACAAAAACAGGGGGTTGTAGAGTATTCACGTGTTGGGACTCTTAAGGATTTCTGTTCTTACTTTATAATAATGAAGGAAGTGACTTATAATAATGAAGGAAATTACCACCTCTAATTTGATATTCTTGGAATAAGATTTAACATGACATGAATGCATTGATTTTAAATAAGTGATGTAGGCAGTCAATTCCACTTTGTTCCCATGTGCTGAAGTGAAGGGGTAATTGGTTCGTCTCAAAATCGGGATTATGCTAGATTGGGGGGGACATGATATGGTGCTGATTGAGATTGTGTGATGTCTAGATTTCTGCCCCAAGATGATAAAGTGGCTGCAATAATCGGATTCTTAAAAAATATATATATATTTTTCTAAGTTTTAGACTAATGCTGCTAAATGGGAGGTCTGAAAGTTTGGTGCTATTGCAGTTTTTCTGTTCTAGATGAAGCCACGATTGTTGTTCAACATTGGATGTAACCACTTAATGAGGTACTGTATTTGGCTAGCGAAGTAATGTTTGAAGTTGGGTGCGTCAAATCACCCTTCTGGTTTACTTTTCTGAACAGTGATTAGGCTAATTCTATTTTTTAAATATATTATTATATATAATTGTAATATATGCACGTAACCTCCATTAAGTTTTCAACCATAGTTTAGCTAAAAATGAGGTTTTTATGACGCATATTGAGTCAAAATGTAAGAATTTTGACCCCACTGGGTGAGATCTTGCGTGGCGCCCCAGATCGAGGGAGATTATCAGTGATCTTGTTTGTCTTCCATTTTCTAATAATTGTTCCCACAGTTGATTTCTTCACACCAAGCTCTTTACCTATTGCAGATTCAGTCTTCCAAGCCTGGTGCAGGTCTACAATTTTGTTTCTGGTGTCCTTTGACAGTTCTTTGGTCTTGGCCATACTGGAGTTTGGAGTGTGACTGTTTGAGGTTGTGGACAGGGCCAATTATGTATTACTCGTGCACTCACTGTAGTTGTCTCGCCATGCTGCACTATTGCATATACTGGCCACTCATGCCAGAGTAGCATCTGCTCCATTTGCACACTGATTGAGGAGTATCTGTAACATTTGCACAACCAACATTGTCCCAGATTATCGCACTACTCGTCACTTTAAACCGCATACACTCCTTGAAGTCTCAGCGCCCCTTGCACAATGGTCATTGCACCGGACTATTGCAATATTAGTCATTCGAACTGCTCTAAGTGCTAGTGGACTCTGCATCTTTTTGCACAATTGTTTTTTGTCTATGTCTTTGTCTCCAAATTGTTCTGTAAATTGACTGTCTGTTGTACTAGAGCGGCTCCAACTACCGGAGACAAATTCCTCGTGTGTTTTGGACATACTTGGAAAATAAAGATGATTCTGATTCTGATTTTGATTCTGATGAGTTCAAACAGGTGCCATTAATTCAGGTAACGAGTGGCGGAAAGAAGAGCCCTTTAAAGAAGTAGTTACAGGTCTGTGAGAGCTAGAAATCTTGCTTGTTTGTAGGTGACCAAATACTTATTTTCCACCATAATTTGCTAATAAATTCTTTAAAAATCAGACAGTGGGACAAGATAAAGCCCCGTGATCGTAAAGACGGGATGCGATGGTATCGGAATACAAAATTTTATTGCAGTAGTCTGGCATAGTGCAATTGTGAAAAACCAAATTTGTCTTGTAGTTTGATGCAGGCATGACGTCTTGTCTGTCCCACACCGCCGACATGTTTTAAAAAAAAAAAAAAAACTTTATTGGTTGTAAGATATTTACAGTACTACATCAAAAGACATGTGACAAGGCTAAAAATAAACTAGCTTTTGGATTCAAATATACTGTACACGATGGCACCGCGGAGTAAATGTCTTTTGCGGAGCATTGATCGGATCTGCGAATTATGACAAAGCCGATCAGCCGATCAGATTGGTGTAAAGTGTAGTTTTATGTCACTTTGTGATTCTTTGTTTAGGTTGGCACATGGGTAAAAGTTCATTGAGCTCTTTTTGGCTGTGGGGGCTATGCTAGTGATTTCTACCATATAACGTTATAATGGGTTTATCTGACGGTTAACATTAGCTAACTTTGATAAACCTGTTAGCTAACGCTAATCTGTGCTTCCAACAACATCGCAGCTCTGTGTAGCTTTTGGCTTTGAGGGATAATGGTTTTGTGCAGTCCAGACGCGGCTCGCAAAATAAGAAAATAGCAGCTCTTTGCCTAAATCGCTATCAAGTCATGGGTGGAGAAAGTATACCGGCAGTATTATTTAAATTAGTTAAGAGTGTGAATAACAGTTGTCAAAATCTGAACATTTTTAGATTTTCTGACATAGGCAGGTCAAATTTACTTGGTTGCGTAATTTCAGGCACACAAATATTTATATACTAGCAATTAAAAAGTGATTTTTCTACATCAGCAGACAAAACAGACTCCAGCCTCTTGGTAAAATCTGCCTTTGTTATGAAATTTGAATGTTAAAATGTAACCTTTCCATTGGGGAAAATGTTTCAAAATCCAAACAAATCATCCATTTTCTGAGCAGCTTCACCTCAGTAGGGTCGTGGGCGAGCTGGAGCCTATCCCAGCTATCATCGGGCAGGAGGCGGGGTACACCCTGAACTGGTTGCCAGCCAATCGCAGGGCACATACAAACAAATAACCATTCACACTCACATTCACACCTACGGGCAATTTAGAGTTGTCAATTAACCTACCACGCATGTCTTTGGGATGTGGGAGGAAACCGGAGTGTCCAGAGAAAACCCACGCAGGCACGGGGAGAACATGCAAACTCCACACAGGCGGGGCCGGGGATTGAACCCCAGTCCTCAGAACTGTGACGCTCTAACCAGTCGGTCACTGTGCCGCCCAAACAAATCAGCGCTCAAATATCATCCCAGAATGGGTTGTTTTTTACCTGAGAAGTTCCACAGTACGTGTTTTACATGTGTTGCATGTGAAAGTGTTTATATGCTTGCATATCATGGCAGGCAGCCTGTTTTCCTGTCACAAACATGTCATCAGTGGAATCTGTTATCCCCATGTATCCTCAGTTCTTCTGCTCACACAGACACAAAAGGATTTTGCGGCCCTTTTAAAGAGAGTTCATTTCCTGACACAGACTCCCACTTGTTCTCTCACTTCCTTGACAAGTTCATCACTTGTTGCACACCCAATCGGTCAGCGATTGGAATGCATGCCAGACTGATTTAGATTCGTTTGCGCTAAACTTATTTTCCAACTTGGCTGCATAGATCCTCTTTGCAATGTTAATTTCTTTAGTCAGCTGGTTTCTAGCTCTATTATACAGGGCCCTGTCCCCGCTCTGATATGCGTCTTCCTTAGCTTGGCGAAGCTGCTTAAGTTTAGCAGTGAACCACGGCTTGTTGTTGTTGAATGTGCGAAAGGATTTTGTTGGTACACAAACCTCTTCACAGAAACTGATTTAGGATGTGACAGTGTCCGTATATTCATCCAGGCTGCCAGCTGAATTTTCAAAGACACTCCAGTCTGTGCAGTCTAAACAGCTTTGAAGTTCCATCTTTGCTTCATTGGTCCACTTTTTCACTGTTTTCACTGTAAGCTTCGCGCATTTAAGTTCTTGCCTGTACGTCGGTATTAAGTGAATTAAGCAGTGATCAGACGAGCCCAGGGCTGCACGAGGTATAGCACGGTATGCGTTTTTTACCGTAGTGTAGCAGTGGTCTAAAGTATTATTTTCCCTGGTAGGACAGTCGATGTGCTGCTTGTATTTAGGGAGTTCGTGGTTGAGTTTAGCTTTGTTAAAGTTCCCGAGAATAATGAGGGGTGAGTCCGGGTGGTTTTTTTTCCAATTTCGTTGGGCTAATAGAATCAAGGCAGACTGAGTCTGTGTGTTTCTTGCGCATGGACACACACACAGTCTCTTTCACAGACCCTTATACACGCACTCAATCACAACCCCCCCCCCCCCCCCCCACCCCACCCAGAAAAGTTACATTGTGTAATATAAAGTAAAGCTATTACTGTTCCATTTGGCAAGCTATTTGTACCTTTGGATTCTTTTGTCACTTTTTTACATTTAAAATGTCAGAGAATTAATAAAAGCGATGTTTTTCACCCGATCTCGATCAGCTGAAAATGACGTGATCAACCCCAATTTCCGAACACGTGATAGGATTGAGACATCCCTAAATGACACACACAACGCCAGCTTGTACAACTGTATAACTGTAAATTCAATGTCCCCTCAAAATAATTCAATACACAACACAATTTGGTCTCAATTTGGACATTTTGGGGTGTACTCTCTTTTGATGCCAGTGGTTTAGACACTAATGGCTGGGTGGGACAGTAAATCTACACTGTTATACAAGCTGTACAATGACTACATTGTGGTACAATGTCATTCTTCAGTGTCCCAGAAAAGATAAACTATTTACAAATAGGTGAGGGATGTACAGGACACCTACTATGTCGTCTATTTCCCTCCTAGCAGCAATTTACCCTAGAAAACAAAAGTACATTAGGATTTTCCTTGTCAACCTTTTTTTTTTTTTTTCCTCTCTCACCCCTTACTTGTCCCTCATCTCCAACCCACCTCCGGCATCCCAGCTGCATACTCCAGTCAACAAAACATTCTCCCAGTTCCTCAGTCACTGAAGAACCGCTTCCTCCTCCGGAGCCAACTGCTGACACCTGTGCATCCACACAGGACAATCAAAACCAACCGTCAACAAACACCCAGGCTGCTAAGCCCAGCAGATCTGACGTAGGCAAGGTGCCCAAGTGGCTCAAGCTTCCAGGTAAGGATGGAGCTCTACAGAGGAAACACACACACATACACGCACACACACACATTGCTTTGAATTTTGTCATTTGATCCCAGACACTATGCTGACTAGATGTTCTGCATGCTTTGATAGCTTGAACTTAAAAGCTCCCAAAAATGTGATTAGCCACAGTTAATTCTTGACTTAACAAGAGGGACTATTACTTTTTCTCACAGGGCCAGGTAGCTTTGAATATTTTGCCTTAATAAATAAAATCATTTAAAAACGGCATTTTATGGGTTATCTTTGTCTATTTCAGTGGGGAAACTGAAAAAAATTTACATGAGAAGGGAGCAAATACTTTTTCATGTTACTATATATTAGTAAGCAACTATTCATGATAAGGTTAATAATTTTTTACAATTTTTCCAAAGCGCATTTGTGAGGTTACACACTGATGTTGGACGAGAAGGCCTGGCTCTCAGTCTCCACTCTAATTCATCCAAAAGTGTTCTATAGGGATGAGGTCAGGATTGTGCAGGCCAGTCAAGTTCATCCACATCAAACGCTCTCATCTGTGTCTTTATGAACCTTTATTTGTGCACTCATGCAGTTATGTTGGAACAAGAAGGGGCCATCTCCAAACGTTTCCCAGAAAGTTGGAGATGTCCAAAATATTAGCCCCTGAGCTCCAGTGAAAGGAACTCTGAATGCTTCAGCATACCAAGAGATTTTGGACATTCAAACAGTTTGGGGATTACCCCTTCCTGTTCCAACATGTCTGTGCACCAGTGCACAAAGCAAGGTCCATAAAGACATGGAGGAAAGAATTTGGTGAAGGATGAACTTGACTGGCCTGCACAGAGACCTGCCCTCAAGCCTTTCCAGAAGAGTTGAAGCTGTTGGGATTTCTCAATTTGTTTTGTATAAAACAAATTATTGTTGTCATTTTGATTATCTATGTTCCGTACAGGTAAGAAATAAGACTGACGGTGAGAAGTGCAACCAAGCCAGATGTCTGACACTCACTGCCTTGCACTTCGACCTCAGCTTTGTGACTGCTGCGCACTTAAATTCACCTTGAAAGATGCCTCTCACTTTGAACTGTGTGAGGTAATGAATGGCGGAGTGAAGAATTAATATTTGAAGAGAAGACAGATGTAATTTCAGTCTGGTTGATCTGTGTGAAGAAAGACTTCTGGATGTCTTTTATTCAACACAGCTTAAGAATAGTTCAATAATTAAAAAAATGCTGTTTGAACAATATGTGATATATTGTGTTGAATACTGATTTTATTTATTTATTTATTATTATTTTATTTTTTTTATGACTACATTTTATTGGACTTTTGTTGGCAAACTGGTTGTTGTTTTCTACCACACACTGCCGTTAAGCATAGGCATACATTTAATTTACTGGCATGACAATTGTTTCTGTGATTGACTTTTAGGATGTAAGGCACGGGTGGTGGGCCACGTAGTTCTAGCTGCACTGACGGGGCCGGTTATAACGGTGAAATAATCTCTAGCTTGAATGTCTAGAATGAAATCAATCGTTTCTTATATTTAGGAAATGAACATTGCAGACAAGTGCAACACAATAAGAACAGGGCAAAGCTGTAACATCTTTCCTCATCTCCATCAGAAGAGCCAGGCAGAGGCTGTATAAAAGCTGCTTAAAGTTGCAATTGTACTTCTCTAGCTTTGACATCTGGTAGCCAGGATCTGAGGTTCACTGTTTGTATACTTGGCATGTGGCTAGAGTGCACTTACCTATGTTCCATGTGGGAACCCTGTTAACCACCCTTTCATATTACATAATCGTCCTTGCGTTTGGTTATCATTTTTATAGCTAGTTTTGAACAGAAGTCGAGTTAAAATTGTGGCAGGCTTTCTTGGGCCACATAAAATGATGTGGAGTGCTGGATCTGTCCAGCGGGCCTTGAGTTTTACACCTGTCAGAAGTCACTGCTAAGACCACAGGCTCTTCCTAGTTACTCAAAGAAACATGCATCGCACTTTGTTGCACACTGTTGGTATCAAGGTTTTTTCCTGGGTAGCAATTTTAGACGTTTGTTTGTTTCAAACAATTTATAGGATTGTCATTGCCATTTGCAATAGCACTGTTATTTGAATGAAAAATTCAAAGTTGCTGGTACCTTTTTTGTGTGTGTGTGTGTTTTCTTTCAAACATGATTTTGCTGGGGTACATATAAATTTACAGACGTAAAGCTGCAGTCATGGGTAAATGTGGGACTACAGTCTATAGGACACCTGCAGGTGGAGACAGAGAGCTGAGGACAGACATCACAATGCAAAGTGCTCATCAGATGCGAGAATGGTTTCGACAAGGAGGTTAGAACAAGCACTCCTTCAGAAACCTTTCATCAAAGGGACATTTGGACTAATCTCTGATTGTTCACATGGTTTGAATATATACCACTGTTTCCCTATTGTACGACTACATATGGTCCTGCCGTTATTTCTTAAAAAAAAAAAAAAAGCCTTGTCAGTTTGTCTACCTGCCTGAGATGTTAGCAGTAAAAGCAGAATGCTGTTTTACTTCTTTTTTTTCCCTTTTTTCTTTTTCACTGCGACAAAATACAAAATAATGACAGTACAGAATCAAACATTTTAAAAACTGACTGAATCTGTTCACTTTATATTATGTCAGTGATTCATTATGAAATATCAATTGTTTATTTGGTGAAGTTCTTTCAGGTTTCAGTCATCTATCATTTAATAGGCCCTCTCATGTGTCTCTGTACGTGGCTAACCCACATATACACCCCTCACACTCATTAGGCCGTGACCCGTCCCAACCCTAAATAACTTCCATTCTGGTTCGCCTGAGCCCCAGCATACCATCCACACAGGACATGCTGGAAGGCAGCAAGCGTGTGAGTAGGAGGAAGATGAGCGTTAACATTTGAGAGCAGTTACTCACAGTGCAGTCACAGGAGAGTTACGTTTTGCTGTTGACTAATGACTGTTTTCTTTGGCTGTCATCACACAGAAGAACTTTTTGCCACAATTAAGTGACCTGGAAGGCTCTGACTACTGTATATGTAAGCAAAAATGAAAGCGGATTGCAGACGTTCTTTATTCCACATGCACTGATCACAAGGCCTCGTGAAGATTGGAAAAGTCAGCAGAGAAAACTGGGCCTGACCCTTCATGACGACAATGACCATTGGGAGATTGACCTTCATAAAGACAGCAAGGACGGTAAAGCTTTCAACATTAACTTCAGAGTGAAGCTTTTATATCAGATGCATTTTAAAGAGCAACGTGGCCTTCAAAAGGAAGTCAGAGTGGGGTCTAAGTAGAGACTTTTGTTTTGGTGGATTTTTTTTTTTTTTTTTTTTTTTTAATATATATTCCCCCCCCACACCCCAGCCTGGATGTGATTTTTTTTGGGGGGGGAGGGCAGCCTTCTAAAAAGCTTTGACCAGAGACTACATTATCAACAACTGACGAGGCTAAGATTACATTTTTATTCAGTTGATGATGGATTCACAGGGTGGCCCTTACCTGAACATGAGGGCGCTCCTCTCACCTCTCGGCGCTGCCCGCCTTTGCCAGCTGGCAATGGGCTGTGCCGTGATCGCCATGGTCATCCACAGTGCGGGGTACAGTGGTTCCCACGGGGTGTTCTGCATGGTCGTGTGGTGCTTCTGCTTTGCCATGTCAGTAGTGGTCTTCTTCTTGGATGCCACACGGCTCCACAGCTGCCTGCCAGTATCCTGGGACAACCTCACCGTCACATGTGCCGCCATTGCCACTCTTGTGTAAGTCACCTCAACATTGTAATACTTTACATGTGCCAAAATACCTTTTTACTTAAAGTAACTAAGTAGATATTTACTGTAGGCCTATTTATAATTGATGTACAAAAAATCATTCTCAATATATAAAGCACTTTTAAAAGCTTATTGCAATGAATAGTGTTGCCAAACATAAATAATTATTTTCTTGACAGAAAAATTGGCATTTTTCTGACTGTTTAATAAATGATTTTTGAATAGATGAATTAAAAAATGGTGACAGAATAAAGCCCCAATTCCAATGAAGTTGGAACATTGTGTAAAATGTAAAGAAAAATAGAATACAATAACTAGAAATCATTTTCAACCTATATTCAATTGAATAAACTACAATGACAAGATGTTTAATGTTGAAATTTAACCTTATTGTTTCTTTTTTTGCAAATATTCTTTCATTTTGAATTTGATGTCTGCAACACGCTCCAAAAAAGCTGGGGCAGGGACAATAAAAGACTAAAAGTTGAGGATTGTATATATATGTATATATAAATATATAAAACACCTGTTTAGAACATTCCACAAGTGAACAGGTTCATTGAAAACAGGTGAGTGTCATGGTTGGGTATAAAAGGACCATCTGCAAAAGGCTCATTTGTTCACAAGCAAGGGTGAGGTAAGGTTCACCACTGTGACCAACTGTGTGAACAAATAGTCCCAACGGTTTAAGAATTATTATTTTTTTAATTTGGGGATTTCATCATCTACGGTCCATAATATCATCAAAAGATTCAGAGAATCTGTTACGTGCAGAGATTTTTTCAAAAACTAACATTGAATGCCCGTGACCTTCGATGACTCAGGCGGCACTGTATTAAAAACTGCCGTCATTGTGTAAATGACATTGCCACGTGGGCTTGGCAACGCTTCAAAAAACCATTGTCAGTTAAAACACTTTGTCACAACATCTACAAATGCAAGTTAAAACTCTGCCATGCAAAGTGTAAGCCATATATCAACACCCAGAAACCACGCCGGCTTCTTTGGGCCCAAGCTCATCTGAGATGGACTGACGCAAAGTGGAAAAGTGTGCTGAGGCCTGTCGAGTCCACATTTCAATTTGTTTTTGGAAATCATGAACATAGTGTCTTCTGGGCCAAAGAGTAAAAGGACCATCTGGATTGTTATCAGCGTAAAGTGGAAAAACCAGCAATTGTGATGGTATGGGGCTGTGTTGACTTACACATCTGTGAGGGCACCATTAATGCTGAAAGGTACATACAGGTTTTGGAGCAGCATATGCTGCCATCCAAGCATCGTCTTTTTCAGGGATGTCCCTGCTTATTTCAGCAAGACAATGTCAAGCCACATTCTGCATGTGTAACAGGTCTGTGGACTGATTTTACTACGAAGCCACACTGTCTCCCATTGAAAATGAGTGGCGCATTATGAAGTGCAAAATACAACAAGAGAGACCGCGGACAGTTGAGCAACTGAAGTTTTATATCAAGCAGGAATGGGAAAGAATCCCACCTCCTGTGTCCTCAGTTCCTGAGTGTTGTTAAAACGCAAGGTTATGTAAGATAGTAGTTAACATCCCCCTGTCCCAGCTTTTTTAGAACGTGAGGCACGGATCAAATTCAAAATGAGTGAATATTTGCACCAAAAAAAACAAAGTTTATCAGTTTGAGCATTAAATATTTTGTCCTTGCAGTTTATTCAATACAATATTGGTTGAAAAGGATTTGCAAATCATTGTGTTCTGTTTTTATTTATTATTTACATTTATGGTGTTCCAACTTCAATGCAATTGGGGTTTCTAGAACTAACGAGAATATAACTGGACAGTTATTGTTGCAGAACAATGAAATCCAAAAGTATTAAACGGAATTGGAGTTGTCACTTATAATGTTTACATTTTAGTAACAACAAAATCATTTAACTCCATTGTGCTTGTCCTTCGAGAGGAATTGAAATTACTCTAGTCTGCGTGCCTGACACATTCAAGTCCAATTTATTCTGTTTATCTAATAATTTGTTGTAATCGACTGCATTCCCTGAAACCCAAAAAGACAATTCCCAAATCAGAAATGGTTGTGTTTATACTACAGGGTGAATGATTCCAGTCAAAATCAACATACTGTATTTTTTTGGAGCCAAGAATATATTACGGCTCTTTTGCTAATGTATTTTCCAAGGCCTTAGGGAAAGAACCTGCTTGAGGCGAAATGTTGTCTTTTTGCAGGTCTGTTGCTAGCAGGAGTTTTTAGATACAACTTCTGACTAAACTTTTTTTATTTTTTTTTTAAAAGCATTAAAAAGTAATAACTTGTTAAACACCAACTGGATTGTCTTCCCCCCACATTCCAAAAACATACTGTACATGATAGATTAATTGAAGACTAACTTGTCTATAGGTGTAAATATTTGACTTGCTCTTTGTCTGTACAGTATGTGCCCTGTGATGGAATGGCGACCAGCGCAGGGTGTACCCTGCCTCTTGGCCAAAGTCAACTTGGATAGTCTTCAGCGCACCCACGACTCTAATGAGGACAGACGCTATAGAAAATGCCTGAATGGGTAGATGAATTGGTTTTAAGGGGACTGAACAGAAGGCATCTATGAATCAATTTTCGCTACTGTTTATACTCATTAGGGTCACGGGTGAGCTGGAGCCTATCCCAGCTGACTTGGAGCGAGAGGCGGTGTACACTCTGGACTGGTCGCCGGTCAATAGCAGAGCGCATTCACACGTATGGATAATTTAGTGTTTATTGTACCTTTGGAATGTGGGATGAATCTTGAGTAGAAATCCCACGCAAGCACCAGGACCACACGGAAACCTCACATAGGAAGGCCAGACGAGATTCAAACCCTGAACCTCAGAACTGTAAGGCAGACGTACTAAGGGCTCATATACAGTATCATATATATACACTGGGCTGGCCCAAGCCAGAGTCTAGATTTGGAAAATTTGTCAGATTATGTCAGAGAACAGGGCTGAAACCTTATGGGAATACAATATTATTAATAATTCTAATATGGTTTGCGCTTGTATGGGGAATTATTTTCATTCACGAAATAAACTCAACAGCAATGAATACAACATAAGAGACTAGTTATGTGAGTTAGCAGTGATGAGTTTACCACAAAGGATGTTTTGACTTTTGAGTACAGTGAACCTCACGTATATCGCGGGGGATATGTTCCAGACCCACCCGCAATTGGTGAAATACCCATTATACAGAGACCAGATTAAAAATAAATAAATAAAAACAGTTTTATCCCTCTCAAATGCTTTCATCAAATTAAAACAAATTACCACACACTGAAACCAAATAGGAGTTTGTCACTCCAGTTAAACTTGACTGTAAAACTGACACATAAATCAAGAGGGAATTCAAATTTATATACCTAAACACCAAAATGTTCAGCCAAACTATATAATTTCGTGTAACGGTAGTTGCCTTGCTTTATGCTAACGTAAAATGTGAAACACCATAGATGGGCTAACGGAAATTAGCTCGACAATATGGTAATTAGAAACCTTCAAACAAGTGCTACTTTAACATACACAGAACAGCAGCAGCACATGCAAACAGAGCATACAACAATACTCACTGGCATATATTCTCTCTGCTCTGCAGATTTAACAAATATTAAAACTGCAAAACGGGGTACTGCATGAACGGGCATCCTCTTCTTCTTACTGTTAGTTATGCAGGCTCTCTTCCAGTAGACCTCAGTGTTGCCGGGCAAGTTGTGATACTACACTGAAAGTGCGCAACTCTAAATTTGGACTACTATACGACTAAATACTCGCGGGTTGGCACCCACAGATTCAGCTATTGTCAGGTTTTTTTTTCCTTTTTTCCAATTAAAAAAAATTAAATAAAAATTATTTTAGTTTAGACATTTTTGGGGGGAGGACCAATCCTGAAAACTATACTTGTCAGTTTATTCAAGAATTTTCATCCGCTGATTTTCGCTCTTCGCGGTCCGGCCCGGTCCTTATCCCCCGCATGTAGCAGGTTTCCACTTAACTGTAAAAACCCATAAAAATCCATGATATAGCATGGCTGAAAACGATGAACCACGATACAGCAGGGTTTCACTCTACCCTCTGAATGATGTGTTCATGATTCTATACTGCAGATCAAAATCTGCACGTTTATTTGCAGGTATGTGACGGCCTCAGTGGTCTACCCCCTCTTCTTCGTCCGATCCGAGTGTCCCTACGCCGGCTGTAACGTCCGAAATTTCCGCATCGCGGTCACCGTCTGCTCCATCCTGGGGACTCTGGCCTACGGGGCTGAGGTGGCCCTCTGCCGAGCCAGACCGGGCCAAGCCGTGGTGGGCTACATGGCCACGGTCTCCGGCCTCCTCAAAGTGGTCCAGGGCTTTGTGTCCTGCATCATCTTCGGCGCTCTGGCCAACGGGAGTCAGTATTACCTCTACGCTGCCACCATCTACTGTGTCGTCGTCTACGCCTTCTGCTTTACTCTGACGGCACTAGTGGTCATCATGACGGTGTGCGGACGCACTAAGACGGTGCGCTGTTTGCCCTTTGAACGCTTTGTGGTAGTGTGCACCCTGCTGGAGGTGCTGCTCTACCTAAGTGCATCCGTGGTGTGGCCCGTGTTCTGCTTCGACACCAAATACGGCACACCTTGGCGACCGTCCTCGTGTCCTCAAGGGAAGTGTCCGTGGGACAGCAAAGTCGTGGTGGCAGTATTCTCCTTTGTCAACTTTATTCTCTATGTGGCGGACCTCGTCTACTCCCAGAGGATACGATTTGTCTCTTCACATTTGTCCAACACCTCACGGCGGCCGGGACACTAGTAGGTTGGTGAATGAGCGACAGGAAGAAGGGAGATGGTTCAGAACATAGTTGCTGTAGTTTTTTCATGTTTGTTGGACCTGGGGAGGTTTTTTGGGGGGGGGAAGGCTGAAAATGCAAACATTCAAAAACATAACTCAATGTTGATTTTATTAAATTGATTTTTCGGGGAGGGGGGGCATTTTAGTTATTTTCCAATGTGCTGCCAAGGATTTGAGCCCCCCCAGTCACCCACGGGCCCTTAGAATTGTAATTGTCAAGCTCAAACCCCGAAAACTCAATCCAAATGACTAGACTACAAGTTCAGCCTGGATGCTTTGTGGATTGTGAACCTGGAATGTAACCAACACATCTGCTGTACCACACCCCAATGAAGTTGCAGCTTGATATTTTTATTTTTAATTTTTTTTTTTTTTAAGCAGACCCCACCTGCCCTCTAAAGGGATTAGGGTGACTCGACAGCCTCACCCAAACCAGTTGGTATGTGCTGTCATGTCAGTATTTAACTGGGCACTCCTGTGGTGTAACAGTTACTTTCCTTTTGTATCCCTACTCAGATAACGTTTACAAGTCTGGAATATAAATAGTAGAACTGCTATTGGCATCTTTGGTATGGCTGTTATCTGAAAAACTCCCACCAGATGACAGAAATTATGTTACCAAAAATACACACACAACTTTCTGCACTTGTAGAGGCAGTCTGTCATGATCTGCGTTTCTCCTTGACTTTGTTTTGATTAGGTTTAGTTTTAGTTTTATATCATGCCATGTGTTCCTTGTCAATATTCTTGTCTTGTCTTGCGCGTTAGGTTAGCCCTGTCCTTGTGTCTGCTAATCAGCTCCCTCCAGCTATTCATGTCTTGTCCAGGTGTTCATGATTGTCTCGTCAGTTTGCTTGTATTCAGTTCCCTGTTTTCTGTAAGTCTGTGTTGAATCATTATTGTTGTCAGTCATGGGTCCCTGGTCATGTCTTGTTTCATTTTGTGGCTCCTGTACTACCGCCTTACCTCCCTCCGTCCCTGCATTTGGGTCGACTACCTCTTGCTGCTGCAAAAAAAAAAGCTCAATTGTGACAGAGTCAGGCAAAAAAGAGGCTGCTGTCTTTGAATGTGCCCCACACATAACAGTCATGATTGGACAATCTAAATATGGACAATGGCACAAGTATGTTTGCACAGGCTTTGAAAATAGATATGAACTCGTAGGCACAAGTAATGCACCATTTACCTGTTCTGTTTATCCTGTTTAAAGTTAGTGTGGTTGGGATTCGCACAAAACGTTTCACCTCCAGTTCAGCACACGCATATACAGTAGTTACGGTGAGGGGTTTACATACATTTTGTATTTGGGGCTTTTATTGAGTCATTCCCCCCCACAGAGTAATGAAAACACAGATCTTCAGTGAGTTTAAAAAAACCTAATTGGGAGAACAAGATTGAATTTATTTCTTTTTTCACTAAGCAACAAAGAGTCAAAATCATACACCCGGGTACACATACATACAGTACACACCAGTAATAGTTGGTTAAATGTCCTAAAGCCTCGTCCCAACATGCTTCCTGCCTTTGTGACCAAGTAGCTCAATCTTTTCAATCTCATCTGACCATAAAACTATGCCCATGATGAGTGTAAACCGCAACTGTTTAACATTACATGTACATTACGGTAATTGCTGCCTTATTTATCTAACTCTGTCTCAGATTTGAGAAAGCTCCATTGTGTGTTGTGCACTTTTAAACAGGACCATTATTTTGTAAACTACTAACGCAAATACAACTACAATTCCAATGCTGTTGGGACGTTGTGTTAAACATAAATAAAAACAGGATACAATGATTTGCAAATCATGTTCAACCTATATTTAATTGAATACACTACAAAGACAAGATATTTAATGTTCAACCTGATCAACTTTATTGTTTTTAGCAAATAATCATGAACTTAGAATTTTATGGCTGTAACACGTTCCAAAAAAGCTGGGACAGGTGGCAAAAACAACTTAGCTCCTAGGATCATTGGGACACACAAACCCCTCCACCATGATAAGGTGACGGCTGAAGGAGGGGCATCCCACAGGTGAACAGGCTAATTGGAAACAGGTAGGTGCCATGATTGGGTATAAAAGGAGCTTCCCTGAATTGCTCAGTCATTCACAAGCAAAGATGGGGCGAGTTTCACCTCTTTGTGAACAAGTGCGTGAGAAAATAGTCGAACAGTTTAAGGACAATGTTCCTCAACATACAATTGCAAGGAATTTAGGGATTTCATCATCTAAGGTCCATAATATCATCAAAAGGTTCAGAGAATCTGGAGAAGTCACTGAATGAAAGCGGCAAGGCCGAAAAGCAACAGAGCTGAAGCTGTACATCAAGCAAGAATGGGAAAGAATTCCACCTCCAAAGCTTCAACAATTAGTGTCCTCAGTTCCCAAACGTTTATTGAATGTTGTTAAAAGAAAAGGTGATGTAACACAGTGGTAAACATGACCCTGTCCCTGCTTTTTTTGGAACGTGTTGCAGCCATGAAATTCTAAGTTAATGATTAGTTGCTAAAAACAATAAGGTTTATCAGTTTGAACGTTAAATATCTTGTCTTTGTAGTGTATTCAATTAAATATAGGTTGAACATGATTTGCAAATCATTCTTTTCTGTTTTTATTTATGTTTAACACAATGTCCCAACTTTATTGGAATTGGGGTTATAGTTTGCGTAAGATTATTTAGGTCGGGTTGCAAAAATAAGGATGGTTTTTGCTAATCCTAACATTAAATTGGTGTTGCTAAACATTTTGTGTGCCACTTCTGAATTGGTCTTTCTTCTGATAAATCCCACAGGGATGTTTCCCATTATAGGCAACTCTTGCATCACTTGTGCATCCATCCGAACCGACTGAATGGAGCATGAGTGCAGTACAAAGCGACACCTCTCAATAAAAATAAGGAACATTGGCCACATTAGCAATGACGGCAAAAGAACGACTTGTTGCCTTCTTCTAAATAAGAGCATATTTACTGTATATAATTGTCAGGTAGGCGGCACAGTGGACGACTGGTTAGCACATCTGCCTCACGGTTCTGAGGACCCGAGTGAAAATCCAGCCTTGCCTGCGTGGGTTTTCTCCGGCTACTCCGGTTTCCTCCCACATCCCAAAAACATGCAGGGTTGGTTGACTGAAGACTCTAAATTGCCCGTAGGTGTGAATGTGAGTGTGAATGGTTGTTTGTTTATATGATGTATTCCCCTGATTGTCCAAAACAATAGCAAGAAGTAAAGAAGCAGAACGCTTTCATGGGAGGTTCTGTTTCTGTACCGCTTTTCCTCGCTAGGGTCATGGGCGTGTTGGAGCCTAGCCCAGCTATTTTTAATACAAGTAACTGTTGTTGCTAATTTTGTCCAATGGAGGTCGCACTGATGACCACTTACTGTAAATGATCACTTACCACTTAAATGACATTCTGAAATTGGCATCTATACTCAGGATTTGACACCTGATATTGATGCACTTGGGAAGGTTAAAAGATGTTGTTTCGGGAAGAAAGTAAGCCTACTTCATATAAAATGCTGGGCCAACTTTGCACTGTGAAGAATACGTTCATTCATTTTCTGTACCGCTTATCCTCACTGGGGTCGCGAACGTGGTGGAGCCTATCCCAGCTATCTTCGGGCGAGAGGCGGAGTACACCCTGAACTGGTCGCCAGCCAATGGCAGGGCACATACAAACAAACAACCAAGTTATGGCTTAATTCCAGGAATCCAATAAATCATCCATTTACAATTGAATTAACCTTGAAATTTTTGATTTTCTATACAATTTACAATGCATTACTTTTCATCACTTATCTCTTATCCCCCCAAAACTTCAAGTAGTATATGTGATTATTGATTAATATTAGAATATGACATACTGTATATGTCCATGTGATCATAGCCCATGTGCCATACATTCATGGACATAGCCTCCCTTCAGATCTTCAATTAGTAACTTTCCTTTTACTTTCACACTTCCTCCAGGCCTCTGTCTTAGCTGTGTTTACACACACACACACACACACACAGCCCTCTATGAACTCTTTTGACACAGATTTTCTGCGACAGGTGTCCATCATAACCACTCCAACTGGAAGGGGGTGGAGGGAGAGGGACCTGCCTGGGGTGGGCAACCTTCTGCACAACATTTTTGCCAAATGCTAAAGTGGAAAATTTGAGTTGAGGTTGATTGCGCAAAAAAACTGCAGAAACGTGAACCTTGTTCTGACAGATTTAGGACTGGACAAATTAGAAGAAAAATCTATTATACATCGTAGAAATATTAATTGCTATAGTGCAGGGATGTGGAGTTTTTTTTTCCTATTGCGCTATTTCGGTAGTCTAGTAGTTAGCACGTCTGCCTCACAGTTCTGGGCTGGAATTTTTGGCTCTGGCCTTGCTGTGTGGAGTTTGCATTCTCTCCCATGCCTGAATGGGTTTTCTCCCACATTCCAAAAACATGCAGTTAAAGGTCCCCTTCCATCATTTAAAAAAAAAAAATTATACTCTTTAATGTCCCTTTGTCAAGATAATTTGGGTTGGAAATGCCCAGAATGTCCTTTTCAAGATACAGGTACGTCTCAGTAAATTAGAATTCTGCCAAAAGCTAATTTAGTTAGGTAGTTCAATTCAAAAGGTGAAACTCATATTATAGAGATGCACTACACACACTCAGTGAAATATTGCAGGGATTTTTTAATATGTATAATTTTGATTATTATAGTTTACAGCAAATGAAAACCCAAAATTCAAGATCTATAGAAACTAGAATATTTCGTAACAAACAATCAAGACGCAATGGAAATTAGTTTTTATGTAGAAATTAGGTGGTGACTGGTTAGGACATCTGCCTCACAGTTCTGAGGACTGGGGTTCAAATCCCAGCCCCACCTGTGTGTAGTTTGCATGTTCTCCTTGTGCCCGTGTGGGTTTTCTCCGGGCACTCCCGTTTCCTCCCGCATCCCAAAAACATTTTTCAAATAAGAAAATCATTGTGATAATATTCACTGACAGTGTAGCGGTTCACTCGCTTGGTTCAGTTCCCACTCAGTGATGTAAATGTGTCTCTATATGTCCCCTATGATTGGCTGGTCAGCAGTCCAGAGTGTACCCAACCACCCCACCCCACCCCACCCAACCCCTTGCGCAAAGCCAGCTGGGATAGGCTCCAGCTCACCCGCAAGCCTAAGGAGGACAAGTGCTAGAGAAAATGGATGAATTAATCATTTAGGCTTTTTATAAGGTTTTATAAAATAGGTTTTATTTGTTTTTATACTTGCATAGTGTGCTATATTTGGCTCATTGGTCCTAGGTTACCCAACCTTCACTAGTTCAAAGCTACTTGCATTATACACCATTTGCGTCAATTACTATCTCTGCCATGTATGTTATGTTTTGTAAATGTTTTGTTCATTATTACTCTGGACACAGGGGTAACATTTTTTGTATTTCTTTTGATGGCAAATATGCACATCTTCTCCTGTCATCTACTTGACACGTATAACAAACACTTCGACACCACCCGGGGCCTAATCAGTGCCAGGAACAAATTGTTGTGATCCTTTTGCAAAGCCCTACCTGTCAAATGTTTGCCAAATTTGAGGGGGGGGGGAAGGTTTTTCTGCTGTGGTGTTTTCTTCTGGTTTTTTCCCAAAATCAAAGAATGTTGTCACACCTTGGCAGCCGTATTGCAGACTGAGTGGTAGCTACAACAGGGAGGCAGTTGTCAATGGACTTGTGTGAGTG
Organism: Phyllopteryx taeniolatus; assembly: GCF_024500385.1. Classification (NCBI taxonomy): domain Eukaryota; kingdom Metazoa; phylum Chordata; class Actinopteri; order Syngnathiformes; family Syngnathidae; genus Phyllopteryx; species Phyllopteryx taeniolatus. The sequence goes on from NC_084505.1 coordinate 15,365,273, forward strand.
TGTGCATCACTAAATATGTCCAGTTTCTATAAATTCTATAAAACATTTGGAAAACCGCTCTGTGTTTGGTGTTTGCCGTGCACTGTTATTGTTTATTATTTATTGTTATTGTATTTTTCGATGAAAAAAAAAGAGGAGAGAATGTGCATACATAAATTTTCAATGGCGTCAGTTTGTTATTACATATGGCAATTTTCTTCTTTGACAATGTGGCAAGTTATGACAGGGCCCTGTGAATTCTGCCTGGCAACGAGTGGCCATGCTGCAGTACTGCACCTGCTGGATCGGGAACATTTTACTTAATTGTTCACCTTTTAAAATTCATCACAACGGCATTGAAATTGAATACAGAAAAAAGCACAAGAGTACAGTTTTATTCCTGCTTTAAAAGCACAACTTTTAGAAACTGTGATATCATTTACCTATTTCCTTGTATCAGGGGGAAAGAATTATGTAGGAACTCTGTAAACATCCATTTCAAATGCCTCACCTCAGAGCTTCTGATCACAAATTTAATAAAGCTTCTTGTCCACACATTGACATTTTAATCTGATTTGCCTGTAATTCTATATAATAATAAATATTGTAAAATGTGGCTGTATGCTGCATTTGCAACATTAATCCCACTTTACACCATTCTTTTTTTTTTGTTGGTTTTTTTTTTTGGTTTTTTTTGTTTTTACCTACATATCAATATCACAATCCCACTGATCAAACGAGAGTTTCAGGCCTGAATGGCCAAAAAACAAAAATCATTTAATTACAAATTGAAATGAAGTTGACCAGGCAAAACCTCTCATAATGCCTGTAATGAAATAAAAATCCAAGTAAATCTAAAAATCCTTTTTTAATTTTCATACTTGCTATGTGCTGACTTTTTCCATTTCAGTTGGGTCTGTCTATGTAACTGCTTAAGGGCAAACATATGAATTTAAAGGAGAATTTGAGTAATCAGCCTGTGCTATTAATGCAAGTGCACTGTCTGTGTTCTGAACCCCCTACAGCCACTGTTATCAATGCTGCTTTTCTATTAAATGAAGGCAAAATTGAAGTCAAGTCAAAACAAAGACATCATCCAAATGAAAAAAATATATAAAATGTTCACAGGATTAGTCGCACTCAGCATGACAAATAAACCACGTTTCATATGTAGGAAAATTGAGTGTGACCATGTGAATTGAAGAGGACCCTGGTTATTTTACATATTGTTCACATAAAATCAAAATAGTCTATTCAAGCATCTTCTCCTGTGCATCTTATCAACATGTCACCCAATGCAGTCAATCAAACAATCATGTATGAAGACCAAGCTGCTGAACATTTGAAGCAAAAAGCTGTTCATATTTAAATATTAGGGGGTCTGGGTAACAATCTATTAGTGTGTTTTAGTGAAGACGGAAAGGATCCTAGCAGCTGGTGCTTTTTGGAGGGCAACCCTGGGGTGTGCTTTCTGCTTTATATATAGACATGAGCATTAAGCAGTCCTTCAGCCTGCATTCCTGTCCAGCAGCATGGTGTGAAAATAGATGTGAAAGTCAGCCACACACAGCAGACTTTGCTTCACGTACAAGGAAGGACCTGTCTCATTCAAATGTGTAGAGGTGATATTGAGGCATCAAACGAACAGTTATGGGGGGGGGGGGGGGGGGGGGGGGGGGAATTGCTCACCACCAGTGGACTGAATTCAAATATAAATTGACTGAATTCAAATATAAATTAAATAGACAATTTCAAGGTTTCAAATAACCACACATGCGTGTTTTTGGAATGAGGGAGGAAAACAGGGTACCCAGAGAAAGAACCCCACACAGAAAGGCCGGTGCTGACCTTTAAATTCAGAACCTCTCCACTTTAAGATGTACTCACCACAAGCCACTGTGCTGCTGCCACATTATATACACGTAATAATTGGTGATGATCATTTAAATTCCAATGTATAGAAATAAGATAATTTGGTATTTTGTGTGTGTTTTCTTTTTTATTTATTTTTTTTTTTTAACAATCTGGACATTAACATTTAAGAAGAATATACTTTGGTGGTGTTCCACTGTGGGTGGTTGCCACAGGTGCAAATTTTCCATCCATCCATCCATCCATTTCCTGAACTGCTTATCCTCACTAGGGTCGCGGGCATGCTGGAGCCTATCCCAGCTGACTTCGGGCGAAAGGCGGACTACACCCTGAACTGGTCGCCAGTCAGTCACAGGGCAAGCAAACGTTCCAAACAGGAAAATAATACTGATAGCGTAGTGGTTTACTTGCTTGGTTCATGGCAAGCCAGGTATAAGGTCTCCAGGGTTTGGACTGAGCTATTTGGACGTGAAGAGTGATGCATTGTGACAAAAACAAACAAAACATGGATTGTTAAACAGACTTGGACTTTCCCTCATATGTGCAAGAACTGCAGTAGCCCTTTGGGCAAATAAAAAGGGTCAATGTTTGGAATGATGGACCCATCCAAGGCAATAGGCACTCATTTGGCTACAAACAACAAATGCTCATCACTAGCTGAGATTTAAACCCACAACCTCTCAACTGTGAGCTAGACGTATTAAAGGTCCTGTATTTTGGCAAACCAACTTTTTCTAGTATTTGGGATGTAATATTGTCTCTATAATTCCTCAGCAAACATGTGAAATATGAATTAAAATCGTCCACGCATTCCTGAGATCCAGACATTTTTCTGCCGAGAGGCCTGAAATCAGGTCATTCGAATTTCTCAAGCTTATCTACGTCACTAGCGAAGCTCTCCGCCTACCTCTCCGCTCCGAGCCAGCGCTGTCAACATAACAAACGTGTGCACTCACAAGTGGGTTTTCTACACAGAGGCAAGCAATCAGAAGAAAGGTGGCGGTCAAATATTGACAAAGCGGATACAAAACTGGGTCAAACAGAAGTAGCTGTCAGAGGGGGCCTTTTCTGGACACGTACTGTATGACAAAACCAAGGTGTTTTTTTAAATGAAAGTGATACTTTTATACTAAGTCCATGTTAGAGAGTCACTCAATGGACGTCTAAATAGCCAAAATTTGGGACCTTTAACCACTAGTCCACTGTGCTGCACCCAGGAAAATACTATTTTCAATTTGTGGAATTGAAGTGCTGGGACCCAAAGGGATCCATCCTTTTCACGTGGCACCAAATTCCTGGCAGCCAGACCTGATTGACAAACATGCCCCAATTATTATACCACAAAATTATTAGATTTATAATCCCAATCTCATCCATCCATACTGTCTATCCTGTTCAAAGTTGTGGGGAGCTGGAGCAAGCTGACATTGGGCAAAATGCACAAAACACCCTGGACTGGTCGCAACTTTCAAATCAATTACAGGGCACATATATCGAGATAGAAAACCATTCACATTCACTGTCACTGAGTTATAGTAGAAAGCCATTTGAGCATTTCTTTGATAGCCTTGGTATCCAGTTTAAGGTCCATAGAGTAGTCACTAGAAAGACACCCCAGCACAACGGGAATGTTTCAGAACAGGTTGGGTGCGGGCGTGGATTTTTATCAGGACGTGACACACATGAAGTAAGGTAGTTGTGACACACTCTACACAACTCACTCACATACTGTACAGTTTGAAAGACACACAGTGAAATTATAGATTTTTCAAGCGTAGCATTTGGGTCAAACAGCAATCATCTTTTTGTGTTACTGCTCAAATTGTGCTCTATATACATGTACAGTTATTGGTGATTGGTGTTATGTACTTAAGTACAAGTGCAGATATTTGTACAGATACTTAAAAAAAACAACTCATAAAAGTACTGATTACATTTCTTTACTTAGGTTAAAGTTAAAAGGTAGCCTAGTCTGTGAAATCCATCATAAGTACTCACTAGTAAGGCATAGCTGTTCTACTAGTGTGCCCTAGTCTTTCTACTACTGTGCTAAATTGTCTTACTAGTGAGGACAAAAAGCGTTTGCTCCTAGTAAGACATTTAATAATGCTCAAACGTCTTTGCATACGAGACGATTTTGACAAAGTAAGGAGTAGAAAGTTCAGTACATATACATGTTTTCAAATGTAGGAATAAAAGTAAAAAGTCATCAGAAAAATAAATATTCGAGAAGAGTACATGAAAAATCTACTTGTACCGTAACAAGGTCGTTGTACTGTTACCCCCCACCACTGAAACTATTTATTTAGTTAGTTTGTAGTAAATAAATTGTACTTTAAGACTGATTGTTAATGGGGTCATTGTGGCCCAATTTTTCTTAAGACATACTATTAAAATTGCAAATAATGTTCAGAGCAAAAATAGAGTCGCTTCCACACGCCATGCAAATATAATCTTTTCCATTCGGGAGACTCAATGTGATTTAAAGAGGTGTTTGTAAGTTTACTGTACAAAAAGCTCTAAAATAAATCAAAATAAGAGAAGAATTTTGAAATCAAGCAAGTATAAATTGGAAATATTGTGATTCACTCCTATTTTTCAAAATACTTGTTTGCAAAGCTGTTTTTGAAGTTTGTAACTATTAATGAGATGTCTGTTGTGTTTTATTATTTTTTTTAATTATTATTTCCATCCATCCATCCATTTTCTGAGCCGCTTATTTATTTATTTATTTTTAACCCCTTACATTTTGGGAGTTTGTAGCTTAATTAGATATAGTATGTTTGTTAAAAAGTAAGCTAGGCACGAAAACACACGATGTCATAACATGCCACATCCAGGATCAACACAACCTACTTGTCAAGTTCAACTCTTCCGCCACATCACGCATGATGAAACTGGCCGTGACGTACAAGCCCCGCCCAAATCCTATCAAATGCTTTTTCATTGGCTGGTGCTCCTTGGGTCCCGAATGTAATTGGTCAGCTGTGTCTAAGCACGATTGCGAAGCAGTCAGCACTTGGCTGCTGTTGGGTGAGAGCGGCAAGCCACGTTGACACCAAAAGTGCTTCTTTCTTTTCCGGGACTCCGTAAGTAAGGTAAGTGTCACGTCGTCAGTTCGTGTATCCAACCAAAAGTAACCACCCCTGTTTAAACGCGTTTTCGTCATGTTTCCTGTTCATACCAATCCTAGCTAACAGTGTAGCTTTCTCGCAGAGGACAGGCTGACATCTATTAGCATGGCGTTGTAGCAGCATCTTTTCAGTTAGCATCAACTAATGTTGGTAGTACTGGATCGATGAACTGCGCATACGTGATGTATTTCAATGTGTATGATCAACGGAAACAGATTAATGTTACTCAATGTCACGAAGAAGTTTTCCAACTTGGGGGGCGGGCTTCCTTTGTTTGAAAGATATTTTGGTGAGCCATTTTCGACAAAATAACACTTTTCAATAAATAAATAAAAACATGTATACATTGATATGTCAATGGGGTCCTTTTGGAATTATGTAATAAAACTTTTTTTCCCCTTTTTTTTCTTTTCTTCAGAGCACAGAGGCCTATCATCAGTCAGAATGAGTGTTGGATTCATTGGAGCGGGCCAGCTGGCTCATGCACTGGTCAAAGGTTTCACGGCTGCAGGTGAAACCCGTTTACGTTGGCCTGAAAAGGCTTGTTAAGTTTATGCTGAAGGGGGGGGGGAAAAAAACAAAAAAACCACTTGCATTTCAGTCCAGTGCAATATTCCACATTTGAAAATCCACCCTAATATACATAAAGTAGCTTACATTGCAAAAATATCATGGCACACCACAAAAAAAATATTCTAAAAGAATACATACCGAAATAAGCATTATCTTTAATTGAACACAAAGCCAAACATTTCTGTTGTATGAGTGGCAAAAGATAATATACAGGTTAATTTTGTACCTTCTGCCATCTAGTTGAAGAGCATTTAATTGTTCTGCTCATCACTATACATTGCTGGCATAGATAGATGAACAACAATAGAATAGAATAGAATCACCTTTTATTGTCATGAACATGCATGCATGTTCTCTGCATTTAAGCCATCACAGTGAACACATACACAAGTTACTGGAACACACTGGAGCAGAGGGCAGCTGAAGCGCCCGGGGAGCATTTCAGGGTATCGGTGTCTTGCTCAAGGACACCACAGCCGTGAGTCCGGGAGATGTTGGCGGATGGTCCAGTCGGGGTCTTGAACCTAGGTGCCCCACGGTGGCAGGCAATGATCTTAACCATTGGGTCACGGCTGCCCAACAATACATTACATGTAGTAAATAAATAAAACTTTTCATACCAATTGAGTGAATTTGGACCATTTCCCGCAGCAAACCCGATGATCTCTTGGTTGGGAATCACTGATCCAATGGTCGTACAATTTGGAATTTGACCAAAATGTAATAAGGCATATCACAGGAGACTGCTAACAGTAGCTGCTATACATAGTCACAGGTTATCAAACGTACAGTTTTTATCGATTCCATCTTTTTCAGTGTTTAAAGACTAAAAAAATTTGAGCTGCATCTGAGAACCACCTTTATTGTCCCGTCTTCATTTGTCGTCCAATAAAATTTTTTTTAAAAGATTAATACTACAGGCATTGTTAATTTGTACACCTGAATATCTAAAAGGTGCTATATAAATCCATGTTATTCCTGTTATTATTAGTATTAGTAGTAATAGTATAAAGCATTACCTAAACTATTGCCTGTACAGTTCCTACAGGTCTTATGATGTTGAGAGTTTGACCTATATATATTATATTTTCTATGGAAAAAAACATAAAATAGAATTCTGAATGAGCGGGAAGTCAAGCTGCATCCCATTCATTTTCCTATTGTACATGTAGTTAAATAGCTTATGCTCTCAGTTGTCCATCTTTTGTTCTTCAGTTTATTCTCCTCCTCCTTTTTCTCGCCCTCCTCAGGTGTGATCGCTACACACAGAATCACAGCCAGCTCCCCAGACACTGACCTGCCCACTGTCACTGGCCTCAGGGTGAGAACAACAAATATAGGAATTGTTTCGCTGCTGCATGTACAACCCCTATTCCAATGAAGTTGGGACGTTGTGTTAAACAGAATACAATGATTTGCAAATCATGTTCAACCTATATTTAGTTGAATACACTACAAAGTTGGTTGGTTTTCTGAAGTATTCCTGAGCCCATTTGGTGATATCTTGTACACATTTATGTCGGTTTTTGATGCAGTGCCGCCTGAGGGATCGAAGGTCACGCCCATTCAATGTTTGTTTTCAACCTTGCCGCTTACATGCAGTGATTTCTCCAGATTCTCTGAACCTTTTGATGATATTATGGACCGTAGCTGATGAAATCCCTAAATTCCTTGCAATTTTACATTGAGGAACATTGTCCTTAAACTGTTCGACTATTTTCTCACGCACTTGTTCACAAAGAGGTGAATCTCACCCCATCGTTGCTTGTGAATGACTGAGCAATTCAGGGAAGCTCCTTTTATACCCAATCATGCCACCCATCTGTTCCCAATTAGCCTGTTCACCTCTGGGATGTTCCAAACAGGTCTTTGATGAGCATTCCTTAACTTTCTCAGTCTTTTTTGCCACCTGTCCCAGCTTTTTTAGAATGTGTTGCAGCCATAATATTCTAAGTTAATGCTTATTTGCTAAAAACAATCACGTTCATCAGTTTGAACATTAAATATCTTGTCTTTGTAGTGTATTTAACTAAATATAGGTTGAACATGATTTGCAAATCATTGTATTCTGTTTTTATTGGTTTAACACAATGTCCCAACTTCATTGGAATTGGGGTTGTATATCAGGCTTCTCCTGATGCTGATTTACCTGCTGTTTGGTTCTGTAATTGCATTTTATTATTATTTTTAAATGTTTGTTTGTTTTTGTTTTGCCTCGTCTCAGTTTCCTCGTTTTGTTTCTGTAGAAAATGGGGGTGAACTTGACAACAAGTAATAAAGAGACAGTCAACAAAAGTGATGTGCTCTTTCTGGCTGTCAAGCCACACATTATCCCGTTTGTTTTGGATGAAATTGGGCCAGACATTGAAGACCGTCATCTGATTGTCTCTTGTGCTGCAGGTGTCACAATCAGCTCCATTGAAAAGGTCAGCCTTCCCTCGTTTTTGGGGCCATAACATACATATTCCTCGTATTAGTTTTGTTTTATTGATTAGACCTATCTTTAACTTATCTGTGTCAATTCTTAGAAACTGCTTCAGTATCGTACAGCCCCTAAAGTCATGAGGTGTATGACCAACACTCCAGTGGTGGTGAAAGAAGGAGCAACAGTATATGCTACTGGCACTCATGCAGAGGTAATGTGAGAAGGATGCAGTCACTTTAACTTGCTGATTGCTGAAATATTTGACGTTTGGTCCTATTCATTCTTTTAGCTTTAGTCATGTTTGAAAAAAGTAATATTGATGTAACTGTTGATTTTTTTCTTTGCGTTTTAGGATTGCCTATTGATGAGATCAATACAATTAAATTAATTAAAGGTTTTATAGGACAGATTAAGTACCTGAAACATATGTCTTTTCTCAGTCATCTCTGTAAATTGGTTGCATAAAACTGTTGTGCAAAAAAAAAAAAAAAAAAAAGCTGAAAATTGTCATCACGTGTCTGTCATGCATGAGCTGCAAATGCAAAATTTTGACTTGATTTCATATAATCGTCTGTGGCCAGCACAATGCCCTAGTGGTTAGCACGTTTGCCTTACTATTTTGAGGTTGGGGTTCAAATCTCGATCCTCACTTAAGCGGAATACAGTGAATGCCCGCATTCTCACGGTTCGGCGCCTGTTGATTCACCAATCTGTGGATTCGCCCCTCCCCCCATTTTTCCCAGTTTGTTTTTTCTTTTTTTTTTCAAAATTTCATTTTTCTTTTCTTTTTTTTGGCTGGGCCACACTGAAATCAAGCGTAACTGGCAATGAGTCTTTCATATCTCTGTGGAGATATTTTGGCCCACTCTTCCTTGCAGAATTGTTTGAATTCAGCAAAAATTCGAGAATGAATGGCCTTTTTAAGGTCATGCCACTGCATTTCAATCAGATTATAGTCTGGACTTTGACTAGGCCACGCCAAAACCTTAATTTTTTTTATTTATTTATTTATTTTTTAAGCCATTCAGAAGTTGACTTGCTCTTGTGTTTTTGGATCGTTATCCTGCTACAGAACCCAAGTACACTTCAGCTTGAGGTCACAAACTGATGGCTGAACATTCTCCTTCAGGATTTTCTGTTAAAGAGCAAAATTAATGATTCCATCAATCACAGCAAGTTGTCCGCTTCCTGAAGGCGCAACACAGCCCAAAACCATCACACTACCGCCACCATGTTTGACTGTTGGTATGATGTTCTTTTTCTCAAATACTGTGCTACGTTTACGCCAGATGTAACGAGACACACACCTTCCAAAAAGCTCAACTTTCATCTCATCAGTCCATATAATATTCTCCCATTTTTGGGGCAAAAATAAAACAAGCCTTTAGTATGTTCTTTTTGGTCAGCAGTGGGTTTCGCATTAGAACTCTGCCATGGATGTCATTTTTGCCCATTCGCTTCCTTATTGTTGTTATGAACACTGACCTTAACTGAGGCAAGGGATGCCTGCCGTTCTTTAGAAGTTGTCCTGAGTTCCTTTGTTGCCTCCTGGATGAGTCATTACTGTTCTCTTGGGGTAATCTTTGTAGGCTGGCCACTCCTGGCAAGGTTCACCGCTGTTTCATCTTTTCTTCATTTGAGGATAATGGCTCTGCCTATGGTGGACTGGAATTCTAAAGCTTTAGAAACGGCTTTTGTAACCCTTTCCAGACTGATAGTCAATTATTTTATTTCTCGACTTTTCTGTAATTTCTTTGGATCATGTCATTTTGTTGCAGTATTTTTAGATCTTTTGTCCGACTTGATTTTGTCGGGACAGATTCTGTTTAAGTGGTTTCTTGATTGAACCGGTCTGGAGGTAATCAGGTTTGGGTGTGATCAGTGAAAATGTACCAAAAACTGTGATTAGCCACAATTAATTCAAGATTTAACAAATGGGGTAATTACTATTTCACACGGGGCCAGGTAACTTTAAATATTGTTTCTTAATAAATTAAATCACCATTTAAAAACAGCATTTTAAGCTCACTTGGGTTATATATTTACATTTGTTTGATCTTAAATATTAATTATATATATATATATATATATATATATATTACAAAAAATCCACAATGCATTTCTACAATGAATCAATTATCTGCAGATTTTTGCTATTCACGGTCCCTATCCCCCACGAATAGCGGGGTTCCACTGTATTCCTACTGTTCTGTTACTTGCCCTACTTCAGTGTTTCTTTGATCTAGTTTCTTCTTCGATTTTGTTGAAAATGAGCTTAACAGTGTTGTTCCTCCGGTCAGGTGGAAGATGGGAAGTTGCTGGAGCAGCTGATGGCCAGTGTTGGCTTCTGTACTGAGGTGGAGGAGGACCTCATTGACGCCGTCACCGGCTTGAGCGGAAGTGGACCTGCCTATGTAAGTAACTTGTAGTTACTAACTGTTGACTGCATATTTACTGTTTCAAGGAATTTTGGAGGTCATAGTGGTAGAGGTGATAGTAGTGTGTGTGTGTGCGTGCGTGCGTGCGAGTGAGTGAGTGAGTGAGAAAATCAACAGCTGATTGGATGAGCGTTTGCTGAACACAACCTCAACCCTCCATATCACACGGCTGCCCCAGTGCTGCTGCTTTCCCAGTAGTTGACCACAGCCAGTGTGGTTGTGCTGTTTACCGCCACACGTCCACAGTCACCCATCCATTTCTTTGCCGGCTACTTTGTAGTTTCACTTTCGCAGCAGTTTTATTCAGCAAGAATCCGCTACGTCGAAAATAAAGCAACAGGAAATTGGCACATGTTGTACAGAGCCTTTACTTCATTTTTGGTGTCTGAAGACACTTGGGTAAAGTCAAATAAACAGCAGTAACATTTATTTAACAATTCTACATATGCCTTTTGCCTTTCAGCTTGTTCGTGGCTATTTTTGTCCACATACAGACATAGACTGTAATTTTTACAAATTCTTCTGGGTTTTGCTTCTTTTACCTGAGTTTTAATTTATCAGTTCTTGTCATTAGTATAAAATAATAATTCTATACATTTTTTTAACAATTCACATTCCAGTTTGTTTGCACAGTGCACTGGTTGAAAAACAACCTAAAAAAATAGATTTTCATAAGCAGTGCCTTTTGGTATACACACCCCTTAAACCTTTTCCAATTTTTCCACCTTGCAACCACATCAATATTTTTTTATATATTGTGATTAACCAAGAGAAAGTAGTACATAATTGTGAAGTGGAATGGTAATGATACTGTACATCTGAAAAATGTGGTGTGCATTTGTATTCAGCTCGCCTGCATCAATACTTTGTAGCGCCATCTTTCGCTGCAAGTCTTTTGGGGGGGATGTCTCTACCAGTTTTGCACATCTAGAAATGCTACTGAAGTGTTTACCCCTTCTTCGTTGGAAAATAGTTAAAGCTCAGCCAGATCGGATGTCGTGCATCTGTGGACAGCAATTTTTATTTTTTTCCCCCCACAGATGCTCAATGGGATTTAGGTCTGAACTTTGTCTGGCCCACTCGAACACATGAATATTCTTTGATTTAAACCATTCCATTGTAGCTCTGGCTCAGTGTTTAGGGTCTTTGTCTTGCTAGAAGATGAATCATCCTTCCCAAGTCTGTTGCAGCCTCCAACAGGTTTTCTTCCAGGATTTCCCTGTATTCAGCTCTATCCACCTTCCCATCAACTGTGACCAGCTTCCCTGTCCCTGCTAAAGAAAAGCATCCCCACAGCATGATGTTTCCACCACCATGTTTCACAGTGGGGATGGAGTGTTCATGGTGATAAGCAGTGTTAGTTTTCCGCCACACCGCACTTTGCATTTAGGCCCAAAAATTCAACTTTGGTCTCATCTGACCAAATATTTGTGGTGTCCCCTACATGGCTTGCAGCAAACTGCAAATGGGACTTCTTATGCCTTTCTTTCCACAATGACTTCTTCTTGCCACGCTTCCATAAAGGCCAGATTTTGAAAGTAGATGTTCATCCCCTGCGTCTGGACTGTAAATTAATGGCACAATTTAGCCCCATTGGCTAATTTGACCCTTTACACCACAAGTGTCAAACTTGAAGCCCAGGGCTGGATCCAGCAGATGTGACCTGCTAAACCAAATCATGTGCATTGTCTTCTTTTCTTGAAAAAAAATTGTCACAAAATTTCTAATTCTACACTTTTCATAACTTTGAGATGATATAAGCATTTATTTGTTACCAAACCCCTGTTTAAATTAAATGTAATCATTGTTGAACAAACTGCTGTTGGTTGACTACTGATTTAAAAACTAGTCATCCATCCATTTGTTGTGTATACTGTATTTAATAATGAGGTGATTATACATTCAAATAGTTGGTCATAACTGCTCTGTGAGGGGAAAATGTAACTACAATGTAGCCTGTGACAAAACATTGTTTGACACCCCTGATTTATACACACATTTTTTAGCAAATAACAAAATAATTGGTTTGTTAATTTCAGGCACTCCAGACTATAGACTCACCTATTTGTGTACAAGCCATTAAAACAAATTATGCCCCCATTAATATTTTAGTTTAATGAAAACAAATTGTGTTATGGGTGTTTTAATTAGAAATGGGTGTTTCTCTGCAACCAATCCATTTTTTTTTTTTCTAGAAACTCTCTTCCAAAGAGCTCTCTGTTTTGCCTGCGAAGTGGTCACAGGGTTAGGCATGAACTTTTTTTTTTTTGCACATGCTATTGTGGCAACAGGTGCAGTCATACTCAGTAGAGCAGTCGTTTCTCCTAACACTACTTTGACCAAGTGTATGTAGCATCACAGGTTTATCTGTAGCATGTGTATGTATACCTGCTGCAGCATCTCCTAATGACAAATCCCAAATGCACATATGTAATGTCAGAGACCACCCTGATGCAAATAAAGCACAAAAAGCTGCAGAGGATTTTTTTAATGACCGATAATGCAATTGTATCCTTGAAAGGATGTTCGTGTTTAAACAGGCATTCACAGCGCTGGACGCATTAGCAGATGGAGGAGTGAAGATGGGTCTGCCCAGGAGACTCGCTGTGCGACTTGGAGCTCAGGCCCTATTGGTCAGTGGTGGTGTTCAGCCATGTGTGCTTTTTCTTTTTTTTTTTAACCCCCCCCCCCCCCCTTACGTTTAATTCTCTCTGATCCACTGGCAGTCTGGACACAGAATACATTATGTCTTGGCTTTCAGTTTCTACTATCTCAATACTCCTTAATTGTATTTCAAACTTAAGAAAATGTTACTTCTGCAGGGCAGTCTGGCTCACAAGAAACTTTTTAGTTTTTTTAAATTAAACAAATCTGAAATTCGAGTGATGAATGAAGGTGTCAGTCAACACATTGATCACATTTTGGCTGTATCACTGGAGTGTCAATGAATATATTAACTTCCAATTTTTTTTTTTTTAAGGGGGTGGGTATATTGGAAGAAACCCATGATTACTTATTTTTCGTCTGCAGGGAGCAGCTAAAATGCTGCTGGACTCCGAGCAGCATCCTGGCCAGCTGAAGGACAACGTGTGCTCACCAGGTGGCGCAACCATTCACGCCCTGCATGTTATGGAGAGTGGGGGCTTCCGCAGTCTGCTGATCAATGCAGTGGAGGCCTCTTGTATTAGAACACGGTAAGATGATGGGACCTGGAAAGGCAGATCTATTCCAATATGGATATGTGCTATTTTTTTGTCTTTTGGGGGGGGGGGGGATAAAATTATTTTTAAAATTGTATTTAATTTTATCTTTTTAACCTTTATCTCGGTAAGACAATTGAGAACGGATTCTCAATTGCAATGCCGACTTGGCTGCAGACAGGAGAGTAAAACAAAGCTAAATAAAAGCAAATACAAATAAATGCAATAGAAACAAATGCATACCTGTATAACAAACTTTACAATCTGACAGAGTTGCATATTTACATAATGCATTGCGTTTCATCATAGCATATGATTGATGAAAGATTCATAACAGACTAAAAACAGGTGCCTCGATTATGTAGTGTCCCACAATAACTTCTTAACTGATGAGTTTGGGACCAATGAGGTGAGTTTAATTACTTGTTGTAAGAGTATTCAAGGCATTTGGGGCAGAAAAAAAAGATCGACCTAAAGTAGAGCAAACTTTGGTAGCGAAGAGAGTGCAGGTGGTGATATGCACGGTGAGCAAAGAGCGAAGATAGGATGGGGTATTCCATCCATCCATTTTCTGTACCGCTTCTCCTCACGTGGGTCGCGGGCGTGCAGGAGCCTATCCCAGCTATCTTCGGGCGAGAGGCGGGGTACACCCTGAACTGGTCGCCAGCCAATCTCAGGGCACATATGGACAAACAACCATTCGCACCTATGGGCAATTTAGTCTTCAATTAACCTACCGTGCATGTTTTTGGGATGTGGGAGGAAACCGGAGTGCCCGGACAAAACTCACGCAGGCACAAGGAGAACATGCAAACTCCAAACAGGTGAGGCTGGGATTTGAACCCCAGTCCAAAGCCCTGAAAAAAAAATCTTGTGGTGTTTTGGTGCCAAGGAACTAAGTTGAAGTGAATGGAGGAGCTTCTATTGCACAAGCTTCAACCACATCTAGTACAAAAGAAGTGCTTTGGCACATCTCTTGTGGCATCTTTAGATAATTATGAATCTTTTCAGGAGACTGTCAGTTGCGTGTGGATTTTCGCTATTCCCGGCAGGGATTGGCCCTCATACAAGTAGATAAAAAGTGAAATATACCTCTGATGCAGCCATTAATAACAGCATTGAATCTTCAAAAAAATAACAATTAAAAAAAAAAAAAAAAAGTCATATTACATTTGACTTGCTCATGCATAACTGAGTGTACTTCAAGAGCTTTCACTTGGCCCTTCTGCTTTTAATGGCAATTTAAGGGTCTGAGTAGAGTTTGACCGTGAGCTTCCTCTTTCTTCTTCCAGGGAGCTACAGTTTCTGGCTGATCAAGAACGCATTTCTCCAGCAGCCATTAAGAAGACCACGCTGGACAAAGTGCTCCAGCAGCCTGGAGTCGCAGTCAGCGGAGTGGCCAATGGAAACGGCAGATCAGGGCTCAGCCTGTTCAACAACAATCGCAACTCTGGAATCAAGAAAAAGAACTGATTGTAAAGAAAAGCAGAAACACAAACTAAAAACATTTCAGATTACCAATTTACAGGTGGACATGCGTCTCATACACCCCTCAGTCATGCATCATGCAGGTCTCAGGAGGTGTCTGAAAAGACCAGACCAATGATACATATTTCTGTCACCAAATTATTTATTTCAGCCTATTATTTTCTATTACAGTGAATCTCACAGACACGTGTGCATCTGTGTTGCACCACTACTCTTTCATGTGCACATCCGCATAGATAAGGGGAAAGTGCATTTTGTCTGTTCAAAGGCAAATACCTTTTGTCTGCTCAATAGACACTCAATAGCATTTATAATGGGGATGTTATCAAGATACTCATCATTCATTACCGGTACTCCCAGTTAGCATGCATTTTTGATTTGTGTAGCTGTGAATGGCAGTGAATGATTAATTCAATCTTGTTTTTCAAAGATTTTTTTTTTTTTTTTTTTTTTTTTTTTTTTTTTTTTTTTTTTTTTTATAAACCTGCTTAGCCAACAAGGTTGGGTCTGAACCAAAATGTTTTTTTTTTCTTTATATAAACAGTCTTTGTGGACATATAAAAAAAAAAATTTTTGTTTTTTTATACAATGATGAAAGAATTGGTAACCTTTTCATTCCTTTTCACAAGTGTCCTATGTATCACACGGTCCTGTTCGGCCATGGTGGTAAAGTATCACTTCAGTATAATCTGTCCTCATTGTGTTTTCAAATATCCCACTTGTTTTAGATTAACCTTTAAATTTTGTGAAGGCCACCATTTATGGGCTGGTGTTCCAGTTTCAAGCAACATTAAACAAGTTCAAGCAAAACGTAGTTTGGCTTGCATTTACTTTATAATCATACAGAAAACGATGTACTGTCTCTCCTGCTCTTTTGTGCCCAAGCGATGATTAAGATACACCCTGGCCTGCAGATGGCGGCATTTTCTGAAATCTATTCATGTGGACATTTCTGTGGAGCTCGACTTTGTCGCTTGTCAAAACTGGCATGTCAATGGAAGCACAACATAATAGGCTTGGGTTTATGCATAATTAAGTACATACAATATTACCTATTTTGAAAACTGGGACAATGGAAAAAATCTGCACACAAAACAGTTTCTCTTTTAATAACTCAGACTTTTGTGCTATCAAAACATGTTCTAGCTTTGATGCTGTTGGCAACTTACTAACAAAAAAAGTGCTAAATGAGCTAATAACTGAAAAACTACACCTTAACTACCTGTGTTTTTTCTGATTTGACAGAACTTTGAACACCAGAAGCTGGTCGTTTTTAGGATGGCACAAGACACCCAATTCTCCATGAAGTATTGTTGGAGCTGGTAACAAACAATTCACTTAAAAGAGGGCATGAATGGGGAATATCTTGTTTTTCCAAATCTGTTGTATCATTGGCATGAAGGCTACCTCATTGACGTTCTCTATGTCATTGCGGTCCCTCTTTTTTCTATCCTGTAAGTACTCAATAAATCAACTAAAATCTCTCGGGTTTTTTTTTGGTTTTTTTTACATCGCTCCGTCATCTGTGGAAGTTGGAAAAAAGTACCAAGCTTATTTTAACAAAAGTAAGGAGTAGAAAGTCCAGATATCCATCCATTCTCTACACCGCTTATCCTATTAAGCGTCAAAGGGCGCCGGAGCCTATCCCGTCTTACTTCGAGCGAAAGGCAGACTACGCCCTGAACTGGTCGCCATTCAGTCGCAGGGCACATATAGAGACAGACAACCGTTCAGACCGTCACTGAGTGGGACCTGAATCCATGCTGCCTGCACTGAAGCCAGGCAAATGTAGCACTATACCATCAGTGACTAAATACAGATATCTGTTTACAAATGTGGGGGGGGGGGAAGTATGCCTTAAAAATCTGCCCAACTATTTGTACTCTTTTTCTTCCCACAACTGCACATGTTGGTCTTTCCCCTCATTGATACAGAGGTGCAAGTCAAATGCTGTTAACTCCTTCACATACACAGGCTATTACTTCAGTGCCTTAAAAATTAAGTACAGTTGTGTGATGATGACTAGAAGTGTGGTTCTAATGACCAAGAAAGTACTTGAAGGTTGAGATATTTTTGGCAAACTCCTGTAATAAGGGCTCTTACATTTTCAAATAACACATACCTCTTTGTGCTCGTGGATCTGTCCGACAATGCACAGGCACATTATCGTTAGGCAGGAATGACGAGGGGGAAAAGGTCATGTGTGAAGAACCACCTAAGGTTTATTTTCTCTTCCTTAAACCAATACGCCCTCACCTGTTTCTTTTAATGTGACCGCTTGTGCATGCAATGGTTTCTCCTGTTGTGTTGTCGTATCTTTGCAATCCCTTTTTTATGATGAAAGGTTATTCTGTAGTTGCCACTGCTGCAAAGATTAGACATTCCCCCAAAAACATTAATTTGCGTCTTATTGTTAGATTCCTGTTACTTCGCGTATGACGGGCACCTTTCGAAAGACTTTCTTTTTGTCAATCATTTCAACACCAGAAGTAGAACACCAGTACAGTGGCAGATAACACTTAGTGGATGGTGTTGACTGTCGAGTGGGGGATTTGGTTTGGGTACGGAAAGTATTCAGACCCCCTTCAATAGTTCACTCTTTTTTATATTGCAGCCATTTGCTAAAATAATTTGAGTAAATTTTTTTCTACATTAATGTACACACAGCACCCCATATTGACAGGGGGGGAAAAAACAATTGTTGGAATGTTTGCAATTTATTAAAAAAGAAAAACTGAAATATCACACAGCCATAAGTATTCAGACCCTTTGCTCAGTATTTAGTAGAAGCACCCTTTTGAGCTAATACAGCCATGAGTCTTTTTGGGAATGATTCAACAAGTTTTTCACACCTGGATTTGTGGATCATCTGCCATTCCTCCTTGCAGATCCTCTCCAGTTCTGTCAGGTTGGTGGTGAACGTTGGTGAGCAGCCATTTTCAGGTCTTTCCAGAGATTCTCAATTGGGTTTAAGTCAGGGCTCTTGCTGGGCCATTCAAAAACAGTCACGGAGTTGTTCTGAAACCACTCCTTCGGTATTTTAGCTGTGTGCTTAGGGTCATTGTCTTTTTTTAAGGCGAACCTGCGGCCCAGTCTGAGGTTCAGAGGACTCTGGAGAAGGTTTTCGTCCAGGATATCCCTGTACATGGCCGCATTCAGCTTTCCTTCGACTGCAACCAGTCATCCTGTCCCTCCAGCTGAAAAACACACCCACAGCATGATGCTGCCACCACCTTGCTTCACTGTTGGGACTGTATTGGACAGGTGATGAGCAGTGCCTGGTTTTCTCCACACATGCCACTTAGAATTGAGGCCAACAATTTCTATGTTGGTCTCATCAGACCAGAGAATCTTATTTCTCACCATCTTGGAGTCCTTCAGGTGTTTTTTTTTAGCAAACTCCATGCGGGCTTTCATGTGTCTTGCACAGAGGAGAGGCTTCCGTCGAGCTACTCTGCCATAAAGCCCCGACTGATGGAGGGCTGCAGTGATGGTTGACTTTCTAGAACTTTCGCCCATCTCCCGACTGCATCTCTGGAGCTCAGCCACAGTGATCTTTGGGTTCTTCTTTACCGCTCTCACCAAGGTTCTTCTCCCCCCATTGCTCAGGTTGGCCAGACGGGTAGCTCTAGGAAGGGTTCTGATCGTCCCAAACGTCTTCAATTTCAGGATTATGGAGGCCACTGTGCTCTTAGGAACCTTAAGTGCACCAGAAACGTTTTTGTAACCTTGGCCAGATCTGTGCCTTGCCACAATTCTGTCTCTGAGCGCTTCAGGCAGTTCCTTTGACCTCATGATTCTCATTCGCTTTGACATGCACTGTGAGCTGTAAGAGCTTATATAGACGGGGTGTGGCTTTCCTTATCAAGTCCAATCAGTATAATCAAACACAGCTGGACTCCAATGAAGGTGTAGAACCATCTCAAGGATGATCAGAAGAAATGGACAGCACAGAGTTAAATATATGAGTGTCACAGCAAAGTCTGAATACTTATGGCTGTGTGATATTTCAGTTTTTCTTTTTTAATAAATCAGCTAAAATTTCACCAATTAAGTTTTTTTCTGTCAATATGGAGTGCTGTGTGTACATTAATGAGGAATAAAAATAACTTAAATGATTTTAACAAATGGCTGCAATATAACAAAGAGTGAAAACTTTAAGGGGGTCTGAAAACTTTCCGTACCCACTGTATATATGTGTATTCCACAGCCCGGCATGGGCTTTCTATCCACATGGTAAGCCAGATGCTACCTGTCATCTGCATCCAATCAATTTAATCACTGACCTTTGCAGGTATATGCTTGCATATCAATGAGTTTGCCAAACACCAACATGACTGAATTCAGTGAAGAGCTTTTGCATTCACCCAACAATACCAGAGAACACCTAACATCTTCCACACTGAAATGAACAACTGAGACAAGTGTGGTAAGAGGTGTTTGTTGGTTTTCCATCCAACTCACCTCAATACTTCTCCATCACAAATGTGTTTGTGTTGCACTACTGTGAAATCTGTGCTGATACAGTATTAGGTTGGTGCACCTGTCAGATGAAACAACAACGGGGGGAAAAGAGGAAGCTCACACAGGTTCTATGTCATGAATGCAAGAAGTCAGGAACTTCCAAAACAATCCTTCAGGAATTAGCCATCCATTTGTTTCATTTTCTGTAGCGCTTGTCCTCATTCGAGTCAGGTGAGCTGGAGACTATCCCAGCTGACTCAGGGCAAGAGACCTTGGACTGGTCGCTAGACAATCACCGGGCACATACAGTAGAGACAAACAATTTTGAGTCTTCAATAAACCTACCAGGAAGGATCCCCGGAAAAAAACCCATAGAAGCAAGGGGGAACATGAAAATACCACAGAGGAGGGCCTGAGCCAAGATTTGAACCTGGGACGTCTCGACTGTGAGGCAGACGTGCTGCCCGTCCTAGCTGCGCCTGCTATTGATACATAAATAAGTTTTATCTCACAAATGTATAGTGACATGCAGGATTTTTTATTCAAATGCATCATTATACTTCTCCCTGCCTGTGTGAGCTTGCGCAAACAGAGGCAACTACTTGAGATAACATCTTCCCTTATCTACTCTATGTTGATAAAATGTCTTGGATGAAAAATAGCGCCTTGGGGAAAAAGCCGACAAAGGTCCTAGAAGCACAACTTTAAATCATATACTACTCTGTGAAATTGAGTTTAGGTTTGTGTTATTTTTATTTTATGATTATTTATTTATTTTTTTGCATGAACCATTGTTTTTCTTAAGATGATGTGACCTTTCTTGACATGATAGCTGTTAGTCTCTTGAAATCGTATCTGGCAGGAGGCTGACCAAAAACCTCCTGCACTGAAACAGTTTCTTCCTCCAAGTCAGCATTATCAACAGGCCATGTCCCCCCGTTGACATATTTTTGTTGGTGGTGTTACTTCAGGCAGCATGGTGCAAGATTGATTAGCATGTCTACCTCACAGTCGAGCAGTTGCAGGTTTGAATCTTGCATTGGTATTCCTTAGATACTCTGACTTCCTACCACATTCCAAAAAAATGACTAAAGTAATGGAAGCTGATCAGTGCTTCTCAAAGTGTGGTACAAGTACCACTAGGAATACACCGGCTCCCTCTAGTGGTACACAAAAGAATCACTGAATTAAATGTTCAAAATGTGCATAATGTTACAGTGCATTTTCGGCTTGATTTATTTTTTTTAAATCCAGTACAGTGCATTTGTTAAGTACAGTTCAGTTGTATCGTACTTAGGAATTCAAAAGATTTACATTTAATCTTTTGCAACCGTTTTTCTTTACATTTAGGTAAGTACAAGTTTTATTTGGTGCACTACATTTGATTTAAATCAAGCTTGAGAACCACAGCAATTGTTCATAGGTGTGAATGTAAACACACCTGTCCTGTGATGAATTGGCGACCAGAACAGGGTATGCCAAACCTCTCACCCAGTGCCAGCTGATAGGGTCCAGCTCACCCAGGACCCTAATAGGACAAGTGGTAAAAAAAAAAAAATATGTACAAGGTACATATTCTTGGCAAGGAATGTGATTTTGATTCCGAAAAAGTGATGGCTTCTTAAATGGAAATGACAGATAACAGTAGTGTTGCATTTAAGTTGTCTTGAAAAGAGGAGGAATATTATATATCTATATATATATATAGAGAGAGAGAGAGATGGTCCTCATTAAGGTCACAGGTGAGCTGCAACTAATCCCAGCTGACTTTAGGCGAGAGGCAAGGTACAAGCTGAAACGTTCACCATCCAATCGCAGGAAACACTTCAACAAACAACAGTCTTCGATCAACCTAACATGCTTGTTTTTGGAAATCAAGGGATTGGGAAAACCCCTCCTGGAGCCGACACCTTATAGTAGTGGAGGGGTTTGTGTGTCCCAATGATCCTAGGTGCTAAGTTGTCTGGGGCTTCGCACTGCTGGCAGGGTCACCCATGGCGAACAGGTCCTAGGTGAAGGAGCCCCCCTCTGGAGCCAGGCAACAACATTAAAAAAAACATCTCTTCAATAAGGCCACGGATGGGGAATATCTTGCTTCTCCAATTCTGTTGTCGTCGTTAATGCTCCCCAGTTGATGCTTTTTCCGCTTAAGACTTTAAGTTTAATCGGTCGATCAGTTGAGCTCTCAACTATGCTCAACTTTACCTCTCTCTATTTCTGTATTTTAAAGTCATTCCGTCATCTACAGAGGACTGTAATGAGTCTATATTGACAAAGTAAGGAGGGGGGGAAAAGTAGGTAGGCCCTTTCTGTTTTCAAATGTAGGGAATACAAGTGAAAGAGGTCAGAAAATACTGTAATACCTGAAAAAAATGATGAAGTTCAGTACCAATGAATTGTGTTTGTTAGTTCTCATTACTGGTGTTGGTAGTTCTGGGCTAAAAAGTCAGCAACTGTGATATGAAACGCCGCATTGTGGCTTGCTAACCGAAATTTCCGAAACTAAATCCTCCACTTAATCCTCCGCTAGTGACTCTTAAGAGTGTTGTTGTTGTTAGTAGTAGTAGTAGTAGTAGTAGTGGCGCCGTAGTGGGCCGTGTCTCTTTAAATGCGGGTTACGTAGCGCCTTCATGAATGAAACCACGTGATCCAAACATCACTTGACGTCTCTCGTCTGAGCCCAGACCGAAAGAAACAAGGCAGGAAGGAACGAGCGGATACAGCAGACGGTGCCACAAGGCGTCAACCGGAGGACAGGGGCCAAACGTCGCTCCCTCCTTCTCGCTCGCTTCGCAACCGCTTCAGCACCAGCAACCGTCGGCCAACGCCGTCCATCGAAGGTCGGGGGGCGGTGGGCGAACGGACGGCGCCGCTCCGGCTTGCACTTCTGGTGAGTCAGCAGTCCAAATGCCCACAAAGTGCCGAATAAACGCGGTGTCGTTTCGCTGAGTTTCAAAGCCACCCCGCCCCCGTAGAAGCGCTGAATCATCACGAGCCCGCCGCTCGTCGGCCGTCCGGTCGGGAGCGACCGAGCGTGTCCGAGCGGTGATTCCGCCATACGGACAAAGGGGGGAGCACCAAGCGGACGATCGCGAGGCAACCTCGGGGAGAACACGAGAAGCCCGCGTGTGTCGGAATGAGAGGGGCGAGGGCACGTTGCCAGCAAAGGTCGAGCGGCGGACGTGTCGCCCGTCTGCTGTAGCCTGTCAACGTGTTTTTCCAAAGTCGGCCAAAAATGTGCTAAGTAACAAGTCGGAAGACGGAGAGGAACTCGCCTCGCCGACTGCGTGGCCGGCGCTCGTTGGCAGGTACGCGACTCGCACAACCCTCGGCTCTCCTGTTCGCCGTTGTTTTCCGTGTCAATGTCTCTATCCGTCCTGCTGTCCTCCTGCGTGCTCAGCTTCCCACTTTGCGTGAAATTCGTGGCGGAAACCACCGCCGTCTGTCAGCCGCTAGCTTGTGACAGCGAGCAACATGGAGCGCCGCTCTCTGCCTTTTTTGTGTTTCTGTTGTTTTCACGTTTTTGTTTTTGTTGTTGTTGTTGTTGTTTTTTTTTGCTTTGTGCCCTCCGACGGGCCTTATGTTTCACGAAACCCAGTCGAGACACCTCGTCCCCGTTCCGGTTCGGTTCGTGCTGATTCATCACGTCATTCTTATCTGGGAGCATGAGCGGCAAGGTACGAGGGAGCCATGGCAACATGGCACCGGGCGGACAAAGGTCTCAAGCGAGGGAAAAGCGCTCGCTTCACGTCGGGGGGCCTCGGGAACAAGTGCACCTCGCTCGCGGACGTTCAGTTTACGAGAGACTTCGAGCTCAGCGTTTGCCGACCTCGATCGAGGCAAGGTGCAAAATTTAGCATTCGAAAAATCTCGCGTCACACCAACAAACAATCACGGATGTGCGGCGGGAGCATCGGCTTTCACTACACGTCGCTGGCATAGAAAGATGAAGAAAGATCAATTCTTTTTCAAACCAATTCAGTCAGTGACGCTCAAAGTGTGGTAGCAGTCTGCGAAAGACCTTTTTGAATTCAATGTACAAACTGGACAATGTTACAGGGGTTTGAAGTACAGTTCAGTTGTATTTAACCGAAGTGTAATTCATTTGCATTCAGTCTTTTAGAAATGTTTGCTTTTAAACATTTATGAAGCTAAAACGTTTCATTTAACTTTTGAGTGCAATACATTTCAATGGAGTCAGTGTTATTGATTTTCCTACACTTAAGTGCAGAGTTAATACTCAAACTGCGCATAATGTTACACTACCTTACTTCTTAGGAATGCAACTTTCTGTGTTTTTGATGAACACTTAGGCTAACTATGTCATTGTAATTTAAGTTGGTCATGACGGTGGTAGTTGCAGTCGTTTCATGAGGTTGAGAAAAAAAAGTTTTTGAACCACTCCATTAAGTGAAATTGGATATTTCCCGCAGCACACCTGATGATCACTCCTGTCACATTCACAGTGGTTGGGAATCACTCATGCAGAGAATGCGTTCTGACCGGTATCCTTGTTTATTCGAGATGACCTCACCGAGTCACACAATCAAGACAAGCTGTGCCCATGGCATTTTTAAACAAAATATAACAGTTAACGTCACTGATGGTGTAGCGGTACACTCTCCTGCTCCCCTGAGATTGACTGACGACCAGTCCAGGGTGTCCTCCACCTTTCGCCAGAAGGCAGCTGGCATGGGCTTCAAGGTCCCCCTCGACGCTGAACAGTATAGGCGGTCTACCAAATGGATGGATGGATAAGGAAGTTTATTACTAGCCCGGCTTGCCTACTTATATATTAATTATTAAACAAGTAAAATTATAAAGCAATTAACTCTTAGGTGTTGCAACTGAGTGTCTACTTCTCATTGACTTATTATGACATTATCTGCTGACTGGTTGCAACCTGTGCACATTGCAACTCAGGAGTAATAGGGAAGCTCTGTGGACCCAGGAAAAACGAAACTTCACCCCCTAATGATTCCAACTCAGCAGCTTTAGTTAGAGTCAGCACTCTGAAGAGTGTATCAAAAGTATGTAGTAAGCAAGTTGGCAAGTACTGTAATAGAGGGTCATAATGATGAAATAGTTGTATCAGTATTGGATAGAAATGCACCCCCCCCCCTCTCTCTCTCTCTCTCTCTCTCTCTCTCTCTCTCTCTCTCACACACACACACAACCTATGGGCTAAGCTTTTTATACTTGGTATCAGTATTTAATCAGTGCTTGAAGTGCATTTCTCTGTCAAGTACTTTCCCCATCCTTCCCTGGTGTTCACCGTAATTGAACGCTGACCAATGCTTATGTGTGCAACTTTGCTGATGGTGGCGGCGCGGCGGCAAAGGCGCGTGGAGCAACGGGGATGAAGGAAGAATGAGAGATGGGATTTGCGGAGAGATTGAGAACAAGGACCTTTTTGTCTTCAAGGCATTCCCCTGAAAATGCTGAGGCGAAGCAAATGCTCCCTCGCTTGACAGATGGCGTTTTCACTTGTTACTAACCACAGCGAGTTTCTTTGACTTGTCCTGTGTTTGTGTGTGTGTGTGTGTGTGTGTGTGTGTGCGTGCGTGTGTGCGAGCACAAGAGACGGTGCACAGAGTAAGCAGGAAATTCACTCAGATACTAAGATCTAGCTGTTTGTAAGAGAGATCTACACACCGAGTAGAGCCGGCCCACGCCTCCATGGGGGCCTTAAGTCAAAATTGATTATGGGGGACTCTATTTCTGCTAATACTATTGATTATTGATCATTCATATACCTACTATAAACTTATTGCAGCAGTGGTACACTACAAGCGAGAACTGGAGTTGATTTACACAACATTCCCAGTTATAAAACATTAAATGGGATATTAAATATCATCTAAGCCTAGTTGTATACTATTTATTTACTGTAAAAGTCTCATCTGGTTTATTATTTTTTGGGGTAAAAAACAACAAACTGTTGCAGCAATGTGCAAAAATAATTTGAATTGCAAGGTCAAAGGTAAAATGCAACTGCAAATAAAATCACAAAGATATTCTGTATATTAGATCAAATCTGTAAACTGAGGACCAACACAAACCACTTTCTGTAATAAGTTCCATTTCCGGTTGTGTGGTCATCACTATACTTTCCCTTTGCAATTGCTGGTACCCATCTGTGGTGGTGTAACAAAAACAAACGCACGCACAGTTGAAAAAGCGAAACACACTTCTTCTGGGCTGATGCCCCACTATTATTCTCATGATGGTTTAACCTCAATGTTATTGTGTGATTGCACCGACCCCCAGAAATTTTGCTTCCACTTTTACTACCTTTTAAAGCACGGCCAGAGCAGGTTTGTATCTGGTCACATATTGCTATTAATGTGAAAAATGAAGGTCGTAGTTTCAGATGGTCCAAAGATTGTATTTTTCCCATTATAACAAATTCATAGCAATTTTTGTCAAACACGAATGGAACTGAAGCACGTGGAAACAAATGTTCCCACCAGGTTCACATTTATCGACCAGAACAAACTTAGAAATGAATGCATCTCTCCAGTCGTGGATATACTGGCTCACACCTGGCTCCCCTTACGTTCGTGACTTTCACAAAAATTGTACTCCTCTTGACCAATCAGTTATACTTTTCAGGGGTCTAGATTACTGATTCGGAGGGGCAACAATGTTTTGTTACTAAGATATTTTTTTCAGTGTTTACCCATCCCCTCGCCTGTATTTCAGGAAAGAAGAAATAACGCAGTAAATAGAGTATATTGCAGAGGCGTCTTAATGGATTTCTCCTATCGTGTTCACCTGCGATGAGAGTGGGGGTAAATTTCAATGGTTGTGGATTTTTATTTTTTTTTTGTACTGTAGGCTCCATTTCAGAAAAGTCTGCTATGAGTGAGATGGAAGTAAAAGAAGAAGAATAAAAGACAGAAGCACAGGGAGTATGTGAGGGGAAAGCAGTTGGGCAGATCAATAGTGGAGTGTTTTTTCTTCCCCTCAACGGTAATGATGAAATATGGTGTAAGCAGATCTGGTGCATAATCATCTCTATGCTCCACAGTCTTTTTGTATCAGTGTCAGCTCCTTCTGCTTGCTGTGTGTTAAATTAGCCCAAACTTCACCAGTGTGCCAAGGTGTTTACCTCCCTGAGAAGACAGAAAAGTATGAAATAAAAACAAATCCAACATAAACTAAAAGGGATTGAGAAATGAAAATCTTGTTTAGTTGTGTTTAAGCCACTTGTTTTACTGATTCAACCTGCAGCGCGGCAATTTCTGTGGTGTGTTCAAGCACCAAATCGTACGAAGCAGCTTGTCTTTATCAGTAATCACACTACAATCTGTGCTCATGCCTTAAACCTCTCATGTTTTCCTTCCAAGGGCACCAGCGTTCATTTTGGAGCTCTTTGAGGCGGAGACACCTTGTGCGCACATAGAAGCGCAAGAAACCACATTAGTGAGTTTGCTTTTCATGCCACGTTGAACTATTAGGGATAGCGTTCGAGATGTAAGGTGCTGGTCACAGGAGCATCTGTTTGAGTGGTTTTCTACCAGTTGCATCATCTTGCGCATGTCTGACTGCAGTGTGACGATGCCAGAATTGTGGTTGGAATTCATGAACCTTTGTTATTTGGAAACATATTGTATCAAGATCAGCGAGCAGAGAAAAGATAAGCATGCAGATCAAATGAAGCATCTCATCATCACCTTCTGTTTACCAACAGCTCCTGGGGGTTTTGTTGAAAGCAGATGTAAGCTTGCAGCAAAGCATATTCTTAATAGTCCAATTTAATTGTTACGATGGGATTTTGACATCTGCAGTTAGTAAGTTTTGTTGTATTTTGTTTGATGGGAATCACTGTTATTTTTTTGACTACGTCACTTGTTTACATAACCTTGTGGTGCTCAAAAAGGCTTTTTAATATAGCAGATCATGCCAAGGTCAAACTGCTAAGAAATGTAACAACAACAAAAAACTTTTGGAGAGCCATATATGTGTTTGTTTGGTAGTAGTTTAGTTTTGCAGGCGACTTCCTGGTTCATTGAGGATGACCAAGTAACTCATGACTAACCAATAAACTAACACCATCAGTGATTGTAACCTCTTGTCTCATGTAGTCTAGGTAATTGGTTGAAATGAGGTGGCATGGTGAACGAGCAGTTGGCACAGCTGCCTTACAGTTCTGAGATTGCGGGTTTGAATTCCGGTTCCTGCCTTCCTGAGTGGAGTTTGCATGTTCTGCCCGTGCTAGCGTACTCCGGTGTCCTCCCACTTTCCAAAAACATCCATATTAGTTTAATTCCATCCATCCATCCATTTTCTGAGCCGCTTCTCCTCACTAGGGTCGCGGGCTTGCTGGAGCCTATCTCAGCTGTCATCGGGCAAGAGGCGGGGCACACCCTGAACTGGTTGCCAGCCAATCGCAGGGCACATACAAACAAACAACCATTCACACTCACATTCAATTTAAATTTGTCAATTAACCTACCATGCATGTTTTTGGGATGTGGGAGGAAACCGGAGTGCCCGGAGAAAACCCACGCGGGCACGGGGAGAACATGCAAAATCCAAACGGGCGGGGCCGGGGATTGAACCCAGGTCCTCAGAACTGTGAGGCAGACGCTCTAACCAGTTGACCACCGTGCAGCCTGTTAGGTTAATTGAAGACTCTAAATTGTCCATAGGTGTGAATGTTAGTGTGAATGGTTGTTTGTCTATATGTCACCTCGGATTGAGTGGCGACCAGTCCCTGCCTCTCATCCAAATTCAGGGATAGGTTCCAGCTCATCCGTGACCCTAATGAGGATGATCGGTGTAGGAAATGGATGGCTGTATGGATGTTTGAAATGACTGAGGACAAACAAATTCTATATAACTGTAAAGCATTGTGGGAATCACAACGTGTGTGAATATCTTTAAAAAATAATGAGTAAGAAAATATAGTAAAAGCACTGAGAATGTGGAAAATGTTCTTAATTACGAGCAAAAAATGCTTTTCATCTTGAACCATTCTGTGCTTGTTTTGCCTTTTATACTCATTATTATGTAATTGAACATAACGGAAGATACACATGCAATGTTGCATGCCTAGTAATTGAAATAACTCCAGTAAAGTCATTCATATTATCCATCCATGTTCAACACCGCTTATCCTAGTTAGGGTCACGGGGCCTATCCCAGCTGACTTCGGGCGAAAGGCGGACTACATTCTGAACTGGTCGCCAGGCAGTCGCAGGGCACATATAGACACGGACAACCCGTCGCACCCACATTCACACCGTCACTGGGTGGGAACTGAACCCACGCTGCCTGCACCAAAGTCAGGCAAGTGTACCACTATACCATCAGTGACTCCTGTCGTTCATATTATAGTGCGGTAATTGGTTTTAGTGCAGCACCATGGTGAAATAATGGTCTTTATGTGCCCTACAATTGACTGGTGTCCAGTCCAGAGTGTCCCCACCTGTCGCCTGTCGGCTGGGATAGACTCAAGTATATCCACAACCCTAATGAGGACTCGTGCTCTAGAAAATGCATGGATAGATGTTTTTTTGTTGTTGTTGTACTTCACATATAAGCCTCACTGAAAAAAAGTTATTTTAATTTATGTACTTAATTTGAATATCTGTTGCACATGATTCAAATGTGTTAAAATATATTATTTGATTATTTTTGAGTAAAGAGGGGGAAATTACATCGGTTTACGACGTTTTAATCATTTGCAATCAAAAATTAAGTACTTTTCTTCAGTGAATGTATTCGTAAACCAAAGAGATGCAAAATACTTTACTATCTGCAGACTGTGGGTCAGAACAGTGGCCTCCTGGTGACAATGAAGCTCAGAGCTAAAGGGGGAACTACGCCAGCAATAAACTGCACGCTCATGTGTGTACTTCCAGAGATGAGCATGTGCTCTATTTCAGATTACTGTGTGCCTACTTGTTAACAGAGAGCACATAGTGACAGATGCACTTCACATCTCTACTGGGCACTCTGTAATACAGCAGTGTAATAATAGGATGTCATTATTGCTCATAAGAGTGCATGCCTAATCTGACACTACTAATGCGATCTGCGTAGACACAATTTTACTTATGATGTCAGAACCAAACCACCTTTCCGTGTGTCTATGCAAGAAGAGTAGACATCATAAACCAATATGCAGCAAGGAGAAAATCCTAAACTTTGTCGTTAGAATCCTAAAAGAGTGACAGTAAATGGTACCCCTGAATTAGGATTTGCAGAATACTATGTCTCACAGCATACTGTGCAGTATACCGTTACCTTTTTGTTAATATTGCTAAATGTTACTGAAAGATTTCTCGTGATCCTCTCAGAATACATATTACTGCATTGCTGTAGTTAATTCATGATTATGTGCATCCAGATGAATACAAAGTGTGACACTTTACATGGTTTTACTTGTTACAAATGTTTTCCTAGTAGCCCTCTGATTTTACATGCCAAATGAGAATCAGTTTGACCGAGGATTATTTTCCTCTTATTAAAAAAAAAAAAAAAAAAAAAAAAAAAAGCAGAGCCAGGGCTCAACAGTCTGACGATGCAATTTTTTTTGCTTGTGTTGGGAAAAGTCATCACACTCCGACTTACTACCTGGAATGGGAAAAACGTGTTGACGCCAGGACTTTTTCCTCACTTTTAATAAATCACTTTGCACAAACACAAGCTCATGCACACTTAACTATCATGTACATAACCCTATTTAAACTCTCAGGAAAGTAATTATTCCTTCATATCTCCACCAAGCCCAGACAATCCAAATATGACTGTTGACGGTTGATGATGCTTGGGGAGACACTGTTGCACTCTAGTCCTGTAGGTGGGCATAATGCCTATCACAATGTAGGTAAACATTTGCCACACACAGCAAGGTTTTTTACACAGGACTCCCTGAGCACAAAGCACATGTAGACTGGCCAAATTCCCATGAACCCTCCAGGACTCTGCTGCAGGTGTAGAACTGGTCCACTGCTCTACGGCCAGGATGAAAACCCCACTGGTTCTCCTGAATCTGTGATTCACCTTCCAAACAGACCCTCCTCTCCAGAACCGCTGAATTGACCTTACCATTGAGCCTGAGGAGTGTGAGTTCCCTGTAGCTGGAACACACCCTACAGTCCTCATTCTTGAAAAATGAGCCCACCACCTCGATCTCCCAATGCATAGGCACTGTCCTTGATGTCCATGCGATGCGGCAGAGGGTTGTTAACCAAGATCTTCCCACAACTCTTAGGAACTCTGGCAGATGTCATCCACCTCTGGGGCTCTGCCATTGAGGAGCTTTTTAACCACCTCAGTGACCTCAACCCCAGAGATAGAGAAGTCACACATAGTCCCCAGACTCTGGTTCCTCTCAGGAAGGCATGTCAGTGGAATTGAGGTCTTCAAGGTATTCTTCCCACCAACTTTCAATGTCCTGTGTCGAGGTCAGCAGCACCCTATCCCCACTTTACACAGTGTTTATGGTGCATTGCTTCTCCATCCGGAGATGCTGGATGGCGGATCAGAATTTCCTAGTTCCCGTCTGTTTTTTGCCTCAGTGACCACCAAAGCTGCATTCTCCTTGGCCTGCCAGTCACCCATCAGCTGCCTTCTGAGTTGCACAGGCCAAAAAGGCCCAATAGGACTCCTTCAGCTTGATGGCATCCCTCACTGCCAGTGTCCACTAACTGGTTTGGGGATTGCTGCCAGAACAGGCACCGACTACCTTACAGCCACAGCTCCGGTTGGCTGCCTCAACAATGGAGGCATGGAACATGGCTCACTATCCCCCAGGACACGGTAAAATTTCTGTCCAATAACAGAACACTGCTCAGGTTCTGGTTAGGGGCGCTGTTCCTCCCAATAACGCCTTTCCAAGTCTCACTGCCATTGCCACATGCGCATTGAAGTCCTCCAGCAGAACAAGTCCCAGCGGGAGTACACTCCAGAACCTCCTCCATGGACTTCAAAAAGGATGGGTACTCAGAGCTGCTATTTGGTGCATAGGCAGAAACTACAGTCAGGACCCCCGTCTCCATACCTAAAGGCAGAGGAAGGCAACCCTTTCACCACCGAGTTGAACCCCATCATACAGACACCAAGCAGGAGGGAGCAATGAGTATACCAGAGAGGTCACATTCCACATCACTAGAACCATTTTCTGTTGCTGGGGATCGGCCTGTCAAGGTTCCTTGCCTTCGGCCGCCACCAAGCTCATTGTGCACTGTCCACAAGTGTTGAGCGCATGTGAAAGGGGACAGTGTTACCTCTTCTGGCTGTGCTCGGGCTCCATGGGTGCAGGCCAAACCACTAGGCAATTGCCAGCGAGCATCACCTCTAGATCTGGCTTCAGGAGGGCCCTGGTAACCTGTGTCCCGGAGAGGGTCCAATACTTTTATCCATCATAGTGGGTTTCTGAGCTGTGCTTTGTCTGGTCCCTCCGCTAGGACTTCTTTGCCCTGCGTGACCCTGCTAAGGGCATAAAACCCAGGTACCTTCTTTCCTAGGCTCATCTAGACACACAAAGGAAGCATATTGTTAAATACTTCTCGGACAGTGTCAATTGAACCAAAATCAAGCTTTAGGCAAATTAGTTGAAATGCCATTAGTATTGTATCTCATTTTGTTGTGCAGGTGGTCCTAATATGTGGTGTATATTGCAATTTGTGGGATCTTCTTTGTCCCAATACGTTCTCCATATCTTCTGCTCCTCTCTCCATGTTATCATATTTATTTCACACTCTGCAAACGTCCCATTTAATAGCTTCCTGCTTTCTCTTACACGACACACGCACACATTTAAACACACGCACAATGAAAGTGTACTCCCTTGTGTTAATATCCTCACTCTCTCCATGATTTCTGCTGTGAGGCCACTCCCTCGCTCACAGGTTGCCATTATCGCTGATCTGATTCCTAAATCTCAATCAGCCTCCCCTCAGAGCTCAGCGTGAATTATTTACCAACGCTCACGGCCCACGTAAATCACAGAGATCCTCTTAACATGGGCAAGGTGAGCTGTAGAAGTTTAAATTCTCTTCATTTCTCTCGTCATCTGAGTGTCCTACTCCATTCAATGTTGTCCCTGTTGTCAGTGATTGCTCTGTCACTTGCAGGCACAGTTAAACTTGTTGTTATGCTAGGATTACTCACTAAATATAGACTTTCCACTGCATCACTTAAACAATCTAGTCTTAATCTTTCTCTCAGCGTTGACTGGTTTGTGCTTGCGTACATCCACCCTCACAAGCCCTCAGGTTTATATTAGTGTGCACAAGCACCACCTGGATGGAAGTCGCTTTCTAAGAAATTCCTCTCAGTGTGTTGTTATTGGCCCGGTGCAAAAGGTTTTTCTCAAAGAAGATTAATTAGGGTGCAGTCTGAAGAAGATGCGCACACACACACACAGAGTGCTTTTTAGTCTGCACTACTTGAAGAGTGTTTACTCGTTTGATGATCAATCTTTGACGATCCCTGTTTCACCTGGTCCATGACGATTTTCATCTACGTGTGTATGTCTGTGTCAGATGGTTAGTAGTAGTTTTATTGCACTGGATCAGCTTCAAAACTTTTCTAATTGGAGGTTTTATCCGTGGTCATTGCTGAGCTCAGTTCTTTTCTCACCGACCCCAATCCCCCACCGCTGCCCCCCTCCGTGGAGTTCTCTCTATCCTCCCTCCACCCACCTCCGTGCCCAACAGCTAAGCTCTTACAAATGTGTTGAGGATGCATTTTCACCTAAACACCCTCCCATCCCCTCTGCCTCCCTGCTTTCCTCCCTTGCCGTCCCATCCCTCCATCCCCACCTATGCCCCCCTCACCCACCGCTCAAGTTCTTTTCAGTCTCCCTTGTCATTTGCACCCCACACCCTGTCCTCCCTCCATACTCAGCATTTTCCTCAGCTGTGGGTGTGATGTCTCCGTTGTAGCGCTAATCAGCTCTGGAGACGTCAGCATTCCTTCCGTCCTCCTTCACAACCTCCTCCAGCATTACCTCCTCTCTTACCTCTTTTCTCCTCACAGTCTTATCTCTGGTTGTGTTTTAACCATCTTCACAGCATGTCATCTGTTTGTGTGTGTGTGTATGTTTGTGTTTGTGTGTGCTGTTTTTCAGCAGTAACCATAAGCAGCTCCGCTCTTGAGTCGTCAGCGTTCTTTGTGGCTACATAAAAATACAGCCTAGCGCAGCAGAAAAGCTGTCTGTTGTAGCGAGAGTGGCCGTGGCATTGACCACAGCACTGCGACCACCCCACATGCACTGTGGGAAGGACACCACTGGCAAGCTCAAGATGAATGGCAATGCTTTACTCAGCAGATGATCCCTAACCCAGGTGACTTACACGTGACCTGTGCTGTTCAAGAGCACAATTGTGCCAACAGTTTATTACAGTTTTGTGCTGCAGTATACCTTTTTGTCGATGAAAAACAGAGCTTCTTATTATGTGTGTAGTACTTACTAAAATTATTCCCCAACACGGATTAACTTGTATTAATCTACAGTACTATACATGATAAAATACTGCTGAGATGCACCCTCACTCCCTGCTGAACAGCATGGTGTTTGTTTCCTCAGCTTTGACAGTACATTATGTCCACCTTCTAAACCTCTAAAAAACACACAAAATATGCTGATATGATTGCTATCTAGAAGACTGTGCATCTAGTATTTGCATTTCTGCCCTGAATGTCTTCTTTTAATACTGTATATCAGCACCCACGTAGTGGAAAAAGTAACCGTACTAATAATACAGTTGAGTGTCTATGAGCACACGTGTTCACTTGCAGATATGCTGTAATGAAATCTGAAATCATATTTTACAGTATATGGACTGCACTGTGAACTAAAATAGAAATCATATTGCAAGAGATGTTACAAATGCAAATGATACACTGCATTGTGAATATTATATATATTTTTTACATTGTACAGAATTATTTATAGTGAAATACATCCACCATTTTATTTTCTTTCTTTTCTTTATTTTGTTTTGCATTTTTGTCAATAAGATTCATAATTTCGTTGGGGAAAACTTTTTTTATCAATTGATTGAATTTGGTTAAATAGTCTAACTAACTAACTAACAACATGCCGATGAAAAGCTAACGTCTTGGAGTTAGGAGTTCTCTGTTTGCTCAAATACGGAATCTTATTCCACATTGCGGCACAGTTAAGCGCTGGGTGAGCCGCACCTCAAATAGTGTCTTAGGATGCTATATTTACCTTTTCATATATCATCTGATACCATCATGTTCAGCGGAAGATGCCTACCACAACATATGCCACCTACAGACCAGAGATGGCATCTATAACGCTGGTATTTGTGGGAAAGGTTAGCTTTGGGGTAGGCAAAAAGCTTGAGTGGATTCTTTCCCTATGAGGTCAACACAATAATGTCCATAACATGAAAAGCACAAAAAAGACTGTTGTTTGTTATATTTTAATAAATGTGTTATAATGAAAGATGTATAATATTGTTGTAAAAATATATTTTTGCAATAAAGGCCTCCTTCCCACAAAAAAGCTTTACCCCCCTGATGCCTAGTAGCTAATCTGCAGTTAAATAAATGGGTGTCACCGGCCACTATATGAGGAAATGATCCTCTTTACTGTATTGATAGGGACGTTCCAGTGCTAATAGCTTCACTACATTGATAATTTTAT
Organism: Phyllopteryx taeniolatus; assembly: GCF_024500385.1. Taxonomy (NCBI): domain Eukaryota; kingdom Metazoa; phylum Chordata; class Actinopteri; order Syngnathiformes; family Syngnathidae; genus Phyllopteryx; species Phyllopteryx taeniolatus. The sequence goes on from NC_084505.1 coordinate 15,400,483, forward strand.
GTCCCTCTTATAATTTTATATGGCTCATTGTAAGACACTGATGTCAAGACCAAATATGGAGAGTCAGCTTTTTTGTTTCCTTGACATGGGTTGTATTGTATTGAAATTTGACTGCATTTGCATGTTTGGGTACTTGCAGTGGAACATGTGGATATTATTGCCCCCCCCCCGCCCCCCCAGCATGGTGGCAGGGGAATGTGTTGGCATGCTTTTTGTTTGTATGTAGATGGGGGTTGGGGGGTTAGGCACGGGGGAAATAAACCTATGCCTGGCAGTAAAAACGCCTCCTTTTTTTGCCTCTCTGTTTTCACTTCCCCCACCATCTCTCCCATCCACCCCCAAAGGCACCCTTAGTCTTCATGTCTTTGATCCATCTATTGTGTGATGATGATGCACCTTCAGCTGTGGGAGCGTACAATGCATCCCAGAACACTGCATGCACAATTCAAGAAAGCTATATCAAAAATTCCGACTTTACAAACATAATAATTCTCAGTTTTGATTGACCGTTACAGCGAGATGTTGTCTCTATTGTTATGGTTGTAGTTTGCTGTGTTGTAGAACTGCACTATATGCTATAGTGTTGTGTTCAAAATGTTGACACTTTCATGTACTGTAGTTAAATGAGGTAACCAAAATATCAGAATCGTTCTGCAAGTGGTCATAATGTTGGTGTCAGGTCGATGCGTTGGAAAGAGCTGTTAAAACAATGATGGGCATCATAGTGGTGGCAATATAAAGTATGTGTTTGTAATGTACATTTTCTCTGATCTACTGCTATTTTTAATTTATTGTATCTTCAGCATCCTCACAGACTCACAGAGGTGCACTGTGGGGGGAGGTAGACTACTCAGTGTTGCCAGGCCAAACTGATGATAATTTGAATAATAATAATAATAATATATGACACAGGTCGTGATTTTGAGGATACCCAAAGATGCTTAAAAAACGGTATCCTCAAGATTACCAATCATTTCAGGCATGCTTCTTTGTTAAAATGTTTTTTAAGCTTTCCTCAACCTGTGACTCTGTTTATGGCAGGCCCACATTTTTAAACAAACGTAAACAGTAAAAAGGGGCCCTTCCTTCAATACTATAAAGTTAGAACAACAATACTAAAAAGATTCTCAACACACTTGAATACTTTAGACCTACCCGTTTTTGTTCAGAAAATAGTAGAATTACTCCCACAAAACAAAAGAACTCCTTTCAAAAGTATACAAATTAATCTGAAGTACTAATTCAATACACTTACCAACCGCAAAATGGTTGTTGTCGGGCCACAGAGAGATGAGGGTCCGACCCCCTCCCTCCCCTTTGGGCCCCGTCCTCCTCTCCCCTCTCTTGACACCCTCGCCCGTCCTTGCTCACGACGGGTGCTTAACATGGGCTCGCTTTGTCGGGCTGTGCCCGTTTTTGGGTCGGCGGCTGGCTCCTGCGTTGGGCCCTGTTGGTAGCTGGCCCCCCCATGCTCTCCGGAGGTGGTTGGGGCAATGGCGGAGGTGGGGGTCGCTGGGTGGGTGTGGGTCGTGGGGGGCGGTGGTCCAGTGCCCGTACCCCTCCCTTTGAGACTGGTCGGGGCGCTTCGGTTGGGCTCGGGACCTCCCTGGGTCCTGAGGGTCGGGGGCGTCCCCCTGTTTGGGTCCCGTGCTGGACTGGCTCTCTGACTTGGCCCCCCCTTGTGGGTGGAGGGGGCCGGGCCCAACCTTCCTCCATATGCCAGCTCAGCAACTCCGTATACCAGTTGACTAGCATGTATATTATATGGTGTTCATTCACTAATTAGTTTGATAGACACGCTATAGGCTTGTGCTGGGACCACAAATAATAGCACAGGTTATATTAACATATCAACTCACAGGTTCTTACAGGTGTTTAGACACTAAAAAAGAATCCCACAGCACCACTCGTCAGTAGCACTGCCTTGCTCATTTTCCCACATCCTGTCCTGACCTTTTCTGTCCTCTCTCATCTTGTTCTCTTGGTTAGTTATTGCACGTCCTCACCGGGTGTCCCTCCCATCCACAAACAAATACACGACTTGACTGTTGTAATGTTACTTGTGTTAAAATATCTAGACTGTCTCACTATTGTTCTGCTGTGGTTATCACCCCTAGTCCCCTTGTCCACGCTGTCCCTCTGTCTGTCCCCTAAAACCTTTTTCTGTCCGGCTGCATTTTCAATAAACATCATAATAATAAACAAATTAAAAAAATAAGTAGACAGAGTATTTCAAACTCCCCTGTTGCACACCAAAACTGTTCCAGCACAAAGGCATACAGATCCACCATTCTGCAAGGCCATGCAGCTGAACAGGACAGGTTATTTCAAAAAAAAAAAAAAAAAGAAGAAAAAAAAGTGGCCCAATAGAAAGTGACAAAAGAGAGATAACATTTGCGCGGCAGGAGAGGAGAGCGTGTGTTTGGGGGGACTGAGGCCAGGAATCTGCTGAGTCATTGTGACTGCTCTCATGATGTTCGCTTAGGTCAGAGCAGCAACAAGAGACACCCTTTAATGACCACACACACACGCACGCACACACACACACACACACACACACAGAGGTCTGAAACAGACAAGCACCCTCGGACACAAAGCATCCCTTGTGGAGATGTGCACTCTGAGGACTGATGTCATCTTTTGCATTCCTGTGTTGACTTCTTTATCTCCACCCTTTTGTCTGTTGTTTCCCCTTTTGAGCAACTACATCTGTGTTTCTGCCATTGTTAGATTTTTATATTCCTGTCAGTTGTAGTTCATTTTTTTCCCGTATGTTGCTACAGGCTGGGTGGGATAAACTGTATGCATGTGTAAGAACGTGTAAGAGCTGAAACAGTTGGTTTTCCCCTGGACTCCTTCCCACAAATTCTATCGGTTCCTCTTCTCTCAGTTCACTTGCTAGCGATTGGCCTGAAGCTAACCAATAACGCTTCAGCTTGACAAAAGCATAGGGCACTATCACTGTAACTGTCAAGAAACAGGAAGTCAGGGAAATTCTGAGAAATATTGCGTGTCACTTTCACTCATACAACCTGATATTGATGTGCAACGTTTAACCTGTTCAAATATCAGTCTTCCAAAGGTACAATTGGATTTGGTTTCTATGTGCCTGACCTGGTGGGTAGTAATCCGCAAACAACAATACTTAATACTACTATACTGTACTTAATCCTGTGAACAATTGTACATTTTTGTCAAGCTATTACTTAGAATAACTGTGTTATATTTTTTTTCTGCATTTGTGTAGGTCTCTTCAGAAGAACAAGGCTCCTGTGGCATGACGACGACAAACAAAGGAAATAAAGCCTTAAAGGTGAGGGAGAACATCCACCAAAATGGTACAGCTCAGTCAGATTCACCACAGTACAGTTTGAATCAAGTAAACCTCGATTAGGCTGGAATTAAGTGTTTAGGTAACATGGTAATAGATGTGTTAGCTACATGCAGCGAGGCATTAATTTGACAATTAATTAAACATAAAATGGATATGACAGTGGGTGGTGCAGTGTGCTGAGAATGCTTGTAAGCCAGAACCATTTTTTTTGTTTTCAATGGCACTTTTTAGTTTCAAAACACATTTCATAATCAGAGGGGTCAAACAGGGGGGGAAAGGGGAACAACTGTCCCAGGGCCCTGAGCAGTTGGAGGGCACCTGTCTGTGCGGCAGTGGGCCCCAGCGCCCCGTCGCCAAATCATACTGTGAATGCTCAATGTTGCCCGGCATGTTGAGGCACACCATGGTACACACTGAAGGCGCACAACTCTAAATTTAGTTTTGCCTGTTTACTGTAAAGAAATGTCCAAAAAGAGTGGCTAAAAATCTGTGATATATCAGGGCCGCGAAAGATGCTACACGATATGGTTGGGGTTCACTGTATGCCACTCCGTTTGTTGTCTTTGATTGACTGTACTGTATTTGATCTGATTCCTTCTTACTTTATAAAGGTGAAGCGAGAGCCAGGAGAGAATGGCACCAGCTTGACAGATGATGAGCTGGTGACCATGTCAGTGCGGGAGCTTAACCAGCACCTCCGGGGTCTCACTAAGGAGGAGATCCTGCAATTAAAGCAGCGGCGGCGCACCCTGAAGAATCGGGGCTATGCCGCCAGCTGTCGAGTAAAGAGAGTTACCCAGAAGGAAGAGCTGGAAAAGCAGAAGGCCCAACTGCAACAGGAAGTGGACAAACTGGCCAATGAGAATGCTTCCATGCGCCTAGAGCTAGACGCTCTCAGGTCCAAGTATGAGGCCTTACAGACCTTTGCCAGGACTGTGGCAAGGAGCCCCACTGTGGGGGTCGGAGTCAGGGCTGGAGGGGGAGGAGGAGGGGTAGCGTCACCAGTCATTGGTCCACTCATACCCGGGAAGGCGGCAACGGCGACGAGTGTCATTACAATAGTTAAGTCCAAAACAGATGCACGGTCTTGAGGGAGGTTTAGATTGACAAAGGTGTATCTGGATGGAATTCAGCTGCGTCTAAGAATTTCTTCTCTGCTTGCCACGCCTTCTTCACTTGCACTCAACTCCTGTGTCAAGTCACTGCACTGACCTGACACAGGTCTCGGGTGCAGTCAAGGACTAGAAGGAAGCAGAGGACTTGGCCCTCGGTCAGTGCTTGTTCACAAAGGATCCGGCAATTTAAAGTTGATAATTGTAATGAACTGCTGTCGTAATGAGGACGGTCCAATGTTCCCATTTCGTGGCTAAACAAACATGGAACATTTCTGTGATGGATTTAGAGACAGAATAGTTTGATGATAGATCATCTCATGTGAACCAATAATTTCATTGGCTGCAGATGAGTCCCATCTTGCTCCAACCTTTTCATATCAGTATGACAGAGAATATATATATATACATACAACACAATTGTGTTACCTGTTACTGTTTTGTACCGTGTTGTCATTCACATGAGGTTCAAAATGTATTCTCTGTGTGTGAATTGTTATATATCAGGAATTCTGTGAAATTCGTGATTGTTTTGGTATTGTTATGTTTGTTAGTTATCTTATTTTCTACAGCTTCTTTACTTATCACTCATATTTGCCCTTCTCTTTTTTTCCACTTCTAATTAGCTTCTCCGACTGCATGGGTAGCCAGATGATGAAGGAATTAAAAACAAAGGAAAATAACATAACTGTGGGAAAAAAAATCTTGACATCTTTGATATGATTCTCTACAAGTAGTGTTTACGTTTGAAAAATTTGGAAGGGCAAGTGCCTTTTTCTGATAATTGAAATGTTGGGAGAAGTCAAGAGGAAGCGTTGATCATAATAATAATTGGGCCATACCTGTGATCAGTGGGATACACTGATTAGTCTGGACGTCTATGACAACATTTAACTCCCCGTTGTTCTATGAGCTGTGTAGTAGCCACTAATAATAAAGCAAATGATAATAATACCTAGTTATAAGACTTTGCACTTGTACATGTGCTGTGCTCTAGCTACTAATTTATTTTAATTATTTCCACAATTTGAAAAGTTCTTTCGGAAATTCTCAATATAAAGCTTGCTGAATGGTATGGTCTCCTACTCAGAGTAGTTTAACCAATAAATTACATGCATTCACATAAATGGGGAGTCATTGACAAAACTTTACAATAAAAGTAATCTTATGTGGTGTTCTCTTAAAAAATATAACAAAAAAAAAAAAACAGTGTCCATGTATGGTAGCGTCTCAAATTTTATAAAGACAGTTAGCTTTACATTGTTTGTATTTACCTGTGGAAAAAAATGAGGTAACAAAATCACTTTGATATACAGTATCTCTCTATTTTGCAATTGTACCAAAAGTGGCTTAACTACCGAATAGCTTTGTTCTTTCTGTAGTGACTAGGCACGTGTATGTACCGTGAACTAGAGTGTGGTGTGCTGTGCAAGTATGTGATGGGGTAAGTATAACTTTCACTATATTTGATGGGTACAACTTTGATCCTTGTTTGATTTCAGGGCGAGTGATGACACAGCGGGTAACCGTGTTTGTTCTCTCATTATCAAGTGTGCCCCAGGACCATCTGAACGTGTTAGATCATTTGCCCATAATCTGCATTTATGGTTTTTATAAAGCTCTTTTTTTTTTTTTTTGCAGCTCTATGTCCCACATTTCTGATGAAAGCCTGTGCCGTGGTGCTTGTTATGTTCTGCACTGATTCCTGCAGACCAAGTGACCAATCTCGGTATGCAAGGTTCACTTACGTTAAAGTAACAGTGATGTGAAGCCATTTTTGTTCTACTGTAGGTATATTTAATGTTAAGTTTTAGTTTTTCATCTCTTTCTTTTATAAAAGTCAGGGAAGTGACAAAATGATGTTATTGTACATAAGGTCTTACAGAGTGAATGATAAGTCCTCTGCTATTTAATAGCTCATCTATCAAAGAGTGACTTTCAACAGACTTTCAAACAAAATGCTTATTACCGTTCAGGAAGGAAAACCTTGTTTTAATTGATTATTTTATTGAAATGGATATAATCTACAGGGATGAAAATATATGTTTATGAAGATGGATACTGACTTGTTTTGCTGAAACCATTGTTAATCTTTTTTGAAGTTTTCAAAAAGTTGAAGTTCATAAAGCTAGTAGGTTGTGCGCACACAACAGGCAGACGAAACAGCATCTGAAGATAAACTGTAGAGGTTTGGGATTTAATGGATTGATAATTTCTCCATAATCCAAAAGCTAAAAACGTGTGCAGACAATGACACCTCAGATAACACAAATGAAAAAATGATGGTATTAATTTGCAAACAAATCATGTCCAGTATACCAACACCATTGTTTTATGAGGTTGTTATTTTTTGTTTTTATGATATTGTTTCTCTGTAAATGTGTGCTTTCCTTTCCTGTTGAGCCACTCATTGAATTCCTTCATTGTTTTTGTGTACTTGGTTCCGTTTTTAAAAAAAGGAAGAAAACATTTTGCTAAAATTCTCGGTCAAACACACCTCGGGGATGAATACCATATGTTGTGAGTGTAACAGTGTCAAGATGGTGTTTTGTTGTCTTTTAATATGCAAACTGTGTAAGGCATAAGTAGAACTCCTGTCACAGAGAAGCTGTACTGCTATTGTCGCTTGTGTCAAATTGTTCAGGTCCAGTATGATGTGACAAAGTTGAAGAGTTTATATTCACAATGTTTAGCAATATGTGAACTGGGTATCAAATGTTTTGGCGATTTGTTTGTTTATATATGGATTATGTGTTGTGACTTGCCTTGCTCCCCCCAGCATATTATTGTATTTATTAATGTGCATAGACAGGAGAAATCTAATATTTTTCTAGCCATTTCAGTTTGACAGATGTCGCTTGTTGTCGTTGTTGTGTTTTTCCTCCTGTGTGAAGCTGTGTGTTTGGTCTTGAATGTAGTTTATCCAAACATTAAGTCAGCAGAAATCAGTGACCTTTAGCCATTATCAAACAGGGTTTCTGTAACACATTTTATGAGCTTGACATGTTTTACTGCTTCCTGCGCAGACGTTTCACCTTCCTAATGAAAAGACGTTTCATCACCAGCCCAAGCAGCCACTCCTAAATCATATGTTCGTAAATATTTTATGGCACGGGAAAAGAAATAGTGGAGACAAATATGATAGAAGTGAACAAATTTCATCCTTTACAGAGTGTTACAGATTGAATTAACTAGACCCTTGTTAAAAACATCTTATGATTGTAGAGAAAATGCTTATCATTAACCTCTTATCATTCTGCCAGGCCAATTGGTGTGTACTCACTCAGTTATTTCCCTGTGAGGCAATCACACATTCAGACTAAAAGCCCCTTCACCCACCTCCAAAGCTGATCAATGAGAGTAAATGAACCAAACATTCCTTTGATCGTTTGTTTGGCGTGTCAATCAATAACAATGTTTGCTTTGCTTCTGCTGGCCCTGCACTGGCATCGCATCATTTGAACATATTTTGGCTGTTTTCTTCTTTTTCATGCCACTGTTGTCTGTTTGCCCTTCAAACAATATGTGTCTAATGGTGATCATTCTGTCTGATTATACATTAAAGTTGGGATATTTTTGTGTCTGAAAGTAAATAATGGTCGAATTAAAGTTATAGAGAAGTAGTGAGTTTGTGTGAATATGAAGCAGCCTGTTCAGAAAAGGTCCTGTAATAGGAAATTCTGTGTTTTATACTATTTCTGTATGGGGTGTAATAAATTATTATACTGTTCTTTCTATGGGAAAATACTGAAAATGTGACAGTCTTTCTAAGTATTTATCTTCCAACTAAATTATTGTTGTTGTTTTTTTTTTGTAGCTAAATTAGTGATGATGGCAAGGTACTGGTAACTATGGAATTAACTGTTTCATCATCGGTCTAATGTTCTTTTAATTTATTGATGTATATACTGTATGTTTGTCAATAAACAGTTTACTTTATTTTGTATATCACCAATAAACATGGTTTAAAATAAATACAGTTTTGTTTTCTCCTTTGTTATTTTAGCAGGGTGAAATTACATGATATTTTTCCATTTCAATTTGATACACAATTTTGAAAGCATAATCTTGTTTCCAGTGCCAGCAAAGAAAATAAATAAAAAAATAGTGATTAGGCAAATAAATTACGTATTTTACAACACAGAGCGATACTGAGAGTTGCATATCAATACATTAGAATATTGAGAATGAAATATATAATTTATTTTAGTAGTTTAAAAAGTGAAACTATATAAAATACGGCACTACACACAGTGAAATACTGATATTAATTATTGGTTTTATAGTTGTAATGATAGCATCCAGCTAATGAAAACCAAATATTCACCATCTTAATGAAAATGTACTATTAAATAATAAAAAAAACAAATTATTTAAAAAATTGGAAAAGGTAATAAGCCTTCTGAAAAAATATTTTCCCATGTGTTTAATGAATCTAATGAGTTTTACTTTTTATAATGAAACCTCTGAAATAAAAACTTTTCAATGATAGTCCAATTTATTGCAATGTATTGTATATAAAATCAATAACTATATGTATTGAATAGAACTATTGCTGCATTTTATTATTGTGTTACTTTAAAATAAATGAATTTGTTATTGAGCTAATAAAGCGTATTTATTGATGTCCCAAAGGAAACAGTTTTGTGTGTGTTGTGTGGTCGCCGGTTAGTGATTGTAATTTTCACCTCAAGTGAAAAAGTGTCTTTAATTCGTAAAATTGTTGGACGTGTATTTTATGTAAAGCAAACTGTATTTTGCTTGGTGAAATTGAATTCTCCCGTTGTGACTGTAGGGGGCAATAGCTTGTTTGTATTAGCCGCAGTCTTCTTCGCGGCCTCCTGTCCGAACTGGAATTTATGAAAATGTGGACTTTTAAATGACGTTTGAAAAATGGATACTGCAAGTTTATAGCGAATTTACGTGGCAGCGAGGGCTTAACGTTTGAAACCAATACATGAATTGGTTAATATGCATGTCATATATTTTGTCTATTCTGGTTGTTTGGGCTAATATTTCCGTGAGCATCGAGGCATCCGCCCCTGGTCTTGTGGCTCTCCAAACTATCGCCGCTAGTTTCTCCGGGAACAGAGGCGGGTAAAACGTAAACACTTCACTTGCAGAAATTATGTCACTGTTATTGACTTTTGTACGGTAAATTATCCTTGACTTTCCCTTCCGTTTTATTGTAGACCTGCTTGACCTACTTATATTTAGGAGACTTTTGGAGGAAATAGCGCGCCGCTTAACTATTTACCAAACTCGCTCGCTAGCTAGCTAGCTAGCATAGTAACGTCCAATCTACCGTTATAATAGACACACCAGCACTGGACCCTGATGTGATCCACGACCAACTTCCGGAAAGAGCCAATGGAGGACTACGAAACATTTGTGCGGAATTGTTTGTCACATCTGCGGAACAAAGAGGAGGAACTGAAAAAGCCCTCCTCTTCTGCCATTCGCTTCTATGGCGCGCCCATCCTGCCCCCCTTGGTATGTGCATTTGTTTCTACCTAGCTGTCATTCTATTCGAAGTCAAATTCTTACTAGGGTCGGAGCCTCCAAGATATGATTTTGTGTCTTTGAGACTTGACTTTTTTTTGTAGCTCACTTGTACCCTTCTGGTTGGAAATGTTATACTACTCACAAAAAGTTAAGGATATTCGGCTTTTGAGTGAGCCTTTAGGATAAACATAAAATGTTTTTGCAAGTGAAATTGTCCTCTTCATCTTGTTGGTCTTTTTTTTTTCTTCTAATTACATTTTTTTTTTTTTTAATTCAACCTTGACCAGGTAAGGCAGTTGAGAACCGTTTCGCATTTACAATACCTACCTGACTGCAGACAGCAGGGCAAAACCAGGCAAAATAATAAAAAAGCAAGTACAAAGAAATACCAAAAAGCTGCATTACACTACATAAAACAAAATATAATACAAAACAATATGAAACAAACATAAAATAAAAATAGGGCTGGAACTCGCTTAAACAATTATCTAAATAATTTGAGGCCTCGTAATTAATTAATCTCAAGTCATAATATTTTAATCATATAACTATCTAGCCTAAAAAGCATCATTTACTTTAAATGGATTTTAGTGGATGACTGAATCAAATAATTGACCCAGACAGGAATATTAACTATGGAAAAAACGCATTTAATTGCATTTAAATACAAAACAGTAGATGAACTAATAGAAAATATCTCTGGCCAAAATTAAAGAAGAAGAAGCAGCATCTTGTCATGAACATGCATGCATGCATGCACACAAAATTTGTTCTCTGCATTTAACCCATCACAGTGAACACATACACATTAGTGGAACACACTGGAGCAGGGGGCAGCTGAAGCGCCCGGGGCTCAAGGACACCACAGCCGTGAGTCTGATGTTGGCAGATGGTCCAGTCGGGGTCTTGAACCTAGGTCCACCACGGTGGCAGGCGATGATCTTAACCATTGGGCCACGGCTGCCCAAAACTCAGATGTGTCTCCAATCAAAATACACCATAGCTCCCTTCAGATTGGTACAGAAAATGTTGATTAAAGCTGTTAGAGAAGGGGGTGGGGTGGGGGGGATGTTCATAAAGTAAAGCACATTGAGTTACCTTGTGCATGAAATGCGCTATATAAATAAATTTGCTTTGCTTTGCTTTTAAAAATAAAAAAAAAAAGGGAACAGATCTTAAGTGACAGTGCCAATTTAGGAATTTTTTATTTTTTTATTTTTATTTTTTAAAATTCTTTCTTTTAAGACCACTATTTCCTTTAAATGGTTTCTGCATGCCAGTTGAAATGTTGGATCACATGTTGGTTTGAAGTGATTCTTTGGTATAAAAACTCCTTTGTGAACTAATTGCACAAAACCACGCTTATCAAGGCTTCCATCGGGTATCTTATTTAAAATATAATTTGCCTCCCATCAATCCTAGCAACGCTGTTTCATCCAATTCCTCCATTTTGGTAGCTGAGCCGTGACGTTTGCCTCAGTAAAATCTGTGTACCAGGAAATCGTGCACTGATAAAGGTTATGCGTTGTTTGGAACACAAATGCGATTAAAATGCAAAAATGTGTTTGTAATAAATTAACCGAGATAAATGCAAGAGTGGTTAGCACATCTGCCTCACAGTTCTGAGGACCCGGGTTCAAATCTGGCCCCGCCTGTGGTGGAGTTTGCATGTTCTACCCGTGCCTGCGTGGGTTTTCGCCGGGTACTCCGGTTTCCTCCCACATCCCCAAAACATACATAGGTTAACTGAGGAGTCTAAATTGTCCGTAGGAATGAATGTGAGTGTGAATGCTTGTTTCTTTCTATGTGCCCTGTGATTGGCTGGCGACCAGTCCAGGGTGTACCCTGCCTCTCGCCCAAAGATGGCTGGGATGGGCTCCAGCATGTCCGCGACCCTAGTGAGGATAAGCGGTGCGGAAAATGAATGACTCCTACAAATACAAAATACAGACAAAATCTTAATCTCCAATCAAAATACACCATAGCTCCCTTCAGATTGGTACTTTGCATACAGAAAATGTTGATTAAAGCTGTTAGAGATGGGGGTGAGGGGGGGGGGGATGTTCATAAAGTAAAGCACATTGAGTTACCTTGTACATGAAATGCGCTATATAAATAAATTTGCTTTGCTTTGCTTTGCTTTAAAAAAAAAAAGGGAAAAAAAGAGGGGGGAAAAGCTGCTTGGTGCATGCAATTTGATTTCGCCTCCCGGCTGCCAAGCCGCGTAGGCGACAGTTGTCTTTGCGTCCGGTGTCAACGTATTGTAAGTCACTAATATTCACCTCCATGGCAGTGAATAAACTACACTTCTTAACATGCTACTTACACATATTGGTTACGTTATCACGACGGGAGGCTGAGGAGCGGGTAGGAAAAGCATGATTCTAATTGCTACGCTATCGTGTCATGAAGTCGCAAAACACCAAAATAAGTGATTGGGTGATACAGTACACTTGTCACATAGGTCTGTCTGGAACCGCGATATAGCAGAGAGTAACCAAGCTTTAACAACAAGATAACAAGGCGACTAATACACGTGTGGAGATATAAAGGTAAAATAAATCACGGCCTCACAAGACGCACCCTGAACCGGAAATGAATTAATACGTCACAGGAGACGTCATCTGAGAACGAGGTCAGGTTAAAAGTTAATAATCTTATTAATAATAATAAATATGTATTTATTATATAAGAAATATAAATATTATATATTTATTATTAAGAAAAGATAACCTTGATTTGTCCCACAAGGGGGACATTTCCATCGTTTCAATAGCAATAGTGGCTACAGTAAATATAGATATATAATATAAATATTAGGCTAATTGAGTTAATTGCCCATAGGTGTGAATGTGAGTGCGAATGGTTGTTTGTTTATATGTGCCCTGCAATTGGCTGACAACCAGTTCAGGGTGTACCCCGCCTCCTGCCCGACGACAGCTGGGATAGGCTCTAGCACGTCCACGACCCTAGTGAGGAGAAGCGGAACGGAAGATGAATGAATGAATATAAATATTATGCTTGAGAAGACATACACAAGTACAGTCAGAAAATAGAAATCTAAACTATTGTCCATGCATAAACTATCCAATTCAATCTATCAGCAGAGTTATTTGTTGCAAAATAGAGTGCTGTGTTTTAATTGACTTTTGAGATCTGATAAATCGGATTTAATAGAATTGCTTTTTTTTTAAGGTTGACAACAGAATTGGTAAAGGCGAATTAATCCATAGACACAGATATTTTTGACGATGGCATGTCAAAATCTCATATACTTTGATTCAGGCTGCAACTGATTCCGCCATTACAAGGTTGATGCAATAAAAACATTAAAATAACAAATACCAAAGCCATGATTCATTAATGATTATAGAATAATGATTATGTTGTCCAATTGAACAGTATGCAGAATTATTTTATCCTATTACAAAATCTACTGCAATAACTCCCCTGCAGTAATGTGCTTGACAAAATTTTGAATATATGGAAATTTGGATAAATTGTTTGGGAAGTGATTTTCTATAGGGTGGCAGCTCTGAAGGCTTTAAAACAGGATGTTCGGAGGAAAATGGCCACTGAACTTAGCATGTCACACAGAGTGTCATTGCAGGTTGCAGCAGAGATACAGAGATCTCAGTGCGTGTGTTCGGAAAATTCAATCTGATGCCCTAACTCGTTTCTGAACGGTGCAGAGTGTAGCGTATTTTGTTTTGAATAACAGCGTAATTAATTTGGAAAGGGGGTCGGAGGGTAAACGCCTGCGTTTCCCTCAGAGGCAATTCAAGCAAACGTTAGAATGTTACAATCAAAGCTATCTTTGTCTCATATAGGGCACCACATCTCTTTATATTTATAGTTTTTAGGGAAAGTGACGAAAAAAACTCTTTATCAATCTCTGTTCTCTAGAAGGCTCGCTGCATTCAATAGGATGGTAGTTCTCAATTTCACCGGTTAAATGTTGCACTCAAACACACACAGTACACAACAGGAGGTTTAATTTAGAGCAAGTTTAATTAAAACTACAGGGAAATTCAGGGAACAGATGCAGAGGGACTTGACTATGAAAATCACAGGTAAACATATATAAAGAACAAGTTATAGGACGAATGGCTGAAATCGTGACATGAGCGTGAAATGAGTTGATGCGTGTTGAGCGATGATAAAGCTGTGAATGTCCGTGATTGTTAGTTTAATCTCAAATTGTTATGCACTAATTTGTACTTGGTAAACAGCAAGGTGCACTCACGTTAGGCAGATCAAGCTAGTCAAGCGGGTCTTCCGATGTCTCGACAGGACGCCGACAGGTTGATTTGAAGAAAAAGGGGAAAAACAGCAGGGGACTAAAACACAAGAAGAAGGTTGCTTGCCACGCGCTTACAGGGTAAATTGCGCACGAAAATCCTTCCTACCTGGGCAAACTTGCTGGCCACTCAAACTCTTGCGCTAGAAGAAGCGTAGGTGAGAGGTTGTGCAGAGTAGTCTCTTTGTCATCAGTTCTTAGTGTGATATCTGTTAGATCTATATATATGTTATAGGAAATATCCGTTACAGGAGTGTGGCAGAGAGTGCTCCGAGGATATTTTGAAACGCACTTCAGATACGCCAGTGCGCAGTAGCAGCCCGGCCATAACCGTAGTATATACGTGGCGGCCGTGTTGGGGAGGTCATGACATTGCGTGGGTCTGCAAGTAATGTCCGTATGGAAAACAAACGGCGGCGTGCGCAAACATGGTTCTGTTGGCGTTTCGACGCAAACATTTCGGGTCAACCCATTTTTGTGATTGACTCAACCGAGTTAGTTGACTTTTTTTTCATAGCCCTAGTTCAAGGTAAAGATTATAGTGCATTTTAGGTTCATTCTGAAATTTAGCCCGAAAGCAGAATATCCCTAACCTTTTGTGAGTAGTGTACAATGGAGACCATATTTTTATCTTATTACTTACTTATTGAGTCATTTATAACACCACCTAGAACTCGTATTGATGATTTACTTGTGATAATGGCAATCATTTTTGGCCAAGGGCATTTTTTTTGTCATGAGTGCTTTCTGTTGATAACAGCTCACAGACACACAGAGAGAGGAAATGCAGAAGCACAGAGAAGCAGCGCAAAAAGATGCTGTCACTCGAAGGTTGAAGGGAAATGGAAGACTGGCATATGTGCAAACAATTCTACACAGTGTTCAGGTACTTGAGATTTGGTATGTCCCTTCTACTAAACAATATTTTCTAGTATATATTGTGGCAGTTGACATTGTGGCCTCCATTTAGTTTATTTATATGATTAGGGGTGCACATATGTGGTGTGCAGGTTTGAATGCACTCTGAAAATATTAGCACCAGCTTGAAGTGTGTTACTGCGCATTTGCGTACCAAGCATTTTAGTATTTTATTTTTCGAACAGAGCGGGAGACTGGGTTCGAAGAGTGTCGACATCACTGTCAAAACATGTCGGCTTGCTATCAGAGGATGTCCCAGCATGCCTAGCGCCGTTGTAAATAGTTTTTTAAATCCTGTTTTGTGTCAGTTAGTCCCTTAATCCCTTAAATAGTTGTAATAATAATAATGGGAAAGTACCTCCGTAAAACTGCAATGTCAAAACTAGACACTAAGGTGCGCCACAGCCATTATATTAAAGATGTTCTTTAGGAGTAAATAAAAGTTTGTATTTTTAATGTACACCTCAACAGAATGCAAAATTAAATGGTCACAATATATACAATTTTCTAATATATATATAAAATGCAGCCCTACGAGGGTTCACAAGCCAGGCTGGTCCCAAGCCCTGATAAATGCAGAAGGTTGCATCAGGAAGGCCATCCGGCTAAAAACAAATATGAGCGTTCATCTAAAGAATTCCATACTGGATCAGTCATTGCCCGGCTTAACAACGTCCGCCAAATTCAGCTACTGTGGGTCGAAGACAAAGGAGAGGTGGAAAGCGGGTTCTTAAGCAGAAAGAGAAGAGGAAAGCACTGAAGCTAAAACTGAATGTGGGGACTTTGAATGTTGGTACTCCGACAGGAAAAGCTAGGGAGTTGGTTGACATGATGATAAGGAGAAATGTTGATAGAGTGTGGGTCCAGGAGAGCAGGTGGAAAGGCAGTAAGGCTAGAAGCTTAAGGGCAGGGTTAAAATTATTTTACTATGGTGTCGATGGGAAGAGAAAGGAAGTAGGGGTTATTTTAAAGGAAGACTGTCTTGGAGGTGAAAAGTGTCAGCTCAAGTGATGAGGCTGAAAGTTGAAATTGAGGTTGGTATGTATTCGACTTTACACCAATCTGATCAGTATCGGCCGATAAATCGCATTTTATGCAGATTGGCTGATCGGCTTTAATGTCATAATTCACCGATCCGATCACTGACGTCACTGATCAGCTCCGCAAAACACATCTACTCCGCGTCGCCGTCGTGTATGTTTGTATCCAAAAGGTAGTTTATTTTTAGCCTTGTCACGTGTCTTGTGAAGTAGTACTGTAAATACCTGATGGCCAAGAATATTTTTTTAATCTTGTCGGTGAAAAAAAACATGTCAGCTGTGTGGGACTTTTTTGCGGCGTCTGAGACAGACAACACGAAAGCCATTTGTAATCTGCAAAACTGAAGTACCTCTTGGGGGGAACATCATCTCAATGCTTCAAACTCGGTGATCGGTGATCTGCCCCAAAATTCCTGATCGTTTCAAGCCTATTATTTATAATTTAATTAGTGTCTATGCCCCACAGGTAGGATGTGACCTAGAGGTGAAAGAGAAAGAAGGGGAGAAAGATACAGGTTGACCAGACAGAGGGATAGAGATGGGAAGGCTGTAAAGCAGGTTAGGGTGGTTCAGGATGGAGATGGAAATGTGATGACTGGTGCCAGTAGTGTGCTGGAAAGATGGAAAGAATACTTTGAGGAATTGATGAATGAGGAAAATGAGAAGGAAGAGTAGAAGAGGCAAGTGTGGTGGACCAGGAAGTAGCAGTGATTAGGAAGGGGGAAGTTGAAAGGCATTAAAAAAAGATGAAAAATGAAAAGGCTGGGAGAGGTAGATGTGGAGTTTTTGACCAGGTGGTATAACAGAATTATAGTGAGAAGATGCCTGAGGAATGGAGGTAAAGTGTGCTGGTGTCCATGTTTAATTATATATATAGATAGATAGATAGACAGACAGACAGACAGTTAGTTAGTTAGTTAGTTAGTTGCCAAACCCGTCCATATATACAATCGCTATTTGGGACGGGCATCTCTTTCCATCTGCGTAGCCTACCCTTCCCGCGATGCAGGAGCCAATCATGTTGAAGCGGGTGGGTCTTGCCGAGAAACGGCGTGGGATTTCTAAGAACGTTCACTTTCCGGGTGTGTCATCTTTTGTAATTTGTTTTATCTTTTGTAAAAGTGTTTCGGCTTTTGTTCATTTGTTTCCTGAAATGTAAAAGTGTTTTTGCTTTTGTTCATTTGTTTCCTGAAATGTACAAGTGTTTCACAATTTGTTATATTGTTTTGCACTTCCAGGCCACCGTATGTGTATGTATATATGAAATAAGTTTTTAACACGTTAACATTTTTATCTTTTTTTGCGTTGTTTTGAGTAACAACTTTTTAACTTTGAAATTAAACAAAAATATTTTACATAATGATGATATGTTGTCAGTTTGTGTTTAGAAAGCGTTCCAACTTTCCGTCAACTTTCTTTAAGATCCCATATTTTGGCTATTTCCTCTCTTCCATGGACTTGGTATAAAAGTGTCAATTTCATTTAAAAAAAACAGCTTGGTTTTATCATAGTGTCCAGAAAAGGCTCCTCAGACAGCTACTTCTGTTTAACCCAGTTTTGCATCCGCTTTGTCCGTATTTAGCAAAGACCCCCCCCCCCCCCCCCCCCCCCCGTCCTCCCTACCCCACCCCTTTCCTCTGATTGGTTGCTTCTGTGTAGAAGACCCACACGTGTTTGTGATGTTGACAGTGCTGGCTCGTGAGTGGAGAGGTAGGCGGAGATCTTCGCTAGTGACATAGTAGATAAGCTTGAGATATCAGAATCAGAATCATCTTTATTTGCCAAGTATGTCCAAAACACACAAGGAATTTGTCTCCGGTAGTTGGAGCCGCTCCAGTTAGACAGACAGTCAATTTACAGAACACTTTGGAGACATTGACAAAAAACAATTGTGCAAAAAGATGCAGAGTCCTCTAGCACTTAGAGCAGTTCGAATGACTAATATTGCAATAGTCCGGTGCAATGACCATTGTGCAAGGGGCACTGAGACTTCAAGGAGTGTATGCGGTTCAAAGTGACGAGTAGTGCGATAATCTGGGACAATGTTGGTTGTGCAAATGTTACAGATACTCCTCAATCAGTGTGCAAATGGAGCAGATGCTACTCTGGCATGTGTGGCCAGTATATGCAAATAGTGCAGCATGGCGAGACAACTACAGTGAGTGCACGAGTAATACATAATTGGCCCCACAGAAATGTGACAACGAACTCAAGTCAAAAAATTGCCAGCTTGTTGTAATGGAATTATAGGTTAGGTGTTTAAGACGTTGATCGCAAGAGGGAAGAAGCTGTTGGAATGTCTACTAGTTCTAGTTTGCATTGATCGGTAGCGCCTACCTGAGGGAAGGAGCTGGAAGAGCTGGTGACCGGGGTGCGGAGGGTCCGAGAGGATTTTGCACGCCCTTGTCTTAGTTCTGGCAGCGTGCAAGTCCTCAAGGGTGGGTAGGGGGGTGCATTCGAATGACCTGATTTCAGGCCTCTCGGCAGAAAAACATCTGGAAATCAGGAATGCATGGATGATTTTAATTCATATTTCACATGTTTACTGAGGTGCCCTAGAGCCAATATTACATCCCAAATACTAGAAAAACTTGGTTTGGTAAAACATGCCATCTTAAATATTTCATACAGGAAAATGATACTTATATCATTGGAATATAAGATCATCTGTCTTGGAATACTTGTCCCATATATATACATTTTTGAAATTTTACACGCATACCGACTTTTAATTCATCCAGTGAGATTGGTCAGTTGGGGAAAAAAATGAGCACCAAGCAATAACCTCTGGTGCTCCTTTGAGAACCAGACCAACATTGTTATGTGCACCCCTGGATATGATACTTTTCATTTACCATACTTAAAACGTCAACTTTGTTTTTCTAAATTACAGATGATGAATTCACCAACATTGGAGGTCTTACTTCAGGAATTGAAAGTTGCCCCAAAATCTTTGGATTCCTCTAACTCCAGTGAATCTAGTCAGCGAAGTATAAATACTGTGGCAGAAATTAATAGTCCCCTCGTTAGTCCATTGTCATCAACATCAAATAGTGCCTTTTTCAGCTCTCATGTGACGCCTCAACCAAGTCACAAGGGAGGGTGCCTTGTTGAGCATCATGAAAACCAACATCCCTCTCAACCAAGCTCCTTTAATAGTGCGAATCCCTGCTCTGTATCCTTTGGCGATGTGACTCATGCCATTATAGAAAACACCACCAGTCTTTCAGGAAGTCTTGATATAAGGAGTGTTAGCCATTGCCCACAAGGAACTAATAATACAACTGACTTTTTCCTTCCCAAGACCTCAAAGACAATGGCCAAAATGTCAGATATCATTAGCTACCCTCCCATAGATGGAGAGGAATTGGAGAGAAGTGGACAAGAGTCATCCTTTTCTCACGATTTTCTCGCAAAGAGTGACAGTAGTTGTTCCATATTTCCGGAGGATTCAATCAGAAGTGATAATTTTCCTGAATACCAAAGTGAAAATGGTCAAATGGACATTGCTGAGAGTCAAGATAATCTTCCCCCCTGTGCTGTACTTAGCATGAAGGAACGCCCCAAAATTAGGCATGTGGTGGTCCCCGTCCCCTTTTTGGACAGCTGTAGCTCTTCAAACATTCTTGAGCTACCTCAAACACCAAGCATTGATTGTTTTTGTGCTGATCAGCTTATTCAAAGCAATCAAGGAAATACCGAATCCATGAACACGCAAGGACCCCAAACACAATTAAAGTCTCCCAATCGGCCAAGCCTCCAGGACCTGCTGAGAAAATCTCAGGAGTATCGCCGGCAACAGCGCTTGCTTAGGAACCAAGCCAAAAATGCTAGAATCCAGGAGCGAGCACAAGAACAACCAAGAGTGGAGGAGAAGAGCCTCTCTGATAAGGAGAACAATGAATTTCACGATAAAAGTACAGAGGGTATAAAAACTAAACAGAAGAGTTTTTTCAAAACAATGAATACTACCTGCCAAAAATCAGATAAAAACAAACCAGTGTTTCTGGATGAGTTGGTCAGCAAAAAGGCAAACCATGATTCTGAAAGAGTATCTGACCAAATCACCCTTCCTTACCAACAGCCGTTGTCGCAATTACAAACTCAAGAAGTCTATCACCTGACCAGTGATCAGACAACCACAGACCCATTTACTTCTGTGGAAGGGCGTGGAATCTTTCACTCTATCCCAGTGCCTAATTTCTGCCAGAGTCCTGTTTACAGTAAGGGCTCTAGTAGTTTACCCGATGGAGCAGATAACCTCAGGGGGACCGTTCTGCTTAGTTCAAGCCCTAATGAAAGCCACAAGGCTGATGAAAAACATAACATTGGACTGCAAAGTGATGCACCAAGCGCAATAGTCAAGAGTTCACAGCACATAAACCAGCTAGAATCCTGCCTCTCCAACTTAAAAGAACTGATCTCTGATCTAGGGTCATCACTTGTTCAACTTGAAGGAAATTGGGAGGATAGGCCTGATGAGGGCAATGTAGTAAAGCAATACCAAAGGAACAATGAGGGTACAAAAGGACAATCACTTGAGTCTTGCAGAAGCATGCTCGGAAACACAGACGATCAAAACAACAGCAGCAAAGACCATTTTCTGTCAATCCTGCAGGATAAAGGAAAAGAGGTGAAATCAGAAAAGCTCAGTCTGGTCAACACCTTTACCGTTCAGGGCAAAATCAATGACAAAGCATTCAACATGAGTTCTGGACAGCTCGATGAAAGCAGAAAGCAACAGCCACCACCTGAATGTGTGCTCTCTTTATCACAGTGGATGCCAATTCCTGATGTTTTCAGAAATGTTCTATCAGAACCCACAGTTCCTCACGATGTTCCAGTACTGTTGGACAGCAGTTCACATAACACAGAAAAAAACAATGAATTGGCTGAGGATGGTCATAACTCCACTAACATGCTCTCTGTCAACCAGTCCTTTAATGTGGACATGCCGTCTGAGGTGCAGCTTCTTGAGGGTTCAGGATCTGAGCAGGACTCAAGCAACCAGTTGGTTCAAGGGAAGGGACTGACCCCCGTGAGTGTGGCAGGTATCGAGAGCATGTCATCCAAGAAGGTCAAACGGAGACTCCTCATGCATGTGACAGATAATTATCCTGATAGGACTTCAGCACCCTGCAGTGAGGACCTGGCAGCGCTCATCCCCAGCTACAGTACTTCCAGAGGTAAGACCCACATGTGAAATGCAATGCATATGCCGTATCAAATATTAAATATGTAGTTAGCTATCTCAGTCAGGCACCAGGTTTTTTGACAAGGCTAATTATATTGTGGCACAAATCTGAACACGTCTCTCTAAATCCTGGTACACACATAAGGATTTTTCAAAAATACTTCTTGCTGTGTGGGGAACCCACTTTTATACAAAAAAAGATTGGGTAAGACATGCTTGTTTTTATTCATGGTCTTTTCCTTTTATATAGTCAGGGCACTTCTTGATTGGCTATATTCTGTTTTACGTCACAATTCACCACAGGAGAAGTCTACTTTCCCCGCACATTAGACATTTGGTTGTAAATATTGAACACGTTTATTATTTTAGATTGTCAGCCCTGACATGTTTCAGACCCTGAAATCTAATCCACGGTTTCCCACATATACAATTCC
Organism: Phyllopteryx taeniolatus; assembly: GCF_024500385.1. NCBI lineage: Eukaryota > Metazoa > Chordata > Actinopteri > Syngnathiformes > Syngnathidae > Phyllopteryx > Phyllopteryx taeniolatus. The sequence goes on from NC_084505.1 coordinate 15,422,320, forward strand.
CTCCAAAAGTATAGAAACGACAAGGTCAATTCCTTTGTTTTTGTTGTTTACTGAATACATTTGGTTTCAGATCTAAAGATGAATATGAAACAAAAGTGCAGAATTCCACCTTTTATGGTAGTTACATCTAGATGTGTTAAACAACTCAGGACAGAGCACCTTTTGTTTGAACCCACCCACTTTTTAATGGAGCAAAAGTATTGGAACATGTGACTGATGGGTGTTCCTCGTTGCTCAGGTGATGCCTTTTAGATTGATTGCTTAAACATTAGTGCTTGTTTTTGCCTTTTGGTTTCAAATTTGAAAACTGCATTTGCTGTTAAGCAAACATGAAGACCAGAGAGCTGTGTTTGGGAGAAAAGCAAACCATTTTGAAGCTGAGAGAAGAGGGAAAATCAGTTGGCGCTATTGGACAAACATTTGGCATAGCCAATACAACAATTTGGAATGTCCTGAAAAAGAAAAGCTACTGGTGTACCGAGCAACATATATTGAACAGGTCGGCCAAGGGTATCAACAGCAGTTGATGATAGAAAAGTTGTGAGAGCTGTGAAGAAACACCCAAAGACAACAGTCAGTGCCAGCACTGCCAACCTCCACAGGACAAGTGTGAAGATGTCACAATCCACAGTTCGAAGAAGACTTCGAAAGAAGAAATATACAGGCCCTACCACAAGATGCAAACCACTAATCAGCAAAGAGAATCGGAAGGCCAGATTGAATTTTGCAGAGAAGTACAGAGATGAGCCATTACAGTTTCGAAGCAAAGTTTTATGGACTGATGAGACCAAGATTAACCTCTACCAAAGTGAGAAAAAGGCCAAAGTATGGAGGATCTGCTTATGATCTAAAACACACAAACTCATATCTGAAGCATGGTGGGGGTGATGTCATGGCTTGGGCTAGCATGGCTGCTTCTGGAACGGGCTCACTAGTCTTTATTGATGATGTAACTCGTGATGGTAGCAGCAGAATTAATTCTGAAGTCTACAAAACCATTTTGCCTGGCAATTTACAGAAAAATGCATCTAAACTAATCTGGGGAAGCTTCATCATGCAACAAGACAATGACCCAAAACACAGTGTAAACACAACAAAGGACTTCATCGGGGGGAAAAGTGGAAGTTCTTAGACTGGCCAAGTCAATCACCGGACCTTAATCTAGTAAAGCATGCATTTTACCTGCTGAAGGGGAAAAACCCCAGACAAACAAACAAACAAGAATTGAGGTGTCAGTAAAAGCCTGGAAAAGGTTCAAGGTACAGAGAGCCGCTGCTGCGTATGTACGCGCCGCCATCTTGGAAAGAAGTATGGTGTATGGTCAGCTATGGGTGCCTAGCAAGCATTCCATTCCATTTCAAATGAAGAATGCAACAGTCTGAAGTGAATGGGTCGCAGACTTGATGCAGTTATTGCAAGTAAGGGTTATCCCACCAAATATTAAATGTTATTCACTTTAAGTTAATTTAATAATGTCTTTTCCACTACTTTTGCTCAGTTGAGAAGTGAGTGGCTTGTTTAACACATAGATGTAAATACCAGGAAATTAAAGCTGGAATTCTGTACTTTTCTCTCAAAGTCATCTTTTGATTTGAAACCCAAATGTCTTCAGTATACAACAAAAACAAAGGAGTGGACCTTGCCGTGCCAATACTTTTGGAGGGGACTGTAAGTAGCTGTCTTTGCATCAGTGGCGATTCGCTGCAATTGCAAGTTACTTAATAGCTTGGCCAATTTCGACCACTCCATCACGCAGTTAGCCATCAAGCTATGCCTTTAACCCGAAAAATGGATCTCCTCTGAAGTGTTTTGTGTTATTTGAGCTACAGTGTCTCTCTTGTGATGACCCACTCGCGGAGCACTGAGCGGCTCTACTGTGAATTGGTCCTATTCTCTCATGCACGTAAGAGCGAAAAAAGTGCTGAGCTCTGAGGATTCTCCCATCAGTTTAAGTCTCTCATTTAAAGGTCTGAGGACAAAGATGTTAACAATTTTATTTAACTCGAGAAGCCCTTTACAAACCACATCTGCCATTTTGAAGTGATTATGTAGCAGATATACAGCAGTTAAATCAATAAATATGTTTCAGAATGCGCGTTCTGCTTTTTGCATCTAGCACCTTCTGGTCTTCGACTCTATCCAGCACTGTGACGTAACACGAGCCAAACAGCCTGTTCATTCGCTGTTGTGTGCTATTGTTCCATGCTGTTGTTCCCGTCCTTTTATATTTGTTGTCATATGATTTAGCGATTTCACGATGGTTTCTTGTGTGGCATTTGGTTGTACAAATGCTTCAGGCAGTGACAAGAGTTTCTTTGGCTTTCCAAGTGAAAAAGGAATATGTGACCAATGGATAGGGAAAGTCAATCGTACAGGGAAGAAACGTGGTCAGCTATTGGTGCCTAGCAAGCATTCCAAACTCTGTGCTGATCACTTCGAACCGGCGTGTTTTGAGAAAGACTTAGCAGAAAACATTGGATACACAGGTGTAGTTAGGCAGAGGCTGAAACCAGCTACTATTTTTCCAACGGGACCTCAACCGCCAGCAAGAGAGCTAAATCTCGCAGCAGCAAAGCAGCGCAGACAAGAGGTGAGGATTTCCTTGTATATATTATGGTTATTATGCACTGGGCAGTAAGAAAAAAAAGACACATGCAGTAGTTTTCAGTACTCTTGTCTGTACTTTTGCCTATATGACAAGCCAACAGACACGGCGAAGACTTTTATGTGCGGGTGTTATAAAGCAACTCAAACGAGGGGCACACAATATATAAGAATACTGCATACAATGTAAAAGCTTGTGCCGTGACCCTGAAACATATGAATATGTCCCAGTCAGCTGGGATAGTCTTCAACTCACCCTTTACCCATGTGTTATAGAAAATGGATGGATGTTGTTCTAATGAGCTTTCTTTCTTCTCTTTATCATTTTGTGTTTTCAATGGCTTCACCAGGGAGTGACAGTCTTGTGGAGGAACTGAAACAGGTCCATGCTGCTCAGGTCAGAGCCCTGCAAGAACAGCACAGGAAACAGCAGGAAGAACTGTGTCAGGTGAGACTTAAGATGGGTAAAAGGGATTCATTTGTATATATATGTGTCTATATATATATATATATATATATATATATATGGTATATATACACGTATGTATATGTATGTATATATACCTATACATACGTATATACATGTATATACATATATGTGTATGTATATATATATATATATATATATATATATATATGTATCAGAGCGGACTTGGTTCGTGAGAGTTAGCTGTTGCGATAAACCCACATTTTAAATAGGACTCCTGATATAGTGTTGTTTCGTTCGCGAACTTTTTGTTCAAAAGAACAAATGTTTTCAGTAAACATAATGAACTGAATCAGTTTATGAAATGATTTTGTTCTTTGACCTTGGCCGCCGTTAGCCAGCCCGCTCGGACCGGAAACAGAAGCGTTCTGCGCAGCTGTAGCGGCGGAGAAAAGTCTTTCAATTTTCAAAATAAAACACATTGATGCGAATAGCAACACAACGGAAATTATATAAATTGGTCATTCTTTTTCTGCAGCCTGGTAACAAATGCCTCACGGCTCAGTACCGGTCTGCGGACGGGGATTGGGGACCACTGTGTTAAACTACCCAACATTTATTACACCGAACATGATATACAGTAGTCACACAAAGCTTATCCATCCCAAAGGCCTACTTCTTGCATGAGATTACATCACTTTCTGCTCTGCAGGTCTAATAGTAATTCTTTTAGAGCAGCCATAATTCACTTAAACTAGGTTTGCGACTTCACCCAAAGTCACCAATACAAGACATGAGGAATTAACGTTTGGCCCATATTTTAAAGATTAGATTAGATCATGAGTTTCCTTTTGAGATTTGTTTCTGCTGTGATATCACTGTAACCCCAAACCTACATTTGAAACATTGTCATGGTTCCATATGAGCCCTGTGACAGGCACTCAAAATGTTGCAATACCTGACTGAGTATTTTCTGGAGAAGTGGGTTGTGGGCAGACTGCAGACATCTGCTCATTACAAGAGACCTTCAAACTCACCGTTTCAAAAAAAAAAAAGAACTCTGGGATTCCAACATAAATGTTTCATTACATCCCTAAAAGCTGAGATTGTGTGTGTGTGCGCGCGTGTACGCACTTGAAGGGCGCCGGCTGTTCATTGGCATCCACTTCCTCCATCTCCAGCTTGTATCAGTACATGTTCTCGGTCGGTGTTTTCGCCCTGTTAATAACGAACTCTGTTTAATTGATATATCCTTCACAACAATATAATGAACTTAAGCTGTGAAAATAAAAATGCTTCTTTTCGCCTCCCCTCCACCCCCCTGTGATTTGTGAGATCGGAGGCCAAGCTGGCTAGAGCCTTTGCTTCGAGGGAGGAGGGGAGCCAGGGAATTGACAGAAAAGAAAAGGATAATTTGTTTAATTCATGAGTGTCCGTTGTTAAGTGCCAGATCGTCCTGCCATGTGCCACTGCTAATGGTTTCTTTTTCTTTGTCTCTCTCATCCCTCTCTTTGTTTTGTCTCATGCCTCTTCCGCTGTCCTTTTTGCTCTCTGGCTGTATTATTTCTACATTCTCTCCTGTCTCATTATCCCCATCGTCCCTTTCCTGTGCCCCATACCTGCACTTCTGCCTCTTTCTCTCTACTCTCAATTAATTTCTTCCTCCTGCCTCATTTGCTCTCCTTTCCAATTCAATATTTGCCAACCTTGTCTGCTCCCAAATGATGCTGGTGCTCATACATTCACACACGCATGGTCCTGTCTTACTATTCTGCGACCTCATGTCTGCCTGACTTCCCTTCTTAGGCACTCACAGTCCGTTACTGCTTGCTCCAGAGCTCGTCCTTCCCGTGCTCTCTGTCAGGCTCTCATCTTGGGGACACCGTGACATTCTCAAAGCTCCCTCAGGTATTACTATTGTGTTTGTCACTGATATGAAACCTTCTGTTGTTTATCTGTGTCTGTTCATCACCAATTGGTCTACCCTTTCAAGGAAACAAATAGTAAGTTCCCCTAACCTATGTTATCTCAGCTCTTTAATGTACGCTATCGTGCTCGAAAAAATATTAGCCTCTAAGGCTTAACTATTATCAACAAGTGAGTGACAACAACCTATCAGTTCTTTGATTCTGTATTAAAACAGTGCACGTGCATGGATGCACTAAACATATGCCAACCAAAAGACCTTGAGAGTCTGTGGGAAATTAATTGGTTGTCACTGATAGAATTAGTATTCTCCTCTCTTCCTCTCCTGTTTTCATTATTCACCCTGCTCATCACTCGTTCCCTCTTCATTAGCCCCTCAGCTCTCACCTAGAGCACTGCCGCCCCCTGCTGTTAGCTGCTGTCAAAGGCTATCTGACACGCAGACTGCTCAGGACTGCGAGAGTGGCACAGCTAGTGGGCACCATCAGGGTGAGTGAAGCCTGCCATTGTCACATCTGCCGTAGTTGTTGAAAGAGGGGTGCACTCATACTGTATTTTTGACATCTTAGACGATTTTTACACTGTGAGACACAATTACGAGGAAAATACCGGCAAGTGTGTGCTTGCTTCTGTTACAGTGTGTGGCGCACTAAAGATGTCATACTCAAGACACCACACACACATCACAATGTCTCCACTGACAATCGTGAGTCCCCTCCCTCAAACCAGATGTCTTGTTAGTGTACCAAGACTGGCCTGAGAGAGGCAGCATATTGCCACATGACATCCGGACTGCCGGAAAATACAAAGAAGATAGAGTGGTTCGGCATTCGTAAATTTGTGAATTTTTGTTTTTGTTTTTAACCTATCCTCCATTATTCTTTGAAAAAAACAGGCGGGCCGGGGATTGAACCCTGGTCGTCAGAACTGTGAGGCTGATGCTCTAACCAGTCGGCCATCGTGCCGCCTGTATAGAATTTGAGACAACAAAATTAGCCTTTGCTAAATCGTTAGCATTCATGATTAGCTTTAGCGTGCTAGCGATTACCATTTTAGGTGCATAAAAAAACAAAAGGAAATGCTACCCTCCATTCAGCTCACTCATATATCATGTTATAAGTATATTACCCATCTAATAATGTTTTTAAAATCACTTACAAATGCGCTGTCGTTTTTGGCAATGTTTTTCATTGGTCCAACCATGCGTCCTTCTGCAGCAAATGTCCAAGCGGTAAACATGGACAGTGGCCAAACTGTTACGGGTGGGGTAAATATGCTTTCATAAATATTTTTTTTTGCCTCGAGGGAGAAATTTTTGCATCGACTAATTTTTGTGGTTGACATATCGGAGTTAGCCGATTTTATTTTATTATTATTTTATTTATTTATTTTTTCTCCCTCTTGTCTCCCCTACAGCCCTACGTCAATTTGTCGCAAATTTTAACTGTTTGCGGCATGGCAGAGTCCCCTATCCACTGTGGATAGTGTGGAAGACAAGAAGGAGTCTAAATGTCAGATTATCTCGTAACTACTAGGCTTTACACGATCAGGATTTTTGGGGCCAATCACCGATCAGCAAGTTTAAAAAAACGATAACCGATCACCGATCCGATCACAAGATGGAGCAATGTGTCCATTTACATGACTTGTTGATTTATTGTATATACTTGTGTATTGTATACTGAGTACTGTATATCCATCCATTTTCTGTACCGCTTAGCCTCACTAGGGTCATGGGCATGCTGGAGCCCATCCCAGCTAAAAATTATTCTCTAGCATTTTAGACAAAAGTTAAAACATCAATGACCTCTAGGGGGCATTCAAGGATTGGCCACTGACATAAGTTTAGGTCAGATCAACATTACAACATGACAGCTTTGTAATTGGCTACCATTCCGTTTTAAGTCACAATCATGGAGTCCTCTTTGTTGACCACACAAAATTTTACATTGAACTGATATAATCTTGTAGGTCTTTGCTGGCTTTTATGATGTCGGTGAAAATGCTCAAATTCAGCCCAATTATTGGTATGTGTATGCTGCTTTAGACTACACAATCGTGACAGCATATGAGGCATTCAAATGAATTCCTTCAATTTTAATGTTATAATTTAAATATGTGTTTTCTCCTATGATTGTGTTTTTCTTGCAGGAGACACAACAATTCATGCAGGCTTTGCAGCTGCCTAGTCCCAGAGGTGAAATCTGTAGCCAAAATGATCGTATATTCCTGCAGCAAGTCTCTCGGCAGGTATTACATCACCCATGTTGAACCCATCTGTTGAGCTGCCTCTTTTCAACGTGCATTTATTCCTTAAATAGCAAATTACCCACACCAGATACTGAGATTTCACAGTATCTGAAGTATGATTGTTTCCCTCCTCCAGCTGCGAGCGTCGCGTTACGAGATTTACGACATCTTCTTCTGCTTGTCAGTGGCTGAAAGGATGCAGCTGATTAGTTTGGACAGAGAGCAGGCAAGGAAGAGAGTGCTCAGACGGCAGGTAACTGACGGGTTTCATTCAAACCATGTGTGAAACACTGCTAAAGTTACTTTGTGAGCTTTCAAAGAGTGGTACCTTGGCTTACGAGTCCCCCAATTTTTCAGGTTTCAGTGGGTACGGGAAGTATTCAGAACCCCTTAAGTTTTTCATTCTTTGTTATATTGCAGCCATTTGCTAAAATAATTTAAGTTCATTTTTTCCTCATTAATGTACACACAGCACCCCGTATTGACAGAAAAAAACGGAACTGTTGACAAGCAGCCAAACAACACAAATACAGAATGAAAACACTTGCAAGGAGCATTGAGGAGGCATTAGTTCAGTCAATTATGTAGGTGAAGTGAAAAAAAAATAGCCAAACACACCAATGCACTTGTCAGCCATTTATTGAGCATGATGAGCTGCCAAAAGGAGCAGGGAGCAGACATGGAAAATCAGCTCCTGACGTTACTCACTAGTCAATTAAAGGCAAACCAACACTTAAATGAACGTGTGTGTGTGTGAGACTTTCAGGTTAATTACACGTTACAAAAGTGGGTTATTTATATTTTTATTTTATGTTGTACAATAAATTGCAATTTTTGCTTACTAAGAACCTGATACAAAACTCTTTTGGGGGGGACGGATTTGTGGCATTCAATTGATTTCAGTGAGGAAAACTAATTTGATATACAAGTAAATGAGTGTGTTAAGAGCATGGTGATGGAACTAATTGAACGAGCAAATCAAGGTACCACTACATAAATTTAGTCCAGTTCTGTTGAAAACAGGACACCGGGTTGTCTGCGTCATTATAGTATTGAAAAAGATTCATTTATTAATTTGTCAGCACAGCTTTTGGTTATAGTCGGCAAAGATTCAAATGTGAGAGTATGCACATTTCTGTGCTGCATCTGCGGGAAATACAGAGACAAACCTGACGTGTTTTTGTTTCTTCAGATGGGCCACACAAACTGTCCGAAAGGAAAGAGTTTTTTGTCTGCTGGAACACAAAAGTCTCTACAGACTAAAAGAGGCATCTTGTGAGTATTCAGTTGTTGTCAGCGCATTTCCTGAGACCTCTAAGCCTAGCATACAAGAACAATGTCCACATGAAATATGTGGATACACAATCTCACGAAAGTGAGTACCCTGCTCCTATTTACGTAAAGATTTTGTTATAGTGATAACACCAAATTTAACACCTGAGGCTTTTTCACACTAACAAGTCACATGGCCAAGGATGGAAACTGGTTAACGAGTGCCCAATTTGGACAGTTTCACTTAGGGGTGTACTCACGTTTGTTGCCTGGTGTATAGACATGAATGGCTGTGTGTTGAGTTATTTTTGCATTTACACATTGACAACTTTGTAGAAAAGTGTCATATCTTCAGTGTTGTCCCACTAAAATATACTGCATGATAAAATATTTAAATGGTAAATGGACTGCACTTGGGGGCACGGTAGCCGACTGGTTAGAGCGTCAGCCTCACAGTTCTGAGGACCGGGGTTCAATCCCCGGCCCCGCCTGTGTGGAGTTTGCATGTTCTCCCCGTGCCTGCGTGGGTTTTCTCCTCCCACATCCCAAAAACATGCATTAATTGGGGACTCTAAATTGCCCGTAGGTGTGACTGTGAGTGCGAATGGTTGTTTGTTTGTATGTGCCCTGCGATTGGCTGGCAACCAGTTCAGGGTGTACCCCGCCTCCTGCCCGATGACAGCTGGGATAGGCTCCAGCACGCCCACGACCCTAGTGAGGAGAAGCAGCTCAGAAAATGGATGGATGGATGGATGGACTGCACTTCACAGTCCCCAGAGCGTTTTACAAAGCCTCACATTCACACACACATTCATACACCAATGTGAATGAATGTATACTTATTTTTGCGCGATACTGTATGCATCTTAGGTAACAATATAGGCTTAATAATAATACATTTTATTTCAAGTGCCTTTCAAGAAACCCAAGGACACTGAACAATATAATAGTGGTTAAAATCTCAGAGAAAATTAATAAAATAATGTAAAATTGCATGAAGATGCATACAAATGTACATACACAATAAATAACATACAATATTCATGGAGGTCGAAATGCAGGTTCAGGAAAGGGAGTAGGCAGTCATGAATAGGTGGGTTTTGAGTCTGAAGAGAGTCTCTTGAAGAGAGTCAATGTTGCAGGTGGCTTTTATTAAATTAAAAATTTTGTCCCACAGACGGAACCTTTTGTCAGCAGCTAAACCCTTGTCTTGTTTTACCCTCCAGGATCCAGAAAAAGGTGTCAGAAAGACGCACAGGAGTTGTGACGACTAAACACAAGACAGGATTTACTAGCGAGCAGCCGCTCGCAACCAAGCGTGGCCAGTCGAGAACAAAGCCTGCAGCGATTTCTCAGAGATGGTACTCCAGCAGACCCCGATGACACTTGCTCATTTGGCCCCACTAAAAACTTTTTTATCTACATTTACCAAAGTTGGGCTCGCGTTGAACTATTGTAGTGTCTGATTTCCCGTATAAATTACAGAACGGGTTTCTGGTGGCCTGCAAATGGACAGTTTTGTGTGGGGATCAATACATATAAACATCATAGCTATGCCAGTCACTTCAACAACAGCCTTGGGTTTATCAAATATTTGCTCTCGTGAAATAACATGAACCATTTTTTTTTTTGGTTTTTTTTCCCGGTCGTTTGTTTATATGTGCCCTGCGATTGGCTGGCAACTGGTTCAGGGCGTACCCCACCTCCTGCCCGATGATAGCTGGGATTGGCTCCAGCACTCCCGCGACCCTAGTGAGGATAAGGGGCTCAGAAAATGGATGGATGTATGGACGGTCGCCCAGTGTTTCCTCAATTCAAGATGGAAAGTACAGGCACTACAGATTTATTGTCTTTGAAGAATCTGAGCAACTGACTGATTCAGTGATACATTACAGTATTTTGAGGCCCTTGTTTGGACTTTCATACCTAAATATGTAAGTCCACGCTCCCCAAGTGTTGCCTTATTTATCTGGCCTGTTATTGGTTTGCTTTATATATCTACCTAAGATGCCACTCGTTTTTTTTTTAATCCAGAGTTAAGTTTGTGTATTTATATTTGTAGGTATGTTATGTATTATTAGTTCGATAATAAACATTTTCACATAATTATCTGTGAGTACTGTGACGTGTACAGTTTGTTTTGGACATACTTGGCAAAATAAAGATGATTCTGATGAGGTCAAAGGAACTGCCTGACGAGCTCAGAGACAGAATTGTGGCAAGGCACAGATCTGGCCAAGGTTACAAAAAAAATACAATTCTGCTGCACTTAAGGTTCCCAAGAGCACAGTGTCTTCCATAATCCTTAAATGCAAGACGTTTGGGACGACCAGAACCCTTCCTAGAACTGGCCGTCCGGCCAAACTGATTAATCGGTGTAGAAGAGTCTTGTTGAGAGAGGTAAAGGAGAACCCAAAGATGACTGTGGCTGAGCTCCAGAGATGCAGTCGGGAGATGGGAGAAAGTTCTAGAAAGTCACCCATCACTGCAGCCCTCCCCCAGTTGGGGCTTTATGGCAGAGTGGCCCGATGGAAGCCTCTCCTCAGCGCAAGACACATGAAAGCCTGCATAGAGTTTTCTAAAAAACACCTGAAGGACTCCAAGATGGTGAGAAATAAGATTATCTGGTCTGATGAGACCAATGGCAGAGGATCCCCAAATGCAGGTGTGAAAAACTTGCCAAAAAATCTGTATTAGCTCAAAAGGGTGCTTCTTCTCAATACTTATCGCTGTGTGATATTTCAGTTTTTCTTTTTTAATAAATCTGCACAAATGTCAACAACTCTGTTTTATTTTCTTTCTGTCAATATGGGGTGCTACATGTACATTGAGGGGAAAAATTAACTTAAATTATTTTCGCAAATGGCTGCAATATAACAGAGATAAAGTTTTAAGGGGATCTGAATCCTTCCGTACACACTATAATTTTGGCTAAGAAACCTCGTTTTTGTGGCTGTTTATCGCAGTATGCAAGTTTCGGCCAACTGATGCCAAGCAAAGATATGCAGCAAAGCTTCTGTACAATAGCAGCAACCAGAATTTGCCTTAAATAATTTCGGCCTACACAAATTATTTATTGAAGGTCTACAAGTCTCTTGACGCGTAGAACAATCTGTTAATCATTTAATTGTTGACTGGAAAATGTTCAGACAGCGAAATGTCTTCATACGTGACATTTACATATTTTAAGGCTCATATCCATTTGTAATTTGTATACGATAGTAGGCCTACTTAAGAGGTAAAATATCACCAAAAGTAACAGAGGCATCACGTATAAGTGACATGCAAGTTATTAGCTAATGTGAGATTTAACCTTTGTTTTTGCCAAATATCATTCAATATGAAAAATATATCTAGTATAATAGTAATTATAAATTAAGTGTCATACCATTACTATATAAAGTGCCAAAAGCAAACATATGGCTGCACGTAAGCGTTCAGCGCGCTTTATGTGTCTTTGGGATGCCGTAAAAACTAAGAATCCTTCATTGACAAACTGTATTTACAGCCCATAACGCAAAACAAATGCTCCCATAAACCGTAAAAGCGAGTGTTTTGCTGCACTGGTATTAGGTCTTGGCAGTGAAATAGTCACTTCCGGCTCACACTGGCTCATCGGGGCATAGCGAGGCATTATTAGGCCTTATTCATATAATAATTCAACTATTTTGTGTGCAGAAACGGTTATTTTCTCCATTGTGCCAAGTTTACAAAATGGATACCGTATACCATTTGTGCTTTTTACTTTTGTTAAACTGTAAAGCTATAGTATGTCTTAAAAACTCCACTGTGACGCAGTAAAACTGTTCTGGCATGAAAGAGATACATATTTTCCATTCTGCTTGACCTAACAGCCGAACAGGGCCAAAAAAAAAAGCTATACTATGTAACCTTTGGCGCCCCCTAAGCTCAAATTCTGCATTACAACAAAAGAACAGAGCCGTCGCTTCAATATGACAGGCAATGCCCCTTAGATGATTCTGCAACGGTTTTACTATGGTTTGAGGGGCATGCGTCATTTCCACCAACCGGGCCCGCGGAGAAAAATGAATTAGGCATTCACTAAATATTAAAAAAATAAGATCCTGACAAATACAGCAAGATGTTCGAGGAGCTGAATGGCTTAATCAGCATTGTGTCATCTCCTCTAATTGTTTTTCTTTCTTTTTTTTTTTTAGCTTTAAGAACATTTCACATTTCAGTGTACTTTTTACTGTAGCTCTACCTCTACGTAAGTGTAAAGTGTAAATACTTTTGCCACCTTTTTTTACTTTAGATGTGCTACGTACAAATTTGGGTTACGTTCCACAGCAAACGAAAGCCTTTACTAACAAAGCCATTTGTAAGCATGTGCGCACTCCGAGCTGCAGGGGTCGCTACACGCTTTAGCGTCAGTTTACGTAAACATCCGTCCGCTGTAGTTGAAAGGAGCTTTGTTTTGAAAACGCAGCCGCATCGTAATGGCAAATGAGACGGACTGCGGTGTCTCTTCCCGGGCGGAGAGAAAAGCTTTAGAAAAGGCCAAGATACTGCAAAGAGAAAACGAGAGGGAGATCATTAGGCTGGTAAGCTAAAAGAGAAAAATGAGTCGGCGGTAGTCCAGTTGTAGTTGACCGTGGCTGGTCTTCACTTGTGAACTTAAGGTTGGACGGATCCTGAAAAAACCCGAGTCTGAGAGGTCCGAGGAGGAGGTTTCCGTGCTTTTGCTGCACAGAGACACGGCGGAGGAGCTCTGCAAGAGGAAGTTCCGCAGAAATGAACTCAAGAGGAAGCAAGAGGAGGTAAGACAGGTTCACACACGCTTGCCCCAAAGCCAGCTTGAAGCACGTTTGCCAAAATGAATGTGAATCGTTTGTTTGTCTATATATGTGACCTGATAGGGTTAGCCGTGCTAGGCCTCAGCTCACCCATGACCCTAATGAGGACAAGTGCTATAGAAATGGATGGACGGATGATTAATCGTTATTTTATGCAGCTTTATATTAAAAAAAAAAATAATAATAATCTTTTATTTCTTACAGGTGTTTGACACTGCTGATGACCTGAAGAGTAAAGTGTGGCAGCTGGCTGTGGCAGTCAAACAAGCAAAACACTTGGTGGTTTACACTGGAGCTGGAATAAGTACAGTAAGATAAACACAGATGGTTCTTTGTCTTTTTGCCTCGCCATTTCTGCCTTGCTATTACTGTTTTTAATTGTAGGCAGCGTCCATCCCTGACTACCGAGGGCCCAATGGTGTTTGGACACAACTGCAGAAGGGCCACGCAGTCAGGTGACATGCCTATTCTCTGTTATGTTGTGATTTTAATTGTGCTTTAATTTGTTTAATGGGACCAGCCACGATTTCCATTGTGTCTCTTTATAAACAGCTCATCTGACCTGAGCAAAGCGGAACCGACGCTCACACACACGTGCATTGGGATGCTTTATAAGGAAATGCTGGTATGTTCTTCCCATTTGTAGAAATATACAATGGTAAGTATGTCACCACTGTTTAAAATTGTGTCCATTTATAAAGGTCAAGCATGTCGTGTCTCAAAACTGTGATGGACTTCATCTACGTAGTGGTCTTCCCAGACACGCCTTGTCTGAACTTCATGGAAACATGTTCATTGAGGTGACACACACACACACACACAGTAGGGGTTGAACAACATCCCCCAAAAATTTGCAGTCGACGTTAAAGAGATGATAGTCACAGGATTAGGGAAAGCTTTGCAGTAATGTAGCAATCCTGCTACCGACTGTATGGATTCTTGCCATGCAGTGGCAAAATAAAGATGATTCTGATGAGGTCAAAGGAACTGCCTGACGAGCTCAGAGACAGAATCGTGGCTGTCAATTTAAAATAATGTCCTGTTTTTGAATAGAGATGGAAATTTTAATTTATTTTTAATCCGATTCATCGATTAATCAAAAAAACTAGACAGATTAATCTAATATTAAAATAATCGTTAGTTGCAGCCCAATAGTGAACGTATACTGGACCAAACCGAAAACTGTGACCACAAAACCGTGATATGAACCGAACTGTGGACTTTAACCGGTCCGCCCTTAATTCCTCTGCGCCTATTATCACGCGCTCACGTGTACAGTTTTCCAAATAAGAGGCAAACCATGCTTGTTTCAAGCGGTTTATCCATCACACTCATTTGAAGTTTATTGTAAAAATGACACATAAAACAAAATAGAATTAAACATTGTATATTTAAATCCAAAAATGTTGAACCAAACCGTGTAATTTTGTGTCACGAAAGTCTGTCTCGTTATCCACTCTTGGAAACTTGATTGGCAGTATATTTCCTGTTCAAGCATTAAATACTGTTTATACCTCTGAGCTAAATGTTTAATATTTAAGTGCAATTATAGTGAACAGAGCCTGAGTCTGTTTTAATTATTTTTTTTATATAAGATCTGTATTATTATTATTATTATTATATATATTATATATTCTACATTACAACATCAATATTTATTTTTCTTACAATTAGAATTAAAAGTGAATTGTTCTTAAAAAGGATGTACTTGCATTATTATGCTCTTTTGCCTCTGTCTTTCAGGTGTGTACGTCTTGTTCTCCAGTCAGGGAATATGTGCGTTTGTTCGATGTGACAGAGCGCACATCCCTCCATCGGCATGGCACGGGCCGCAGGTGCTGCCACTGCGGCAGTGAACTCAGGGACACAATAGTGCACTTTGGGGAACGAGGAACCCTGGAGCAACCTCTAAACTGGAAGGGAGCTGCGGAGGCAGCCAAGGCGGCTGACGTTATCCTCTGCTTAGGTTCCAGTCTGAAGGTAGCACCTCCTATCAAGCACTTTGGGTCATGTTTTTGTTAATTGTTAATTCTGCAGTGTTTATAAGATCCCAACATCGGACGTGGGCCTTATTCAGATCCATTTTGAATTTACATTATAAAATTAGTTCCCATAGATTCAATGTACATGTGCTGTGGGTAATAGTAGTGCTTACACTGGTTGCCCAAAACAAATTCTGCTTACATGGAATCAAAGTTTCCAATGGATCTAGAGCAAAATTCAATATTTTCTTCTTTGGCCCACTAAAGGTATAATTATCTTTACCATTTAAAATAATTTTTAGTACACATAAATTTTTCATGTACAATTAGAGGTTGTCTTGTGGGATGCATTGTGGTCCTCTACGGCCACTGTAGTTTTCCTTCTCTGTGTGCAGGTGCTGAAGAAATATGCTTGTCTGTGGTGCATGAACAGACCAGCAAGCAAAAGACCCAAACTGTACATCATTAACCTCCAGGTAGAGTATTGTGAATAAAAATGTAATGTACAGTAATTGGTCTCGAGCTGAATAAAAGTGCTGCGTAAGTGTATTGACCAATATCCAATACTGCAAATGAGCTCTTTTGTTTTAGTGGACACCAAAAGATGACTTCGCTGTACTAAAAATCAATGCCAAGTGTGATGATGTCATGAGTCTTCTCATGGAAGAGCTTAATATCCAGATTCCTGTTTATGACAGGTATGTCAATACGTGTCAAATGTCCGAATTCAACCAAAATTCATGGGGAAAATGTGCCAGGAAGTCACATTCTGTTAGCTCAGCCAGCATCAGAGGATTAATTGTTTGTTTTGATAATGGTAGAGTTTTTGCAACACTTATTCGAAAGAACTGCCTCAACACCAAGGCCCTCATTTATCAAAGAGTGCGTAGAACAGGTTCTAAATTTGTTCGTACGACTGAAATTTAGAATGTGTCTACGTACACCACAAATCACAGTGATGACAGCAGCTCGATATGCACTCGGATGACTTTGGTGCCCCTCTTAGTGCGTTCTATGTGCAGTTTCACTGTTCTACCACAAGGTTTTGTGTGTACTCCTGGTGAGAGCTAATTGTAAATTTACACAGTCCAACTTGGGAAATCCCAGTGATGGGTAGATGAGGCCTCATGAAGCGTTGTGGCACATTAGGAAAACTATTGATACAGTGTTGGTACTGTGTGTTGTGATTGTGTGATGTTGCTTATTGATTTGTCTTTGAGGCGGAAAGTTTTAAAATTGTTTTTCATACATTTATTTAAAAAAGGTTTTTCTAGTGTTTTGGGATTGAGGTGGTGTTTTTTAAAGTAATTTCTCCAGCTTTGGAGAACTCTCTCACACAAGGCACTGGTGGGGCTTGTGTGCCTAAAAACTGTAACGACCGCCAAAAGAGGTTTAAATATACTTACATTTAAAGATTAACTTGATTAAATTTCGCAACTGTATCTGCCGTGAACTCGGCACATGCGTTGACGCATTGGTGTTGCCGGACCCATTACTAATATATCCCATTCTTTGCATGGAAATGGTCATGCACACACTTAACACATAATTCTGGGCGTACGCACACTTGATAAATGAGGGCCCAGGTGTTTAGAGAATAACACTGCAAGTTATGGTTAAATATGTAGACTTGACATTCAAAGCAGTAAGACTTTATCCGTGCCCCAACACTTCTGACCAGCTTGACTGAGACACTTGGTCACTCGAGTTGTTATCAAAATGAAGTATTTTGTTGTTTTTATATTTTACAGTGGTTAATTTCATTTACATGTATGTCACAAATACATTTTGGAAAAATGATATGCGTGAGGTGCAACTGGGTCAACAATCACCTTCACATCACAGCTTTGCCTTTGACATTAAGATGTTAGTGTTTGGTTTTTAACATATTACAGCAGTTTCCTTGTTTTTATACCTGTATGACAATTAAATATGTTGCTTCAAACCTTTCGTGTACAGCTTATATTTTACGATGGTGACAGTTTAAGCCTAGAACAGATTTATCCATTCCATTATTTCCCATGCTAATAATTGTTTCAAAATGCGGACAAATGGGAGGACAATCTTGAGCTTGTCTTCAACCTCAGAGTTTCATTATATTCATATAATTTCAGCATCTTGGTGTGTGTGAGACCGAGTCATGTATGTGTAGATAGAAATCGGTGTATTATTGTTATTCCTACAACACGTTAAGTCCAACAGAAAAGGTATTGATGAAATGTTTTGTTTTGTCTCTTCAGGGCAGAAGACCCTATCTTCAGCCTTGCCGCACCTCTGCAGCCTGAGGATGAGAACAGCCACACCCGTGTCGTCATAGCTCCCCACGCTGGTCCCGGTGACTCCTTTTGTGATCCTGACAACGCTGCAAAAGCCACGGTGGTGCAGGGTGGGTGGTTTGGAAGAGGCTATGGCAAAGGAAGGAAGAAGAAAAAAGCAGCCTAGAGGCGAATTATGGACAAGAACATTGCAGAGTACCACTGATGACTCAACTGGATTCATCGATCCGTGTACAAGGTCTTATTGAGGTGCTAGGGGTCTTTTTCCTTCATTAATGATTGATAATGTGTGCGATGGAATATTTGAGGATTTTGAGTCTGAATGTATAATTGCATTGACATAGCATCTGTTATTTATTTATGAAACAAAACAATGTTTTACGTTTAGTGAGCACAGAGTTACTTTTTTGTCACCTCTGGATCAAAGAATGGGGTAACTCTTAATGTGTCAAAGCTGCTTCCAGCATGTTTACACAGCAGGTTGGTAACGTTTTGGTGCCCCAGTGGGGGCCATAAACTGCTTTGTTCAAAATATTATTGGGACTTTGTTGCACAATATCGTATTATTGCCGCGATCAGTGGGTGTTTATATGTGGTTGTTTGTATGTACTTGCATGCAACCGTTCTGCAAACGTTTAAGTCAATGACTCAGTGAAAAGTGTACTTTTACCTGAAATTGAATTATTGAATATTAGTATGTCGTGAAATGATAATGGCTTCATTACAGTAAGCATAATTCATACACATTAGCAGTCATAGTGGTTCTTAGGCATGTTGTTTCCAAGTGGTAAATTACTGCAACAGGTTTTGGCAGCTAGTCCAATGACAGTTTTCCACAATTGTATTATGTAAATTCCATTTTTTTCCCCCTGCATCGATGAATGTACCAACTTCCATTTAACTTTATGCTGATGTACCTGATGTCAATTGATTTGTTTACTTATCGCCTGACCTCACAGACCTACCTTACTTAAGTTCTGGGTCTGTACTGTTTACAATCTTTTTCTAATGTAAATCACAGTAAGAGTAAGGCAGAGCTATGTTTTGTTTTGTTTTGTTGATTCTTATGATAATTACGGTTTACAGAGTTGAGGTTGAAGTACATTATGCCCATTTATTTGTCTCAGGAAGTTTACGTGGGACCAAAGTAACCATATCAAGTGATGGACCACAGTTACAAACACTCGTGCCAGAGTTACATATGAAGATGAATAAGTTCCTTCTCTATTTTGCAAAAAAAAAAAAAAGACTGGAAATGTGCTTCGTGTGAGTCAATAAACCATGCTTTATTTTGACATTGTTTTGTCATGAAGATATCCAGGACTTTGTATTAATGTTTTACAAATGGATAATTTCCCATCTTCTTCAATAATGTCACAACTTGATGAACTTACCAACCTTGATGATTTAGTAAATATTTTAACTGTCCAAAGAGTCATTTGTTCAAGATGCAATTTTATTTCACAGGACCGTTAACATCCAGCCATCCTTTTTCTATAGCGTCTGTTCTCATAGCGGGTGGTGGGTGAGCTACAGCCTGCCCCAGCTGACTTGAGAGAAAGAGATGGGGTACATCTTGGACTGGACACTAGTCAATCACAGTGCACATAGACAAACAACCACTCCACTTCACAAGTATGGACAACGTAGAGTCAATTAGCCTAATATGCATGTTTTTGGACTGTAAGAAAATGGAACCAAAAACGAACCACTGGGCCATTGTGAAGTGGTGCTATATCATCATAAATACACCTTGTACATGAAATATATATATATATATATTGCCTTGTGATTAACGACTAAGGGAAGTGGACCTATGCAATCAAATGCAACTACACTCTTCCATCCATGACCCATCGCGGGTGTGCTGGAGCCTATCCGAGCTGATTTTGGCAGGGATGGGGTACACGCTGGCCTGGTCGCCAGCCAATTGCGGGGCATACAGTCCCCTCCAAAAGTATTGGAACGACAAGGTCAATTGGTTTGTTTTGGTTGTATACTGAAGACATAGGTTTCAGATCAAAATAATCTGAAACCCAACTGTCTTCAGGTTCTTTTGATCTGAAACCCAAATGTCTTCAGTATACAACCAAAACAAAGGAATTGACATTGCAGTTCCAATACTTTTGGAGGGGACTGTATACAGTATAGACAACGAAACAACCATTCACACTTTTGTACAATTTAGTCTTCAATCAACCTAACATGCATGTTTTTGGAACGTAAGAGGACCCTGCGAAAACCTCACAGGAGTTTGGAGCCTAGATTCAAACCCCCAACCTCAGGACTGTGATGCGGATATGCTGACCACTCTTTCACCGTGCCGCCGCGACTTAACTCTGAAATAATTTAATTTGTAGAACTGTGAGA
This sequence comes from Phyllopteryx taeniolatus, assembly GCF_024500385.1. Taxonomy (NCBI): domain Eukaryota; kingdom Metazoa; phylum Chordata; class Actinopteri; order Syngnathiformes; family Syngnathidae; genus Phyllopteryx; species Phyllopteryx taeniolatus. The sequence goes on from NC_084505.1 coordinate 15,442,244, forward strand.
AAAAGAAAAACGTGTATGTGTATATCCGAGAAAGTTAAACGTTAAACGAATTAAAAAAAATTCGGGAGAAACACGACTGCCGTGCTTATCATGTGACGCAACGTGGTCTGCGCTGCATTCCTATAGGCTACTTTGGTCACGTGATCGATCTGGCGTGCTTGGAGGCGTCGGCCGGTTTAGTAACGTTACGTCACTCCCTCAGTGTGAGCGGGACAGAGGGCGTCCCGTACCTTGCGTCCTCTCCGCTAAGAGAAACCCTCGTGTGGGTGACCGGATTAGCTACTTCAATTAGTACTCCAATCGTGCTGTGTGTGTGTGTGTAAAAACTCAGTGAAAATGATTGAAAACGGCCATCACGACACGAAGGAGCAACTCGGGGAAGGCGGCCGTAGTAATGAAGCAGCTGTTTCAGGGTGCAGCCCGGAGAAAAGGAAGCGCGTTGTTCGCCTTTGGTGTGACGGCTGGTAAGGCTGCATTAACCTCGCCGCTATGTTTTACTGTCTTAGGTTAGCTCAACGGGTACTGCAGGGTTGTCACGACACACAGGACTTGTCACACTATTCTATCACGCATCGAATGCAGACCCGAGCTTGTTAGCATGCTAACCCTAGCCGCTTGGCTATGTCACTATTAGGCGAGTCTTCGTTATCAATTCCATAAGGCCTCCATGCATTTTCCCTAACCCGTGTCCTCATTGGGGTCATAAGTCAGCTGGAGCCCTAGCCCAGCTGATGTTATGGAAGAGGCGGGGTACACCCTGGACTGGTCGCCAGCCAATCATGCTGTGCATTTGAATCGTTTGAATTTGAGGGATTCCGGTCCCGTTTCCGGTCCCAAACGATTCTCGATTCCGATTATTTTAGGGGGCTGGGTCAAAAAAGTTTGCATGGTTTAAATAAAGGGTGTCCAGATTATGAACATCCGTTTTCTTAGTGGTCGCCACAGCGTTTCATCCTTTTCCATGTAAGCCTATATCCTCCATCCTCCTCTCGAACACCAACTGCCCTCATGTCTTCCCTCACTACATCCATCAACGTTCTCTTTGGTCTTCCTCTAGCAGCTCCATCCTCATCATCCTTCTATCAATGTACTCACTATCTCGTATCAATATCAAACCTATGAACTAAAAGGCAATGTGTGTGGAGCAAACCCAGTTGACTTAATATTCATTAATTAACGTTTCAGCTAAAGGTTAAATATAGCATTGTTAAAGTAGTTATTTGTGACTGTTTTATCACGTCAAATGGTTATGTGCAAGTTTTAACTTCCTGTTTTAAGATCGTAGCCTCTTATTTTGAAGGGTATGCAGCGGAACTCAGCATTTTGGCACAATAAAGTAACTTCACACGACACCGGTAATGTGGATTTCAGGAGATAAGTGGAGCCCCAGGCTTTGCTCAAAAGCACTAAGTACCAAGCACAATGTAATCAGATCCATTTCAGGGGTCTTATCGGTAATTTAAGATATCCTTTATCACCAGAGGGGAAAGTCAGGTGAAGTGTAAAGGTTCAGGTTAAGGCTTCCTTTCCAAAGATAATCTGTTTTGACTGATATACAGTACAGTATATTCAACAATATGTTTAATATTGTGGCTTTAGTTTGCAGCTATACAGTGAGCTGTTTTTAATGTTTTGGTTAAATTTTTCAGTGAGATGACATTTTAGAAAACGCACTACAAGCATAATAAACAAACCAAAAAACTACTAATTTTATTGAAGGCCAACCCTTCAATATTTGGATCTCAAAGACGGGTGTTCCTAATGAAGTGGTTGTTGAGGGGTTTCATGAGTAGTGAAACATGCATTACCATGACATTTATTTGTTCTTTGGTCAGTCAAGAGTTAATAAACTGCCAAGTAAGAGCACAACTAAATATCTTATGTCAATAGTCATAACCTTTCTCCCATTAACCTTTGTCATTCATGTGTGCTCATTTATGGAGTTTATGTAATACTGTATTTTAGCAATGCAAATCTACAGACTGATCTTTTGTGTAATGTTACAGTAAAATACAGTACAAAGAGTACAAGAAAAATGGAAAGTTGACTGATGTACAGTCAACTATAGGGGGGAAAAAAGTCAAGATCAATAAATGCATTAAACATTTTAAAAGACAAAATTTTACATTGTATATAATATATGTTACAACAGTTTAAACATTTAAACAAATGCTTTGTAAGTAACAGTCAAAGTCCCAGTCTTGAATCACTGTTGCGGTCGTCACATGCAGAGTTTGCATGTGCAAGGGCATTCTGCTTATTCCTCCCATATTCCAAAATCATGCATGTTAGGTTAATTGACGACTCCAAAATGTCCATCGGTATGAATGTGAGTGGTTGTTTGTTGATATGTGCCCTGTGATTGTCTGGCAGCCAGTCCAGGGTGTACCGAGCCTCCTGCCCAAAGTCAGCTGGGATAGGCTCCAGCTCACCCGTGATCATAATAAGAGCAAGTGCTATAAAGGGTAATAGTCCCCCACAATCAACAGAATTATTAACAATCAGTGACGTGATCGGTAATCAATGATTCTGTCCTTCCCTTGCGAGTAAAGTTGTAAAGGCCCGCATTTTCCGTCTTGTTTGTTGTGTTCAAGCTTACTGTGTTTCTTTCTGTGTAGTTATGACATGGTCCACTATGGTCACTCAAATCAACTGCGGCAAGCTAAAGGCATGGGGGATTACCTCATCGTTGGAGTGCACACTGATGGTAAGGATGTAATTTACAGATTTGTTTGCACATTTGATTTGATTGGCTGTGTTGTGTTGTTTTACTATTTACTCCTCACGTTTATTAAAACCCTCACAATTAGGAAGTGCTGCTTCTTATTTTATACTACTTTGTGTTGAATGGCTTTGTAATTTGAAGGGCACTTCTAAAAAAGGCCACAATATTTGAATACAAGCTACTTATAGTCTGTTTTTGTGTGATACTGTGTTGCGCATCTGTCTGTGTTGTAGTCACCCATCCATCCATCCATCCATTTTCTGAGCCGCTTCTCCTCACTAGGGTCGCGGGCGTGCTGGAGCCTATCCCAGCTATCATCGGGCAGGAGGCGGGGTACACCCTGAACTGGTTGCCAGCCAATTGCAGGGCACATACAAACAAACAACCATTCGCATTCACAGTCACACCTACGGGCAATTTAGAGTCACCAATTAATGCATGTTTTTGGGATGTGGGAGGAAACCGGAGTGCCCAGTCATGTTACTGTAAATTGGGGTTTGGCGGTGTGCACCCGTCACATGTCAATCCAACTGACTTGGTGTGCATTAGTTTACTGCTTCTCTGTGGTGATAGATCAATCATTATTATCATTGTGTTATGCCATCTTAAGCGGAAATCTCCAAGCACAAGGGCCCGCCAGTCTTCACTCAGGAGGAGCGCTATAAGATGGTGCGGGCCATCAAGTGGGTGGATGAGATTGTGAAAGGAGCACCCTATGTAACGACCCTGGAGACTCTGGACAAGTTTAACTGTGACTTCTGTGTACACGGAGGTATAAACCTGAAGTCAAAATCTGACTTGAAATGAATTTGGCCTGAATTATTATTATTATTATTTTTTAAACAGATGACATCACGCTGACTGTGGATGGCCAAGACACGTATGACGAGGTGAAGAGAGCAGGACGTTATCGGGAATGTAAACGCACGCAGGGAGTCTCCACCACAGACCTCGTGGGACGTATGCTTCTCATGACCAAATCACATCACAGCAACTTGGTGAGTTTATTGTGCTTTCACGCTACCTATGGTGATGTTTCTCATTGTGGCTTTGTTTTCAATGAGATGTTGTTTTATTTTTTTTTGGCCATGTCTCTGAGAGGGATATCGTGTATAATTTGTCCTTTCCATTGTCATTTGGCAATTGAAAAATGAAAAAGTGACTCAATATTTTGCCATTTCTTTTTCAACACACGCACAAAAAATGAAAAATCGTCTGATTCTTTACATTTACATTTTTGGGATAGGACTGAGTTTGATTTGAATATTGATTTGGCTGGGTTTACATGACCCGGTAGTTTGGCAACAAGGAGCTCAACTCAAGTCTATATTGTTTGGAGTAGCGCTAAACTGATTATCTATCTACCACAATACAGTTCCCCCCCCTCACCCTGGCCTCACACAGCTAAAGAACACCTCTCAAGATATTCATATAGGCTAAATCTATTATTAACACAGTAATGAATAGGAATAGTAATGAATCATAGAATTGCCACTGCCAGTGAGGTCAGTGGGTCGGGGAAAAAATGCCTCCAAGCTACAACCTCTGGTGCTCCTTGGAGAACAAGGCCAAAATTGTTACATGCAACCCTGGATATAGATTTTCCCTGCTTGCATGTACAGCTCAGGCAGTCGCAAATATCATTTTTATGCTTGTCCTTAAGTGCACCGCTTAGGCCAGCCAATCACAATCACTCGATGTTTGATTTCCAATTGAAAATGAAAAGAGCCAAATGTTATGTGGATAGGTATGCCATATGTTGCATTCCTATCATTTAGTTTTATGAGGTAATATTTTCCTCTCTAATAACTTCTGCAGGATAATCCAGATTATCAGCAGCATACGGACAATTTTGGAAAGGTATGTAAATGTCAGTTATTTTTTATTCCCTCTTAACTGTGAGTTATTAAAAAATAAATCTCATATAGTCTTTGTCACAATGACATGTTGTGGTCTTAAAGGGTCCTAAAGGCCACAGTCCATGGACTGGAGTGTCTCAGTTTTTACAGACGTCCCAGAAGATCATCCAGTTTGCCTCGGGGAAGGAGCCGCAGCCCGGAGACACCATCATCTATGTAGCCGGGGCATTTGACCTCTTCCGTATCCTTGCATTGACAAACAACCACAAAATTTCCACTGTGGTGTGCGATGTTTGCACAGTAGCAGAAAGTAAAACCACAAACTTTAAAAATATGTCTCAAAGTGGATGCTTTTCATTTCATCTCTGTGTAAACACTGAAAGTATGTCACATTCAGACATGAATGACGGAACACACACACACACACGCGCATCTTGACAGTTTTGCCACAGTTACCTTGAAAAAGTAACTTAGTGACTTTACTGATTACTTTATCTTAAAAGTCACTTAGTTGCTTTACTGATTACTTGATTTCAAAAGTAACTTTTTAGTAACTTTCAGCAGTTGTCAAGTGGCAGGGATATCACTTATCCACAGTACATAAAAAAGCATTAGCTTAACCGTACCCATTACTTGTGTAATGTACGACACACAAGTTATAGAATGATGTGATCAACATGAACAAATAACTTAAATATTAGTGCAGTTGAAGCCACATTAAGACATGCCAAATAGCCACCTAAATATAAACAAGCACACGATTCTCAGTACTCGTAACTGATAGATAGACCTACAGACACAGACTGTAGCAACCCTTCCAATTGTGTGAAGTGTGTGTGTGTCTACGCATAGTGTACAACGAACCTTAGTATTGTCCTCTTTAGAGAAACTGGCAGTAGTGACTGTATTTCCAGTTTAAGTATGCCAATCACTCATCCCTGTCCATTGTGTTTGCGCCGCTGGCTGCTCGGGTACACGCGAGTTGACTGACTATGTGCTGAAAACGTGCAACGTCATTGCCCCAGGCGGCTCCGTTTATAAATATTTCGCCTTTTTTCAATATTGTACTTAGTCGTCGTGTGCATTTTAGTTACGAATAGTTAAGAATATACTGTGTTTCCTGTGTTTTCTTAGTCATTACTAAAACAAAGGCTGGAAATTGGTCTATACTTATGACATGCACATTGACTGAATCAAGTGTCTTGGTTATTGACTTGCCTCATGTTCCCAACAAGTGTAATTTGTTAATGGTAAATATCTTTTGTCTGAGCAAAAATAGCATGTTTTAATATCAACAGCATATTTAGCTCTGGATCTCGTAAAAAACAAAAAAAAAGTAACTGTAATCTGACTACTTTTATATAAAAAGTAACACGTTAGATTACTTATGATGTCACCGGACCACATTTTTTGAGCATCACTGCAGCTTGATAACGCTTTTTCAGCAAAGTGTATATTTACTGTAACCAGCAGGGACACATTACTTGCATAACTCAAATTCTCAACTCTAAAATAGGCCAAGAAGAATATTAAAAATGTGTTTTGGATGAACAGGGGGCAGGTAGGGGGGCTTAGGTGTGCTTTCTCGCGATGTGGACAAATTACATGTCTTGAATGGGGATCATTTTTACATAACAGTCTGTCTGTACTGCACTTTCACAAATGCAAAGAAGCAAAAACAGATGTTTTTAACTAGATGCCATCTACTGCCAATTGCGGGATTATACACTATTGTGTAACTGCCCCACTTGACCCAAATGCCGAAGAGCTTTTTGTATTTGTTGTTCCCTTTACTTGTGACTCCTGGCAGACATCGGCCATGTTGACTTCCTAGCAATGGTCTACAAGCTGGCAGAGAGACCTTACGTCATTGTAGGTCTGCATTTCGACCAGGTATGTCAACTGAGGCTGTTGCACAGCTCCTCAAACCTACCACAAACAACTGTCCTCTTAGCCACTGATCTAGCTCTTTGTTCTACTCAGGAAGTGAATCGGTACAAGGGAAAGAACTATCCAATCATGAACGTCCACGAGAGGACCCTGAGCGTCCTGGCCTGTCGGGTAATGGCACTGACAGACACATGCGCAGCTAACACACACAGATCGTGCCAGATTTCTTGGTCAGTAGGTCAGTGTCACAGGTCGAACTTGGCTTTGGATCAGCCATCATTCCCCATGAATGAGGCTTTCTGTTGTCATATGTACTCAGTCACACCAGCTTTGCATGAGCACAGCTCATACCGTCTCGTATGTATTCACTCACTCACGCGTTCATATCCTGTACCGCTTATCCTCACTTGGGTCGCAGGCGTGCTGGAGCCTATCCTAGCTAGCAGTCCGTTTAATACCACTAAACTTATATGCATTACCTAGAGTGCTTTGATGTTGAGAGGATTGTGAAAAGTGTGTGTCCATGTGCGCAGTATGTGTCAGAAGTGGTGATTGGTGCACCCTACGCAGTGACCAAAGACCTGCTGGATCATTTTAAGGTAGGGGGCTTGTGTGTACTTTGCAATTGTTTTTACATTTTTCAAATACATACAATCGAAAATGACACGTTAAACCCTGATCTGATAAATTTGTAATACAAAATAAAGGAAAATTCAAATCAAATTTATTTATATAGCACCTTTTATGCATTAAAATACAACACAGTGCTTAACAGAGATAAAAATAGACAAAATAGCAAGAAATAAACAAGAACCCACCTATCCCATACCCACATATAAACGCAAAACACACACACAGCACATATTGATTAATAGTGCAGCGACATAGCAAGGCACTGAGGATCCAGGTGAGGAAAGACAACCTGTGGGAGCCATCCACACCGAGAGGTGCCATAGGCCGCAACCACAGAGTCCTGTCTTGTACGGGATGTTGGAGGCTCCAGTTTCAAATGATTTAATCTTAATTGAATTTTATACTGTACATTTGCAGGTGGACCTGGTTTGTCATGGCATGACAAAAGTATTCCCTGACAAGGATGGGTCGGAACCCTACGCTGTGAGTACAGATTCATTTTGCAACACATCCAACTGCAAAACGTGATATTTTGTTATAATTTAAAGTTGGTTTTTTTCCCTTGTTTTTTTCCCCCTTGGAGTTTATTCAGGAGTGACATCTGTCTGGGGAGAAACAAGGCCTTATTCAAATCTACCCATGTGTGTTAAAATTCATGATGCATTATTGCAAAAGTCTAAATTATTGATTCAAATCGGACTCATCAGAATTTAAGCTCGTGGAAAACAAAAACATGCATTTTTAGACTTCACAAACAATACTTTTTTGCAGTGCATTTTTTTCCATTTAAATATTGATTCATTGCTACACTATGTTTTAATCCGAGTGCCATCATTCTACACTTTAAAATCAAACATCTTTTTGAATGTTTGCACAGTCTTCTGATTCTGATTCACTTGTCCAATTGGCACTGCTTGGTTCAAAACTGTAGGTCCTTAACAGTAACCGTGTGTCTTTTCACCTCAGGAGCCCAAGAGGAGAGGGATATTTAGGACCATTGATAGTGCAAACAATCTCACCACCGATGACATCGTTCAGAGGATCATTGAAAACAGGTCATCCCTCAATTTGCTTGCTTTTCTTTATCATTTCCATCTGCATGTATTTGCCTTTGCTTAGGTCCTGTTGGCCCTACCTGTCAGGGTTCGGAGGGTTACTTTTAAAAATTCATTTCGGTACAGTTACTAGTTACCTGTTAAAAAATATAGTAACATAATCCAAGAACCATAATATTAAAGTATTCTAACTTAATTACTTTTGGATTACTCCAATACCAAATATGCTAAAAAAGAAAGTAAATAGCAATGCAATATATATTTATAAATATTTTTGTCATCTTTTCAGTCTCTTCAATGTTTAATATACATGCAGTTTTGGATTGCCGGAGGAATCCGGACCACATGGTATTCAAATCCAAAGCCTCAGAACTGTAAGGCAAATGTGCTAACCACTTGTTCTTAGATACTTTTTTTTCATCCTGTCAGGAAAATTTAATTTGCTAGCTTCACAACTGTTTTTTTTAAAGTGAAATGGTGGAAAAAAAGCAAAAACTAAGCTTTACACACACGCACACACTCCCACCTGTTTCGATACGATGGTGATGTTACGTGACGTCATCCGCAAAAAATCATTCTTATTCCCGGTGAAGTTTAGCAGCTTATATTGGTAGGTAAAATGTTGTTTCAACAGTAAAGCTGTCGGTGATTTGTGATGGGATGGTACACTTACTTTTGGTGCGAGCATGTGGGCTAGCCCGCTGCTAGCTCCTCTATGACCTCAACGGTAGTCTGGATGACTTTGACAACTCACACTTTTCTTTGTAAATGTTATTTAAAATGCATGTCCTCTAGTGAATATGGTCTAAGCAGTCACCACTTACTGCAATCCATCCCCTCTGAGTTACTTTTAAACTTGCCGCTTTTCTGAAGCACACATGTCCAGTCGCAGCCTGTGTCATTTTCTTGATGCCCAACTTTAACTTTCCCGGCAACGAGCACCTGCTTACCTCGTCGGCATATTATGAGCTCCCGTGGCCCAAATGACAATAAATTGCCCGCTTTGCTCACAATATTGTAGAAACAACCGAGCGAGTGGAGGCAGAATTTATCCACATATTGACTGTTGTGCTGATAACGCCGCAAAAGTTGCTCAGCCAGCTAGTTTGAAAGCGGGCAAGCTCAAAACAACACCCAGCTTCTCTCTCTCTTTAAAAAATTGTTTTTTTAAACCAGCTTCTCTCACACCGCATTTAAAATGTAATCCTGCAAAATACTTCAAGCTTTTAATACATGTACCTGTAATCTGATTGTTTTTCTTCTGTAATAAAAGTTCACTGTTCATAGTTTTTTATTTATTTATTTACTTTTTGTATCTTGATTACATAATGCACATGTATTCAGTTACTTTTTACTAATTGTCACCGTCGTCCTCCGCAGGCTGCAGTTTGAAGCCAGGAACCAGAAGAAGGAGGCCAAGGAGATGGCGGTGATCGAGGCGATGAAGAAGAAAGAGGAGCAGAGCGAATCTGCTCACTAGAGGAATGGGACTGTGGGACTCTACCGCTTCTATGTGGGATGTACTGACTCTGGTACGTGGTTGATCTTAACCAGGGTGGAAGATCCACTCGGTCTCAACAGTCAGCTGCTGCAGTCCATGCAGCTGGTCACAGACATTCATTTGGGTGCAGAATCCTGGTTTGTGTCTATGCTTCTGGGTGGCTTCTCTCTATGCTCTACTCCGATAGGATAGATCCAGACTTGTTTGTATAAACCTTTATAGCGCTATATTTTTAACAATCGGTTGTTGTAATCACACAACACGTACCCCGATGTGGGTATACAAGTAGTATGATAAAACCCTAACTTATAGGAAAAATATTAATTGGCAGTTATATTTGAATTTTAATTCAGTTTTTGCAAACCTATTTTAAACACAAGTCACCGGTATGGTTGATTTTAACACAATAAGAATAATAAGAGGTTTTTTAAATAATTAAGTTATTGTCAGTCTTATGCATCTTAAAAAAAAGATGCAATTTCTTCTGAATAGTCTTGTCAATATTATCTTTTAAACTGGACCTTCAACTACTATTCAATTACCTGAAGTTGTGTGTGTGTGTGCGCATGTGCTCAAAATGCAGAATTTAAGGAATGTTTGTTTGGCTTGTTAAAGACATCAGTGCCTCATTCCTGAAGCTACAACAAATGTCAGGGTATTATGTAAAATAATTCAAATGTTGACTTCATGTGTATACAGTTTTTCTCAGTCCCCTGAGAAACCTGCTTCTGAAACGGTCTTTTGTTTTTCTTGGGGACAAATAACGTAAATATTTTGGTTTAGTTACGCTGTAATTGTTTTTGACTTTTCAAGGTTTTGCATGTACCTATGAAAGAACAATGTAAATTAACATTCTTCATTTGTCCTACAATGCATTTCTGAAGTCTGTCTATGGGATGGGATTATTTAAAAGTTGTCAATAATAATCATAAATATAATATTGTATAATTTAATAAATCTCCTATGTGGCAAAGAGTCATATAAGTATTGGTAGTATTCTGTTTTTTTATTTAGCTTGAGTGAAATAATGATGACCATGGATGCTGCTAGGGATTTAGAGTACTGTGGGGGAAAACAAAAATTTCTAGTGCGCCTGTCAGTCATAGACCCTCAGACGTGCCATCAGTTCCTGTTCCTTTATAGCAACCCTGGTGATGACAGAGCTCTTTGTTGGATCAACGTGCATCACGGCTCACTGAGTCCGTGAAATGAGGCCACAGCCGCTCCGAATCTGCCAAATGTGATGGGCGCGGTTCAGTACAGACCGCTGCAGAAAAGTGCAAACCGTCAGCCTCATTATAGGCACAAAGAGCTGCGGAAGAGCTTCTATCACGAGAAGGGGATCGCCCAGCTGACGGACACCAGAAGCCTGACGCTGCAAAGCCCTGTTTGGAGTTAAACACTGCACTGCACTCAAGCCATAAGTGCACCTTGATGCCAAAAACAGCTGAACCTTTGGTCACCAACGTGTCCTATTCAGTGAGAAAATAATGAAGAATTTACATACTCATCTGTAGGGTGCTTTAACACATTGAATCAGATTTTTTTTTTTTTTTTTTTTTCTTGTATTGCCCAGTAAAACATTTTCTCAGCTCTGTGTGACTGAGCAGAGACAAGTGGCTTGAATGATGTCTATCTCACCAACCTGTTAGTTTTATGAGGGTCAAGTTGAAACTTTGACACTCTTCTGACGACCTGACTGGTGAGTGGTGATGATTCTAAGGGCCTGGGAAAGATGAGCCCATGAGTGAAATCCCTGGAGGCACCCCTGGAAGTATCCTAGCACACGAGACTCCTCTGAGATCAACTCACCACTCTTTCGAAACAATCATCATTGCATCCTCCATCGATGAAATGATAGTAGTCAGTACAGGAGCTGTGTAAAATGGTTACTTTAGGTAATGCTCCTTTTGTTGAGACTGTAAGAGGTATTATTTTATTATAAACTATGGTAATGTGGTTGTAGATTTCATTTTTTGAGGAGTGTTTCAAATATTTCAGTTACCTTATTTGGCAACAATGAAAACATTGTTAAATTAATACTTCTAACAGTGCCAGTCAAAACTGAGCTTTGGTTTAAGTCCTGCTGTGGCCAAACTGCTGTTGCAGTTGTGCTTGTCGAGGTGCCCTTGAGCAAGGCACCAAGTACCGTTCCTGTGCTAGGGTGCAACAATGGTTGCGTGCTACTTTCACTCTTGACCACTCACATGTGACCTGGCACATGGTGAGTTAAATTCCCTCTTGAGGGATTGCAATGAGTATATGAAATACAAATTTAAAATAAATGCCTTTAGATGCACTAGTGCAGGTCAACTAATGACGTAGCACAGAGGTGTACAAATTATGTCCTGTGATCCACATACAGCGAGCTCCATTCTTTAATTCGCCCCATTCCGCAATTACATGGAGAATGCTGTTGAAATAATTCATTCCCCCCCCCCCACCCCTTAAAATTGGTTAATTCAAATGTATTCTTTATTTACTTTTAATTCATTTATCTCATGAGGTAATTGGATAATTCATCGATTGTAAACATGTAATGGTGCAGTGTCAGATTTACAAATCCAATGTAGCCCACATCACTTTGCCCACCTGTGATGAAGCCTGTGTGTGTGTGTTGATCTCTTGCATCCTGTCACACACCTGATTGGCTGAATGGTGACGTCACTTCCCAGGAGCTCCAAAGCGTTTCCATCTGGAGTGGGAGGAGGAACTGTGGATTGTTTGGGGGTGTAGTTGTCGTAGTTCGGTAGTACGAGCCCAGCAACCCTAAAAATCGACTTGTCGTGGAATAACAAACGGGAGCGATGAGTCAAGTCAGTTTGACCCCGTTCGAACCACAACAACTAGTTTTTAGAGCGATGTTTCGCAGATGCTAACGCCGCTTTTCGCCACCCCCCGAGACCGCGGCGGAGTTGTGAGCATGCGGCGTGAAGAAACTCGCTCGGTTTGAACCCAGTCGGCGCTCGGGACTTCCTCTGAGTCCAGCTCCGGGAGGAGGACATGTGTGCTGGGGATGGGCCTGTGTCTCGGGACCGACGCTACAGAGGAGGAGAAGAGGGCGAGGACACGGAGCGCCAAGATAGACAGAGACCTGTACGAGGGCGCCAAGCGGGAGATGAATGTGCTTAAAATACTCCTACTGGGTGAGAGTCACCAACTTTGCGACCTTCTCCTGCTACACTGCTACCATTTGTACGATTCTACGAGGCTCTTATATAAATCTCGGAGTAGTCGTTCATTATAAAAAAGCAATTTGAAGAAAGTAATTTGGGCTGAATTTCCCCGCCTGGTCAAAATAGTTCTTTCCAGCCACTTGTTGTTAGGTAGAGTTCATAGAAGAACTCAACTGCTCCCCATTGGCCAATAAAAAAAAAAAGCGGATTTCAAACAGTCACGCCCACTAGGCGAACTCAGGCGATGTTCCCAACCTTTATTGAGCCAAGACACATATTTGATATCAAAAAAATTCTAACGGCTCACCAGCCAAAATGTCACGATGAATGTGGCTCCATAGGTCTATTATGTAATGTACCTTCTGCTGTCTAATTGTTCTACCTGTCACTATATGTCAAGATACAATGATACATTATTTGGAGTAAACCAACACGTTTGAATTTTCCACATAGGCATTGGTCGGTTATACCAGTTTCCTGTTTTGAGATATACCGCAGCTTTAAAAGGTCACTGTTCTCAAACTTTAAAACTAAAACTTTGCATCAGCTAATTTTCTCCTTAATTTGTACTTTTCCACCTGTTTTTTTTTTTTGGTCATTTAATGTTTCTTGTACGTAGTGCTAACCCATTGTAGACTGTTCCGCTTATTGGCCATGACATTCTTTGGCAGAGGGTATCGGCGCTTGTTGTACACCCCTAATAGAAAAGAACAATTCAACCAAACTTGTACATTACTATACACCTTGCAATGCCCTCCAGGTGCAGCAGAAAGTGGTAAAAGCACGTTGGTCAAACAAATGAAGATCATTCACAGCAATGGATTTACCAAGCAAGAGCTCAGCAGCTTCAAGGTCAGAAACACTCGAATAAACACAAGCATATTTGAAGAGAACATTTGAAAACTTCTCTGTTGTAATTTTTAAAAATGCTTTTTTGACTAATATTCTGTCTATTACCATAATAAATAAACAACCATTAAAATGGAGTGTGTGACTTGAGGAAAATTAGAAATTCAACAGTGGTTCAAATAATTATTTCCCCCACTGTATACCCTCACCCATATCTATCTACTTGCCAGGGAATTGAATTTGGGTCTTTAAAGGCCCCATATTTTGGCTATCTAGACCCCCGTCGAATGAATCTCCAACATGGACTTGGTATAAAAGTGTCAATTTCATTCCAAAAAACAAACCTTGGTTGTGTCATACTGGTATCCAGAAAAGGCCCCTCTGACAGCTACTTCTATTTGACCCAGTTTTGTATCCGCTTAGTCCATATTTGGCTAAGACCACCCCCTTTCCTCTGATTGGTTGCCTCCGTGTAGAAGACCCACTGATGAGAGCACAGGTTTATGTTGACAGCGCTGGCTCGGGAGCAGAGAGGTAGGCAGAGACCTTCACTAGTGACGTAGATAAGCTTGAGTAACTTGAATGACCTGATGTCAGGTGTGTCGGCAGAACAGGCGAGCAGGAATGCGTAGACAATTTTAATTCATATTTCACATGTTTACTGAGGCATAGAGATAATGTTACTTCCCAAATGCGAGAAAAAGTTGATTTGGCAAAATATGGAACCTTTAACATCACAGGGCAGGGGCACGGTAAGGGGGAGAAAAAATTATACAGTTTTGAAAATGTACTGCAGTTCCCCTCCAAGCCGGGGGTGTCGCTACAGCTGGTATTGTCTAGGACACCAAGGGGTGGAATTTCCTCTGCATTTTTTGGCAATTTCCGGTTGCCGTTTTTACTTTCCTTTCCGTAACAAGGAACAAAGCAACAACAATGGCGACCGCGGAACAGTGTCTGCTAGAACAAATGGACCTAGATGACCAGATGATACGTTGAATTATGCTGCAAAATCGATCAAGAAGTTGGCGGCGGCAGTTGTATGTGGAACCAAGGAGAAAGCTGAGTACGTCATCAGAGCATGTGACCAAAACAGACCAATCACGAGAGATGATCTCCGCGGCATTCTACGCGCGACAGCAATTTTCGCCGTGTGCGCGTCAAGTGACGCAGAGGGGCCGCGCGGGCCCAATGCGTCGGTCACGTGATGCAATGCGGGCGTTGTCGGCCGCGCGAGCGCTGGAGTATAGAGAGGCCTTTACACCACTTTCAGTCTATTTTCCATCAACTATTATCTTTGGCCACATGCCTCTCCTTTGCCCCCTGTTGTGCCTCCTCGGTTCCACCAGTCATTTCCTATCTGCATTTCTCTGTGTATCTTTCCACTCTGGAAGAGACTAAATGAATTTAGTAGAGGCAGATAATGGAGATTAACTTGAACCCGTTTTAACACATTACCTTCTTTTGAGTTTTGACTCATAAGAACCATAAAACAAAACATTGATGTTCACAGGGGTTGCATGCAGGTTTTCATGGAACAGCAACAAATTAATACGAAAAACACAAGTAGCAGGCTTTGCGTTGTTCAAGTGACTTATATGGGAAGCCATTTAAGCATGTATTTAATATCCCTGATTTAGCTTTAGTCATTCTTCTAGTGCGTACTAGTTGTTCTAGTGCATGCACCTTAAGCTGCATCAAGGATATCAAATTAATGCTCAGACGACTTCCCATAGACTTATGCATTAGATCGAGGGTGGGAAAACATTTGTGCTCAAGCCACAATTTGATTTTTAAATCGAACAAATGGGCCATGTCATTCATAGAAAAAATGGTTAAAACGTGGATGTGAAATAGTTTAACAATAAATGAATATTTCACAGATGTTTATTATTGAAAATTTTGAATATAATTGGTTAATTGTTTAGTGAAATAAATCAGGTTAAATGGCCTGCATGTATTTTTTTTTTAACTAACCAATTTTAGAGACATTATAATGTAAATGCTCGGGATTTATTATAGAACAGAGTGGGCCTTAAGACACCCTTGGGCCATACTTTGCCACCCCTGCATTAGATGCTTTGCATTTTTATGCAATCTTTTCAGCATTAATGTGACCAT
Source organism: Phyllopteryx taeniolatus (assembly GCF_024500385.1). Classification (NCBI taxonomy): domain Eukaryota; kingdom Metazoa; phylum Chordata; class Actinopteri; order Syngnathiformes; family Syngnathidae; genus Phyllopteryx; species Phyllopteryx taeniolatus. Next base: position 15,458,050 of record NC_084505.1, read on the forward strand.
TCATTTCGAGTTAATCGAAAAGTTAGATGACAATGTGACATCTTTAAAACAAAGCTAAACAGAGCCAGTCTGTGTCAGTTGTCTCTGGCTTGCATCTGCTGTTATGTGACATATTGTACGAAGGCCTCAGTTGTTTGTGCTGCCACATGGAACATTTCACTGTATTCCTTCATATTAGGGAGCTCCTGCATTCTGCTGCCTGTGTGTGTTAGTCTTGCCATTGTGCTTGACAGATCCTACTGATTTTTTATTTTGTTTGGTCACTCCTAAATAAAACCTCGACATCTGTAGAGGACAGGACACAATGGGCATTTTCACAGTACATAATAAATAATCGCCAGTTGGAATATACATCATCTTCATGTCTTTTACAACAATACATTTCCAGTTTAATATGATGTTAATTATTGTGGTTGTAGTAGTGTGGAACTACATTGGTTCATACTGAAATGTCTTTCAAATACTTTGGTTACAAGCTACATTTGTTGTGACTTTTGGCTTGTCCTGTCAGGTCGGGTTGTACCCAAAGCGAGTCACTCGCATTATTCTTATTTTTTTTTTCCAGGCTTGGGACCGGCAGTGACCGGTATTAGGGCACTGACCAGTAATCGAACCCGTGGCATTTCCGTGAAATAAAACAGCATGTTCCACTACACCACCAGTGTGGTTACTAGCTACAATACAGGAGCAAAATAGCGGGGACACATCTTAGTATGATGCAGTGAAAACTACATTAACAATAATAAGCAAAGCATCAATCAAAACTGAGCTGTATCTTTGTAAGGATGCTACAGTGCTTGCATTGATTCTCATTATTATTAGGATTATGCAGGTGTACAATGTGTATTGAAGTGGGTGTGTATAATTTGTATACCAAAATAGTCTACATGTACAAGCTTGCACTAATACTGTAAAAACCTGTTGTCGTCTGTGCTGTCAGTTGGGTTTCGCTCTCATGTGAAACAATTTCTATTTTCTCCTGGAAAATGGGTATTTCGGTCCAAATGTGCACTTTGGTGACCTCTAACCTCCCTACACACACCCTGTCTTGTGCACACAAACTCATATAGTTTCATTTCTCTATGATGGTCTCTGAGTGTTTGTGAGGTGCACGTCAGCTCGACGTGCTACAGAATGAGCAGCTACTTCAAACTACACACAAGCTTTCTCCTTTGTGTCTGAATCTTATTGATCATGCTTCCCATCAGCTTTGTGTCACATTAGGACACTGACATTTCTACCGGTCTGGAATAGGAGGCGGAAAGGGGCTCCTCCTCGTGTAATCCTTCCTGGATTCATAACCAGAGGCAGCACTGTGTTGTTTTTGCTATCCACAGGCCAATGTTACAACATTGTGTAAATAAAAAATATGATTTCCTTGCAAATGTGTTTTCACAGACTTGCAATAAACTCTTGTGCACTGCATCTACTAATTATATGATTTTTCATTTCAGAAGCTATTTGATTTGTAGATCCAGAGATCTTTAAGATAGAAAATCAATCTTTTTCTCTTGACAGCGACTGTAGCAGTGAGAATTGGTGAAACCAATTAAGCTAAAGACAGACACACATACACACAGTTTTGTAAAGTTAAACACAGCAATCTGTGGTTAATAAATATTGGGCTGGGTTCTTTGTTGTGTATTTGTTACTCATGCCATGACACAAGGCGACTGTTTATTTTGCGCATTAATGACGCTCAGCTGAACACCACCCTGGACAAGTACAATGGCTCAGTGTCCCTGGATGGATTCAGAGATTATTGAGAGTTGTTATATGGCTGCTGACGCTGCTGCTGTTCCCTCTACACTGTCACACGCACACTGGAGTCCAGGTGTCTTTTTACTCTATACTATAGGTGTCCAACTCAAGGCCCGGGGGCCAGATGCGGCCCACCACATCATTTTATGTGGCCCGCTAAAGCAAATCATGCTCGTGAATTTCCGTGATTCTTGCCAAAATCTGTACCAAAATTCCAAATTGTCATAATAATAAACAATAATGTTGAGATATTACATTTTTCTGTTACCAAACCCTTCTTCTACAGTAACTTAAACAATACTTGAACAAACTATTATCCTTGTCTTCTGATTTCAAAACTAGTTATCCCTCAATTTGTTGTGTAAGGGTAATGTGTTTAGGTGATGATTAAACATTTATCTGGTTTCACTGTTCTAACGGCCCTCTGAGGGAAATCAGAAGGACAATGCGGCTCGAGACAAAAAAAAAATAGATAAAAAAGAGAGTTTGACACCCCTGCTGTATACTTTCCTAGAGAGGTTAAGTGGCAAAATTTGTTTTACTTTTCCTAGAGGTTAAGTGGCAAAAAAAAATTAACTGCACAGTTAACTGGAGCATAATCCAGTTAACTGTACAATACACTTCAAGGCTTTATGCGCCTTGTCTTATTTGTGAGTGAAAGATTTGTTTTTATTGCAGTTGTTCGTCGAGAGGGTCACAACTCTTTCTTTTTATTTGGTTGTTGATGTCAAGAGAGCCCATTTAAAAATAAATTGTCATGCAGAGTGTCCCTACAGAAACTGATTCATGGTGTTTGTGTGCCCTTGTGAACATAAAAATAAGGTACCAGTACGCATCAGTCACAGAGGGAGCAGAAGAACTGTAGATTGAATAAGACAAGGGTGGAAAGGGGCAAGAATAAAAACACGAGAATGAGGAATCCACTGACTCTGCCAACAATTTTCCAACTGATCATTATCTGTGAAATGTTTTTGCTCATATTGTCGTTGTCCATAAACACAAGCATCTCCAATTGACTAAGGTTTAAAGGCAACAACGATAGGTTACAACAACAAATAAATCACCTTCTTGTGTTTTGGATTAAAATACACGCCGATAATTTGTTCTGTATGAGAGCATATAGTAGTGCACAAGGGACCTGTACTTTGAACAGTTTACGTGTGTGTTCAGGGTATAAGTCACATTACTTTTAAACATGCTTTAACCATAAAGATGTTCACATAATGGAGAGGAACTTGTCACCCAGTTATTTTGTTATTTCTGGAATTAGGAAGACCATGTATGTCTGTTGGCAGACAACACAACACATCTTGAGCTTTGTGGTTCCTTTTTCGGTATGCATTGTTTACAAAATTGATACTCAAAGTTGTTGGTTGTAATTTTCAGAACAGTAAAAATGTTTGTTGCAAAGTGTTTGAGGATCCTTAAGTCTTTAAAAACATTTTTTAACATTTTATTTTTTTATTTCCAAAATTAAAGCCTTGATTAATAGCCATAAAGTCACAGTTCATCCATCCCTGTCCTGCAGATTTTTCTGTGAAACATATTTAACTTTTCATTGTGGAAATTTTTGCTTTATTGTGGAAATTTGCATAATACAGTATGTATAATATGTACATATACAGGTTAATTGAAGACTCTAAATTGCCTGTAAGTGTGAATGTGAGTGCGAGTGGGGGTTTGTCTGTGTGCCCTGCAATTAGCTTGCAACCAGTTCAGGGTGTAACTTCAGCGGCTGAAATAAGTATTTAACACGTCACCATTTTTCTCAAATATGTTTCCAAAGGTGCTATTGACATGAAAATTTCACCAGATGTTTCAACAACCCAATACATACAAAGAAAGTAGAACAAATAAGTTCAAAATTAAGTTGTGTGTAATAATGTGAAATGACAGGGAAAAAGTGTTGAACACGCCAACTGGTATTTATTTAACATTTTGTACAAAAGCCTTTGTTTGCAATGACAGCTTCAAGACGCCTCTTGTATGGAGAAACTAGTCGCACACATTGCTCTGGTGTGATTTTTAGCCCATTCCTCAACACAAGCAGTCTTCAAATCTTGAAGGTTCCGTGGGCTTCTTTTATGGACCTTGAATTTAACTTCTTTCCACAGATTTTCGATTGGATTCAATTCAGGTGCTTGGCTGGGCCATTCTAGCAGCTTTATATTTTTTCTTTGAAAGCAATTGAGAGTTTCCTTGGCAGTATGTTTTGGATAATTATCCTGCTGAAATCCACCCTCGTTTCATTTTCATCATCCTCGTGGATGGCAGCAGATTTTTTGTCAAGAATGTCTTGGTACATTTGCCCATTCATCCTTCCTTCAGTAATATGAAGTTTACCAGTACCATTTGCTGAAAAGCAGCCCCACACCATCATGTTCTCACCTCCGAACTTCACTGTTGGCATGGTGTTTTTAGGGTGATGTGCAGTGCCAATTCCAATGAAGTTGGGACGTTGTGTTAAACATATAAATAAAAACAGAATAGAATGATTTGCAATTCATAGTTCAACCTATATTTAATTGAATACACTACAAAGACAAAATATTGAATGTTCAAACTGATGCACTTTGTTTTTGGCAAGTGATTATAAAGCTGGGACAGGGTCATGTTTGCCACTGTGTTACATCACCTTTTCTTTTAACAACATTCAATAAACATTTGGGAACTGAGGATACTAATTGTTGAAGCTTTGTAGGTGGAATTCTTTCCCATTCTTGCTTGATGTACCGCTTCAGCTGTTCAACAGTCCGGGGTCTCCGTTGTCGTATTTTACGCTTCATAATGCGCCACGCATTTTCAATGGGAGACAGGTCGGAACTGCAGGCAGGCCAGTCTAGTACCCGCACTCTTTTACTACGAAGCCACACTGTTGTAACACGTGCACATTGTGGTTTGGCACAGCCAAGCCAAGCAACATCTTTTTCATGGACGCCCCTGCTTATTTCAGCAAGACAATGCCAAACCACATTCCGCACGTGTTACAATAGCGTGGCTTCGTAGTTGTACAAAAGTGGATTGTTTTTCCGACAGTTTCTTCTGACTCCACCATTGAAGGTACAATATGAGCAACAAAATTAATTCAATATCAATTACATACAAATGTTAATCTTACCAAGTAGATCCATAATATACAGTGCATAGTACGTAGCTCAAAGCATCAAGGCCATTTTACGCTGCACTTGCTTTCCTGTGTGTTGGCTGTTGTTTTTATGTTTAACACAACGTCCCAACTTCATTGGAATTGGGGTTATAGTATGATCACTGAACTGAAGTCTAACATGTTTTGATTAAATCTAGTGTAATGTCACACATGATGATGGTTCCCACCATCTGACTTTGAGGATTTGGCCTGCACCTTGGAGTTTCCGCTTCATTTGCCTCCCGAACCACTATAGCGATGTCGACAAAGTTCTCGTAAAAGAGACTGATGTTTTTGTGAAGTGGTGTCGCTTTCAGGCACATTTTATTGAAATGGCAACAATTCCCTATGTGGACACTAAACAGAGTAGCCATCAGACTGTGATAGAATCGTAATGGAATGCAAAGCTTATCGTTAGCTGGCAGGAGACAGACGGGTCATGTGGGGGTGCTGTCTAACACACACAAATACTTTTTTCATTCTCTGTAGGAGCCTCTCTGCTGCTAAGTCGATTAAATCCCTTATTTCTGAGCACTAAAGCAGAGTTTTGAGCTGTTTTGTAAGTTACTACTATTGTGCACATTTTGTCTGAGCCCAGATGGACACTGTACATTTTGAGAATCAGCTCGTAGCTTTAAACACAGCACATTCCATGCATATACCCACTCACTTGCTCCAAATTTGATAAACCTGTAATGATATCCTATACAAAAGTTGCATTTCAAATTATGCCTTTACAAAGATAATGAAAAATTCAGCTTTGATTGACAAATAAGTATTAATTTAACTGTTTATTATTGTGGTGTCAGTTTGCAGTGCCTTTCACAGTCCCAAAATGATGTACAGTATCTTGCGTTTATTGGAGACTATATTGCCCATGGTTATGAATGTAACTAGGTATCGTTGTGTACAAACTATTATATGAATACATTGTTTGGGCCATTTTAAGCATTTTTGTTGTGGTATTCTTATCATACAAAGTAAACCTTTCCATTTCTGTCAATGCCTACTTGAACACAATATACGATACAAAAAAACAAACAAATATAGTTTAGACACTGTATTTGACAGAAAAAGAATGTGTTGTTTGTGTGTGTGTTCTGCTAACTTTTGGTTTAGGAATGTGCCGAAGGATCAAATTATGAACAAAAGCATCTAGAGAACTGAACTTTTAGGACTACTACAGTTTTTCTTTTCATGTATTTGTATTCATTTTGGTATTCAGACTGTTTAACTCTCTTGAGGCTCTTTGTGTCTTCAGTTCTGGCTTTGTGTTGCTGTTCAGACTATTTTGCTGTCATTAAGTCTGTTGTTTTTTGTCTTGTTTGTTCAGTAAGAAAAGGAACTTGAAAACTGTTTGAGACAACTATGTGATTCACTTATTTGTAGTTACGAAAACAGTGTGCAATTGTGCCTTGTAGTATTCATTGATTTCATTCATTCATTCATTATCTGTACCCCTTATCCTCACGAGGGTTGCGGGCGTGCTGGAGTCCAGCTAACTTTGGGCGAGCGGTGGGGTCCACCTTGTACTGGTTGCCATCCAATTGCAGGGCACATATAAACAAAAAACTATCCGCAGTCACATTCACACCTACGGGCAATTTAAAGTCTTCAATCAACCTACCATGCATGTTTTTGGAATGTGGGAGGAAACCAGAGTACCCGGAGAAAATCCACACAGGCACGGGGGGTGAACACACAGGCGAGGCCGGATTTGAACACAGGTCCTCAGAACTGTGAGGCAGGTGTGCCTTGTAGTACACTGACAAAAAGCCTGGTAGTACTGTTTAGTTATTTATTTTTTTGGGGGGGGGATCCACCCGTTTACACACCCAACTACAATCTAATTACATATGCAAACATGCTGTATTGTTTACTCTTAACTTTTCACTAATTTTGTTCCGAAAACATGTCTTAATCTATAATGATGATGATGATAATAATTGAGTCCAAATTTTTTGTAGTAAAGTACTGTACAAACTCCCCGACATACAGCTTCGGTGATGTTCATGAGTGCATATTTCCAAACAGCGATATTTAAAGTGAGTTTGAACGTGGCCACAACTGCACAACATCCTGAGATCCTTTTGAGAATGACAGAAGTATTGGCACCTGTGGCTCAGTAGGTAGAGCGGGTTGTCCAGTGACCAGTCATTGGTTCGAGTCCCGGCTGCGACAGTCCGCTTGTCGAAGTGTCCTTGGGCAAGAAACTGAACCCTAATTTTCCTAAAGACAATCACCTCCCTCCAAAAACTTGTTAGTACCTGTAATTATCTGCGTTCCTAAACATTACTGTTTGCACGGAGAATAAATCGTAACAACAGTAGTAACTGCAGAGCCAATTTGAACTTTGTTGCTAACCAAAACTGCAGCACAGAAATGCATACAGTACACTGTTTCGCAAATGAATTAAGTTTGTGTTGTGAATAAGATCGCCACGCAGTATTAAAGGTGTTCTTGTTCATGTTTTGTTTTTTTAAGTGCTTTTTATTTTGTTTTAAACTTGAGTTTCACTCGACATAAATTGTAAAATCCTGGTAACGTTGTTTGACATTCCAAAACTGTATGCAAATAAAGGCTGGGAGGTAGCTATTGGGGGGAACATACAGTACATACATACATACAGTACATACGTCCTCATGCTGTCATGTTGGTTTAGAAACAATGTCTTGGACTATTTATTGTACAGGTCTTCAACAAAATGAAATGTGCTTTATGTTGAAAAAATAAGATTTTAATTTTTTTTTTTTTATCAGGATTCCACCAAATTCAAACAGGAACTAATTTGAAAATGCTTCACGTGTTCAATATGCGCAACTGCCTGTGGCACAATACGTTTCCCTTTTTTGTTTTATTCCATGACCAAATCTGCGTTCCAGTTAGTGTATTTTTATTGAATTTTGTCAAAAATGCACACTGCACACTGGTTTGTCTGTTCGAGCGTATAGTATTAGGGATTGATTTGTGCTACGAATAGTGAAAATCCACGAGTAATTGATGCCCCCGCCCAAAAGGTTTATACTTTAATTACCTATAGCTGTCACAAGATGGCAGCAAAGCACTACATAAATCTCCTCGACTCACCTCAGAATAGTTCCTTGCCACTAAAGTGGCAACGCACTACATGAAGTTCCTCAACTCACAACATACTGCAGTTTCTTAGCACCAAAATGGCAACAAAGCTATACTTTTATAGGAGGCAGAGCTTTAGTCTGAGCACTAAAACAGCAAATAGTTTTTTTTTTAAGCAAATAATTACGTATAGGTAAATTTTTTTTTATCCATGACTAAGTGAACTGTGTATATGCTGGGGTTCGCTGTATATTCTAACACACAAAATGACTGATATTTGCTGGTGAATGTCATTTGTCACCCTGAAAAAAGCAAAGCATTCAATGAAATGTAAGTTTAACATTACTCTTCGGTCATCTGATACAATTCAATTTGAGATCATTCCAGTGACATTTGGCTATGTCGTTAGACTACAAAATTATGTTCAAAATATTTGAAACACTCTGTATATTAATGCGTGTTGGCTGTGTCAGCCAGCAGTGTTGGATAACCTCCTGACCTCTATGAAGTTTGTTCTTCATGGCATGGGCGTCCTCCGCATCAACCTGGCTAACAGCAGGAACAAGGTAGACCACTTCCCTTCTATTTGCTCCCTTGCCTCGTCTACTTTTTTCAGTGGCACTTATTTCCTGCACTGACACCAGATCACCACTGTGGAGCAGCATCTTACCACTATGGCTGCCCCATCCTCCCACTCCACATTAAATTGTATGCGCTACTGACAATTTAAGATTCCTGAGGTTTAACTTGATTTACACTCCAAAGTAATATAGCTCACAGACTTTCCACCCACTGATCACATCCTGTTGGGAGGAGATGATGATCAAAGTATTTCCTTTGATAATTGGCACCAGTGCTGCATGTATGTGTGCATGTCCGCCGGACACTTTATATTAATAATTATGTATAGAGAGCAGCCAGTGATTGTATTCATAAATACAAATGTGTGTCTTTTCTCTCAGGTGCATGCCCACTCTGTGCTGTCGTGTGGTCGCTCTTTTGACGAAGATCAGATCTTTTTTCCTTTCTTGGGCCACGCCCTGTCCTGTTTGTGGGGTGACCAGGGGGTGAGAGCTGCGGTGGCCCGGGGGTACGAGTACGAGCTCAATGACTCAGCGCTGTAGTAAGTGCTCTCCTAGCATGCCAACATACGCTCGCGCGCGCGGGCACACACACACATACCCACACACACACACACACACACACACGCTGTGCTGAAAAGATGCAGGGGTCTAATTAGTTGGACTTTACGGCTGGTACTCAGCCATGTGCTTGCTGCCACTGGGTATTAAACAGCCAGTGTCATGATAAACAAAAACTACTAGAACCACACCCAGCAGGGCAAAGCTACTGTATATGCACAGGACTAACAATCCTAAAACTGTCTGGCTTTGACTAAAATATTATGATGCACCAATTGTCCATTCCAGGCCTGTTGGTGGCAGTAATTACAAAATGATTTCCACACACAGCAATTTATTTATTCATTTGTATACATTTTTATTTTTATACTTTTTTTATTTTACCCACCGCACCTCATCATCTGCTAGATATGGTGTATCACTGCCGCACATGGCTTCAATGCAGGCAAATCTTAAGGGAGAAAAGTGGTAAGTCATTCCTCAGTTTGCACATTTACCTGGATCTGAGTTAAAATTTCAAGGCTTATTGGCCCCCTCTACATAGTTCTTTGGAGTGTTTTTTAAAAAGCTTTTAACTGATTAACCTAACTAACCAACCTACCAGCAAATGGTGATCAAAACATAACCTCGTGCCGAACAATATTTTGCACCTGGCAGAGGTAAAGGTTCACATCCTAAGCCGGTTCACACATTATACCACATACAATACATAAATGTGTTTTCTTTGTAAATATGTGCTTAAAATGTAAAACCTTTAACTCTCCCTGGTGGAAAATCTGGGCATGGTTTGAGCTAAAAATGAAAGTTAACTGTAGAGAAGTTGGCAAGTACGTGAGAGCTGGGGGAGGCCGTCTGGTCTAATTCTCCACCCAGCGAGAGGCTGCACCGCTGCAGTTATCTACACCGACAGGCCCCACTGGTCCCCCACTGAGAGCCACCAGAGGTGGCATAAGTACTCACACTCTGTACTAAAGTAAAAGATAAAGATACTTCTGTAAAATATCACACTGGTAAAAGTAGTAGTACTGATATCTGCTCCTGTAGTTCAGTAAAAGTACAATACATACTGCGAAATGTATTAACTGTACTACTACTTTTACCGTAATGTGTGTGTGTGTGTGTGTGTGTGTATGTATGTATATATACGTATACACAACCCCAATTCCAAGGAAGTTGGGACATTGTGTTAAACAAATAAAAACAGAATACAATGACTTGCAAATCATGTTCAACCTATATTTAATTGAATACACTACAAAGATAAGATAATGTTCAAACTGATAAACCTTATTGTTTTTAGCAAATAATCATTAACTTAGAATTTTATGACTGCAACACGTTTCAAAAAAGCTGGGACAGGTGGCAAAAAAGACTGAGAAAGTTGAGGAATGCTCATCAAACACCTGTTTGGAACATCCCACAGGTGAACAGGCTAATTGGGAACAGGTGGGTGCCATGATTGGGTATAAAAGGAGCTTCCCTGAATTGCTCAGTCATTCACAAGCAAAGATGGGGCGAGGTTCACCTCTTTGTGAACAAGTGCGTTAGAAAATTGTCGAACAGTTTAAGGACAATGCTCCTCAACGTACAATTGCAAGGAATTCAGGGATTTCATTATCTACGGTCCGTAATATAATAATAAAGTTTCAGAGAATCTGGAGAAATCACTGCATGTAAGCGACAAGGCCGAAAACCAACATTGAATGCCGGCTTCTCTGGGCCCGGACTCATCTGAGATGGACTGATGGAAAGTGGAAAAGTGTTCTGTGGTCCGACGAGTCCACATTTCAAATTGTTTTTGGAAATTGTGGACGTCGTGTCCTCCGGGCCAAAGAGGAAAAGAACCATCCGGACTGTTATGGACGCAAAGTTCAAAAGCCAGCATCTATGATGGTATAGGGCTGTGTTAGTGCCAATGGCATGGGTAACTTACACATCTGTGAAGGCACCATTAATGCTGAACGGTACATACAGGTTTTGGAGAAACGTGCTGCCATCCAAGCAACGTCTTTTTCATGGAAGCCCCTGCTTGTTTCAACAAGACAATGCCAAACCACATTCCGCACGTGTTACAACAGCGTGGCTTCATGGTAAAAGAGTGCGGGTAATAGACTGGCCTGCCTGCAGTCCAGACCTGTCTCCCATTGAAAATGTGTGGCGAATTATGAAGCGTAAAATACGACAATGGAGAGCTGTACATCAAGCAAGAATGGGAAGGAATTCCAAATACAAAGCTTCAACAATTAGTGTGCTCAGTTCCCAAACGTTTATTGAATGTTGTTAAAAGAATAGGTGATGAAACAGTGGTAATCATGACCCTGTCCCTGCTTTTTTTGGAACGTGTTGCAGCCATAAAATTCTAAGTTAATGATTATTTGCTAAAAACAATAAAGTTTATCAGTTTGAACATTAATTATCTTGTCTTTGTCGTGTATTCAATTAAATATAGGTTGAACATGATTTGCAAATCATTGTATTCTGTTTTTATTTGTTTAACAGAATGTCCCAACTTCATTGGAATTGGGGTTGTAACATCTTCCAAGCAGTGTTGTGTCGTGTTATGTTATGTTTACTAAACAGCAGGATCCATCTCGCTGTCCAAGAAACTGATTCAGGTTGACGAGTTGAGAATGTCACAGTCAGCCTAGCTACTTTTAGATGTCGTGTGTATGTGTGTTTACATAAAGATCACACTTCGGGTGGCACACGGCACACTTGGTTGTGCTAATTGTGTTCATAGCGAATCTGTTTGAAAGTTTAGCTTCAGTATGTTGTTATGGTAAACCAGTGTGAATATTCATCACGATGAGCCACTGCGCCCCCTGGGGCTTCAATCTTATCACTGCACACTCAACCTGCTGTGTCTAGTAATGGCCTTGTGATATGTACCTATGCACATACACAACACTTGCAATTGATTCCTGATTTTCACTTTGATCTCAATCTTGTCTCCAGGTTATTCATTTTTAAAATTTGTATTTTATTTAGCTGTCGTCTCCTCTGTTTTTGACCTTTTGCACCTTTTTGTCCCTCTCTCTGTTGTTTGTTTTAGTTTCTTTGAAAATATGAGCCGCATCTCGTCTCCGGACTACGTCCCCACAGAGATGGATGTTCTGCGCGTAAGACTGAGGACTACAGGCGTGATAGAGACCCAGTTCAAAGTCAAGCACCTCACTTTCAGGTAGACAGTTTATAATTTCTTCACCTATCCTTTGTGACATTGTAGCAGACTATGGACACCTCCGACTCCTGAAGGTCTTAACAAGTCTCCAAAACAAATTTCATCCAAATTTACTCCACTTTTTGAGCTGAGGCACTGTTATCGGTCTACAGCCTTGTGATAGGCCGCAGATGTGAGATGGAGATGGGCAGTTTTATTCATCAAAAAGTCAATATGGCAGCACACATGCGCGCGCGCGCACACACACACTTTAAGTCAATAGCATCTCTGTCGTGGCCTTATCAGTATAGAAGCAGAGGGTGGATGTCAAATCATAAAATTCTTCCCTGATCAATGGGGCAGTGTCACATAATACATCTTTCTTCATTATCCCTCCATGGCTAAACTCATTTCCATTGGTCTTGACAGGATGACACATAATGAACTTAATTTCTTCATGGCCTGGTCAGGGGTGTCAAACTCATTTTTGTCGTGGGCCACATTATAGTTACGGTTTCCCTCAGAGGGCCCTTATGAATGTGAAAGCCCCAAAAATGTTTGATCACCTCATCATATTATTACATGTACATGACAAATTGATGGATAACTAGTTTTGAAATCAGGGTCAAGGATAATATTTATTCAACTGCTGTTCAAGTTACGAAAAGAGGTGTTTGGTAACAAAAAATGCTTGCCATATCTCATTATTATTTATTAAATATGACAATTTAAAATTGTGGTACAGAATTTAGCAAGAAGTTGACGCACATGATTTGCTTTCGCGGGCCACATAAAATGAGCCTCGAGTTTGACACCTGTGCCTTGGATGAACATCTGTCATAATTACGATGTTAGGTTTTAATACTGGTGAAAATGTTAGACCATTGACGCGGTTATGTAATCAAATGATACTTATAATAAACAATACAAACTTACATTAGTTTATACACACTATTGAAGTTAGATATTGGATATTCAACATACATTTTTAAAAGACAAATTATCACTGGATCCATCCATCCATTTCCTGTACTGCTTATCCTCACTAGGGTGGCAGGTGAGCTGGAGTCTATCCCAGCTGACTTTGGGTGAGTGGCAGGGTACACCCTGGACCGGTTGCCAGACAATCACAGGGCATATACAGTATAGACAAGGTGCTCACGAACAAATCTTAAAGGGCCACAGATATTTTTTTCAATTAGTCAAATCCTCATTTGTTGTGGTCGATCGGGCCACGAGATAATAGTGTTACATTAAAAACAAAATGTTCTTTTTCATTCAAACCTTCGGTTGACATGATCAAAAAATCTGGACTGATCATGCGATTTTCAGCATATCGGTGTCGGCTAAAAAAGATCTGATTTTTAAAATGTCTTAATCGTTAAAGACTCATTAAAGTATTTTTTGTGTTTTTTATCTATATATATTAAGTATGGTTGAAGGTAAATGCTGAAAACATCCAAACACTGAGAACAATTTCGAATTGAATTGTTGAGCTCTAAACACTTTTTCACCATCTCAGTTGTCCGGATTTTTCCGATGACACGTAGGCTGGGGTGTATACTTTTTCGTGAGTCGGCCCTCCCCCACTATATAATTACCAAGCGCCCTCCCATTCCATTGACCATTTGGTGCTATTGCCACTTCCTTATTCATAATAACCAGTTCTACTACTGCAGTGTGAAGTTAGCCATCAAACTATGCCTACAACTTGAAAAAATACACACCCAAATTCTAATAAAGTTGGGATGTTGTGTAAAACGTAAATTCAGAAAAGAGAATACAATGACCTGCAAAGCCTTTCCAACCTATATTGAATTGAATACACTACAAAGACAAGACATTTGTTCCAACTGATGAACCTACTGTTCTTTTGCAAAATATTCTCTCATTTTTAATGTGATGCCTGTAACACGTTCCAAAAATGCTGGGACAGAGGCAAAAAAAGAGTGGGGAAAGTTGAGGAATGCTAAAAAAACCACTTGTTTGGAACATTCTACAGGTGAACGAGTTAATTGGAATTGGGTGAGTGTCATGATTGTGTATAAAGGGAGCATCCCCGAAAGGTTCAGTGGTTCACATGCAAGGACGGGGCGAGGATCACCGCTTTGCGAATAACTGCGTGAGCAAATAGTCCAACGGTTTAAGAGCAATTTTTCTCAACGTACAATTGCAAGGAGTTTAGGAATGTTATCATCTGCATGGGTAATGTGCACATCTGTGAAAGCGCCATTAATTCTGAAAGGTACATACAGGTTTTGGAGCAACATATGCTGCCATCCAAGAAGCATTTCTTTTCCCGACACTTCCTTGCTTATTTCTGTAAGGCAATGCCAATTCACATTCTACACGTGTTAAGTCCAGAACTGTCTCTCATTGAAAATGTGTGTTGGATTACAAAGCGCAAAATACCAGAGCGGAGACATCGAACTGTTTAGCAACTGAAGTTGTACATCAACCAATACTGGGAAAGAATTCGACCTACAAAGCTTTAGCAGTTAGTGTCCTCAGTTCCTAAATGCTTATTGAGTGTTGTTAAAAGAAATGGTGATGTAACACAGTGGTAAACATACCGCTATTCCAGCTTTTTGGGAAAGTGTTTCAGGCATCAAATTCAAAATGAGTGAATATTTGCAAAATGACAAAGTTTATCAGTTTTTTCTATCTTGTGTTTGTAGTGTATTCAATTGAATATAGGTTGACGTTTGCAAATCATTGTATTCTATTTTTATTTACATTTTACTTAATGTCCCAACTTTATTAGATTACAATATTGGTGTTTGTACATCTTCCCTAAAGTATAATATTTTGGGCTACAGTGTCTCTGCCGTGCTCCCACATGCTATGCGTAGTTAGGCAGCTGTGAATCGGCAGGATCCACTGACATAAATTGCATATTATGTCTGTACATTTTGGATTTTCTGTTTTTTTTTTTTTTTTTTGTTATGCTCCCACAACAGTGTACCAACCAGTGCTGTTTGTGCATGCTATTGTTGCAAAAGTGCGCTATTTATTGGCACAAATTAAATCCATCCTACCATGCGTATTGACAACTGAGCCATCATGAAACCAGAGAATTTTGGTATATTCTAACCAAATGTTTTCTATGGTGATTTCATTTTATGTCTTAACAGCATGCTAGTTGAGATCAGAAACCGCAATAGCCACCATCTTTGTTCGTAGCAATTTGTTTGATGCATATGGAAATACAACATTTATGAGTGTGTTTCATAAAAACAGCACAAAGGAGTATGTGAGATTTTCCACTGTTTGATCGAATTGGACATGTTAATGAGCCGAAGTGATTAATAGTGTTATTGTGACACATTCGACTAGAGACACGCAGTGTCTGAAGGCATACAATATGTATCCAAAGCAAATGAGACTTACGGTAGCGAGCAAAGGCCACCATCTTTGTTTCTAGCAGGTTTTTGATTCATGCGAAAATACAATTTATGAGTGTGCGTTTTATAAAAACAGCACTAAGGATTAAGGGTTTTCCACTGTTGAATTTGAATGATGTTGATTAGCTGAGTTGATTGGCAATGTTATTGTGACACATTTGATTAGACAAACACAATGTTTGGAGGAATATGTATTACAAAAAAATTTAATTATGCGCCCTCTGTTGTTAGTAATGTCTACCTGAGGACTACCTCGGCAGTGAAGCTTCTACAATATTAACTTGTCCCTCACCCCCACATCTCATATTGAGTGATCATTATGAAACACATTAGGTCCGCTTTTCATAAGTATATAAACAATGTAACCTGAGTCAGTTTGTCAGCAGATGACTCAAGTCAACATCTAAATGCTGTTTGTACGTCTCTGGGTGCTGCTGATTTACTGCTCTTTCTCTGTTATGCCTCACTAATGTGTATAATGTTGAAGAACATTACCCAGCCCGCTCTCTATTTTTCAGAACTGCCTTTACTTTGATAACTGTACACATTTTGTGTGCCATTGTTCCCTTCCTGGCTCACATAGATTTTTGATGGGTATTTGGTAGACAATCCATGTGACAAATTGATTCATTTTTTTAATCATTCTTTCAATATTGAAAAAAACCTTTGCATTCATATGTGGCCATGATAGTCACTGTTTTTGAGCAAGCAGGAGATATGTAAATAAAGAAGAAATTCATACAGCATGACAGATATTCATGTACCGAATATTCTGAAGTATAGTACTTAAATTGTATAAGAAACAATTACGGATGCAATGAAAATAACGCTAAATGAAAAACTTAATGAAAAAACCTTTACAGTCTTCCTGAGCTCACCTAAACAATTGGCACGGTTCATTTTATGAGAAAATATCAATTTTCACAGCATATCATGCACTTTAATTATGCTGCATGACTGTTCTACTAGTACTTTGTATCATGTGAATCATGATATGGCAAACACTCATAGACCACATGACCCTTTTATATTTCTCGCCAAAAATCTGTATACACCACAGTACAAAGTTTTTCTTAAAGCTGCTTCTCCGAGTTTTCTATCAAGTAGCTGTGAGTTTTTTAAATTTATTTTTACAATCCGAGTTCACCGAATTTTAGTGACCTCGCCGCCTCATTCGTGTCTTGCTGAAGCAATTTCACTCCTCGGAAACAAAGTAAAAATAAATAAATAAATCGAGTTCCGCTCCCTGATAAGTTAAAAAAAAAAAAAAAAAAAAAAGGCAACTTGCTGCATAGGTAGCTATAACTACATTACTAAAAATGTAAAGAGAACATTTAAATCACAGATCTTAATGAATGTAGTCTAGTTGAAAAGCTTTGATTGATTACATTGTGTAATTTGTTGAAGGGAGGAGGGGGGGCAAGTATGCGCTCCATGTGCCTGTATGCACGCTGACATTTCACGTCCCAGTGTAAGATGATTTGATAGCAGAACGTTCTCCCTCTGCATATCCTCCATGTCACATTTGCTCAGTGTGACTCTGCTCTCATCTGTGAAGAGAACGGGCGGTCGAGTGGCCTCCTGTATCTGCCGATTCCGCCATTCTCTTGCAAATGCAAATCTGACTGCGTGGTGCCGGGCTGTGAGCACAGGCCCCACTTGTGGATGTCTGGCCCTCATTTCACCCATATGGTGTCAGTTTCTTGGAGTTACACTTTCTTTCTAACTTTATTTTTCTAAGCAGTGTACTGTGTACTGTGTACTGATAATTAATTAAGCATTTTCAGTGGGGGCAATGACTATGCAATTGAAGGTTCTTTCATATTTATTGAGTTCCAATTACTGTAAATCCAAAAATCAGTGTTTCATCATTAAACATAGAATCAGTTTGATTGTAAATGAAGTGGTATCATGTTTTCATGAAAGTTACTTTTTGCTCCATTCCTTTTTTCCCCACTGATGATTCACCCAGGAGCACATTCTTATACATTAAAAGAAAATGTTTGCATCTTTTTGTTTGCTTTGAAGCCTGTGGAGGTCAATTTCACCAATAATGTCACATTTGATTGAGGAGAGCAAAGTCCCAGGTGGTGCTGCAGTACGGATCAGATTCCTGCCTCTCACACGTTCTCCCTCTTATCTGGCAGAAATCTGTTCACAATTGGGTGGTGACTCGAATTGGGATTCCAATGGGTGTGATCATCGAATGAGAATTTGCAGACTTGAATTAAAACCAATCTTCGACTATCATAATGCTTAATTTGTTCTGACGAGCTGCAACTGCAGCCACGCTGCATTTACTTGACAAAAAACAAATATTTCAAGTTGTTTAGCCTTTGTTTGACATTTTGACTGACTGCACATAGTTTCTGTGCATATGTGCAGTTGTACAGTACTGTAGTCATGCAGTTGATCACGCAGCACAAATACAAATAGAAGTAGCCGTCCACTGAGACGAGGATATCCGCGCACCAGAGGTGGGTAGTAACGCGCTACATTTACTCCGTTACATTGACTCAAGTAACATTTTTCATAAACTGTACTTATCAGAGTACTTTAAATTCACTGTACGTTTTACTTGTGTTTATGTGAACGATTGATACTTTTACTCCGTTACAATGCTTGACATTCCATTCGCTACTTTTATTTGTTCATTCTTGCGTGTGCACGTTTTTGTTGTTTCATTCGGTAACGTTTCGTTCAGAAGAACGAATCTTTTTAGTGAGCCAACTGAACCGAATCAGTTTGTGTAATGATTCGTTCTTTTAGCTTGGTCGCCGCAGTGAGGCAAGCGAGTCGGCTGGGAGCGGAAAGGGAACTACTGTAGCGTTCTGTCACTCACTTCTGAATCTTCGGCGAATGACCAATGAGCAGCCAGCGTGCAGGCGGGGGCGGGACGTCATTAAACACTTCGGCGAATGACCAATGAGCAGTCAGAATCAGGCAGCGTCGTGCAGGCGGGGGAGGGACTTAAGTGAACTGAGTGATTCGTTCAGTGGACTGTTGTACTGAAGAACTGAAGAGCGATTCGTTCGTTGAAGATATCGTTCGCAATCCGTTAGACACAAGTGATTCGTTCGTTGAACTTCTTCGTTTGGGATCCGCCAAGGAGCAATGTACTAGTACTCGAGTGATTTTAACTGCAAGTCCTGACGTCCTCGCGGGGATAGCGTTCACTAGCAGCTTCAAGCTAACGGATAATTTTTGAGTGTGTATATATATATATATATATATATATATACACACACACACACACGCCATATTTTTACGACCATAAGGCGCACTTAAAAGTCTTAAATTTTCTCCAAAATGGACTGGGCGCCTTGTAATGCGGCGCACCTTATGTGTGCACCGAGTTCCAACATCTATAAATGTTGTTGTGTGATGAGCGCTCCGCTTGACTTTTTTACTTTTTTTTTGACCGCTTGACTGACTGGGAGTATTTCCTGCCGACACACCTGCTTACACAGAGGAAAAGCGGACGTGGTTGAGGACAGCATGCGGACGTAAAGTGGGAGGGGTGCATTAAGGAAGACGCTAAAGCCACGCCCCCAGTAGGTATATAGCGCCGGGTTGTGCATTGTGTAAAACAACATCGGTTTGGCTAAAGACCCCCGAAAATGGCACCTACGAAGAGACAGTTTAAACTGCAAGTTACGCGGAGGAACATGGGAATTTAGCAGCCGCGAGATAATTCAAGATCAACGAATCCATGATTCGCAACTGGGGGAAGCAGGAAAACGAGCTTTGCCAAGTCAAGAAGATGAAGCTGAGTTTCCGCGGAAACAAGGCGACAGTGGCCCGAGTTGGAAGACCAACTCGAGCAATGGATTAATGAGCAAAGAACAGCTGGGAGAAGCGTCTCTACAGTCACCATTAGACTGAGTGCAATAACTCGGAGCTTTCCATCATTCCGGGAGGCTAGACTAAGGAACTCCAACCGCTGGACATTGGCGTAAACAGGGCGTTCAAAGTGAAGTTGCGAGCGGCGTGGGAGCCATGGATGACAGACGGCGAACACACTAGGAGGCAGTGGCTTGTTAAGCCACAATTTGTGAATGGATTGTGGATGCTTGGGCTAACATGTCTGCTTGCACTGTTGTTCGAGCTTTCGTGAAAGCTGGCATCATTTCTGAGGAGCCGCACGGCAACGAGACTGACTCAAATCTGGCGTGTTTGATTGAGAAGTTGCCCAGCTGTTCATTTCGGATACAGAAGATGAGGACTTTGATGGATTTGCGTATGAGGATTGAGACTGCGCCTTTTAATACGGTGCGCCTTATGGTTTTTAAAATACGGTATATAAAACTGACAACCAGTTCAGGGTGTACCCCGCCTCTCTCCCAAAGTCAACTGGAATAGGCTACAGCTGACCCTAATGAGGACAAGCGCTAGAAAATAGATGGAATAAAAAATTAAACACTATACATTCATAAATCATATTTAATGAAGACTCAGCATCTCAAAGATTTCATTCCCATTTTAGTGATTGTTAGTCAAACAACATTAGAACCCGAAACATCACTTTTCAAACACTGAGCCTTCATTGTAACAAGGATGGGTTTTTCCTGCATCTTTAATATGGAACTTCTGTTGTCATTACCTTAAGCCTGTCATTGAGAGTGAACATTGTGTTGTGTAGAGAGAAAGTAAACGATTTAGTCAGTGTGTGTTGTAAATGTGTAGTCACTAGGTTTGAGTAAAGGCACACTGTATTAACGCCACTGATTGAAAGAGTGTCCATGGAATATTTCCATCCGAAAGCTATTTTCTGTGGCTTGACATCCAATGTTTGTTTCCCTCTTCGTGAGTCTTTGTTCCTTTCCCCTATTGCTAAATGCCTGCATTAGCTCTAAGGATGCTCCAATGGAAGATGGCGCACCTGCCCAAATGATGACCAACTAGTGCTCTCCTCAGTCTGTCTTGTTGTTTTTCTCTTTTTGCGCTATTGGATCAGATAGACTTCACTCTCCTTGTGCTGCTGTGTTTTGTTTTTTGGACAAATTGGCATGTAATGGTGAACATTGAGAAGTCCACAAATAGTTATTATTTCAGTCTCTCTGGGTTTCTTTTTTGCATGGATCCGATATAATTTATTGTGACAAAATGTCAGGAAATTGTGATTTTGAATTGGAGCCTTGGTGACATATCAGTCACACTCATGCCATTTAACTTACACACACATACCGTATTTTCATGGCCATAAGGCGCACCGTATTAAAAGGCGCAGTCTCAGTTACGGGTGTCTATTTCTGTATTTAACACATACATAAGGAACACCGTATTATTTGGCACAGGCATGGTAAAACATACGCTATCTTAAAACATACGGTAGCATGCATGCACGCTAAAACAATGTTTTTAAAAAGGCAGCGGCAGCAAAACTGAGTTCGGTTGTACTTTATTAAAGTATTTAACAATGTGCTCACGTTATTTTTTTTATCAATCCTCATCCACAAATCCATCAAAGTCCTCATGTTCTGTGTCCGAAATAAACAGCTGGGCAAGTTCTCAATCAAGCATGCCAGGTTCGAGTCAGTCTCGTTGCCGTGCGAAAGCTCGAACAAGCATCTACAATCCATTCACAAATTGTGGTGTAACTCGCCCGGTGCTGCCTCCTAGTCTTAGTAAAGCTGTGTTCGCCATCTGTCATCCATGGCTCCCACGCCGCTCGCAACTTCACTTTGAACGCCTTGTTTACACGGATGTCCAGCGGTTCGTCAAGCCTCCCGGAATGATGGGAAGACTCGAGTTATTGCACTCAGTCGAATGGTGACTTGAGACGCTTCTCCCGGCTGTTCTTTGCTCATTAATCCGTTGCTCGAGTTGGTCTTCCAACTCGGGCCACCTCGCCTTGTTTCCGCGTATACTCAGCTTCGTCTTCTTGACTTGGCGAAGCTCGTTTTCCTCCTTCCTCCATTTGCGCCACTTCCACTGTGGAGTTTTTGACCAGCTGGTTCAACAGAATTCTAGTGGGTGAGAAGACGCCTGAGGAATGGAGGAAAAGTGTGCTGGTGTCCATTTTTAAGAACAATTGTGACGTGCAGAGCTGTGGGAACTATAGAGGAATAAAGTTGATGAGCCACACATGATGTTCGCAGATTACATTGTGATCTGCAATGAAAGCGGGGATCGGGTGGAGGAACCGTTAGAAAGGTGGAGGCATGCACTGGAAAGGAAAGGAATGAAGATTAGCCGAAGTAAGACAGAATATAAGGTGTCAGGTGTGTTATGTGACAGAAGAGTCTCTGCTAGGATGAAGGGCAAAGTTTATAAAACAGTGGTGAGGCCAGCCATGATGTAGTGGCACTGAAGAGACAACAGGAAGCAGAGCTGGAGGTGGTGGAAATGAAGATGTTGAGGTTCTCTTTAGGTGTGACCAGGTTGGATGAAATTATAAATGAGCTCATCAGAGGGACAACCAAGGATAGATGTTTTGGAGACAAAGTTAGAGAGAGCAGACTTTGACGGTTTGGACACATCCAAAGAGAGCGAGAGTGAGTATATTGGTAGAAGGATGATGAGGATGGAGCTGGCAGGCAAGAGAGGTAGAGGAAGACCAAAGAGAAGGTTGATGGATGTCGTGAGGGAAGACATGAGGGCAGTTGGTGTTTGAGAGGAGGATGGAGGCTATAGGCGTACATGGAAAAGGATGACACGCTGTGGCGACGCCTAACGGGACAAGCCGAAAGGAAAAGAGGAGGACACACACATACATACTATTTTATTGAACGCAATACATTCCTTGCTGTTGGTTGAATTCCAATTTCATTGATTTAAAATACTTTTTCCTGTGGGAAATAGTGCGAAGTGAATGAATTTGTTACAGGCTCCAACTATCGGCATCATTAAACCTTTAACTTTGCACGTTATGTTTTTAGTAACATTTTACAATTGACTTTATGAGTCTTTGGCGATAACGTGGGTCTGACCTCTTCCTCATACAGGATTCTGAATAAAATATTTTGAAATTAACCCATTCAAACGCTATAATGGCATGGTGAGTAGAAAGATTTTTGCTGTCAGAGTTACTCTTATTTTAACTTCATTAGATTTAAGGTTGACCTTCTGATTTTGAGACAAAATTTACCCAATTCCCATAGGAAATAATGGCAAAAGATGTAAACCTGTGCAAAATGGAATGATTGTGAGAATGATTATTTTGCATATTTACATGGATGTAGTGTTTTCACCATATTTTCCTTTGAACATAACGTGACCATACGGTCCTTTTTTGGGAATGACTGTTTTGAAAAAGCCAAAGAAAAACCTACGCACACGCGGAGTAAATCCTTTGCTAGCCATTCCATTCCAGTGACTTACACGAGTGATGTCTTGTGTGATGTCATGCATGATGTGCTTTGATCTACCAATTTAAGAGGTTCCTCTGTCATACAAAACACTGGCCTGTCATCACTCGTTACCTCACAATGACTTTTATTATTGCATTTCTATTAAGTATGTATTGTTTGGGTGTCAAACACTATTCGTGGCATTCATCACAAATGCCCTTTTTAGCAATGTAAACAGTGAACCCCCGTTTATCACGGTGATATGTTCGAGACCTAGCCGCAGTAGGAGAAAATTTGCCATATTTGTTTTGGTTTTCTTTGAACACATTTAAATGTATTAAAACACATTTAAATTATTCCTTACTGCCTTTTCTCGCTCTTACTTGGAGTTCTCCAAATAAGAGGCAAAGAGTGTTTAATTCAAGCTGCTTATTTTTCACTCCCAGTTAACGTTTACTGTAAATTGATTGGTGATGGTGATTTGAGTAGCTGTTTTGTAATCAGTACAGAATGTAAAAATAAAAATATTTGGATGTGTTGGATAGTAATCTTTTGAGAGTTGACTTTTGTGGGGCTCCTGATTGGAGAGTCAGCTGGCTTAATCGCAGGCACCTGAGTCCACTCCACTACAGAACACTGAATTTCTTCCGGACAATCAAATAAGTCTTCACATGTTCAGCTGTTCTGTTCTTAACTTATTTTGTTTTACGTCCACCTCTTAAGACCTTGTTTGTGGTATTACATTGCTTACTGTATTTCATGGCAAGAGCGTAACAGTTCAACGCAACAGCAAAGATTAAACAGTCTTGTGCCAAGGCTGCACATTACGAAAGTGAGAAACAAGCTTAAGAGTGATACTGCTGAAAAAGTTGGATAATTGGAGTTGAGCTTGAAGCTGTGACTGTTTACTCTTACTTTTAATCACATCTTACATTTAATCACATTTTACCTTCATTTTTTACGCTATATTTTACCTTACTTTTATTCAGATTTACAACTAGTTTCACTTGCCCAAAAGTCGATTAAAAACTAAAAACAAAAATACACGTCATGTGTGCATTTCCATATTGAGAAACCCTTATACTCAAGTTTTTTTGTTGTTGTTTTTTGTGTCTCTCGCTTGACTCTTCCACTCCGTGTGTGTGTGTGTGTGTGTGTGTGTGTGTAGGATGTACGATGTCGGAGGTCAGCGAACGGAGCGGAGGAAGTGGATTGGCTGCTTTGAAGATGTCCGGGCCGTGCTCTTTGTGGTGTCACTTAGCGGCTATGACATGACCCTGGTGGAGGACCCCTCCATGGTAACTGTTCACCCACCCCCCACCCCATCATGATGAACATCTAGATGAATGTTCTCTTTGCACCTCTGCGGCTGTCTGATGGCAATATTTGTCGCTTCTGTAGAATCGTCTGCAGGAGAGCATGAAGCTCTTCTCCTCCATCTGCAACAATGTGTTCTTCCGCAGTACATCCATGGTGAGAAAGACCTCTCTCACCCCATCGCTTGGAAAATGAGAAGTATTTATATATAGATATGCTGTGACAGTGTGTGCAGATGTGCTGTTGCCTATCCCAGCTGACTTTGGGAGAGAGGCAGGGCACACCCTGAACTGGTGGCCAGCAAATTGCAGGACATTAATTCTGAAGTTTTTCCGGCAACATTATCTAGTCATATTCAACCAAATGCTTCAGAACTCATTTACAGCACTTCACTGTACAAAGGGACAATGACCCGAAGCATACTACGAAAGAGTTTTTAAGGGAAAAGAAGTGGAATGTTATGCAATGGCCAAGTCATTCATTCACCTAACCTAAATCCAATTGAGCATGCATTTTCCTTGCTGAAGACAAAACTGAAGGAAAAATGCCAAGACCAAGCAGGAACTGAAGATAGTTTCAGTAGAGGCCTGCCAGAGCATCAGCAGGGATGAAATCCAGCATCTGGCGATGTTTATGCATTCCATACTTCAGGCTGTAATTGACCGCAAAGGATTTTTCTAATTAACTTAGTGTAATCTTTATAAAAAAAAAATTTTTTAAATGAATTGAGTGCTTTGAACTTGTTTTAACATAGTCATTCCTCTTCACAAAGACAATTTTCCCCACCATGTTCAAATTAACTCATTACTTTTGATGAAGTGATATTCAGCCTGAAATGCGGAGTTAAAAACAAAGGTGGAAAATACGCACATAGTGCCGTCTGCCTGTTACTTGTAATTAAACAGTAAGTCACCATTAAGATGAGCTTTTCCTGTCCTGTTTCCGGTAAATTATCCTATTAAGACGACAGCGAGACGGACTTGCTCAATTCGTTCCACTTGTATTTAAATCAATTCGCGTTACAAGAAAGTGCATGTGTCGATCAACTGAGGTGAAGCCTGCACTCCTTTCTGTACTTTTTAACCTTCGGTGTGAGAAGCCAACACAAACAAGGCACATACATTTGCTCAGTGACAACAGGTCTGAGTGGGTCCGTTGTTTGGTTCATGCGGATTGAATGACAATTTTGTTTTAATCCTTTTTTCCTGAGAATATTTTTGTGACTATTTCAAGCAACAATTTAGGATACTTGTCAACTAAAGAGACAGTTTGTGTGCTTTCCGAGTGGACAATGAAAGGTTAATGTGCTGGTGTTGTGTGGGCCTGCCTGTTAACACGACTAACTGGCTCATTACCTATAAGTGTTTAAAGATACTTTTTAACGTGGGAAGAAAATTTGTAAGCTCAATTAAGTCTTCCTCATGGCTGGTCAGTTGTAATGACACATTCATATTCATCTGGGCCTTTTGTTTGGGTTTCCGATCCCGCACATAGTTTTAATTGGTCAACTACTAAGTCTATTCTGTATACCTGTGAGACCTGGCATCAGAGCAGGAGTTGATTTGAACACCAGGGACACTTACAGTAAACGTGCGTGTGTGCGTCCTTGCATGCGTGCTGCACTGGAGCCCACAAGTGATTGATTGCACAGCGATGTTAGCGTATTAATTGATCCACAATCATCACCTCCCACTGGTACCAACCCAATCGTTGATTTATATTTTTTTGCATTCTATATACAGGGTATCCCAAAAATCAATACGCTTCCTCTTTTCTGTTTCGTTTTGGGTATCATTCGGACAGATGTAAGGCCATCAGCATTTGACAGCTTAGGCTTTGCCGTTTTTGTAAGCATATCATTCTTTGGCTCGCCAATTGACCTTGGAGCAGCGTTGGAAAATTGTTACCTGGCAAGACGTTTTCTGTCACGTGTTCTGTGTCCACACAGGGAAAGGCCTGCTACTGTCACCCCTGATGAAAACACTGAACTCTTAGAGCAGGTGTTAGCTCAAACCAGTAAAAGTCTATCTGGGGGCTGTACTGGAACTGGGCATCAACAAAAGCTCGATTCAGCAGCTGCTTCAGAGAGATTTAAAACTTTAGCGTTCCGGTTGTTCAAATGCTTCAAGCCGAAGATTATTATGCTTAAAAATTGCAAAGCTGAAGAAAGTCAGTAAAAAAAGAGGTCCCAAAAATATAATTTTGTCTTTTTTTCTGGCATTTATCAAATACAAATAATTTTGGTAATCCTTATTGACCTAAAAGGAAAAGTTTAGTCTGATTTCATGTCAGTGAGAAAATAAAGCATGTCTTTTTATATTGTGTTTGTAATCATCTGCTTTCTACTGTAACTACAATATAACGTGGAGGGCTGTCACGATCGAATCTTTTTGGAATCGATTATCCTATAGATATTTTGTCGAGTAATTACCCCCCCCTCCCCAACACACACACAAAAAAAAATATCCTAACATGCATTTAATTCTCATTTTTAAGGCCTGGGCCTCTATCTTTAAACTGCATATGCTGGTACTGAGTGTATGGTATAAACTGTACAGAATTTGAGACAACAAAATCAACCTTTGCTAAATGGTTAGCAATCTCAATTAGCATTAGCACACGAGCGATTACCATTTTAGATGAATTAAAAAAAAAAACCTCATACATCATGTAAATCAATGCTGCAATGCTTTTCCACTTGCCCAACAGTGCGTCCGTGCTGTCAACATGGACAGTAGCCAAATGGTTGCATGTGGCGCAGATATACTTTTATTAATACTTTGTATTGCCTCCCACGGGGCAGACATTTTTGTGGTTGACTTAGCCAAGTTAGCCGATTATTTTTCACAGCCCTAATAAAGTGGCAACTACATTTTTGAAACTTGAAGCAATTTTTGATTCATTGGTTTCATTGCTTGCTTTGTTATTGCGGTGGTACTAGTGGGAATAAGTTATATGTTCTCTGTTGATGTTTGATGATCTTTCAAATTCCTTTTTCTTTTCCACTTGAGAGAAAACCTCAGACTCATGAACATCTTGAACAATTGGCTGATTTCATTTTTTATTTATTTTTTATTCTTTTATTTTTTTCTCTCTGTCTGTATGTTCGCTCTTTGTTGCAGATTTTATTCATGAACAAAATTGACCTTTTCCAAGACAAGATTCTGCACTCGGGGCGACACCTGCGCCATTACCTCCCTCAGTTTAAAGGTTCGTCTAAGAGTTATACCTTTTACTTACCATTATAACACCGAAGTGAAAACTCTGTCGATCACCCAACGGACAATTTACACCAGAATGTATTGAAATAAATGTCTCCTTCAAAGAATGCCCATAAATCTCTTTAATTGAGTAAATAAATGCCCGTGGCCACTGTATGAGGTATTCATATTGATTTGGATATAGGATTCATTTATTTCTGCACTTGTGTAACCGTTAAGATTATAAAACGTACTTCGTATTTGTAAATTACCTGCACAGTTAAAGGTTTTATGGCAACAACAGTGGAACGGATGAATTCATTTTGCATTATTTCCCATGGCAAGCGTTTGTTTGAAATACAAACAAATTGAATGTCGACCATAGAGGTTGCTGCAGTGACCCATAATCTACTGGTCACCTAAAGCAATACACATATACACCCCCCCCAAAACACCGATAAAACAACTTCAAACCGTACAGAAACGGAAGTGACAAAATTGGGCAGTGACAAAACGGGAGTGGACAAAGATTTTCTAATCCCTGAAACGACAACATAGTTTTGTCTGGACTGACACTGATTCCAAGTGTTATGACGACGTATCGCCATTCTCAGCCATGTAGGATCATCAGTGTTCTCAGAAGGAAGTTGCCACTGAGATTAAAATGTCACAGAGTGCAGGTTGCAGCAAATACAAAGCGAGTCACAGAAATGCATAAAATTGGATGTCTTTGGAAATAATGAAATCGATAACTCGTGAATTATGCCATTTAGCTTCTTTTTAAAGAACAGCAAAGTTGTGTAATAGGTACTGAAGCACTGAACTGTTGGACAGATTACATAAATTAAGTTCACTTGTAAATATTATAGTACATTTTAGGTTCATCCTGAAATTTCACCAAGCCCAATATCCCTAACTTTTTGTGAGTTGTGTAAATATTCTTACATTGGTTCAGGTGCGGGCAGCACAGCGGTCGTAGTGATTAGCACATCTGCCTCACAGTTATGAGGTTCTGGGTTTATTCCAATTTCAGCTCGGTCCTTCCTCTGTGGAGGTTTCATGTTTTCCCTGTGCTTGTGTGACGTTCAAAAAACGTGCACGTTAGTTTCACCGTCGACTCCAACTTCTCCATACATGTGACAGTGGGTATGAATGGTTGTACTGTACAGTATGTCTGTATTTGCCCTGCGATTGACTGGTAACAAGTCCAGGGTGGACCTGGTCTCTCGCCCGGTCAACTAGGACAGGCTTCAGCTCCCGAAAGAGGAGGAAAAAAATGGATGGATGGTGGCTCAGTGCGTTAATCTTACAGCACCTGATATGCGGACTCATCTGGACCCAGCGAAACACAAATGTTTTTAACGTCACAATGTCGTCTTCCAGGAGCAGACTGTGACGTGGATTCGGCCGCCCGCTTCATCGCCGCCACCTTTGTCTCGCTCGACGCCTCTCCCAGTAAACTCATCTATCACCACTTCACCACAGCCACCGACACCTCCAATATCCAGGTGGTCTTTCAGGTGGTCATGGACACCATTATAAAAGAGAACCTGGAGGCCGTGTCGCTCCTATAACTGCCAGAAAATGTCTGGAGTCCCTTCGAACAAAGACCTAAACGGACCTATACCAGGAGATATTTTCCCGCTCATCCATCATCGTGGCGTCTCGATCGACTTCCTGAGCGTCACACCCACCTAACTCTGATCACTATACAGTCGAAGCTGCAGCGTGTACTAATTCAAATCCTCACCTCACTATGTCATTCTTTATAACAATTAGTTAGTGCCAAAGATTGAAAATGTTATAAGGTGTATCTTAGGAAAGTTAGTGTTTAATTACCTGTATTTAACCTTCCAGGCTCGCACTAAACACAGTGCCTTTTAAATGTGAAGCGGTTAGGCATTACCTACACTGCAGTGACCGTTTGCAATGTTCATCTCTTTGTTTCATTTTTATGTCTGACTGGGAGTGAAAGGAACTGGATGCCTTATGTTGGTGATTTATGTTTTTGTGTTCTTAATGTTCGCAGTACCTCCTGCAACTGCAATACACAGTAATAAAAATGTGTGGCTGAAATTTTGCATCTTTTTCCTGTCTTCCTTGATTCAAGTTGGATAGTCAGAGACTCGTAGCTCACACAGAGGGTTTCAAATATGTTCATTTTTAATAGATGAAAAGTAATTGACAGGAATGAACTTTCTCACATGCGCCAAACAAACTTTGCAGTGAATTCATTCTAATGGAATATTCGCTCAATGAAACATAATTGCACCTTTAAATAAGGAAAGAAAGAAACCCAAAACATTCAGGGCTCTGTAATGGGCGACAACGAGCCTCCTTTACAAGATGAGCGCGCTGTGGACTCATGCGGACAGGCAGTCCAGCGAGTCCACGGTGAGGAAGACGTCCGCCTTGCACTGGAAGGTGCCGGTACCGTCCCGCAGCAACTCGCAGCTCTTCAGGTTCGGGGAGATGTTCTTCACGCAAATAGCCTTCAGTCCGAATAAGTAATGCATTAATAACAGGAGGGGGGGGGGGAGAAACCATCATTTTAACTTCTGTCATTATTTCCACCACTTTAAAATACGTGCAGGGTGCCGCAGAAATAATGGTTTCATTTCTAGCAACATGTCAAGATCGAAATCTAGTTTCAAATGCGTTCCTTGTTTTAAAAATCAATATTACTGAATATTAAGGGCAGTTTTACTTTTACGCACGCTGGGAAAGCGCTGTGTGCCAAATGCGTGCTTTTACGCACGGAGATCATACTTATAAGTTACTGGATGTTTTGATAAACATATCGTTGTTGTTGTTGTTGTTGTTGTTTTACATGACTAGCAATTTCAAATTTAAAGAATGAATGTGAGAGTATGACCACCTCGGTGACACTCACCATACTTTTGAGCAAGGAGACCTGCCTGGTCGTTTCCGGAACAACGTTGACGCCGATCGTCTCCCCGCTGTCCATTGACGTTTCTTGGGACTCGGACCTGCGCACATAAGGCGACCTCCTGATTCCAGAGAGCAAACCCGAGGCGCGCCCCACTGAGTAGTAAGCGGGCCCGGTGGACTGCTTGTACCAGGCTCGGACGGGGTGACACGAGATGAGCAGGGACACTGCAAAGCACACCAAAGCAAACCGGAGGGACCTCTCCATGTCTGGGACGCACTTGTGCCGTTACGCGCAGCTTCCTCTCCTGCAAGTCGCGTTGCGTTTGGCTGCCTGGTCGGAGAACGTCCTGCCGCTTTTATAGGCGGCGTGCGTGCGTGCCAGACGTCTCGTGACCTGGGACGTTCGTCAAATCAAATTGGTGGCTGGGCAGACGATCGTCCGTGTCTTGATGCGTGAGAAAGGAGAGGAGGGCTGGGTGGGGGTTTCCAATTGACCTGTCTCTGATGGGTTGGAAGGTGCGCGTGTGTGAAATACATCAAATGCGTGACGCTTGTGGGGCTGAAAGTAACGTCCATTTGCACCAGTGGTCCCATTTCTTAAGGCGGTGACGTAGGTGAGCCACCTCAAAGAACTCCGCAGTCACTCATCTATACCGCTTAGTCGTCCCGACTTTAATATTTAAGATCGTCAAACAAATAGAAATATCAGACAAAGATAACACAAGTAAACATAAAATGCAGTTTTTAAATTGTGATTTTATTTTTATTTTTTTTGGGGGGGGGCAGGCACACACTGTTCAATGTTACCTGGCTCTGTGTGGAAAACGTAATGGCCCCCTAAACCTAATAACTGGTGTGGCCACCCTCAGCAGCAACAGCGTAAATCAAGCGTTCTCTATAACTGCCAATGAGTCTTTTACTGTACATTTCCGTGGAGATATTTTGGCCCACTCGTCCTCACAGATATTATTTCAATTCAGCAACAATGGAGGGTTTTCCAGCACGAACTGCCTTTTTAAGGTCATGCCACTGGATGTCAATCAGATTCATGTCCATACTTTGACGAGGCCACTTCAAAACCTTCTTTTTTTTTTTTTTTTCAAGGCCTTCAGAAGTTGACTTGCTGCTGTGATTGTCCTACTGCAGAATCTAAGTTCGCTTCAGCATGAAGTCACAAACTGGTGGCCGAACGTTCTCCTTCAGGCAAGCCTTTATGTACCTTTTGGTCAGCAGTGTTTTTTGGAACTCTATTTTTTTGGAACTCTGCCATGGATGCCATTTTTGCCCAGTCTCTTCCTTATTGTTGAGTCATGAACACTGAAGAGGCAAGGGAGGCCTGCAGTTTTTTAGATGTTGTCCTGGGTTTCTTTGTGACCTGAATGAGTCGTCGCTGTGCCTCTTGGGGTAAAATAATTCATTTATTCATCTGCCGTTCCAGTGCTTATCCTCACTAGGGTCGCGGGCGTGCTGGAGCCTATCCCAGCAATCTTCAACCTGAACTGGTTGTGCCCAGCCAATCGCAGGGCACATATAAACAAACAACCATTCACGCACACATTCACACCTACGGGCAATATAGAGTCTTCAATTAACCTACCCTGTATGTTTTTGAGATGTGGGAGGAAACCGGAGTGCCCGGAGAAAACCCACGCAGGCACGGGGAGAACATGCAAACTCCACACAGGCGGGGCCGGGATTTAAACCCCGGTCCTCAGAACTGTGAGGCAGATGTGCTAACCAGTTGTCACCGTGCTGGCGTAAAAGAACACATTTGCCACAAATTATTCTTGTGACCGAAGTTTATCTTCAATAACACCATGGATGGAGAATATCTTGCGTCTTCGAATCTGCTGCATCATGGTTATTTCTCTTTGGTTCATGTTCTCACTGGTTTCCCTGTCTATAAGACCCCAAGATCTGAATCAATAAAGAGCTCAACTGTAGTTCACTATCTTTCTCTAGTTTTTTTTTTTTTTTTACATTGAGTTGTCATCCATGGGGGTTGAAAAAAGTAACAAGACGAACCAGTATAAAGTTATCACAAAATTAAATACTCAAAAACCTATTTAAGTACTGTTTGTTACTTCCCAGTAGAGGGAGGGGGGGGGACGACGTAATAACAGTATGGCATCTTCACAATAAAATGTGTCATCACAGTAAAACAGAAAAATGTTCCGTGCCCATCATGTCTGTATCCTGGAACAGTAAGTCAGTGGAGACAAGGTCCAAAACCCTAGGGGTCAGGCGATCCATGTCACCCATGTCAGATCATTGTCACAGAAGTAAAACGCAGAAATGTGCAAGTGGGAAATGCAAAAAGCTGTTGCACTGCGTCAGTGCCTAACTAAGCAAAATAGTGGTTGTATAGCTTTATGACTTTCCAATCAGTGAATATCGATTTTGAAAGGACCTCGTCAATAAAAACAAGGAAGTGATTCACTGACCCACAATATCAACGGTCTGTGAATTAGTCTTGCTTCAAAATTGATTGGGCTCAGAGGAAAAAAACTAATTTAGCAATACAAAGCCATTCGCAGATGGATTTACTGATCCCACGGGGTCATGCATCATCAGCTCCGCCCTCTTCTGGGAGAAGAATAGCGAGGGATGCACTCCTTCAATGAAAGAATAAAACACTTAAATGTCATGTATTCCATTTTGCCTGTCCATAAGAGGATCTGGATGATAAGAATACTGTGCAATTATGGAAACTGATTAGAGACCCCATCCAGTAATACAATCAAGCATGATGCCATACCATTATATGATTTAAGGGGAAGTAAAATGTTTATTTTTGACCATTAAAAGCAGCATACAAAAATATAAATCAACATGATTTAACATGAGTGCAGACTTAATATGTCAATTAGGATAGGGTAAGGTACCATTAGAGTCCATTGTAAAGTGGTCTGCAATGTGGCTCCAGCTTGTCTTCCAGGACATAGTCTGCTCCACACACCCAGGGGTCCCCCGTGTCCCACTGCCATTTCTGGAGAGTCTGCCTCAGGCTCTCCAGCACGCCACTGTATGACGGGTCTGACGCCAGGTTCTTTGTTTCCAGAGGGTCTCTTCTGCATTGGCCATGTAGTTGAATAGAAACAACTGTCATCAACAACTTTAGAAATATATTCTTTAGAAATAAGAACCGACAAAAAGTAAGTCAGCGTGCTTCAATTTGGAAGCCAAGAAGATATTTAAATAAGACATTCAAATATTCCGACTATAAACATTGGAATGAGTCAGAAAATGGTTTTCTTTTATTTTAATATGGCTGAGTTATATTAATATACTATACTCACAATATTGCAACTGTGCTGACATTTTGACATCAGGCCTAATATAACCTTTAATCCAATGACAATTGTCAATTGTCAGTGCTTCTAAACTATATTGTTGAATTCTGAACACAGCCACATTTCTAGTTAGGAGAGTATGGCACACGTAAGCAAGCACATTATCTCTGTTGTTTATTTTTACTTCTCTCGAAAAGATTTACATTTTTTTCAAATGAGTTGTGAATGTGTGTCACATTAAACGTGAACAAAGTTGGGAAAATATTTATTATATATGGCTTTTGTTTAATGGTGTTCTCTTAAGAACCGTAGGCGTTACAAGGCTGTCACCACAAAGTAAACAGCATAGTTTGTTCAAAAACGTTGGGTTAACTTGAGTTTGAAATACAAATTTAAAACAATTCACTGCAATGAATTGAATCATTTATAATCTCAGTTGTTGTTCAATTAACTTTTATAATGTGTGAATACTTATTTTTTTTAGAAATTGTTTTTTTATTACCACTCCAATATACTGTATGTTGCCACTGGAGCAAGATTGTATTACTTTACTTGCTTAAACCAAGTAATGACTTGACTCGATTAGCTTGAAATTGAGTGGCGACTCGATTTGACTTGTTTTTTTTTTTTCCCACAGTGGCTTGAGACTTGGTTATGTCTTGAGACTTGCTTGTGATTTACTCCCACATCTTGCTGTTTTATTATGCCAAGACTGCAGGGGAAAAATAGGTCATTAATATTGTAGCGCTGCTATAGGATTTTTGCATAGTACTGTGTACATATTACATACTATACAGTAGTATATTTAGTATATGGGAGCTCCTTGGTGGAGGTCACCACCAGCGAAAAAAAGAATGAATTGGGTGGGTCTTGGCGGCCGACTGGTTAGAACTTCGTCCTCACAGTTCAAATCCGGCCTCGCCTGTGTGGAGTTTAGATGTTCTCCCCGTGCCTGTGTGGGTTTTCTCTGGGAATGCCGGTTTCCCCCCACATCCCCAAAACATGCGTGGTAGGTTGATTGAGGACTCTAAATTGCTCGTCGGTGCGAATGGTTGTTTGTTTATATGTGCCCTGCGATTGGGTGGTGACCAGTTCTGGGTGTACCCCGCCTCTCGCCCAGTGTCAGCTGGGATAGGCTTTTTCCAGCACACCTGCGGCCCTGGTCAAGCTAAGCAGTACAGAAGATGGATGGATGGGTGGCTATTACCCACTATTGCAAACAGAGGAGATGCTGGTGCGAAAATTTCATGCAGTTTTACTGAGAATGGTTCAGAGTTATGAAGGTTAAGGGCTGATTATTTTCATAAAATTCTTTATTTTTTTCTTTCTTCAAACTGACCCCCAAATGTCAAAATGTCTACCCCCAGTGCTTTTACTACCAAATCCTGAATAATTACTGGGAATGTAGGCCCGTCACGAAACGTCAATTGTGGTTGGTCTTGTTCTATTGATTGGATGTTTTTGTTTTCCCTTTCTTAGCTCCAAACCATGTGCTGAGTGCAGCGTGTTGGTGACGGAAGCAGACCTGGTATCGTACAGCTCCCAGCGCTCCCTGTAGTAATACTGCTGCAGGCTTTTGAACCAGTGTGTGGGCTCACTCAGCCTGGTGCGGTTCAGCAGGTCCTGGAAGGTGGCCGAAACATACAGGTCCTGGTCGACAAGGAAGGGCATGCGGTAGTGGAGGTTGTGGAGGAGGCGGTACGCCCCCTGGTGGACACCACGGATTGGGTAGTACATGGTGACCTGGGTGTGAACAGACAAAAAGGGCCAAAGTACTCACTCACACTCTGCACTTTAAGTAGAACTAGTGATTCATATTTTTAAACAAAGGTGCTGGTAAACGCTCGTGTGAACGTTTCCGCACTCACAGACCTCGTGCAGCGATTGGCTGGCATAGACTGTGTGCCAGCTGCCGGGCTCAGTCACCAGGACAGGAAGCAAAGAGCGGCCAGTGAGGTGTACTGGGACAGCGGCGTTGCCAGGGAGGCTGTATGAAGGGTAGGGGACAGAAAACCAGTCCAGGATGGTGGGAGTGATGTCTGCCAAAAGAGGATAGATCACAGATCACATGACAATTACCATCTTTGCGAAATTAAAGTCAAGATACTGTACTTTTCACTACTAGTGGTTGTGTTTTCAGTGCGAGTAATAAAATTCTATTTTCCACTTCACATGGTTGGAATGTGATAAACTGAAGAAAGGTTCAAGCAGTATAACCACTGTATATACAGTCTATGTACTGTACATCAAATGGCATCCCTCCAACCATTTTCGACACAGCTAATCCTCATAAGGTCACAGGTGCGCTGGAGCCTATCACAGCTGACTTTGGGCAAGAGGCGGGGACAGGGTACACCCTGGACTGGTCACCAGTCAATCAGAGGGCACATATACTGGAGACAAACAATCACTCACATTCACACCAAAGGACAATTTCGAGTCTTCACCTAACATGCACGATTTTGGAATGTAGGAAAAAATGTGGAGTACCTGAAAAAAAAAAAAAAACACGAGGAGAAAAGGAATCTAACCCTCAACCTCAGAACTGTGAGGCATGTCGATAAATGTATGTAATTATGCCAAATAGGCATACATACATGTGTTTTCTTTTTCTTTTTTTAGGATATGCAGGTAAATCAAATCAGGTCTATGTACTACTGATTTATGCGCAGCGGACCTTGTTTTTCAGCGCAGCTTCTGATTTACAGCATGAAGTAAAGTCTCCCTCTGGTGGCCAAGTTGAATCAAAGCAACAGGCTTCCACCTGTTTTTTTTTCTTGAGAATATATGTATCATCTCTTACCTAATAAGCTGACATAGGCCTGGCTGGTGTCTCCCCATCGCTCCCTGTGCTCTGGAGAGGACACCAGCATAGGTTCCGCTGTGCCGGAGTGATAAAGGTTGGTTCTGCCATTGGGGAAGGGGATGCCGTTATCGGAGCTGTAGATGATCAGAGTGTCATTCTCATAACCGGCGTCTCTGAGCTCCTGAAGAACTAATCCAATACCTGCACAGGAAATGGACTCCATTAAAAGCATTGTTTCTCATGAATGAATGCTTGTTTGCGGTGCGCGTGCGTGGCGCACATACTGCACCTTGGTCCAGTCGGCTAACTGTAGTATACAATGCGGCTAAGTCAGCTCGTGCTGCAGGTGTGTCCGGTACAAAAGGCGGAACCTGAATTACACAAAATGTCGACGGAAACCAGGTTAGGACCGCAAGGGCAATAGACTGAATGTATTTGCTCGTATATTTGCATCAGTACAATCCAAACTCATCGGACGATTCCTTATCCAGCTACAATATGTGCAGATGGTCCTCCGTTCCTATGGCGATGAACCAACACGAAATTGGACAAAAGTTGGAACATGCTGTTACACCTAACTCTTGTATTTACCGAGCGGGGCCTTCTTCTTTGGGTTTTTGCAGTATACAGATACTCCCCTACTTATGAACATTCACCTCACCGAAATTTCAGACACGCGAACACTTCATTGTTGGTCGAAACCTTTTTTTTTCTTTTTTTATATATACATCTGCAAGTGCCAATTAGAGTTGCGTGCCTTCAATGTAGTACCACCTTGTACCACAACATGTTGGCAGCACTGTGGTCTACTGGAAGACATTTAGCATAATTAAGAGGGAAAGAAGAGGGCAGAGACGTCCGCCAACTATTAAGTTCCAGCAATAGTCGTCATTCCCACAGAGCAGAAACAATATACGCTCCGTTTGCTTGTGTTGCTTCTCCATCTGCGTTAAAGTAGTGGTTGTGTGAAGGTTTAGAATTACCGTAACATCTAATTTACGACATGGCGTTTCAAATTATTCACTATATGCAATACTGTACCACGTTTTGACATTTGAATATTTGTTGTTCCCACAGAGCATAGAGAATAAAGGCCAGCGAGTATTGTCATATTTGCTCTGTTTATATCTGTTGCTGTTGTGTGTGTGTTAAAGTAGCAGCTGAAGGTTTCTAATTATCGTAACATCACATCACGTAACATGATCATTTCCGTTAGCCTATAGCGTTTCACATTTGATGTTAGCCCTGAGCTTCCAGACGAAATTAGATGGATTGGTTGAACATTCCGGATTCAGGGCACAGTTTTCCAGTCAACTTCAAATAACAAACAGCCTGCATGCTTCCTCTTATTTGGAGAACTGTGCGAGCAAGAGAGTGAGAACAAACACTATGGAAATTAAACTCTGTCTTTTAATATGCTTAAGTGTAAGTTTAAATGTGTTTAAGTGTGTAGGAGGGGTAAAACAAAAATAAATGTACATGATCTCTCTATATCGCAGATTTTCACCTATTGAGTAGTGGATCTGGAACGCATCCCCCGTGATAACCGGGGGTTTCACTGTAGTTCATTGCGCTGCGTTCGTAACCTCGAAACCACCATGTCAGAACCGTCATTAGCAGGGGACCCCTTGTATATGGAGTGTTGCCATTAACTAAATGATGAGATATTTTTGGGTGAATTCACACAATGCACATTCAAATTGATGAAAGAAAATAGTTTGGACCCATTTGACACCGAAAACATTCAACGTCCCGGTAATTGTGTTTAATGACTGACCTTAACTTGCTCTGGCGTGTAATATAGTGGCGTCCAATCAGGAATTCTGCCCATTCCCATGTCACCATTTCCAAACTTCTCACAGAAAGCTCCATACTGGGGCTGGGAGTGCCCACAGCGGTGGGTGTCATGGAAGGCAACATACAGAAAAAAAGGCCTCTCTTCATCTTTCAAATTGTTGACTTCTGCTTTTTGGTTTCTCACAAAAGCTTCGTCTTTATGGGTCTGGAAAAACTTTCGGACGAGAAGTTTGATGCGGGTGATGTTCCTCCCCACCTGGAGGACAGAGTTGTTTTCCTCCGTGTACGCAAAGTCAAAAGGGTAGACTGACCCAGGACCAACATGCTTTTTTCCAATGATACCTGAGAGTGAAAATGACAGAAATAAGGATGAACACATGCTTGCAAGATTTCAATGTTTAGGGGGGAAGATAAACTTTATTACTAACCTGTGTGTATGTTAGCTTGACTGAGGAGCAGCGGCAGACTTTGGATGCCATCGAAAGAGTTAAAATGATGGACCCCTTGGTGAAGGCCGTACATGCCATTCTGGTGCTAAGAAGGCAGGAAACAGTTGTTATTAGAATTCTACATATTTGGGCAAAATAAGGACCTAATATTTTGTGTTTGTGCCCCCTTTGCTGCTAACATGCTCTTCTGGGAATACGGTGGTACGTTTTGGAGTTTCATTTGTTTTGTGACCAAGCTTGTAACGCAGTTTATTCATACAGCAAATCAATTTTCCCCACTGAAATTAATTGAAATGCCATGACTCCATACCCCCCTGTGCCCCCAAACAAACAAAAAAAAGTTGTGTTTTTTTCCAATAATGTTTTGGTTACGTGTTTTAAGAGGTTGGAATTCACAACGTGTTTAAGAGTGTGCAAGCGGTCGACTCTTTTCCTATAGTCCTGGTGCTGTACGGTTACTTTCCACTGTAAATGCAGTTTCCAGTTGACTATCATTAAAGCTAAAAAAATTAATTAAAAAAATAAATAAAAGAGGGGTGTGTAAAATGTGTTGTAATTGTTTAACTTTGGGGTATTTTGAGGAAAACGTCACAGACTTTATTAAAACACCTGGAAGCTGTTTAAACTGTTTAAAACAGTGGGGTGGAAACGCATTATATAAATCATGCAGGAGTTGAGACCAACTACCAGATTGATGAAATGCTTCCTAAAAAAAAAAAACCTCCGAAAGACTTTCCATCCATATGGTGCATGTGTGTGTGTGTGTGTGTGTGTGTGTTACCTGTGGCAGGCCACTGAGGATGGTGGAGCGGCTGGGGGAACAGCTGCTGACTGAGGTGAAAGCGTTGTTGAACACGACGCTGTGCTGGGCCAGAGAACGCAGGTGAGGGGTGCGGACCACAGAGTTGTTGTACACCTCAGTCTCAAACCCGGCATCATCAGCTACCAGAAGGGAAAAACACAAGCGGACTCTAAGACGTACTGCGTTTACATCTACAGCGGCTGAAAAAAGTATTTAACACGTCACTATCTTTCTCACTAAATATAAGTTCAAAGTTGCTATTGACCTGAAAAGTTTACCAGATGTTGGGAACAACTCAAGTAATCCATACATACAAAGAAAGTAGAACAAATAAGCTCGGAAATAAAGTTGTGTGTAAAAATGTGAACTGACGCAGGGAAAAAGTATTGAACATATGAAGAAAGGGAGGTGCAAAAAGGCATAGAAAGCCAAGACAACGCCTAAAATCTATTCATAATCAAACAGCAATCCAGCCCCTTGTCAGTGCAAAGGAATATCAGCTGGTTCAGTCCTAATTAATGGCCTACAAAAATGTCTCATTGCCAAGGTGTGAGTCAAGACACATCTCATGATGGGGAAGAGCAGAGAGCTGTCTCAAGACCATCGCAAACTAATTGTTAAGAAATTGCGAATAAAAGTGTTATAAAAGG
Source organism: Phyllopteryx taeniolatus (assembly GCF_024500385.1). Classification (NCBI taxonomy): domain Eukaryota; kingdom Metazoa; phylum Chordata; class Actinopteri; order Syngnathiformes; family Syngnathidae; genus Phyllopteryx; species Phyllopteryx taeniolatus. The sequence goes on from NC_084505.1 coordinate 15,498,235, forward strand.
CAACCGTTGGTCTCACGTTGTGTAATTTGTGGCAGGATTACTAAAGAAGTTATACAATTAGGTCATGTACACCTTACAGTGTAGTGTGCAAATTGATTCTAATCTTTGTTGAGCTAAACAAAAGAAAACAAACAAAACAAAACAGTTCGTGTTCAACACTAAAAGCAATACTATTTATGTATCGTGATCCTTTTATAATCCTAATTACTGTATTTCACAACCATAGACGTCGTGGATCTTATGCAGTGGTAGGTAGTAACAAGTCCAATTGTTTGTCACTCTACTTAAGTCGATTTTTAAGGTATCTGTACTTCACTTGCGTATTTATTTTTCTGATGGCTTTTTACTTTTGCTCTCTACAATTGAAAAGATACCAGTACTTTCTACTCCTTATTTAGTCAAAATAGGCGTGTCACTTCTTTCCATCACTGCAGATGACATCATGATGTAAAAAAAGATGTAGAGAAGTAAAGTCAACTGCGTTGGAGATCTTGATCAACTGAGATCCTGGGGACTGAAAAAACAGGGAAAGCAGCGATATGGAGAAACATCAACCAGAGAGCATTTAAAAATGATGATGCAACAAAGAGACGCAAGATATTCCCCACCCAGTTCAAGTTAGTCAGTTCAAGCAATGGGAACACATTGTTTTGAAAGCATAAAAGCCTCAGCCTATAGGTAGCCTTCGGTTGAAAACACGTTTTTTCTTGTCCCAAGTTATCAAAATCGGAATTGCAGCTATACAATGACAATAAACTTTCATTTTAACTTCCTACTTTTGACATAAAGTACATTTCAGAGTCTGTACTATATTTTGACTTCAGGAGTCGATCACTTCTTTTTCAACAGAGGTTAGTCTTGTGTCACGTGTGAGCTTTTGGCGCGTCTCCCTCCTGCAAACGCAGATGTCCCGATTAGACTGATTTATTCCATCAATTCCTCACAGGCAGCAACATTCCATGTGAAACAATATTTACTGATGTCACCGGAAACACTGTAGCTCGGACTATGCTACGTTCATCGCTGGTGCTGATGCTGAGACGCGAGCAACTTTGTCGTGAATTGTACTCTCAGACAAATCTTAGGGAGACCTTTTTATCCCATTTGTATTTCTTTTCTGCATCGGGCACCACGAGTTTAAATCGTAACCACTCACCGATAATCAGAAGAACGTTTCTTCTCTTGGACTCCCCGAGGCGACAACAAAGAAGCAGAAGCCAAAGAAATGACTTCAACAGCATGGTCATGTAAATAATGACCGGATTAGTGATTGGAAAACTTTATATAGTTGACATGAATGCGAGGCACATGGACGTGCTAATACAACCACAGGAGTCAAGTTTTGTTTCGTCTTCCGCAAACAAATCCGCCCACGTTGTCACGTGACCGTGGCCACGTGACGTTTGACAACAGGAAGCTTTGTTTGAGAACTTCTCTTTTAGAGCGCACAGCGGCAGATCAGGACCGGGGGGAAATCTCAGTCGTAACAAGGAGCCCAAGTATTGGTAATATATTTGAAAATGTGTCCTACATGAATGTTTCGTTTGGGGTTATGACGATTGGAGTCTAATCGCCACTTCTAAATAACCCGTGTAGCACAAGTGTTTATATGCTTTCATAATAAATATGTATGCGCACGCACGGTGGTAACACTTGAGTGACGTAGGCTTGACTGTTAAAGTCGGTCAACGAAGCTGTCATATGATTCTTGTGTGCTCATACTCTATAAACGCCGTTTTATTGTTCATTACATATCATTACAATGAGTCACTGGCAAGTCCCAAACTGACCTTCCTTGTATTATCAGTGTCTCACCTAATTGATTTGCTTTGTGCTTCAGGTTCAGTGTGGCGAAATCAGGGGCAAAGTGAGAAGAACAGAATGAATGCTCATTCTGTTGCCAAAGAGGTCCCAATTAAGCAAGTTAGAGGAAGAAAGCTCCAGTTCAATACCAACATGAGAGACACATAATCAAAAGGAGGAATTCATCTTGCAGTGTAAGTGGATTTGATATTGATATTATTGTATTTGCAGAACAAGGCGCCTGTGTGGAGTTTGCATGTTCTCCCCGTGCCTGTGTGGGTTTCAAGTTTCCTCCCACATCCCAAAAACATGCATTAATTGGAGACTCTAAATAGGTGTGAATGTGAGTGCGAATTGTTGTTTGTTCATATGTGCCCTGCGATTGGCTGGCGACTAGTTCAGGGTCTACCCCGCCTCTCGCCCGAAGATACCTGGGATAGGCTCCAGCACGCCCGCGACCCTAGTGAGGAGAAGCGGTACAGAAAATGGATGGATGGATGGGTGGATGGATGGAGATTTCCATCCATTTGTGATTTCTGCAAACGTTCACCTCTTCAGGTTGTCCTCCTACAAACTCACGCACACTCAACCTTTTCCGCACCATGGACCAACCACTGCTGCAAAGAGATTCGGGCCCAGGCTGCTGCTCCTGTAGAATGCTCAAGGCTTGGCTGCCCATACTCTCCTGGCTACCCAAATACACGCTTAAATGGCTTCAGATGGATCTTCTTGCTGGCCTCACCGTCGGGCTGACAACCGTCCCGCAAGCCTTGGCCTATGCAGAAGTAGCAGGCCTTCCTGTGCAGGTGAGTCTATCCAGTAATGAATTTTTTTGAACTGGAATTTAGACCATAATTCTTTTTTTACCATTGGAAACAATGTACAAAATGTACAAACAATGTTTAAAGTTACATTTTAGCATTCATATATCATACAAGTGTAAAAAGAAGTTAACCATGGAATGATGAATCAAAATAAATAAGTAAAATACAATACAACTATTCACTCTATCAAGAAGTGTGACCAAGGCATAGTGTTTAATGAAGTGAAAAGTTAGCATGCGGAAGATGTGCTAACTTCACGCATCCTGGCAAACATAAAGAGGCAAACTTTTAAACACTAAACCCAAGTGACTTAACAGTGTGCTCTCACGGAGCAGAGGCAAAACATCACCGCATTGAATTGAGTTGAGTTCCCATAATGCTTTTAGCTCGCTACATTGCCAGGACCATCAGTCTGAGGAATGATCTCAATGTTTGGGATGGGCTGTTGTACGCCATTCAAGCACAGCGCACCTGCTTGTGTAGTGTATGGATGGTGACCTCAAGTGGATGAGGGAAAAACCTGCACCGCTCTAAAATACCACTATTGAATCGCATATTTGAAACGTATGAATTCATATGATAATATAATAAATAATTGGTCACTACTTTGCAGATTTAATTTATTACAGGGGTTTTATCAAATGCAACCCCCGCGATGAACAAGGGTTTCCTGCATTATCTTTGTATTTCTAACACAAGACACCAAAATACTGTGCATGCCGAAATCACATGTAATGTATTTACATTCTGTTGTGTTTGTGTAGAAAGTCGCATTGATCTACGGCAGCATCCAAGTCATCAATCTGTTTGACTGAAGTGACTTTTCTCTCTCAGTGTTATGAGATAAACTGATCAATTGTGGCAAAGTTGCAGCCAATTTCAATAGGGTCACTTCTGCACATACAGTATGGGCTCTACTCTGCCTTCATGGGAGGCTTCATCTACACCTTCCTCGGGACATCCAAGGACGTGACGCTTGGTCCCACAGCCATCATGTCCTTACTTTGCTTCTCGCTGGTGGGGGGCGAGCCCCGCAGAGCTGTGCTGCTCAGCCTTCTCTGTGGACTCATCCAGGCTGCACTGGCATTACTGAGATTAGGTGAGGGAAGGGCACCATTCGAGTCATGTGAAAATAGTGTGATTTCATTTCGTAACACTTCCTCACAAAAACAAGGGTTGTCACATTATCTGTAAGGCTTTGCATTCGTGTGAGCATGACATAGCATTGTGGTGTTTGGTTTCGAAACTTTAAGCCGTTGTTTAAAAGACAACCCTGCTTGTTAACATCCCATCTTCCTCTTCGCACACTCTGCAGGTCAAAATGTAGTTTTGATTCAAAGCTCTGTAAATCATCCATTGCAGGCTTCCTCTTGGACTTCATCTCATTCCCTGTGATAAAAGGCTTCACTTGTGCCGCAGCAATAACAATTGGCTTTGGTCAGGTGAAGGTGAGGTAATCATTTTTATAAATTATTTATTTATTTATTTATTTATTTTGCACAATTTCCAACTCATGTTCACAATAGAAAAAGAAGGAAAAAAAGAATGTTTATCAAATTTAGAGCTTATGGGAGATGATAGAAATACAGAGAATAATGGTCTTCATCAAAAATAGAATGTTTACAATATACAATATAGCAGTATAGTTGTACTCTTTCTAAATATAGGGTCCACTTGCCATCTTTTCTATAAAGGACCTTCCCTCAATTGTGGTATAGAAGTTTTTCCATTGTCCATATTTGTAATATATAACGGCCAGCCGCTGTTTCTTGTTAGGAACTTTGTACCAGTGTCTAGTGAAATCTTTGAGAGGTACAGTATTTGAATCAAACAACGATCCTCCTTCTGCACCACTGATCCAATGAATCCCAAGTACAGACTAACACGTCATTGTTATTTATATATTTTTTTATACAAGCACGTTAGTCAGAACTGAATGAAGATATTTCCAAAATGAACGAAATTTTACACAGCTCCTGAAAATATGTGGATGATGCACATTTAAGGAACAACAGGGCAGAGGTGTTGATAAGCTTCACTTTGGGTTTTAGGCGTAGTGAAAAAACAAAACTTTTCCAGTCAAGCACCCTCCATTGCTTTATACATTTTGGAAGTCTTTATGAATAATGTTAGTTATAGTAGTTAATACATCTTCCGCAAAGGTCTGACTGAGGTTTTTTGTTCGAATCCGGAGATTGCATGTTCTCCCTTCGCTTGTGTGGGTTTTCTCCGGGGACTCCAGTTTCCTCTCGGATTCCAAAAACATGCATTTTACTGTAGGTTCATTGAAGACTCTCAATTGTCCTTAGGTGTGAATGTGAGACTGAATGGTTGTTTGTCTAAATGTGGCCTGCGATTGGTTGGTAAAGCTGGGATAGGCTCCAGCTCACCTGCGATCCTAATGAGGATAAGTGGTATAGAGAAAATGATGGATGGAAGGATTACAGTATTTTATTTCATATTAATCATGTGAACAGATGCATTTAACATTTTGTTGTCCTTGGGGCATTTTTTAATATTTTAAATTTTGTTTCTAGAATATCCTGGGACTCCAAGATATTCCCCATGAGTTCTTCCCACAGGTTTACTACACATTCTACAAGATCCCTGAGGCCCAAATAGGCGATGTGGTCCTTGGTCTGCTCTGTGTAGCGTTGCTGGTGATGTTGATGTCAATGAAGACAAGTCTGGGATCTGGTGATGACGCTCCCACGTTCTCCAGGGTCGCCAGAAGATTTGTGTGGGCTGTTGCTACCAGTCAGTACCAATGTGCAGATCTCCATTCATTTTGCCTTCCGTGTGTCTGCAAAAGAGTTTTTCCTTTAACGTCTTTGTGTTTTGATCAGTGCGTAACGCCCTCATAGTCGTGGCCGCATCTTTTTGCGCCTTTTCGTGGGAAGCTTACGGCCATCATGTGTTCACAATCACTGGGGAAACCTCCCAGGGGCTCCCACCCTTCAGGCCGCCGCCAACCTCGGACACCACCGCCAATGGCACTGTGGTAACGTTTGGAGAGATTGTAGAGGTAAGGAGTCCGGGTGAGGGTGTGACATCAGTTGCTAACATCTCACAGCTGATTTCTTAGTATTGCTCTCTGTACTGCGCACAGGACTTTGGGGGAGGTCTCGCTGTGATTCCTTTCATGGGACTGCTGGAGAGCATTGCGATTGCAAAAGCATTCGGTGAGTTTTCCAAGGGGATAAAGGTGGATAAATAGCCCCACAAGGTCTCTGTTTGTGTTCCAATTACTTAAATAATATCTAGGAGACCTGGATAAGGTTAAGGATCCTAGGGAACACCAACCACAGAGCAAAAGCATCATACACAGTGGCTGTTCCAAGAATACTTCTGAGCTTCTCTTTTATACATTTGTAAGTCCTGTCCCATTACCCTCACTAAACATGACTATGCTCTATGTACTACCACTGTGCCCCATCCCAGGAAAATTGTCCTGTCTGACTTTTCATCCTCTAATTTAAGCAAATAGAAACAATCCCCTCAACCACAAACATACTCAACAAACAGTTTAATCAATCATTGTCAGCAAGTGTGGAATATAGAGTACAATTTACATAAGAATGTACAGAAATTAATCTATGGTTGTATCATCAATCTCCATTTTATAATTGTCACTAAAGTGCTTTTCTACTTAGGACAAGGCAATTGGGCTGGTGTAAGACTGGGCAAACCATTTGACTTCTTGTTTGTCTTCAGCCAGGCAGAACAACTACAGAATAGATGCCAACCAGGAACTGTTGGCAATTGGTGTGACCAACATCATGGGCTCCTTTGTCTCAGCCTACCCTGTCACTGGCAGCTTTGGAAGGTGGTGTGTGTGTGTGTGTGTGAGAGAGAGAGAGAGAGAGAGAAAGATCAGTGTACTGTCTTTACAGACTCATGTTTTGTCGCCATGTTTAGGACTGCAGTAAATTCTCAGACTGGGGTTTGTACTCCAGCTGGAGGGATTGTCACTAGTGAGTCAACACATTTTTGCATTGATGTATTTTTTTTTTTTACTTTATTAAATCAGTTTTGTAACAGTGCATTGTCTTTATATCGCTACTATATCTGCAGTATGTAATGTGTAGTCCTCACAAAGCAATCTCTTATTGGTTGTCAGTGGAAAAGTTACATATTTGAACCCTATGACCTCAGCTACCTCATCATCGTGTTTCAGAAAGCCTTTGAATAATTATTGTATATTATATGTATAAAAGATGAATAAACCTAACCTGCCAGATGGCTGACAAGGAAAATGTAAACAAATTTGTTTTGAACAAAGTGAGAATTCTATTTTTGGAAAATCAGTTGAGAATTGAAATCACTGTCAAAAGTGTCACAACACGCTAAAGCGCATGTCCAGATCACTTTACCACAACTAAAATGCTATGCTTCCCTCTAGTAATAGTGTTCCCTCACTATATTGCGGTTCACCTATTGCGGATTCCGTGCATTGCGGACTTTATTTTCATATTCACATTGCGCATAATTCACCATATTGTGGCATTTTGAGTGTATGCTGTAATATGTGTGTGCTAAAATGAATGCATCCTAGCCTAAAACATTAAAACTGTAAAAAGAAAAAGGGGGAACAAAGAAAAATTAATTAAAACACGTATTACAAAGAATTAAATGTACATAATGTACAGTACTACTGTGCATTACTGTATGTTTAAGAGTTCAATAGATGTCTAAGAGGTGTTTGATGCATCCTGTCACTACAGTGGCCAGCTACTTATAGGAATCTCATTAGTCATGCATCAGAGGGTTAAGAGTATGGCAGAGGTTAATAGGATCGTGGGAGAGATTAATTAAGAGTCTGGAGATGTTCATACAGCTTTAAAATTTGTATAAATGGGGAAAAAAACATGGGCACTACCTCGCGGATTTCACCTATCGCGGGCGTGGTACGGAACATAACGCTCGTTATGAACGAGGGATTACTGTATTGATTATTGTAATAGTGAATACTGTAGAGAGCCAGTTTGACGGAATCCTACATTGAAGATAGTTTTGAAGCTATCCTTAGCCTTCCTTTCTTTTAAATGTCACTCCCATTTAATATGAAAATATAATAAAACCGTGTTACTTTGGCATGAAAAAATACGCTTTTTTTTTTTTTTGCAGGTGTGATAGTGTTGCTCTCTTTGGCGTTCCTCATGCCGGCCTTCTACTACATCCCGAAAGCTTCTCTAGCTGCTGTTATCATCTGTGCGGTCGCTCCTATGGTTGACTATCAAGTGGTGGCTAAGATGTGGCAGATACACAGTATGTTTCTGGACTTGTACTGGTGTGCAAGTGTACTTTCACAGTTTCACCTCACTCCGTTGTTCCTGTGTCATTCCCAGAGCTTGACCTCCTTCCCTTTACTGTGACATTCCTGATGAGTTTCTGGGAGGTGCAGTATGGAATCATAGGAGGTGTTGCTCTATCTGGAGCCTTACTGATGTACACCATGGCTAGACCTCAGATAAAGGTATTTCAGTGCTCTTTATTGCTGATGGGTAACACCAGTAACCTGGAAAATAAATTGTGGGCTTGTGGGATTTTGCCTTTAGTGCTTCAATAACTTGTCACTGCGACAGTAGCTCTTCTGTACACTGACCTACACCTTTGGGAACTTTTTGCCACTGGAAAAGATACAATAACGCTGGAGTTCATAAATTAGCCCCTAAGTGGAAACCAGAGGTCTTGAATAGGCCAACTTTTCAGATGCCTTTCTTTAGTAGTTGTGACTTTGGGTTTGTCTCATCAGGCATCGCCAGGGCGCAGCTTTTCATTGCATTGGGATTTACATTTGTCTTCTTGTGCAGCTTCGGACAGCTTTTCTGGTCATAAGAATAGTCAAAACGCGGGAGAAAAATCATGTGCATTGTAACTCCTCCCATGTGACACAACTTAACCAATCAAATAGTTTTGTGGGTGCCATGTGTGAGGCAGGCAAGCAGTCAGAGGAAGCAAATTCAGTATAAAGAGATAATGTTGGTTGAACCTGTTTAGTTGCTAATGTAATTTCATATTATTTACTTGTGAGTTACTTTGAGAGACAGAAAGTGACTTTTATGTTATCCTTTTTTATGAGGCATACTGTATGTGGACATCTTAGTATGAATTGGGCAACTAATATAATTTGGATCCTAATATAATCGGAACACAGTATTGTGGTTAATATTGCGTTTGTAGAGCAAGAATTAAACAGAAGAATTCATAAACCTCTAGCAAACTCAGGGCGTGGCCATTTTAGGCAATATCACCCTCTGCTGGCGACCAAAATTAACATTACACCTACCCCCCGTGATGGTTACGTACATCACGCGACCAAACCCGGAAAACAGGTTTGCAGACTCTCAGAAGCTAACGCCATGACCTAATGCTAATCTTGAGGCAGCTTCCACTAACCTTTTTGTCTTTTGGCTTGATAGAGGAGAGGAACCCTTTCTCGCTCTGGACAGAGAGAGAATAACAAATAGGGAGAGGGATCACAAGACAAAATACACAAGAACTGTTACTGATGACGATAACATTGGTATAGTGATAAGAAATAGTTATGGAGGTCAATTATCAACATTACTGGTGCTATTTACTACTCTACAGCAAGTACTTAGACCAGATGTAATGTTGGCTGAAAAATGGTGTGAGGCAAACAATTTGTTAACTACATAGTTCTGAACATTTCTCACAACATGCATCTGCGCATGTTACACTCGTCGTTTCTTCCATGTGCCTGTTGTGTGCAGATGTCTCATCAAGGTGTACTGCTAATTCAGTTGGCAAGTGGGCTCAGCTTTCCTGCTGCAGAACATCTGAGCCATATCATACACACTCAAGCGCTACAGGGTAAGGGTTCGATCTAAGGATAAAAACTGACAACATGAAACGGTAAAAGTGATGATCACAGTCGTTTTCTTTCTAACGTTCACCAGAGTCTCCTCCACATTCAGTAGTATTGGATTGCCATCATGTCAGTGTCATAGATTACACTGTGATTAATGAGCTGAGTGACCTGCTGAGGCAATTCAAACGCCAAGATGTGTGTCTGATCCTTTCCGGAGTGCAGGTATAGCTACAATTCATTTCATGTAATGAGTACAAGTTTAATTGTTTGTGTATCTATTTTTGTGTGCTCTCACTTAGACTCCTGCAATATTCTTTTTTTTTTTTTTGTCCCTCACCAAATCGCCCTGCATAGCCAGCCAGCTATCCAGAACGCATTCACATGGCTACTTATTAAATTTTTTTAAAAGAAACTCTCTCCTGTCCACAAATCCCTTCACTGGCTTCCCACTTCCTCGAGGATCCAGTGTAAAATGTGCTCAACCACTTAACAAGCCCTCTAAAGGCAGCACCGTCATTGTGTCACTGAACTAATTCGTCTGTAGCTGTCCCTCAGTTTAATGAACAGGCGAGATGTTTGCAGACAGGTGCTTCACTTTATATGCAGGTTGGTACCATCAGACATCGTGTATGCAGTCATAAACACGGTGAAAATTAAGTATTTGATGCAGTATGTGTCCTGTAAAGCAGTATGTGTCCTCTGTCTGCTACTGTATATACACTAAATACATTTTGCTTGCTATATCACACCAGAATGTACATTTGGGTAACGTTTATCTTTTCTTGTCTCTTTTTGCTTCCCCCCATCAGCCAAACGTCCTGGAGATTCTTTTAGCCGCAGATCTGGAGGGCCTCAGATATGCTGATGGCGTTGAGACGGCACTGCAAATGGGATCAGGCAACCTCAATTTATGATGAAGGAAGTTCCCAGCCACCGTCCGAGGAAGAGATGTTTGCTGATGCTCGCCAAACTATATGGGTGTCACAAATTTGTGCTAAAAAGGTGCTACACTACCGAGACAGACATCAATCCTTTTCTATCCCTTACTGTTCCATTGAAAACTTGGAAATCAGTGAGGATTCTATGTGACTGTGGTGACCTGAAACCAAATACCGTATCTAATTGCTTGTTTATAACCGTTTGTTTTAAGTTTTTTTGTGACATATTTTATGAACTCAAAATTTTAATTACCTCAGATATTGCACCACAATGTTTTTTTAGAAAACAAAACTTAAACCGTCCCAAAACGCTGGTAAATGCAACATATTAACAGTAGCACATACTACATGACCTCAATACTCTTAATATTGTGTGTTAAACATTTAAAAAATTCATCTATGTTACTATCCCAATCCATTTTTTCATACATGAACCATTCAAATACTTTTTAATGACATTTATTAGTATACCTATTGTGTATTATTCTGAATGAGCTGACTGTACCAGTAAAAAACATTTCCATTTTGATTAATCTTCTCTTTTCGGCTGTCAAATTGATGCAGCTCTTTTGTGAAGAATCATAGACTGGAAATACATGTTTGTTTTAGTCAAAAGAGTGACCTGATGTTTTTGACAGCACCTCTGTACTATGTCTTAAGTACATACTTATGTATTGTGTTAAGATTCTTCCGCGAAGAGGGTTTTGTAATTCAGGTATTAAAGGTCACCTACTGTACATGTGTATGATTAAAAATGTTTTTGTTTTTTTTTCAAATGTAGTTTACAACCCCAATTCCAATGAAGTTGGGACGTTGTGTTAAACATAAATAAAAACAGAAAAGAATGATTTGCAAATCATGTTCAACTTATATTTAATTGAATACACTACAAAGACACGATATTTAATGTTCAAACTGATAAACTTGATTGTTTTTAGCAAATAATCAATAACTAATTTTATGGCGGCAACACGTTCCAAAAAAGCTGGGACAGGGTCATGTTTACCACTGTTTTACATCACCTTTTGTTTGAACAACATTCAATAAACGTTTGGGAACTGAGGACACTAATTGTTGAAGCTTTGGAGGTGGAATTCTTTCCCATTCTTGCTTGATGTACAGCTTCAGCTGTTCAACAGTCCAGGGTCTCCGTTGTCGTATTTTACGCTTCATAATGCGCCACACATTTTCAATGGGAGACAGGTCTGGACTGCAGGCAGGCCAGTCTAGTACCCGCACTCTTTTACTACGAAGCCACGCTGTTGTAACACATGCAGAATGTGGTTTGGCATTGTCTTGCTGAAATAAGCAGCAATAACCATGAAAAAGATGTTGCTTGGATGGCAGCATATGTTTCTCCAAAACCTGTATGTACCTTTCAGCATTAATGGTTGCCCTCACAGATGTGTAAGTTACCCATGCCATTGGCATTAACACAGCCCCTTACCATCTCTGGAGAGGAGGGTCCATCGGGAGGTCGGATCTTCTATTCGGGATGTGCAGTGTGGTTTTCGCCCTGGTTGTGGAGCAATGGACCAGCTTAACACCGTCAGCAGAGTACTGAAGGGTACATGGGAGTTTGCGCAAACAGTCTACACGCCAAGTGACTTGGAGAAGGTGTACGACAGTCACTCATGGGGTCTTGTAGGTGTTGCTCCGGAAGTATGGCGAACTGTACTCTGACACGGGTTGTTTGGTCCCTGTACGACTGGTGTCAGAGTTTGGTGCACATTGCCAGTCGTAGGTCAATTTGTTTCCAATGAGGGTTGGACTCCTCCAAGGCTGCTTTTCTCACCGATTCTGTTCATAACCTGTATGGAAAGAATTTCTAGGCACACATACACTATATTGCCAAAATATATATATATTTATATATATATATATATAGACAGAGGGAGCTGCCTATGAATCCATATTATTAGCGGCAAACACAAAAAATTCTCATTGTCCCGATATGTACTTTTGGGGAGGTATGGTCGCCACTACTAATCATTATGAACAAGGAGCATTGTACTCCTTCCAGTAATGTGTCAAAAAAGACAGTAAATGATTGATTTATTCCAAGATGATATTCCATTCCAGTAAGTATTAATTGGGTCAACATTAACTGAAACTGAAAGTATGCTTCAAAGCAAACCTTTGATTCGAGGATGTTGTCACATTCACAAAAACACAAAGAACACATTATTAGTAAGTATTTTAATTTCTAAGGACATTTTGTATGAGTATGCTTGCTCAAACACTTTCACTTATCAGCGATGTTATCACAGACAAAGAAGGTCATTGCAAACCAACCACACATGAAAAGAAAAATCACTCCACACATGTATCACTTCAGTTTGGATATGAATATATATTTTTCATGCTTAACCAACCTTATTGAGCACATAATTGAAGGCATTTTCTGATAAAATTCTCTGGCTTTGCTTGTGCTAACGACCATGACTACCTGATTCTCATGGTTCTAAGTGTGTGTGTGTGTGTACATACACATAGGTACACACACACACTATATTGCCAAAAGTATTCGCTCACCTGCCTTGACTCACATATGATTTTAAGTGATATGGTTTAATGTACCCTTTGCAGCTGTAACAGCTTCAACTCTTATGGGAAGGCTTTCAACCAGGTTTTGGAGCGAGTTTATGGGAATTTTTTGCCCATTTTTCCAGGATCATATTTCTGAGGTCACACACTGATTTTGGACAAGAAGGCCTGCCTCTCAGTCTCCGCTCTTATTCATCCCAAAGGTGTTCTATTGGGTTGAGGTCAGGAGTCTGTGCAGGCCAGTCAAGTTCATCCATACCAAATGATTTTTCAGTGTACTGTATCTATTAATTGACGACTGATCTACTCAGAGGATCTTATTGGGTTATAAAACAACTAGCATTTGATGCATCAAATCCTACTTTGCGGTTTTTCACCTTTCGCGGGGGGTTCTGGGCCCCATTAACCGCTAAAAACGAGGGAACACTGGATTTTTATTTTTTATTTTTTAATCTCTTGTCCTACATTGAATTTCTGTAATGTGTGTTGGCTCTGAGCTTTGTGTGCCAATTCTGTTTGAATGCTCTTTCTCTGTCATATTTACCAATTCTCATTCATCATGCTCTCAAGGACCTGTTTTTGTGTTAGACAAATGATTGCTTTGTGTGATCTTTTGACACCCAAAACTGGTCTACAGCATAAATTCTCGACACTCTCTTCACTTGCAACATTCTCAACAACTCCTGGACTTCCTTCTTTTTCAAGGTAACTCAAAGACAACCATTCTTTTTCTGAATAATTTTAAAAGATGTTAGGATTGTACATTTGCACCCTGTTTAACTTTATTGAGAATTGCCTTTCAGTAAGTTCTGTGTGTGGTCCATTATGGGGATGTCTGAAGGGGCGTTCTTGCTCCTAATCTTGCTGCTCAACACTGGAATAATTTCAGGTATACCATTACACCTACTCCTTTGTGTTGGACTTTTTAGGGCAGGAAATTGTAAAATCACAGTTTAGTGTTGAAATATTATTTTTTTCTTTGTACTACATAGTCATATCCAAACAGCCAACACCCAAAAAATATGTGGATACATTTGAAACATTGAATATGTTTATCTTTATTATAAAAACAAAGTTAACATTTCTGTATTTTTATGTTCACACAAAAAAACAAAATGGAAATAATTCAAAATCCAAACATTTTGGGGGATTAATAAAGATGCACCAAAAGTTCATTTGAAACAGTTTCCTCTAGCCTTTATGCTGCAGCCATATCGTAAAATAATTTAAGTGTATAATTTGCTAAAAATACCCATCCAGCCATCCATTTTCTGAGCCGCTTCTCCTCACTTGGGTCGCGGGCGTGCTGGAGCCTATCCCAGCTGTCATCGGGCAGGAGGCGGGGTACACCCTGAACTGGTTGCCAGCCAATCGCAGGGCACATACAAACAAACAACCATTCGCACTCACGTTCACACCTACGGGTGATTTAGAGTCTCCAATTCATGCATTTTTTTGGGATGTGGGAGGAAACCGGAGCGCCTGGAGAAAACCCACGCAGGCACGTTTTCTCCGGGCACTCTGGTTTCTTCCCACATCCCAAAAACATGCATGAATTGGAGACTCTAAAATTGCCCGTAGGCATGACTGTGAGTGCGAATGGTTGTTTGTTTCTATGTGCCCTGCGATTGGCTGGCAACCAGTTCAGGGTGTACCCCGCCTCCTGCCCGATGACAGCTGGGATAGGCTCCAGCACGCCCGCGACACTAGTGAGGAGAAGCGGCTCGGAAAATGGATGGATGAATAAAATATTATACTCTGCTGATTTTCAAGAAACTTGAAAAGTGTTCGATCTGGTCCAAGGAAGAAAGCTATTTTAAAAATAAGGTGTCATTCTTCTTTTTACCTTTGAAAGACAGTTGTGTGTTTCACTTTATTTGATTGGTACCACCTGACAGTCATTGTGCAGTCATCAAACTGTGAAAACTAAGTACAAACAAACACACAGTTCCAAGACTAGGATGAAATGCAGTGACGCATGCACAAATCTCGTTCCAATTTGATTCAAAATATCAGATCTGTTTCTTCTTTCTGAAGCCAACATTCAAAGATAAATATAATGAAACCATGGAAAACAAAGAACATTGACCTTTGGTCTGTCATGGAGATTGTCTTGAGATTCAGGACTTATGTTTCCTGCTTTGTCTCCTGAAGCTCCTCTTCCCAAAGTCTCCCAGAAATCTATATTTTTCCCCGAAGAACTTCATCCCAATTCTATGTGATTAAAGCTCTGTGACAGCGAGATAATACACCTAAAAGTAGCCTATTTGCCATTTACAACTTGCGTTTTGATATTTTGCTTGGTTTAATGGTGAAAATCTGCAAAATAAGAAATGCAAATAGAAAATGAAATTTAAAAATGGAACCGGGCTAAAACTATTAATTCATATTCATTATCGTGCCTTAAAAAAAAGTCCGACAACTTTGAGTCAGCATGCAATTAAAAGATTTTTTTTCCTTCTTAGGTTCAGTTGTTTCCAGCTGTGATGCGTGCCACGAAAAAGCAACGTGCCAAGAGTCACACGAAAGAGGAGACTCCTTTGTCGGCTTCTCGTGTGTCTGCAAAGATGGCTTTGTAGGCGATGGTCTCAGCTGTTACAATACCTTAGTCTGTAGCGATGGTTCCTGTTGTAGTCAAGGTTATGAATGGGCACCTGGCAGTGGCTGCGTGGACATTGACGAGTGCTCGCTCCCTGACTCACCATGCACGGCACCTCGGGTTTGCCAAAACGCGCCAGGCTCCCATGAATGCTTCGAGCCTGCCTCACTCTCTAGATCTGGCCTTTCCTCACAATCAGTCCAGTTCAGTTGTGGAAACACAGTGTGTCCAGCAGGTATGGACTGCATTGGAAATAACGGGACAAGATGTGCTGACCCTTGTGAGAGCTACACCGTCCTGGATGATGACTGGCGTTCGACACAGTTTAGATATGCTAATTCCAACCAAGCAAAATGTGACCGAAATATTGAGTGGCGAGGCTGGTATCGTCTGTTTCTGGGAGACAACAGTGCACATATTCCTGAGAGATGTATAGAGGAAAACATGTGTGGAACCCATGCACCTTTGTGGATAACGCAACCTCATCCTACACAGTCTAATGTAATTGCAACTCGTTCTGTGTGTAATGCTTGGAACGGAGACTGCTGCCAGTTTCCATCACACAATATCCATGTTAAGCTTTGCTCTACAGCAGCTACCAGCTACTACGTGTACAAACTTGTGAAGCCATCTACATGCCGTCTTGCTTACTGTGCAGGTATTGTTCCAATTGAAACAATTTCAACACAAATATAGCCAGTATAGTGTAAAATCTTGTTCCTGTTGATGTAAATGGGAAAACATCTATTTTTGAACAAAAAACAAAACTTATGTCAAAAATCTTCTCTTTCAGAGTTTAATGGAACTCGTTATTCAACACCGGAACCTGAAATTACTTCAACCCCTTCAGCATCTGTCAACATTGAAACGGCAGAGAATTACCATACCCCACTAACAACATCAGCACCCACAATAAATGAAGGCGAGGTCCGCCTGGCTAATGGAGAAAACAGCTCCTGCTCTGGCAGAGTAGAAATCTTCCACCGTGGACAGTGGGGAACAGTGTGTGACGATATCTGGGACCTGAAGCATGCGCAAGTGGTGTGCAGACAGTTGGGCTGCGGCAGGGCCCTGGCAGCCCCCCAGAGGGCTCACTTTGGACAGGGCAGTGGCCCCATTTGGTTGGATAATGTCAGATGCACCGGAAGTGAATCAAAGCTGGGTGAGTGCAATCACCAAGGAATTGGATCGCACAACTGTGGTCACAATGAGGATGCCGGAGTGGTTTGTGAAGGTAAGAAAAACTAAAGTGAACAATTATGATACTGAACTGATCTACCTGCTCATCTACACTATGTTTTACACAAGCAAAAATGCGAGAACAATTTAATTGAGTTATGATTTGACTCGAGTACAATATTACAAACATTCACAAATTTTATAAAGTATATGATTGGAGTTTTCTTCCCTGATTTTTATTAATTTTCATGACATCATGTGGACTTTCACCAAATTTGTATTTAGGAACATCGTTGTTAAAACATCTAAAAACACCTTTTATACCGTAGGGTAAGTAAGTTGTCACAGGCTAATGCTTTTGCCTGTATGTTGTTGTGTTAGCTGCTTCACCCGTGAGGCTGGTCAACTCTGACCACCGCTGCTCTGGAAGAGTTGAGGTCTACCATAATGGACAATGGGGGACTGTGTGTGATGACATATGGGGCCTCACCAATGCCAAAGTGGTGTGTAGACAGTTGGACTGCGGCAGGGCTCGTTCAGCACTGCACAGTGCAGCCTTTGGACAGGGCAGTGGACCCATCTGGTTGGATGATGTCCGTTGTCTTGGAAATGAAACTTCAATAACAAGCTGCCAACATCGTGGATTTGGGAGACACAACTGTGTACACAGGGAGGATGCCAGCGTTGTTTGTGAAGGTAGCCTTTATATATTGTTATTAAGATTTGGCATAATTACACATACACAATGAAATTAATGACCCCATACTATATACTTTGTTTAGAAACGCTACCTTCACTCAGACCTTCTCAGCTTATTTGTGGCCCTGACAAAATCCGAGTGGCCCTGGATTCCGTGAGCATAACACGCGCCGGTTATAACCCGCTCTCTGGCAACCTGGCAGTCCGCAACTGTTCCTGGGTCAGGGTGCAAGGTGATGTCGTGTGGTACGAAGCTGACGCTCAGGCAGATGCTTGCGGAAACACACTGACGGTAAAAAAAACACTACACCTTGACACACGTGTGTACTTTAGGCCCGCATTTATTGAAAAATGTCTTCTATACTACTCTGCTTATGAGGAATTAGATATCTGCGTGATTATCTCGAAAACCTCATAGTTTGGGTCACTCGTAAGTCGAGGTCCCACTGTTTCTTTGTAATGGCGAAACAAACAAATTTTGGCCTTGAACATTGATGGTTATAGTAGTCCGAAGTAAAGATCCGAATCTCTTCTGTTCTCAATGCCAGTGTACAATACAATCAATATTATACACCAATAACACCCGTCTCCCCTCCTATGCTGCATTTGCATTACATTCAAGATCAAATCAGATCACGCGGATCTATGAAACAGAAAGTGCTATTGATGATAACCCTTAACTGTCTTTCAGACCAACCGCACACACGCCATCTACTCCAACAGTTTATTTATCTACCCATTGAACAACACATCATTCTCTCCCGCTGTGAGTCTTCCTTTCTCGTGCGCCTATCCCCTGGACGCAGACAGCAGGCTGAACGTGGCCATCAGACCATCCCTTGCGTGAGTAGTTGTTTAATGCATCGGACTATTATTGCTGTAATAAATAATTGATACAGTGCTAAGGGAAAGTAAACCGTGTTGCACAGTTGTTGTATAGTTTGTCCAGCCAGTGTCAATGGCAAATGTCATAGTATAGATTGAAGTACATTTGTATCATGGGGCTTTGTATCTATCCATCCATCCATTTTCTGAGCCGCTTCTCCTCACTAGGGTCGCGGGCGCGCTGGAGCCAATCCCAGCTGTCATCGGGCAGGAGGCGGGGTACACCCTGAACTGGTTGCCAGCCAATCGCAGGGCACATCGAAACAAACAACCATTCGCACTCACAGTCATGCCTACGGGCAATTTAGAGTCTCCAATTAATGCATGTTTTTGGGATGTGGGAGGAAACCGGAGTGCCCGGAGAAAACCCCCGCAGGCACGGGGAGAACATGCAAACTCCACACAGGCGGGGACGGGGATTGAACCCCGCACCTCAGAACTGTGAGGCTGACGCTCTAACCAGTCGGCCACCGTGCCGCCGCTTTGTATCTAGATAATCAAATTGAATTCTTATCATTTCAAGATAGTTCAATAGTTCTCCAGAAATGCAATTTCCGTTCCAATTCCAACGACGAGAGTAGAGCCTTTGACATAGATTGATGATAATATGTGCTCTTTCATGACAGGTTGGACGGTGGTATTATTGGCTCAGGTTACAAAGCCAGAGCCTCCATGGTCCTCTTCCACAACTCCAACTTTACAGAGCCTTATTCAGCGGGCGCGGTCGTCCTTCCAGTGGGCTCGCCGTTGTATGTTGGGGTCTCTGTGGACAAAAGAGATCCCAGCTTGGCAGTTGTTTTGGAGGATTGCTTCGCCTCTCACTCCTCAAACCCTGATCACCCCGAGCGATACTCTCTAATTCACAACAGGTATGCATCTGCTCAGTTGGGATGAATATAGATTCATGATTGAAACGTGGTAATAACCAATGGTCTTCTGTTGTCTTTATCAGATGTCCCGCTGACCGCCAACAAGTGTCCGTGGTTGAGAGTGGCTCATCCCTCCGGGCTCGTTTCTCTGCTCTGTTCTTCCTGGTTCAGGGGGAATATCGAAGTATTTACCTCCACTGCGGCCTCAGCCTGTGTGACCGGAGGAGGTTCTCTTGCATTCCGGTGAGGAACATACTTTATTGAATTTCCTTCACAGCATTACAACTCCATGTCTATTATTGCTTTTTCACCAATAAGTTATAATGTTCTGTTATTGTTTTTCATGCTGCCACCATGTAGCCTTGCGCAAGGAGAGCACACCGCTCTGTCTCAAACTCTGCCCCAATGAAGCCACTCACCGTTGGCCCAATCACTTGTAAGCATACTCACTCTGGTAGCAGTCTATATGTTGAAAAATGTTGAATTAATAGCAAAGGCCCTTTGTCCCTCTTGCCTTTTCATCTTCAGGGGATAAATCGTCTGAGTGACATCCAGTAAAAAAAAAAAAAAAGACATACCTTATTTTGTGATTATAAAGTAGTAAAAGACAGTGAGCCTATCCCAGCTGACTTCGGGTGAGAGGTGGGGTAAACTCTCGAATGTCCAGCAGTCCAACACAGCTCACATGTAGAACAACAATCCTTCACACTTTCATTATGGGCAATTTAGAATAATTAATTAACCTCAGAAGTATGATTTTGGGATATGGGAAGAAAATGGAGAATCCAGAGAAGATCAACTCAAGAATGGGAACAACATGCAAACTCCACACAGAGAAGTTTCAACAGAGATTGGACCCAGATCTCCTGACTGTGAGGCAGATGTGTTCAGCACAAATTCCACTGTGCTGTGACAGCAAGATCATTGATCACAAAATTCCATTACTTTTGTAAATGATAATCTCTGACTAATAATCATCAGCAAATCATAGTGAAAATAAATGAGCAGGAAAAAAAAATGTCTTGTGGTCTTTATTGAAAGAAAACCAATTGGAGGATGCTACTCTGCAAAATCAATGCTAAATGTTTTCATGGACATAATAATATTGTCATGTCTCAGTAGCTCTGAAATCAGTTTGTAGCTCTTTCAGTAGGTCTCACTGAGATTGATAAAGAAAACGAGGTTGATAGTTTTGCTCTTACAAATGTATCTGAATTGGTTGTACCTTCACAGTAATTGCTTTTATTTAAGATAATGAAATGTCATTCTTAACGTGTTTACATTGAACCAGTGTAGCTGAGTGTTTGCCACTGTACAAATCCATCCATCCATCCATCCATTTTCTGAGCCGCTTCTCCTCACTAGGGTCGCGGGCGTGCTGGAGCCTATCCCAGCTGTCATCGGGCAGGAGGCGGGGTACACCCTGAACTGGTTGCCAGCCAATCGCAGGGCACATACAAACAAACAACCATTCGCACTCACAGTCACACCAACTCCACACCACCAATGATTTACATAAGCTTACAAAAGTCAAAAACCAATAGTTTTTAACATTGCACATTAATTTATAAGATGCCACACAATTTAAAATATAAAATCCAACAGGGGTTGTGAGAGCAAGAAGTGTTCTGTTGTGCTTAGCGCTGTTTATTCCGAAGGCCTTTGAATGCACATTGTGGGGAAAACGGGAGACAGCCTCGAGAGCTGATTTCAAAGTACTGTTCACCTTGCTCCTCTTCTTCTATTTAATTGTTTGTATTAATTAAATTAACTTAACTCAACCGGCTCACTGTAGCCCTGTAGAGATTTACTACTGGCACTAATGCACTTCAACAACTGTAGCACACTGGTTTCATTTATGCTGCTGTAAAGCTAGTGTTAGCCAGTTTAGTGAAGTTAGCCTGGATTAGAACCCAGCGCTGCGTGATTAGACACTACGCAAAACACTTACCGAGATGGTCTGCGGCAGCCCTGTGGTCGTTGCTGTTGCCATAGAAAAATTGTGTATTGCTTGCCAAAACGGCCCTGTTGATGTTCTTTACTAACGCCATTTCACCGGACTTGTTTGCAGAGCGAGCAGCATGGATATTGATAAACAATGGCGCGCAAAGGCCACCTGGTGGAGGTGGACGGCCAAGGCTCCCACGGGTCCTAAATCCTCCAACTGTTTTGAAAAGTGACTGCTAAACACTAAAAGTACACGTCAAATACAGTTCTCCAAGCGTCTTTGTTATTTCATGTAGTTATTATAACTATAATGTGTGTCCAATAGTCCATTTCCCCAGATAAGATGCTTTGTATATGTTTTACCATTACGTCTAGCATCTTTTTTTACACCTACGCATGTTTGAAAATACTGTATACGCGCCTTCTACGGTGGCTGGACTATATCCTATATCCGAGGCTTTGCACGCCACGACAAGCTAGCTCACAAGCTACCCTGGGCTCCTGCTGCCCGTCCGCGTCGTCGCCTCCTCACTTGCTGATGTCGGCGTGTCGGTCCGCATAGCGGAGGCGCTTCAGGGAAAGTCAACCATTCATTAAAACACGGCAGCACACGTTATTCAGCCTGTGGCTCACATGACGTGACAGACATTTTGAGCGCATACTTCCTGCTAGTTACATACATATGCTTTGCGTTACAACACGTTACAGTAGTAGCCTGGATAACACGAAATACATAACACATACATCATAATTTTGTTTTTTTTTAAATCAGGAAAACTGAAACGGCGCAAAACAGTTCAACGTTATATCTACACAAAGGAGTATTACATATTTCTCTCTATTTGCACGTTTTCAGCAATTATCTACAAACGTGTAGGCTATAATGTATATTAATCATGATTTGTCACCATATGCAGTCACCTCTTTTGTCCATGATTGCCTCAAACTCAACTGATAATTGCAAATTACATAACCGTACCCAAATTAAGTGCTTGCTTTGTTGCATTCTTTCAGCAATGTGTAAGTCTAGTTTACTGGCGTAAAACATTGAAAATATCAGATAAGCACTCCGTGTAGAACAAAGCACCAAGTTAACCATTTACTTCGCATATACTTTATAAAATGTTTTCAGAGGGAGTTCAAGCCAATATTGAGTCAAGTTATTGCATAACCACACAACAAAATGTGTAGTGTCAGAACATGTTAATTTATCATGTATGGTGACAAATTATTTTGACATTGTGGAAATCACCGTCTTAGTGATTGTTACATGTGTTTAGTTTAGTCTGTATAAACACAACAGCAACACTGTATGATGCCAGGTTTGTACGGTTCTGAAAGGTTGTACTTTTTAAAATATACCTTTACGATTACATTGAGAGAGAAAAAAGATTGAAAGCCTATATTGGTAATAGATATAAGGTACAATTAAAATAAAATGAAGTTAGTTATGTTTCAAGAAAGTGGTACACATTATGACAAAAATCAGTTGCAACAACAGAGTAGGACTATATTTTTGTTAAAATTGTATGTAGGTTGGGATTTAACGTGTAAAATAATGTAATATCATAATACAGTATATAAGATATCAAACTGGACTATAATAATATATAATGCCACTATATATAATATTATCACCATTTCTAGAAATCTAGGCAGAATAATTTGGGTTGGATGTTTATTAACTTGATATCTACATTAAATTTGATATTTTCTTCATATATTCTTGGTTTTGTGGTATTCCAGCATATATTTTACAATACAATCACCTATACAATCATTTTAATAAGCTTGTTTTAAATTCTCAGCCCATACTTTATACTATTGTACTATTTAACAGAAATATATAGTTATTTGAAATTTTCAGGGTTTGGGTTAGGGTTAGGTTAGGTCAGTAAAAGCCAAAGGAATTCATTAAATTTCAAAATGTATTTAAATACAAAAGCTTAACTATTTATTTGTTTGTTGGGAAATGCAGACCGTTTTCGATGCATGCATACATTGAATAATAGGGGAATGTACAAACTACATTCATCACGTTCTGGTGTCTTTTCAACTCTGCCCCATATTGATGAATTACCATAAAGTTTATTGACTCTGGGTTTGTTCTGTTTGACGTCTATTTCGTGGAAATAGTTTTGATTAATATGTAACAATTTCCAATTGATATCAGCATCAGCTGTCAATGAACCATTTGTGTGTTTGACAAATGGTTGTTTGGTATGATCTCTTGCAGAGCAAATCTGGCCTATAAATTCCCTCACTCTTCCCTCACCTAAATCATCACCAGCTGCTGGATCCTTGTCAAGGTAACAAGGTAAGCGAAGCAATGATTTTTATGCATAACAGCACAATTAAAACAAAAAATCCAGATTGCATAGATATTATTTGTATCTAGTCAACTTTTTATGTACAGTGTGTGAACTTCATCGCTTTTCTTTTTCTTGGTAGAGTCCAAGATGGGGATGCCTAGAAGAGAATTATTGTTTCTGATTTTGCAGCTCATGACTGCAAGAGGATCAGGTATAGTTTTGATATTATTTACACTGGTTTTCTTGTCCTCTCACACATAGTTACAGTGAATGGAAGGCATTCAAAGTAAACTAACCCATTAAAAATCTAGAAAAAATAAATACAGTACATTGTTCCAGGGATCTTGGGAACTAACCCTGTCATAGCCCCTTGAAAGAATGCACATGTATTGTTGAAATACAGCATAGTTCGTTTTAATGTACTATATGTCCAAATTAGTAAATGGTGTCAATAGTCAAACCTGAAACAATGCAAAATTGAAGCTTTGAACTTTGCCTTTGGCTGGCTTAGTCTCGCCATGTTTTGGTTTGAGATCTGGATTTGTGTTCCACTTTTGGACCATATTTACCTTTTAAATTAAGGTCCATTTCCAAGTTGTTTGACTGCTAAACTGTTTGGAGTTCCACAACTGACTGTAATTCTGAACTAAGCGAGATGCAGATTAATGTTAATCATACCCTCTGATTAAAGTTATCGCACCAAAACTTTCCATGCCATTACTTTTTGTCAAGTGATTTGTGTGTTTACAGAATCTTGTGGAAAACACTATTAAATATGAGTTACTCTTCTTAGGTTCAGTTGTTTCCAGCTGTGATGCGTGCCACGAAAAAGCAACGTGCCAAGAGTCACCCGAAAGAGGCGACTCCTTTGTCGGCTTCTCGTGTGTCTGCAAAGATGGCTTTGTTGGCGATGGTCTCAGCTGTTACAATACCTTAGTCTGTAGCGATGGTTCCTGTTGTAGTCAAGGTTATGAATGGGCACCTGGCAGTGGCTGCGTGGACATTGACGAGTGCTCGCTCCCTGACTCACCATGCACGGCACCTCGGGTTTGCCAAAACGCGCCAGGCTCCCATGAATGCTTCGAGCCTGCCTCACTCTCTAGATCTGGCCTTTCCTCACAATCAGTCCAGTTCAGTTGTGGAAACACAGTGTGTCCAGCAGGTATGGACTGCATTGGAAATAACGGGACAAGATGTGCTGACCCTTGTGAGAGCTACACCGTCCTGGATGATGACTGGCGTTCGACACAGTTTAGATATGCTAATTCCAACCAAGCAAAATGTGACCGAAATATTGAGTGGCGAGGCTGGTATCGTCTGTTTCTGGGAGACAACAGTGCACATATTCCTGAGAGATGTATAGAGGAAAACATGTGTGGAACCCATGCACCTTTGTGGATAACGCAACCTCATCCTACACAGTCTAATGTAATTGCAACTCGTTCTGTGTGTAATGCTTGGAACGGAGACTGCTGCCAGTTTCCATCACACAATATCCATGTTAAGCTTTGCTCTACAGCAGCTACCAGCTACTACGTGTACAAACTTGTGAAGCCATCTACATGCCGTCTTGCTTACTGTGCAGGTATTGTTCCAATTGAAACAATTTCAACACAAATATAGCCAGTATAGTGTAAAATCTTGTTCCTGTTGATGTAAATGGGAAAACATCTATTTTTGAACAAAAAACAAAACTTATGTCAAAAATCTTCTCTTTCAGAGTTTAATGGAACTCGTTATTCAACACCGGAACCTGAAATTACTTCAACCCCTTCAGCATCTGTCAACATTGAAACGGCAGAGAATTACCATACCCCACTAACAACATCAGCACCCACAATAAATGAAGGCGAGGTCCGCCTGGCTAATGGAGAAAACAGCTCCTGCTCTGGCAGAGTAGAAATCTTCCACCGTGGACAGTGGGGAACAGTGTGTGACGATATCTGGGACCTGAAGCATGCGCAAGTGGTGTGCAGACAGTTGGGCTGCGGCAGGGCCCTGGCAGCCCCCCAGAGGGCTCACTTTGGACAGGGCAGTGGCCCCATTTGGTTGGATAATGTCAGATGCACCGGAAGTGAATCAAAGCTGGGTGAGTGCAATCACCAAGGAATTGGATCGCACAACTGTGGTCACAATGAGGATGCCGGAGTGGTTTGTGAAGGTAAGAAAAACTAAAGTGAACAATTATGATACTGAACTGATCTACCTGCTCATCTACACTATGTTTTACACAAGCAACAATGCGAGAAGAATTTAATTGAGTTATGATTTGACTCGAGTACAATATTGTAAACATTCACTAATTTTATAAAGTATATGATTGGAGTTTTCTTCCCTGATTTTTATTAATTTTCATGACATCATGTGGACTTTTGCCAAATTTGTATTTAGGAACATCTAAAAACACCTTTTATACCGTAGGGTAAGTAAGTTGTCACAGGCTAATGCTTTTGCCTGTATGTTGTTGTGTTAGCTGCTTCACCCGTGAGGCTGGTCAACTCTGACCACCGCTGCTCTGGAAGAGTTGAGGTCTACCATAATGGACAATGGGGGACTGTGTGTGATGACATATGGGGCCTCACCAATGCCAAAGTGGTGTGTAGACAGTTGGACTGCGGCAGGGCTCGTTCAGCACTGCACAGTGCAGCCTTTGGACAGGGCAGTGGACCCATCTGGTTGGATGATGTCCGTTGTCTTGGAAATGAAACTTCAATAACAAGCTGCCAACATCGTGGATTTGGGAGACACAACTGTGTACACAGGGAGGATGCCAGCGTTGTTTGTGAAGGTAGCCTTTATATATTGTTATTAAGATTTGGCATAATTACACATACACAATGAAATTAATGACCCCATACTATATACTTTGTTTAGAAACGCTACCTTCACTCAGACCTTCTCAGCTTATTTGTGGCCCTGACAAAATCCGAGTGGCCCTGGATTCCGTGAGCATAACACGCGCCGGTTATAACCCGCTCTCTGGCAACCTGGCAGTCCGCAACTGTTCCTGGGTCAGGGTGCAAGGTGATGTCGTGTGGTACGAAGCTGACGCTCAGGCAGATGCTTGCGGAAACACACTGACGGTAAAAAAACACTACACCTTGACACACGTGTGTACTTTAGGCCCGCATTTATTGAAAAATGTCTTCTATACTACTCTGCTTATGATGAATTTCTTCTGTTCTCAGTGTCAGTGTACAATACAATCAATATTTTACATCAATAACACCCGTCTCCCCTCCTATGCTACATTTGCATTACATTCGAGATCAAATCAGATCACGCGGATCTATGAAACAGAAAGTGCTATTGATGATAACCCTTAACTGTCTTTCAGACCAACCGCACACACACCATCTACTCCAACAGTTTATTTATCTACCCATTGAACAACACAGCATTCTCTCCCGCTGTGAGTCTTCCTTTCTCGTGCGCCTATCCCCTGGACGCAGACAGCAGGCTGAACGTGGCCATCAGACCATCCCTTGCGTGAGTAGTTGTTTAATGCATCGGACTATTATTGCTGTAATAAATAATTGATACAGTGCTAAGGGAAAGTAAACCGTGTTGCACAGTTGTTGTATAGTTTGTCCAGCCAGTGTCAATGGCAAATGTCATAGTATAGATTGAAGTACATTTGTATCATGGGGCTTTGTATCAAGATAATCAAATTGAATTCTTATCATTTCAAGATAGTTCAATAGTTCTCCAGAAATGCAATTTCCGTTCCAATTCCAACGACGAGAGTAGAGCCTTTGACATAGATTGATGATAATATGTGCTCTTTCATGACAGGTTGGACGGTGGTATTATTGGCTCAGGTTACAAAGCCAGAGCCTCCATGGTCCTCTTCCACAACTCCAACTTTACAGAGCCTTATTCAGCGGGCGCGGTCGTCCTTCCAGTGGGCTCGCCGTTGTATGTTGGGGTCTCTGTGGACAAAAGAGATCCCAGCTTGGCACTTGTTTTGGAGAATTGCTTTGCCTCTCACTCCTCAAACCCTGATCACCCCGAGCGATACTCTCTAATTCACAACAAGTATGTGTCTGCTCAGTTGGGATCAATATAGATTCATGATTGAAAGGTGATAATAACCAATGGTCTTCTGTTGTCTTTATCAGATGTCCCGCTGACCGCCAACAAGTGTCCGTGGTTGAGAGTGGCTCATCCCTCCGGGCTCGTTTCTCTGCTTTGTTCTTCCTGGTTCAGGGGGAATATCGAAGTATTTACCTCCACTGTGGCCTCAGCCTGTGTGACCGGAGGAGGTTCTCTTGCATTCCGGTGAGTAACATATTGTATTTCATTTGATTCACAGCATTGCAAGTCCATGTCTATTATTGTATAATAACCAATTAGTTATAATGTTATACTGTTCCTTTTCACACGCTTCCATGGTCCACTATGAAGCCTTGCACAAGGAGAGTAAAACGCTCTGTCTCAACCTCTGCTCCAATGAAGCCACTCAGCGTTGGTCCAATCAAATGTAAGCATAGTCTAGATTTAATTCAAGTATCGGGCTATATGTTGGTATGGTAAAAATATTGAATAAATAACAAAGGGTATTTTCTTCCTCTTTCTTTTTTATCTTCAGGGGAGAAATCGTCTGAGTGACATCCATTTAAAGGAATAACATTGTTGGACTGGTATTATTCAACAACCAGAATAGCAAAAATGATGAGATCTACTGTAGTTCATATGCATTAGAATAAATTGTATCCTATTGTCAACTACCTCTAAACTATTAATGGCCACTAAGGGAATGTATAATTTCACACCCACAGAATTATAATAAAAAGCAAAGATTACATAAGCATGTCTGTCTGCATTTGTTTCCATTAACTGATCAATTTATCGTTACTTTAGATTTAGACCATATATGTATTTTGTATACAAGCCACAATAATGAGTGAAGTTACTGGCAAAACATTATTTTTGGAGCCGTGTGATGCCCTTTAACGTTAAATCACATTTCTTCTTCTCCATTATTTTCTTTGCCATGAACCAAAATAAAAACCAAACAAGCCTTTCTCAGATATCATAACATGTCATGTGTTGCATTTTAAATATAAGATGTATATTCTATGGCCAACACTAATATTACTCTATAACGACACACACAGTGAATCGCTGTTACCATCCTCTGTCACGTTATACAAGTACATCTTAATAAATTAGAATAATGTAAAAATCTTAATTTAGTTAGGTAGTTCAATTCAAAAAGTGAAACTCATGGTGATGCACAGTACACACTCAGAGTGAAAAATATGTAATGATGTCTTTTGAAATATATGTATAATTTTGATTATTATAGCTTAGAGCAAACGAAAACCGGGACTTTTCTACCATATTAAAATTTATTGTGATATACCTGTAACGAAGTGAAACTAACAGTGACATTTTATTAACCCAATTTCTCACCACACCTTTCAATAATATTATTTCCAAACAGTCAATGCCAATGTCTATGCAATCTGCTACCATTTCCCTGACTGTATTCCAAAACAGCATATGTCATCTGTAAAAGTATATTCATATAATAAATGTTTATAATAGCAGATAACCTTTATTGGTTCCACAATAGTGGATCGAGTAAATACAAAAATAGCATGCAAGAGAAGAAGCCATTATAACAATTATTTATTTATTAACAATTAAGATTACTGAGTAATGACTATGTTGTGCAGTTGAAGAGTATTCAGAATAATTTTTATCTTATTGCATAATATACCCCCGGCCCCGCCTGTGTGGAGTTTGCATGTTCTCCCCGTGCCTGCGTGGGTTTTCTCCGGGCACTCCGGTTTCCTCCCACATCCCAAAAACATGCATTAATTGGAGACTCTAAATTGCCCGTAGGCATGATTGTGAGTGTGAATGGTTGTTTGTTTCTATGTGCCCTGCGATTGGCTGGCAACCAGTTCAGGGTGTACCCCGCCTTCTGCCCGATGACAGCTGGGATAGGCTCCAGCACGCCCGCGACCCTAGTGAGGAGAAGCGGCTCAGAAAATGGATGGATGCATAATATACTGCAATAACTGTCCCGCAGTAATTTTTATGACACGATTAAAAAAAAAAAAAAAAAAAAGGAAATTCTGACAAATTTGGACAAATTGTTCAGGAAGTGAACTTCTGTAGGTTGGCAGCTTTGTATTAGAAAGGTTTACAGCACATTATTAGCGAACATTCGTTAAACAGCAGACCAGCTGCTTGAGAAAGAACAGCATGTGCTTTATATTCGTATCTTTAATAGGTTGTGTTTTTATCATTCTGAAAATGATCGCACATTTTCGTTGTTGTTACTATATGATGTATGTTAAATTTGCTTCCAGTGTTGGTCGTTATTTGTTATTCATTTTGTACGCCAATTATGTCATAAAAAATCATTTTGAGCACCCATTGTCCTGTGTGTATTTTTTTTTTTTTTAGGGGGGGGGGGGTCCTTGATCTATAGTCATTCTTATCTGTAGCCACCTGGGGCTCCATACGCACATCATTAAATAAATAAATAGTCATGTCCTTCCACACAGACACACACAGACACACGCGCGCGCGCAAATGATCCAATTTAGTGAGGTTTGGAACTTTGGCGCCCATTCTTAGCTACGGAACCGTATTGCATTCACTTGGAAAAAAAAAAAAACTCGTGTTTTTCTGACTAATTTTTTTGACGTTTTTTTTTTTTTTTTTAATATTTCTTTCTGTTTTTCTGACAATTTTCTCAGTTTTTCTATCTATTTTACCCCCCTGTTTTATGACTATTTTTCCTGTTTTTCTGAGTAATCCCAAAGACAGGAGTGTCTCCCAGTGTCTTAAACCCATATCAAAATAAAACTTGATCAAACTAAATAAGCCGGTCATGTTGCTTACTACGGAGTCCGCAAAGAGTCACTTGCAGTTCGCAGGTTCTCGCGTGAGTTCGATGTGTCCCGTTAACTCAGAAAAAAATGAGTCACAAAAACAGGTGGGGAAAAAAGTCAGAAAAACAGTATAAAATAGTCAGAAAAAAAGCGGGGGGAAATAATCATAAAACGGAGGGTGGGGTGTGGGGGGGAAATTAGACAGAAAAACTGAGAAAAATAATTAGTCAGAAACACGGAAAAAAATATTCAGAAAAACAGGAAGAAATATTCCAAGAAAATAAGCCCTCAAAAAATAACTCAGAAAAAACAGGATTTTTATTTTTTTTAATCCAAGTGAATGCAATACGCTTCCGTTGGTTACGAACCAGCACATCCAACTATCGTAAAGTCCTCTGTTGTCCTGCAAAACGCTCAGGGGGGCACGACGTCCAGTTTGTACGGGAGGGGGGCGTTTGATTGACATGGCGGAAACCAATTAGAATGTCCCGCTGGGAGGGACAATCGCGCAAGCTCGGGATTCCAGTTTCGGAGGAGGTCTTCCGAGTGTTTGGGAGCAATTTCCTCCTGCTGGTAGACGTGTACAACTCAAAAGGAGCGCTCGACTTTTCTCCCCGACGGCCTTCGTCATGTCTAATAACAACGCCAGCAACAACTTAATCATCGCCCAGAGGGCCGTAAAGCAGCTGCGGTTGGAGGCCAGCGTCCGGAGGATCAAGGTACCAGCGGCCGACGCGGACACGCAAACACCGAGTGCAACAGGCTAAGCCACTGCTGAATGGCGGAGAGGGAAACTGGTAGTCCAGTGCATATACACACTTCCACATTCCAAATGTACACGGCGGAGCGCAAAATCTTAAAAGTACACACTGTCTCGCTATTCTACGTTGCCACCGACAGTTCCAACTTTTCATTGTCAAGTTCCGCATTGACACAATTCGAGTTTTTCTGTGTGCCAAAGTGACATTACGCGACGAAGACTCGCCAGTCACGTGAAAGTCGACGTGCGTAAACAGTACACGTACTGTTGCAAATCATGTGCAAATAACAGTCAGGCCTGCTATTGTGTGGCGCTTTTGCAGTTTATTCGCAGTCTGCCTTTGCTCCCCACATGCTAACGTCGTGTGCGGCTCGCAGGTGTCCCAGGCTGCTGCCGAGTTGAGGAACTTCTGTCTGCAAAATGCCTCCAAGGACCCGCTCCTGGTCGGTGTCCCCTCCAGCGATAATCCTTTTAGACCACCAAAGTCCTGCTCCTTGTTCTGAGGTAGGCCGGGGAAATCGGCGGCACACCCCCTTCACGATGACAGGGCATGTAAAAAAAATAATAATAACAAATAAAATAAAACTATTGCACTTCGTACACGGATTACCCACGATTTTGGTCAGTACTGCAAAATCTAATGAGATCAAATATAAGAGTTGTCAAATGCCATCCTTCTCAAAAATATTAAAAAATGCTTACTTTTAAATTGACATTGCCAAAGAGTTATTAACTTCAATTATATTTCTGTATGATACATTCATTATGCATATTGTCATTTGCCGAAGGCAGGGACCTTGGCGATCCGATCACCGGCTACAGAAACCGGCTCTAGGGACGTGGAATGTCACCTCTCTGGCAGGGAAGGAGCCCGAGCTGGTGTGTGAGGTCGAGAAGTTCCGACTAGATATAGTCGGACTCGCCTCCACACATAGCTTGGGCTCTGGTACCAATCCTCTCGAGAGGGGTTGGACTCTCTTCCACTCTGGAGTTGCCCACGGTGAGAGGCGCCGAGCAGGTGTGGGTATACTTATTGCCCCCCGGCTCGGCGCCTGTACGTTGGGGTTCACCCCGGTGGACGAGAGGGTAGCCTCCCTCCGCCTTCGGTTGGGGGGGACGGGTCCTGATTGTTGTTTGTGCCTATGCACCAAACAACAGCAGTTCAGAGTACCCACTCTTTTTGGAGTCCTTGGACGGGGTGCTGGAGAGCGTTCCCGCTGGGGACTCCATCGTTCTGCTGGGGGACTTCAATGCTCACATGGGCAGTGACAGTGAGACCTGGAAGGATGTGACTGGGAGGAATGCCCCCCCGATCAGAACCCAAGTGGTGTTCTGTTATTGGACTTCAGTGCTCATCACGGATTGCCCATAACGAACGCCATGTTCAAGCATAAGGGTGTGCACACGTGCACATGGCACCAGGCATTAAGGAAATCTGGGCTTCCATAACTCCCAGGCAATGCCACAGGCTGATTGCCCAATGCCATGGCGCATCCAGGCAGTGATTAAAGCAAAGGGATTCCCAACCAAGTATTGAAGATTAACATATGGCTTTGAAAGTACCATATTTTGTTTGATTTTATGTAACCCTAATTTTTTATTTATTTATTTTTATTTTTATTTTATTGTATTTTTTTACAAAAACTGAGAAGTAAAAGGTTATTTCTTGACTGTGAATTCCTGATTTTGTGGGTTTTATGAGCTGGAAGCCCAAATTATGCAAAAATAAACAAATAAATACTTGAAATTGTTTAAATTGTGGTCCCTGAATCTATAATCTATGAAAGTTTAACTTTTTGAATGAAATTATGCAAATAAATAAATGTTTCCATTATATTCACTTTTTTTTTTTTGGGAAAGTGTCTGTATTACTAGCTGTATGAGTTGTGGGACTGACTAGGTGTTTTAATGTTTTTTGCTTTTTTTCCCTCCCTCCTCCCCCCATCCCCTTTTAGCTTGGCAAGAACAATGAATAATTTCTGAATCTATACAAAGGCTGTCTTCAATTTTACCTAATGTTGCTGTAGATCTGCCAGCAGCTCTCCTTCCTCGACCCCAGGATGGACGGTTACAGGACGGGGATTGGTCCATTTGTTTGCCAAAACAATTCGTCATATTCGTGCTGCACCAAACTTGTGAGTCCCAAAAAATGGTCAAGAAATCACACTAACATTATTAATCCATTTGAAGTATTTCTTGGTTTTGCTAATCAAATTGTTGTCCAAATTGTTATTATATTCAGTGCAGTAGATAAAGACAGATGTTAATTAAAACTGTCTGCTTTTGTGTCATACAGGATACTCTTACTCAAACAGTCCATACAGATGCATAAAATTTAACTTTTGGCCATTAGAATATTTGAGTTGTCCACTTTTCAGATATTTATAGTTATGTCGTCACTATTGAGAAGCACTACGACACGGTACAGACCTAAATGTATTTAAAAAAAAATGCTTGGTGTTACTTATATTAGCTTGTATTCTGTTACCATCTTTAAAACACATGCCTTACACTATTTGAATAGTGAATTATTGTATATCACTTTATATATGCAAATAGCCATACAGCAGCTATTTTGAAAACATCCAGATGTTCCTGTTTAAGAATGAATCTTGCTGAAGTGACCTGTTGCATGGCCTGTTTTCCACAATGGAATTATATGCCATGCAGCCAAATCTTTTACTACTGTTACCCTGTACCTCCCTTGTCTTTGCTACTGTGAGCAACATTTTTAGAAATAAAATTTCTTTTTCATAAACTGACAATTTGTTTTATTTAGTTTGTGAGCATCACTGAGAACCAATGTGTGGAATGTGTCGTTGCTACCAAGAAGCCACTTATGAAGAGGGTTTGTGGAAGATGCTTTCTTTGGGTTGACAATTGAAACCTTTATGAAATTGAGGGTGTTAAAAGCCAAGTCACACTAGATCCAAAATTCTTCAGAGCATTTTCTGTTATTTTTTTACTGCCTGATAGCCATCTTAAGTAATTTTTTTTTTTTTTATAAACGAAGAGGTCAAATGTTTTGCTGAACTATCTGTATTCACATGGAGCTGCCAAAATGGCTGAAGACACTCATTTACATAAATTGTTCAAATCATATGCGCAGTCTTCTTGGGCTCTCATTCCTAACCCAAAGTGGACCCAGATTTTTTACTCTATATTTGAATTGAGAATATGAGCTATGTGAGTAATGTCTTTGCTGGTCACAGTAAATGTACATTTCCCTGGAGGAACCTTAGAAAAGCTCATTGTGTTGAGTCATGTGCACAGTCATGTGTGCTACCTTTCATAAATGGATGAGACGTACTCCCTTTAGAAATTTTTAGATTAGAATGACAAAATTGGCAGTGTTTGATTAAACTTACGCATACAGACCATTTAATTTTCTTTGACAATTTAAAGTTCAATGGTCACTTTTCATGGCCATTTAAGAGTTTGTACTAAATGTTCAGTCTACAAATTTCTGCATTAATCGGTCATCAAATTGAGTCTGATCTTCATCTAAATCACAACAATAAAGAGTCTGCTTAAACTAATACCACACAAACATATATTTATTGAAAAAAACATTTGCAGGACAGGTAGGAAAAAGTATGTAAACCCTTAAGTGGTTGACCCTCCTTCGGGAGCAATAACCTCAAGTCCTCAACCAAACATTTCTTAGATAATACATGTGAAGAGCAAGGAGTGACAAACCCGGAAATTTCAACTCCTAACAAGACCTACTCACCATGCAATGACAACCACACCATCAAAACAAGAAGACTCAACTCTCATCAGCTGAGAGAGATGGGTAAGAAAAATGTGACATCATGCCAGAACAACTCCCTCTTGTGGACCTCATCGCAGTGACAGCCAGCCATTAAAAAACATTATTATTTACAGTATTTTCAAAGTGACCTCTCACTATTTTTTTTTTAATTATTAAATATTTGCGAGGAAAAATCCTGCTTATTAAATCAAACTATTGTGTGAAGATGACTACAGTTGCGTTTTGCTAGTCAAAGTAGTTTTACAGTTTAGGTTGTAAATGTAGGTTAGTGCTTTTCATGGTGTTTAGGCCAGCAGAGAAGACCTTGCAGACCTTGACTGCTTGCCACTGCTGAAAAGTAGTCCTAATATTTTGGTTACTTTATTTAGCCAAATAAGCAAGGCAACCGAGTAGAAACGGCTCTCAGTATGATACAGTGGAGTTCAAACTACACCCAGAACAAACATTGTTCAATTAAAACTTCTCTGCCTGTGCCAATCAAAAGGGAGCATTATCTTTGGGAAGGAAGTCATTTCAAGTTCTTACTTTAGATCTGAACCGAGCATTATTGTCCATGAAGAAGGCAGACATTTTGCTTTTGGACCTGATTCGTTTGTGTAGTGCTTGAAAAAATAAGGGCATGTCTAGTTAGATTTCTTTAATATTATTGTATAATGTATATTATGTTTCATGGCAGTTTGGGGCATGCCATGTCTTTGTATACAGTAATCGTTCACCTGACACAGTCTCGCCATATCACAGATTTGTCCATTAAACTGCTTGTTTGTCATTGCTTGCAAATTAGTACAACTTCTAACACCTGAGTGGCCACACCCATCAGAGGAAGTTGTACTGCTCAAGGTAAGACAAAATCTCAAGGAATTCCAATTTATTTTAGTTCTGTCTGTAATTTTTGTTAACATGATTGTTACTTATATTGACTAAAGGAGTATAGTAGTCATTTTTCCCTCAAAACATGAGTGGAATTTAACTTTTACGACAGTGTGGCCCCCAGATGGCTTCAAGGTTTGCTCAGACCCGAGCTGGAAAAAAAACGGAGTTTTCAGGTAATGGTGCCCGTTTGAAAGATTATAAATAAGTATTTGGACTTGCTGGTTTAAACACGGTTGAGTATAAACAGTAGATAGTTTTCGATCAGGTGATGGGTATTTGATTGTCTGACACATTGGAGGTCCAGATCACCAGGATATAAGCTCTGGTACACTCATAAGGATTTTTCAAATCTTAAAACAATATTTATCTGTTACAGACACCACATATGAAGATTTGAAATAATAATAATAAATCCGTTTTGGTCGTATTTTGTGTGATTTGCTCCAATAATCTCAACATAGAACACCACACACAAAGATTACGTGCCACCACCAATCTAGAATCCAGTCCTCCAAGACAGAAATCTCGTATGATCAAACAAAAGCGAAGAAGAAACACTGTCGGCTATGTTGCGTCAATGTTTCTCGAGTGTTGCTGAAGGGACCCGAGACTGGAGTGCTGTAGAATGGTGATGTCGTCAATAAAGATTTGTTTTGGGAAAATGCTTCTTGAACCCACTTATACAGAAAAAACAACAGCGGGTAGGACATGTTTGTTTTTATTTTGTGGACGTTCCTTGTTCCTCAGTCAGGTCACTTCTTGACTGGCTATATTTTGTTGCATGTCACAACTGACCGAGTCATGACTCAGGAGTAGTTGGCTTTCCCCACAAATGAAGATTTTTGGGTCAGAAATATTGAACGTTTAGTATTTAATATGGTCTGGCCCGACCAGTTTCGGACCCAATTATTGGGACACACTTTCTCTTAAACACCTCAGACCACAGAGTAATCTTTTAAAATACAAGATAGTCTGGAGTTTGTCGTTCTTTGTGAGGAAGGGGCAAAATTGGGAGGAAAAACAGCCCGGCTTGAAACAGTAGTAGATAGACTCATGTTCATTTTATCCTTAGCTGTGCGAAGATGAGGGTAAAAAAACTTGACGGAGTTTAGAGAAACTGATGCCGTAGCAAAGACATGACACAGTGACAAAGTGGTTGCCTGAAACAACTATGATCCCTAAACAATGCAAACATCTCTCCCCTCTGTGTGAAGATGAGCAGAAATAAAATAAAGACAGTTTGATTTAATGACCTGGAATAGTGTCAAACATTAACCCCAAGGCTAGATAGTTGCTAGCGTAGTGTTAATCAGCTGCCATTCCAGTAATTGAATAATCCTACATTTTGGAAATGCATGTACGTTTACCATAATTTCATATGTATTATGCACTTTTTCTTCCCCCCCAAAAAAATTCAAAAATCGAGGGTGCGGTTTATACATTGTCAGAGAAAATAGCAAAATCAGTCAGCCTTAAAGGTCCTATAGTGTCTAGATGGCCTATATTTCACTAACAATATCTGTACTGTATGTATTTTCTGATACTGGCAGTGGTTTTCATCAATATCAATCAGTTTTGGAGCATTTGGTAAATAACTAATTGCCTCTGGAATGCTCCTTTTTCATCGCCAAAATGGATGCACCCCCATCTCTTGGTGTGATTTCAGCAGAAGTGGAGACCAAATTCCCTGCATAGCTGGTGTGGACAGATTAATGTACTATACTATAAAGTGGAACTAATTACTCATATTTTATATATTGTCGATGTCGGGTGGAATTCCCCAACCTCCAAAATGACAAATTTTCAGGAAATCCCCCCCCCCCCCCCCCCCCCAAAAAAAAACTTTCTGCAAACACCGCGAGATGGAAAGTTACCGTTGTCATTATCTGACATTTGTTCAGATTCCTTACTGAGGGACATCAGTCCTCTGAGTAAAATCGCTCACAGTGTCCCCCCATGGGAATGTAGTCATCAAGCAGATTCCCTCAGGGTGAGTAAAATGACACTATCAGGTATGGTGAAGTTTCTTACTCACTCAGCAAAATCTCCTGTAGGAGCAACTGAAGGAGATGGATGAGCATGTTTCCAGACTTCAGGACATGCTGAAGAGTGAACGGGGCAAAGTAAGAGCCCCTGGACAGCATTCTCAGTATTGCTGCTGTACCCAATAATTTCCCCTGTGGGATGAATAAAGTCTTATTATTATTATTATTTCTTCTTAATTTTGTAACTTTTTCTTGCCAGAGCACCCGTTTGCAGCTGAGGGTCAACCAGTATGAAGCTGAGCTGAGACGCAGAGAGCAGCAAAGCAACAGAATGAAAGAGCGACTTACACAGTTGTCTGACAGAAACAAGGAGAAAGGACCCTGTGAGATGATCATTATGGAATTTTAGCTTGTGGGCTTTATGTCAAATAATCTGATGTCATTTCCTCCAAAGCCATTGAGGTGCTGAACTTTCCAACAGGGGATCGAGGCAAAAGCGCAAAGTCAATCAAGTCATCCCGGTCCACTGCAAAGTAAACTTGACTCTGAGGGTTTGTACTGTTTGGTAATTACTTTGAAATTGATGTTTCTTTCTTCCTTTGGCTAGGCAAGAGGACGCAACGATGCGTCTGATGCTGGAGCGCAGAGAATCAGAGCTCAGGGAGGCAATGAAGCTGCGCCACAGCCTCACCACTTTACTACATGCTGTCAGAGTTGACATGGAGCAAGTGAGAGAAAGCAGTCCTTTTCTTAGCTATTAGCTCCTTCTTGATCTAAAAAAAAAAACAGCAAGTTAAATCAGGACTTGTAATAAGGTTAATTTAAACTGAGTCCCTAATTATTCTTCATCGATGAAAATGAAGACTCAGTGCTCAAAGCAATGCCAATATGACAGCATTCTTTTTACACGTATTTGACCATAAAGAACGTTATTTCCTGTGGTTTAGAGTGTGTATTAACAATTGCTTCATCATTTAAAGGTCGTTTTTTTTCAACAACAAAGAAAAAACGTGAAATATGACCTCAAATCATCCGCATTCCTCAGTTTCAGAGGTTTCTCTGACGAGAGTCCAGAAATCGGGTCATTTGAAGTTCTCAAGCTTATCTATGTCACTAGTAAAGATTTCTGCCTACCTCTTTGCTCCTGAGCCAGTGCTGTAAACATAACACATGCTCTCACAAGTGGGTATTCTACACAGAGGCAACCAATCAGAGGAAAGTGGGCGGTATTAACCAAATACGGACAAAGCGGATACAAAAGTGGATCGGACACAAGTAGCCACAACACTCAAAAAGTTGACCTACTGACGGGTCCATTTAGGATGTGCTGGCGTCTATCTCAGCTGACTTTGGGCGAGAGGCAGAGCACACCCTGAACTGGTCGCAAGCCAATCACAGGGCACATCCAGCCATCCATTTTCTGTACCGCTTATCCTCACTTGGGTCGCGGGCGTGCTGGAGCCTATCCCAGCTCCCTGCGGGCAGGAGGTGTACTGGTTGCCAGCCAATCGCAGGGCACATATAAACAAACAACCATTCGCACTCACACTTACGGGCAATTTAGTCTTCAATGAATCTCGCATGGTTTTGGAATGTGGAAGGAAACCGGAGTGTCTTTCAGCATTTTAAACATAATTATCCAACAAAAAAATTGCAGTGAGTAAAAATGCTGAGTGGCTAGTGACTCTGTCAACAAGACACCA
Source organism: Phyllopteryx taeniolatus (assembly GCF_024500385.1). Classification (NCBI taxonomy): domain Eukaryota; kingdom Metazoa; phylum Chordata; class Actinopteri; order Syngnathiformes; family Syngnathidae; genus Phyllopteryx; species Phyllopteryx taeniolatus. The sequence goes on from NC_084505.1 coordinate 15,537,622, forward strand.
AAGGTTTGGTGCAACCTGATAGGCTTTGATGTTCAGATCATTTTACAATGCTGCAATTTCAGTCTCCATCCAAGCTGAACATTTCACTTAGTTGCTGAATTGGGATTACTGCACAAAACAATCATTTGAAAGCACCAGTTGGTAATACTGATATTTATACAGTAATTTCTCTTCCAAAACAAACGGTCTGTTTTTACTGACTTAAAATTAATGTGAATTTTCTGTCGTTCTCTTTTAAGACCCTGTCAAATTCTGAGGATGTTGTGGAAGGATCCCCAAATGGAAATGAAAAGTTAACTCAAGCTGAGGCAGCGCTTGGTGACCATGTGACAGGAGGTGTGGTTCAGAGTTGGAAACGTGTGCAGCAAAGGCTGGTTGACCTTCGACACGAGGGTGAAAACACTTGAAGTGACTTAAATGTCTTCTCTTGTGCATCTGTATAGCTTGATTAGACCACCAATCGACTGCATGAGAGCAGATCAAATAAGTGTATCGATTCTTCCTGGTATCTTTTATGAGAAACTGAATTCCCACTGCCATCAATCCTGTTTGTGTGCAGGCCAAACAGGCGATGGCACTGACCATGACAAACTCTTGGCTCAGCTTGAAACAGAACTAAAAGAGAGTCAACAAATTGTCAAACTACAACAGCAAATGCTGCAGGTGTCATTCTCAATGATGTAGACACATGTCACATATCCCTACTGTTTGGACTTGCATGTCTTTAAATGGTATTCTTTTTGCAGGACACCCTTGTATCACCCGTCCTGTCCGAGCTGACTGATTCTTATTTTTTGGAAGAGTGGGAGCGTCTCCAAGTGCGACGGGCAGACCTCAAAAATCAGAGACGGACTTTCGAGAGGGAGAGGCAGTCCTTCACCGACGCCGCCATACGATTAAGTCGTGAGGTGAGGCAGTGCAATTTCTATACAAAAGGCTGTCTATTTGTCTGGTAATGCACATTTTTGTATCAACAGCGTCGTGACTTTGAGAATCAGAAGCACTCTTTCTTGAAGCAGCAGTATTTGCATGATTCTCCCTTGTGTCGTAAAAGATCAGCAAGCTGCAAAACTGATTGCACCCTTCTTGGTAAGTAGAAAGGTGTATATATATATATATATATATAATATAAAGTCTATGTATTTATCAAGACCTTTTTTTGGTTTCTTTACACTGCACAAAATGTGTCCTCTGTACATACCTACAAGTGTTGCATGTTTACACCATCCATAACACACTGGAGTCGTTGAGTTTCCTGGCATCGATTGGTGGAATTGGGGGTGGGGTTTCAAACCTTGAGCCCAATTTCCTCATAAATTGCCTTCTCAAGCACCATTTTAAAGGTGCCTCTTACTTCTAATGTGACATTAAGAGCACCACATTGCTTTGCTTGAAAAGTCTGAAACTATGCTCTCCATTCTTGTTTAAGGCTTGTAGTAACAAGGTGGGGGTAAAAATCCTCTGATTCTGTTTCTGGATTTCTCAGGTTTAGGGCCTGCTAGAATGTCTGGCTGTGTTCCCATTTCGCCATCTTCCACCAAATCCAGCCCTGTGACTGTTTCAGGGTGCTATCAAGGAAGAATCAGAGTTGTAACACCCAGTACTCCTGAGCTCTACGCTGTCCTCAGTCTGTCACACAATTGCAGGTCAGTCAAGCATAGTGGTACCTCGATAAAACAGACCCCGACATAATGGATATGGGATAAAACTGACCATCAGGACTGAACAATGTGTCCAAAAATAGTTTCCATTTTTCTCTTAAACTGCTTTTGACAAAGTCTGTTAGTTCCAGAATTGGCCGCTGTTGTTTACTGGCGCTGTGGCACAGTGCAGGCAGACAACGGGACTGACGTATTTTTGGGTCACGGATATACAATATGACTAGATCCAATTCCAAAAGACGCGCCTTCCATGCCTACGTGGCGGCCATGTCGAATGTGGGGCATTGACGTAGCGGCCAAGTCATGATGCTTATATCTATTGTCTATTGTGCATAGAACACTGTGCACAGAGAGAGCGACACGGTTGCAGTGTTAACTCTGAGGAATACAAAACACAAGTCTCTGGAGTCTGGAACATGCTACTTTTGGTACAGTAACACGTTTTTTATTTTTTGTTTTAAGCCGTTCGCCTTTGGCAACGGAGTTGGAACTAGGAGGCACACTAATTCTTCGCGGCACATGAAAGCGAGTCGCCTATGATGAGTAATGTATGTCAGCAATGTTACCATGACTAAGCACGTGGTAAGTTTGGATAAAGTGTGAAACTTTCAAAAATTTTAAAACTTTTTTTAAAATTTAAATTTGTACTGTATTGGGTGTTTTAGGCCACGAAAAAAAACCTACAAAACAATTTTGCACTGTACCAACCAATTGTGAGTTTTTTTGTGAGGAAAAGCCAATGAAGTTCCAGGAGGCCTAATGGACAGTTGTTTCTTTTATTCGCAAAAAGCAACAACGCGTTGGCGACAGTTTCACGAGAGGTGCAACCATGTGTCTTCCTAAACAAAGGGGTGCTATCTATCCTATACTCTGAGGAGAGGGTAGAGTGGAATAATATTGATGTACTGTACTTTGGGGCAGGGCCAAAATGTAATGAAGTGGCTTTTGCTGATTTGCATTAGTCACACGAAGGGTCAGTTTGAAAATACTTGGCAATTTGGATTTATGGAGATGGGGTCTGTGCACTGCTTTGAACTGGCTAAAGGAATGTCTGTACACAATGAAGATGAATGAATTGTCTTCAAAAAACTAGCAGCAAGACATTAAACCTAGTTATATATACAGTATACCACACTGCTTTCTACTTACTAAGAAGGGTGCAATCAGTTTTGTAGTGAGGCTAAGCGGTCCGGAAAATGGATGGATGGACGGAAGCAGTTGTTAGGGCCATTTTGTGTATTTTCATGTTGGTCACCAAGTTGACCACTAAGTGTCACCATTGCATCTGTTCACATGCCTTTTTGTGTGGAAGTGCTCATTAATTTAGAGGTATTTAGACAGAGGGAGTGCATTTATTTTACCACAAAGACGCTAAGATGCCATGTTGTTTGTTTTATTTGGAATGGATGAAACAAATTTGGACACCATGTGGCACTTGGATGACCACTAAGGGTGAGAATTAAAGATGCATAAAAGCAATGAGAATCTAGAAGAATCATCATCTTTATTGTCCTGAACATGCATGCACGCACATGAAATTTGTTCTCTGCATTTTACCCATCACAGTGAACACACACATTTGTTGGTGGAGCACACTGGAGTAGGGGGGAGCTTAAGCACCCAGGGAGCAGTTTGGGGTATCGGTGTCTTGCTCAAGGACACCACAGCCGAGAGTCCGGGAGATATTGGTGGATGGTCCTGGTCGGGGTCTTGAACCTAGGTCCCCACGGTGGCAGGCGATGATCTTAACCCTTGGGCCACGGACTTGTTGTTCCAGAAAATCGAGCAAGCGCGTCAAACACTGCCTACTCAGTAGGCCCTACTGTCTACTAGTATTACTAGGATTTCCCTATAGTGCATACAGCATAATGTTGTTGTTGTTTTTTAAAAAGCGCTGTAAAGTGCAACCGAACAGGAGAAAGTCTTGTAAATTTGACACATCATATAAGTCTTGTTAGCAAGCAATGAATTGAAAAATTGCAAAGAATGTGAAATCAGGCTTCAACATGGCCAAGAATTGAGACATTCTTTCAGCTTGCAGACGCTGTTGGCGAGTCGCTGAGAGCTCTGAAAATCCTGTCTCTCCTGTCAATCAAATACACATACCACCTTTCTTCTCTCGCGGCTCCTTTCCAGCGACCAAGATGTCAGACGCACGATGCTCTCTGGTCCACGATGAATTTTTCCCTCCTTCTCCTCACTGGGTGAGGAGGAGGGAAGAGGGCTGTGAGGCTCACAGCACTACGCTGTTGTCGTGGACCTCCAGCTGATACTCTAACCGCTGGCAATGAGCCGCGTGGCGGCCTTTTATATAGTGGGGTAAAAGCCCCTTGCGCATTGTTTTTGTTTGCTGGCCACATGCTGTATACAAGTAGGTGTTGGCTCAGTTTAAAACAAATTTAAAATATATATTTTCGCTGATATTTTGAAGGTATTTCAATTCAGCTAGTGTTAAGTACATGCCACAAGACTTGCTGAGAGAAAGTTACAAATCTGTGTACATTGTAACTTTGCTTTAAGTTGAGCAAATACCTCTTGTTTTACAGTGTGGGGAGGGAGACTCATCACGCGGCGCAGTAACGGTGTGTACAATTTCCACTGAGAGTGGGAATTTTGTATAGGCCAGAGTTGTGTGCCCGTATCACTTACAAGCGTACAACAAAACGTGTAACTATACAGGTGTTGTTTTGCGTGAGAATCTTACAAGCAGGCTTGTAAGATTCATCTGTTTTGCCGAGTTTTAGAGCAGACTTCAGGAAGTTTCTACCCTTCATTTTTTTGTCCTGGTGAAATGTTTTTTCCCCTCTTCACACAGAAAACCTTCTTCCCCAATCATATTCACACCCTACCACCTCATCGATTGCACCCTGTACTTTTGGAATTACATGCTCCACATTCCTGCCTCTCTTCCACAATGCCACATCATCAGCAAATGGTGATTTCCTTATACCCTTGAAAATACCATATATCATAACGGACGAATCACGCTACCCTGTGGTGTTCCACATGTATTTATTTGACTGGCTGATCCTATCCTAACTTGTATTTTCTTCCCCGCCAGAAAATCCTCCACCCAATTAAAGACCCTCCCACCAATACCCAACTTGTGCATCTTTATAAATAAACCTTTCCTCCACATCATGTCACTTGCTTTTTCAATGTAAAAAAACACCACTACGACAGACTTTCTTTGTTTGTTTTAAACCTTCTAATTTGATTCTCCAATCTCAACACTACATCCATGGTATTTCTACCGTTCCTGATAACTTGCCAACTTCCCTTCTCTTTCCAACTCAAAAGTCAACCTTTCTGTCACGATTCTTTCCATAATTTAATCGGTTTTAAGTAAGTGTTATAGCTCTATAACTAGTTGGTTTTCGTAGGATCTACTACTTCCTTCCATACCTTTTTGCTAATCTTCCCTTCTCCCACACTCTCTGTAATTCTCATGTTTTTGATAATGCACTTTCCCCCAACTGTTTTAACATAACTGACCTGATCATCCTCTGGAGCTGTGGGCTTTGATCTTTTAATTGCTCTCACAAGCTCTGCTTTTGTGAATTTATCATGTCTGTCTAGGACACCCCTGGGTATTTGCTCAATGCAAATTCCCTTCTCTTTTTTCCCCTTCCTAAGTCAAATTATCTAGGCTGTGTACTTTTGTAAATGCTCTTGCTAATACTTCAGCTTTATCGTCATTTGTTACTGCCATTCCCTCCTCCGATATCAGCAGCGGGTAATCCCACTCTCCAGGGGCGGGCTAAGAGGGGAAAAAGGGGCCCGGGGGTCATTGACAGACCGGCCCCCTTCATGCGCATTATGGGGAGCAGCCTGCCGGCAACATAAGTTTCATGTAACCCGATGGGGAAGAAATATTGCATTTGATGTGCTTTTGGAAAATCAATCATTGAGTAACCAATAAGCTGAAAAAATAAAGCTAAAAAATGACAAAAGGAACAGAGTAACTACTACCATTGACACATCCAGGGGGGAAAAAAGTGCACTTTGAAACTGAAGTTAAAGCGATAAGTTGAAACCAGAAAACGCTGTCATACAATCAGTGCTAAGACACAAAAAAACAACAAAGCGGTTATGAAAAGCCAAGGCTAACTCCTGCCTGCTCGCTCAGTTTGCATTTCTTTCTCTCTGTTTACTGGTCATCTTGCACTGACTGACAGATGAGGCTCATTCACTCACTCACTCACTCTCCCATTGGGACTTTCCCCCTTTTACTGGTCTTAGAATAGAGTCACGGTATTACAATTTATAGAGAGTACTCACGGTTGTGTTGCTTTTAAATGGTGGAGGCTGAGTTGAAGTGGTTCATTTTGACAATGTGGGGATCACAGTGTGTATATATAATATACAGTCCCCTCCAAAAATATTGAATGGCAAGGTCAATTCTTTTGAGTTTCAGATCAAAATGAAACAAAAGTTCAGAATTCCTGCTTTTATTTCATGGAATTTACATCAAGATGTGTTGTGTGACTGATGGGTGTTTGTAGTTGCTCAGGTGTTGCCTTTTATATTGATTGCTTAAACATTAGCTAGTGCTTGTTTTTGGCTTTGGGTTTCACCTGTTGGAAACTGCATTTTCTGTGAAACAAACATGAAGACCAGAGAGCTGTCTATGGGAGAAAAGCAAACAATTCTGAAGCTTAGAGAAGAGAGAAAATTGATCAGAGCTATTGCACAAACACTGGGCGTAGCCAATACAACAATTTGGACTGTCCTGGAAAAGAAACAAACTACAGGTGTACTGAGCAACAGAAATCGCAGTGAAGAAACACCCAAAGACAACAGTCGGTGACATCACTGCCAACCTGATGAGCCACCAAAGTTTTGGAACAAACCTTTATGGACTGATGAGGTCAAGATTAATCTCTACCAAAGTGATGGAAAGTATAAAGAGAGAGAGAGTATCTGCTTATTATCCAAAGCATACAAGCTCATCTGTGAAGCATGGTGGAGGTAAAGTCACGGCTTGGGCTTGCATGGCTGCTTCTGGAACGGCCTCGCTCGTCTTTATTGACGATGTAACTCATGATGGGAGCAGCAGAATGAATTCTGAAGTCTAAAAAAGACATTTTGTACCACTAATTTGAGTTCTCCCACAACTGTAGGCTAGTAATTGTGCCCCCTTGTTCTTCTTCCCTCTACTGGCCAGCATATGAGCACTGTTCTTGTCGGTGACAACTTCAGCCAATCTAAAACAAATATACAGGCCATTTTCCGATTTGTGTCAGTCCGTGTCTCTTTTGGTAATATTCAACTTTTCTTTACTCGTTCCAGACAACAAACAAGAAAATCAAGCTGTATTTGAATTTTCAATTTTAAAACTAAAATCAAATAACCAGTCCTTTTTCTATTTTTTTAATGTCTCCAAACGTTTTATCCAATTACCAAAGGAGACACGGAACATGTATACATCCGTGATCGGTTCTTCTACAAAGGACATATGATTTATTACCTTGTAAATGGGGGCAACAAGCTTGCTTGTCATAAAATAATTCACACTCGTTAAACCTATTTTTGAAGTGAAGTCAATTGAATGCGTCACAAATGATCTGCAGTTGTCTGGACTCGTTGACGACGCTGTTCAGCGAGTCTGCTTAATTTTGCAGACTTCTTTAAATGGGGTGGCTGGATCTTTCAGTTTGCGCAAAGGGTGGGCGGTCCTTGTCATGTCTCCTTGATCTGATCGAGCGTGTTTGCAAGGGCCCAATAGAATCACGGCACTCTTGTTTGCGTGTCGGGCGCGCGCGCACACATGCACACGGAGCGTGTCTCTTTCGCAGCTGTATGTAATGTAGACATAGATTGTATATTCGTATTCTTATATTCTATTTACATTCTTACCTGTATACAAATGATACATGTAAGAACCCCCCCAAAAAAAAGTTACATCGTGGATTATAAAATTAAACTATTACTATTCCATTTGGCAAGCTCTTTGGACTTTTAGTTTTTGTCACTTTGTGACACATAAAATAGTCAGAAAATTAGGAAAATCTTTTTTTTTTTTTTTAAACCCCATCTTGATCAGCTGAAAATCACGTGATCTGATCGGTGACGTCACATACAGCATCAAACGCTCACTCAGGGCATCCATAAATGCAATCGCTTAATGTGCAGGGGTGGGTCGCAAGACTTATGCGATGGCTCGGTCCAATCGGGTTTGCCTGCATCGTGCAATATGCGGCAGGCTTGACCTAAATTTAAGTGCAGAACGGCTGACAAATGGGGGTTCACAACTGTTATCGGTTTCTCCAACAAAAGTGGGCAATATACTAGATCGTTCTTTTGACTTTCAGCTGTCATCAAGAATCAGTGCGAGAAAACAGAGCACCTGCTAACGAAAAGGCAACAACTGTTGTCTCGTATTTGCATAGCCGACTTACAGTTTTTGTAACTTTTGTAACAACCAGTTCAGGGTGTACCCCGCCTCCTGCCCGATAATAGCTGGGATAGGCTCCAGCACGGCCGCGACCCTTGTGAGGAGAAGTGGCTCAGAAAATGGATGGATGGATGGATGGAAGTTGCTTACCAACGTTTGTCGATCCTTGTAGTACTCCAATTCCCTCGTCTCCGTCCCTCACGCTGTCCATAATTGCCACCAAGTGCAATGACAAATCACGAGCATGGAGCGTACATATGCGTGTGTGCTGCTCACAGTGCTGCGTGTGAGAGCTACCCCTCCACCTCTACCCAACTGACAAATCAGGAGCGTGCAAGGTGCACCGCAAGCCTGAAGGCTTCTTGATACTACTGCGGGTGGTGACCCTGCTGACGTGCCTGCGGCTATCCCTCCAGCTGCTCCACTTCCTGTCGATACGTCTTTGACGCCGATAATTGTGGTGTCATCTGCAAACTTCAGGTGTTTGACAGCCAGGTTTTTTAAGGTGCAGTCATTTGTGTTGAGAGAAGAGCAGCGGAGAGAGGACACATCCTTGGGGTGCCCCGGTGCTGATAGTGCGTGCGGATGAGGTGGTGTACCCCAGCCTCACCTGCTTTGTCCTGCCCGTCAGGAAGCTGTAAATCCACTGGAAGATGGAAGGCGAGACAATGAGCTGGAGAAGCTGGAAGGAAAGTAGTTTGGGGATGATGGTGTTGAACACAGAGCTGAAGTCCACGAACAGGATCCTCGCATAGGTCCTCGCGCCGTCGAGGTGTTCTAAGATGAAAAGCAGTCCTGTGTTGACTGTCATCCACAGACCTGTTTGCTCAGTAGGCAAACTGCAGGGCGTCCAGAAGGGGACCTTTGACGCTCTTGAAGGGATCCAGCACGAGGCTTTCAAAGAACTTCATGACGACAGATGTCAAGGCAAAAGGCCTGTAGTCATTTAGACCCGAGATTGGAGGTTTCTTGGGGCCTGGGATGATGGTGAAGCGTTTGAAACACGATGGTACTTCACACAGTTCCAGAGATCTATTAAAGCTCTGTATGCAGACTGGAGCGAGCTGGTCCGTGCAGACTTTGAGGCAGGATGGGAACACAAGGTCTGGGCCTGGCGCTTTGTTAATCTTTTGTTGTTTGAAGATATGTCTCACATCCTGTTTGTGGATGGTCAACGCAGGAGGGGGAGTCAGAGGTGTGATGGTGGACGGTGGTGTGGGTGTGACGGTGTCCTTTTCAAATCTGCAGTAGAAGGTGTTCAAGTTGTCAGCTAGTCCTTTATTGGTCTCTGCTTGGGGGGATGGTCGTTTGTAGTTGGTTAGCGATTGTAATCCACGTCAGACTGACTTAGTTGTTAATGATCAACTGTTTTCTAGCTTTTCTGCATAATTTTTCTTTGCAATGTTAATTTCTTTAGTCAGCTGGTTTTAAACGCAATTATGCAGGGCTCTATCGCCACTTCAATCGGCGACCTCTTTAGCCAGGCGAAGTTGCATAAGTTTGGCAGTGAACCATGGCTTGTTGTTATTGAACGTGGGAAATGGCTTTGTTGGTACACACACATCTTCACAGAAACTAATATAGGATGTAACAGTGTCCGTATATTCGTGTAGGCCAGTGATTCCCAACCAGTGTGTCACTTGTGGACATTAGTGTGCCGCGAGAGCTCTTCTTGTGTGCCGTGGGAAATGATCAAATTTCACTTAATTGGTAAAAATATTCTTTATTTACAACAAATAATGTGTGTTTGTTCATCTATCTATGCCAGCGGCATATCAAGACAGACAGAACAAATAAATGCTCTTCTATTAGATGTCAGAATGTGTATAATTGACTTGTGTCCACTTTTTGAGACATTTTTGTTTGTTGATGTGTCGTGAGATTTTTCAATTGTAAAATATGTGCCTTGGCTCAATAAAGGTTGGGAATCTCTGGTCTAGGCTGCCAGTTCAAGTTTCAAAGATACTCCAATATGTGCAGTCTAAATAGTCTTGAAGTTCTAACTTCTTCGTAGGTCCACTTCTTCCACTTGGAAAGCAGAGAGTGGCTTTATTGCATTCAAATAGGTAGCAAGCAAGCTGATATACTGTAGGTAAAAATATCAGTCTTTTAGGAGGGTCCAATTTGATCAAAATGCTAACGTTTGATTTGGAATGTCTGGACTGGAGTGAAGTGGACCACAGAGTCACACAGACAGCTCCTTGCCGGTCGAATTTCACAATCACCCACTCACTCCAAATTATCTCTCATGTTAACATGACCTATTAATTTGTCATGCATTGTCTACATTAACATGTAAAAGTTACTCAGCTGATATGGCTTTTTCATCCAACATTTGATCGCTTTGTTTGTGTGTGAGCCGGCATATGGTGCATTCAAGCGTACCTTTGAAATGGGTGCCAAAGCACGTTTTGGATTTTAATAGTTTTAATAGCAGTAAAATTGTATATGAGTGAGGGGTAGCAGGGGAATTATTCAGTCATCCCTTCTTTTCTTGCTCTGTTATTGCGCCTCTGATTCTGGTGAAACTTTGCCAACTTTTGTCTGATGAACGTGAATCTCACTCATGGATGAACAGCTCCCATGGGCATGCAGAGACTCGCCACAGCCCCTCCCCTCTTACATGCGCGCTATCTCTATTCAAACAGATATAACTTTATTAATTGTTTTTTGCAACACAATTATATTAGATTTTATTGATGAAAGGCCTCAGACAGGCTTGAGTAGATAATTATACTGCACACACAAGACATAAAAAAAAAAAATGCATTCCTTGTTCATCCATATGTATTGTATAGTCTTACAAAATATCTGTACAATTATGAAATTCTATGTTTACAAAATAAACATTGATGCGCTTGCTGTTTCCAGAGCCAAAGAGAGAGCAAACCTTCCCGAGAGATGGGATGGTGGGACGGACGGAATGTACGCAAACCCAACTGCTACTTTGGACTGTTCATTTTGAGGCAATTCCATCCAAAGCGATTTTAAAACATGCATTTTCTTAAACTAATAAAAGGTTAAAAATTGGATTTTTAATTTCTTTTTCAGTTTCTCATTTTTGTATGTCCTCCATTCATGGTCGTTTGTCTACTCATGAGAAAAACAGGACAAGACAATTATTCTGATTATTAAATCGAATAAAAAACAAAAATTGAAAAAATTGCACTTTAAAAATGAACACCTTCAAAAGATTGAGGCAGTACTTGGCCTCAAACACTCATTTGGCGCAGTATACCAGTCCCAGGGGAAAGTGGAACGCATGAATAAAAATTTCAAATCTAATATTGCTAACGTTAGTGTGGTGATAAGGGGGACTCTCTAAATTTCTGCACTTCAATGATTTTGGTTGACCTCAGGCTAGCGGAGGTCAAGAGAGGGAATTGTAAGGCTGGCCAAATACGTTGTATTTCATCTAATGAAACATCCATCCATCCATCCATCCATTTTTTTGAGCCGCTTCTCCTCACTGGGGTCACGGGCATGCTGGAGCCTATCCCAGCTATCATTGGGCAGGAGGCGGGGTACACTCTGAACTGGTTGCCAGCCAATCGCAGGGCACACATAAACAAACCAGTCGCACTCACATTCACACCTACGGGCAATTTAGAGTTGTCAATTAACCTAGCATGCATGTTTTTGGGATGTGGGCGGAAACCGGAGTGCCAGGAGAAAACCCACGCAGGCACGGGGAGAACATGCAAACGCCACACAGGCGGGGCCGGGGATTGAACCCTGGTCCTCAGAACTGTGAGGCAGACGCTCTAACCAATCGTAGACCGTGCCGCTCTAATGAAACAATCATGCAATATTTCAGTTAATCAAATAATCAGTGTAGCTAACATGGATTGCAATACGTAGATTTAATTTCAAATGATTTTGGCCATAAACATAGATGTTTTGGCAATATGCGGGCAAGTGTATTTTTATCTTGTTTGTCACAGAAGGGCGGAAGTCACAGGATGTCTCAGATGTTTCAAGAAGTGGCCCCGGATGACAGCCGACGAACTGAAAACAAGTCAGGCTCTTGACGACATCAGCAAGAGTACCTGCGTCACCAGCTCTCGGGTGGCGCTTATCACCAATAACCCTATAGGATGTAGGCACAGCAGCAACATCTAAAAGTGTCTAAGCATAAACTATAAATGTAAGGGCCAAGAGGGAGAGGAGCTCTTTTTCTCGGTCTACTCCGTGGACGAGAGGTTCGGTGGCATGGAAAAATGGCCCGGAATTCCGCGTGTGTGTGACTTTGTAATGGTACTGAGCTCTGGATCAGGAAGTACGGCTCAAATTGCAATGAGTGTGAGTTCATTCTTTGGTTACCTTTCATTGGAAAAACAACAAACACGCAGCGGGAGTTGTGGCGATAGTTGTTAAATAAGGGTAAGGAATTACCACAAACTTCCAACACCATCCAATAAAAACATAGCGCGAGTTACTGTCTATGCACATGTTTAGCTTCCAGATACATTAACAGACAGACAGTGTAATATAACATAAATATGCCCTCTTTGAAGTTCTGGACTTGTTTAGTGACATATGTGTACCAAGGTTTTTTGTTGTTGTTGTTGGTTTATGACAGCGTTACTTGTTTAACTTAATTCTTACCTTTATCTATTCGTATCCCTCACAAGTTGCGGCGGTGGCCTGCTTCGTCTTGAGCCGCTTCTTTTCTGGCAGATCACGCTGTGTGTCTTGGTGAAGGTAATCCATATGCCACCTACTGACTGGTGTGTAATGACACGCTACATTCACAGAGAGGACGAACAGATAGCGGCAAAATCTATTTTGTGGCGGCCCACCACAAATAAATGTATATGTGGGAAACCCTGGTGTTACGCAATAAAGCCGTGTTCGTCTGCTGCAATCGTGCCCATGGCACAAAGTAGGGCAGCATAATAGCATTGCTTGCCAACAATACAATACTAAACTAGAATTGTCACAAGCCGATAGACATAGCTGCTTTGTCGGAATTTAATCAGCGCTATTAGCGGCATGGCGCAGCACTATATAGCCACTAAATGCAACAGTGTGGGCACATGCTGGGTTTGGAATGAGGTAGTGTATGTTGGAAACACAAAATGAAGCCCAGCGGCCTATTTTAGCACAACAACACCCAAAGTAGCCCAAAGTAGCTGAATAGCGACTAGTGCTAACAGCAGACTTTCCAATCAGCTATCCTGCAAACTACAAATACATTTTTCACAGGCTTAAAATGCCAATTGCCAATTCTACCACCTGCGGCATTGCAACAGCAACCGCAAAACAAACAGCGTGGATGAGAATGAGGGGTTTCAACGTTTGTGCTCAGGTATGTTGTACAATCCTGTTATGCGTAACACACTTGTTACTGCACTCGACATCGATCGCAGCCTGGTAATTCTGGAAGTGGGATCCCCCCCCCCCCCATCTGCGGTCCCTTCTTAAAGTTTCTTTTTTCCCCAAATGTGGTTTTACGTATTGAGTTGCCCGATTGGGCGCATTAGATTAGGGGATTTCATCAATCTTTCCCGACTGTGGGCCTTTGAAGCCCTTTGAGACTCCTTTGTGATTAAGGGCTATAGAAATAAACTTCACTTGAAATTGCTAAGGAAGCTGGTTGTTCACAGAGTGCTATATCCAAGCATATTAACAGAAAGTTCAATGAAAGGAAACGTTATGGGAGGAAATGGTGCACCAGTAACAGGGATAACCACAGCCTTGAAATGACTGTCAAGCGAAATCCGTTCAAAGATTTGGGGGCGCTTCACAAGGAGTGGACTGAAGTTGATGCATTGAGCCACTACATACAGAAGAATACTAGACATGGGCTACAAATGTCGCATTCCACGTATCAGGTCATTCCTGAACCAGAGACTTATTTGGGCTAAGGTAAAAAGAACTGGACTGTTTTTTTTCATTTGGAAATCAAGGTCCCAGAATCTGGAGGAAGAGTGAGAGGCACAGAATCCACATAGCTTGAAGTCCAGTGTGAAGTTTCCACAGTCAGTGCGATGTGGGGTTCCTGTGTCATCTGCTGCATGTCTCCCTCTGCTGAAAGGCTGGATGGAGATGCCGATTTTATTTTCCAGCAGGACTTGGCACCTGCCCACACTGCCAAAAGTACCAAGAGCTGTTTCAGTGACTATGATGTTGCTGTGCTTGATTGGTCAGCAAACTCCCCTCACCTGAACGTCATACAAAATCTATGGGCTGTTGTCAAGAGGAAGATGAGACACTAGACCTAACAATGCAGATGACCTGAAGGCAGCTATCAAAGCAACCATTACACCTATTCATTCATGAAAATGTATTACACATGATTATTGTTATTTGTCTGGATGATTTATTTTTACTGAATGTGATTTGTCTGGTGGCAGGCTGAGTGTGAAGGGTAAAGTGTTGAAGCCCCTAGTATGAACCTCCCCGTATTAAATTTTATTTTTCATTTCCTGCTTGACAGACTTTAAAGCAGTAGTAAATGTGTATTTCATTTAGTTGTTTTTGTGGAACATTTCCCCCCCTTTATTTTTCTGAAAACTAAATAAATTGAGCACCAAGAAGAGACTACAAATTCCAAGCTTCCTTCTTCCAGGTTGGGCCAAAACTCACAACCACATTTGTAACTATAATACATATTTGGTACACACTGTTAAGTTTTTAATAATGCCATTGTGCTGTCGGTGCACAGCCCAAGACATTGGTATTGCATTAGCATTATCTGAGAATTTTACAATTAAGTGTTCATTTGCAATCCAATACTACTACATTTTAAAATGTAGTTTTCTTTTAGAATAGGCTCAATCCAGTATTTTTTCATGTAATTTAGTTACTTTTATCCTATTATGTAGCTTAGTTTACAACAATTTCAATAGTATCTTGTGCAACACTGGGTTCATGAATGTACAGTATATACTGTCGCTGTTAAGATAACACACACACACTTTACATTTTTTACAGTATTGTAGCTTTGTTAAATCAGTCCAAACTACAAAAGCAATTTCTGTGGTTGCGCAACACACATACACTTCATAAAACCAAGTGCCGCCCCCCCTGCTCACATCCCATTAAAATGCTCGTAACATTTGCGCATTGGGCTGTGTATAATTCTTCTACTGTAAATGCAATGCTGTATTTAGTAAAAGTGCAACTTTAGGTGGGCGGGGCTAAAGCGGCACGCGTCTGATCAATAGTCTCTGTCTGATTGGCTTCTCACACGCAGAGCACGCGACGCCACTTGTGCTCAATTTATAATCAAAGACCTGCGCGGGACACTTGGCGGTGCGACCTTTTGTGGAAGTCAACATCCATTTGAAGTGCGACCCACAAGGGCCTAAAGTAATTAGAATGGGCTGCATGGTTTGGGGGCTTCGTAATCACTCGTCGCGCTTCATGGAATCTAATAGCAAAAGTTTTCAGCCCTGGAAAGACTACATGGGACTGTCGGATGTAATCCAAGGAATCGTGAGTCGGAATACCTCCGACCGTTCTCCCCCAGCGGCCTCTAAAGTTGACGTAGGTGCGGCTTGGGGTTGCCTGCGCCTTAACGCACTCGCCCAAAGAAGCGACCCTGAGACACCTGCTTTTCCAGCTGTTCTTGTTGGATCTGCGAGTCTCGGATTCAGCACGCGACAGCCAGCTGGTGGCCTGCGGGACGACGTGTTGATTGTTTCTGCTCGTCCGCCAACCGAAGCGGGGATGAAAGGAGCGCCTAGCGGTCCACAACATCGCGGGACGACGGCGCGTCAGGAGAGACCGTCCCTCCCATCTCCAGAGAGCATGAGGTGCAGTTTTTGTAAACACAACGGGGAGACTGAATCAGTCTACAATTCCCACTGGCTGAAGAACCACTCAGGAGAGGTTCTGTGCCCTTATCTGCGCCACTACGTATGTCCACTGTGCGGAGCCACGGGCGCAAACGCCCACACCAAGCGGTTTTGCCCGAAGGTTGACAGCGCGTACAGTTCAGTGTACACCAAGTCCAGACGTTGACGCTGCAGTGGGGTGGTTTCTCCCAGATGCGACACGCAAAGATGACGTTTAATTGACTGTGAACTGGTTCAACACGCGTGCGGTGTGTGTTGTTTTGCTTTTGTTTGTGCGCGTGTTGAACAAAACTGATCTTAACTTGGCACGTTTGCTGTGTACCTTTTTTTTTTTTTCTATTGGATTTCAGGCATTTTCTGCTTAAATGCTGTTGAGACAACGGCTGACAGTTATTGCCTGCGAACTGTTTTACATATTTTAAAACCTGACCAGCTAACCGCTGTCTGTGGAGGATCCCCCCTTACATATCCCTTTTAAGCAATAACTCACAAAGCTACTCAATTATGTCATGTTCTCTCTCTCTCTCTCTTTCTCTCTCTCGCTTTTTATTTTTAGATTTAATGACTCGTTGTTATGGAGTGTGCAAATACCCGTTCTTGAAACTTATGTTCAGTATATGCATGTGACCTTGAAAAATAATTGTTAAAGCTCCTATCCGTTTGTGGAGGAAAAGTGTGTGTGTATTCTTGTTAACCCAAATTATAACTATTGGAAACGAACACTTTGTTTGTTATTTTATGTTGTGGTCTTGATTAAGTGAAAGGATTACCTTTTAGACACGGCTCGATGAGAAATAAGTTAGGATATAAATAATAAACCCAGCTTTATTCGGCAAGAAATGCCAACAATAAAGCAATATGTGAACATCAAAATATAGTTTGTGCTACAAAGTATTCGAATATTCCAATAACATAACAAAAACAAAAGACCATGAACTTGGGATCGTGGTGGACCAAAATTTCAGCGGGGTAAGTTTCTTGAATTCTTACTGCCACGCCGCATGTTCTCAATCTCTCGATGAGCGGCCATAACTGTTCGACTGAAAGAGAATGGATTATGATCTATCAACAAATCCGGAGAAAAATAGAGGAGAGATTGACAAACTTTAGAAAGGAGAGTTCCTTGATGAGCCCACACATCAATCCTGAGGCATCTTCTTCACGGCGTGAGGGTTTAACAAGTTGATCCTTTTTTGCCTGGTCCTCACTGGAATAGAAACAAACCATTTATATTTTATTATATTTAATACGAATTATGGAAATACTAACATATGAAAGACAACACAAACAAGCGCATATATTTACAGTAAGTCATGGGAGAAGCCTGTGATGATCTTTATGGTTGAGGAAAACGGCTTGAACATAATCTAGCATCACTGCTACTGAAAATGCAAAATATCCTGCATATCCCAGAGAGTGCTGTACAAAAAGTGATGAAACACCTTTGCCAAATTCATGACCTGTCACAACCATTACTGTACAGTAAAGTCAAGGCAATTCTCAAGAAATATTCTCCAAATGTGCATGAATGGGTGGTAAAAGACATCTGCTGTTTCAGAAAGTTTTGGCATCATTGTGTGGCAAACGTGGCTCTCAAAAGAACCGTAAAAAGGAGGGCAGCCTATGTGAAGAATAAGTTGCCCCTGTTGAAGCCTATAGAATATGTTGTTTAAAAGGGCACCAAAACAGCTGTATATGTCCCCATACAACACATGCTCCAAAAACTATTACATAAAACTGACATTTTAGACCAAGCAATGTCAGAAATGGTGCACGTTTGCACATGAATATTGTTCATATCCTGATGGAGATTAAGGAAAATTGCCTTCTTTCAATGGATAAATTTACTGTTGCACAGATACTTTATGACTTTGAAGTTGCCAATCCTTTCGGAACATCAAAACTGTAATGTGTGCCCTGTATTGAGTTATTGCTACCAAACCCGGATCAACACTGAACTCTATTCAGCTGTTACTCTGCAACACCTCCACGATCAAAAAGTGTGGTTCTGAAAGAGTTCTGCATTGTAAAGGGAACAGTTGATAACCTTGCTGCCCATTCACTACCAGGAGTCTAGGAGTCTGTATGGCTTCTAGAAGTGACATTCAGCTACAAGAGGTAAGTTCCAATTTCTTGAAACTTGGGAGAAAAAGATTGTCATGACATGTGCAAGAGGTGATGAAAGACTCACGCTTATGTGAAACCTCTGGGGTGAAAGGGCTGTATCCTCTTACAAAAAGTCTAAAACACTTTCAAGTGGTCCAGGGTGACCCTCTTGATATTTTGAAGAGTGTCTTGGAAGGCATTGTCCCAATTGAGGTTGCGTCTCTCTGTCTGACAAACCTGAGTTCCAATAAGTATTTTACTTTATATATGCGAAATGACACCATCAGATCCTTCAATTACACCTTCATTGACAAGACTGATCAGCCTCAAACAATTGGCAAAGGATTTTCATCCAAAGAGACCATTGGTGGAAATGGTCATGAGAACTGGTCTAATATCAGGATTTTTCCATTTTATATTGGTGACTGTGTACCTGAGGGAGATAACATCTGGGAGATTCTCATGCTCAAAGATATAGTGGAGCTTGTGTGGCACCTAAACACACTTGTGAAACTTTGCATTGTCTCGAATGCAAGTTGGCAGAGCATAGAAAGTTGCCGCAGTCAACCTTTCCAAGTTTTAGGTTGCGACCAAAACATCATTATGTGGAGCGTTAGCCTCACCTGATGAAGAAATTTGTTTTTTTGACCGATGTTTGGACTATGCAACAAAGTGGTCAGAGAGTCTCAGAATTGCATGAATGTGGCCGAGACACACACACTACCAAACACCAGAAAGCACTCAGTTACTATTTGGACTGTAGCTCATTTTCCAGACCAGCAGTTGAAATGACAAAGGTTGCAATGGTCTTGGTCACATCTTTTCCCAGTGATGTTCAGTGAGTACTCCTTCAAAACATCACTGCTCCTGGGACAGTGCTTGTTGCATCATCTGTCTGCATTGACAGACTCAAGTATAACACAGATATGATGCATCTCTGCTTTTTGCAGATGATGTGGTTCTGTTGGCTTCTTCAAGCCGTGACCTCCAACTCTCACTGGAGCAGTTCGCAGCTGAGTGTGAAGCGGCTGGGATGAGAATCAGCACATCCAAATCTGAGACCATGGTCCTCAGTCGGAAAAGGGTGGTGTGCCCTCTCCAGGTTGGGGATGAGATCCTGCCCCAAGTGGAGAAGTTCAAGTATCTTGGGGTCTTGTTCACGAGTGAGGGAAGAATGGAACGGGAGATCGACAGGTGGATCGGTGCAGCGTCTGCAGTATTGCGGACTTTGTATCGATCCGTTGTGGTAAAGAAGGAGCTAAGCCGAAAGGCGAAGCTCTCAATTTACCGGTCGATCTACGTTCCTACCCTCACCTATGGTCACGAGTCGTGACCGAAAGAACAAGATCCCGGATACAAGTGGCCGAAATGAGTTTCCTCCGCAGGGTGTCCGGGCTCTCCCTTAGAGATAGGGTGAGAAGCTCGGTCATCCGGGAGGATCTCAGACTAGAGCCGCTGCTCCTCCACATCGAGAGGAGCCAGGTGGCTGGGGCATCTGATTCGGATGCCTCCCGGACGCCTCCCTGGTGAGGTGTTCCGGGCATGTCCCACCGGGAGGAGACCCCGGGGACGACCCAGGACATGCTGGAGAGACTACATCCTTTCGCCTGGCCTGGGAACGCCTCGGGATCCCCCCGGAAGAGATGGATGAAGTGGCTGGGGAGAGGGAAGTCTGGGTGTCCCTGCTAAAGCTACTGCCCCCGCGACCCGATCTCGGATAAGCGGTAGAAAATGGATGGATGGATGGATGGAAGGATGGGTGCAACGATGTGAGTGCAAGTTTGCAGTGTGTGAGATTAGACATATACTGTATGGTCAATTAATTTGGGAATGCCAGTCTTTCATTTTAGAGTTAGTTGTGTGTGCCTCAATATCGATGGAATCGCGGCAAGTCAGGATTTAGCATACAAAAGTCTGAATTCCTGCCTCTTTGAAACGGATAGTTCAGACTTTCCCTCATCTCAGTTTCCACTTTCTCTGAGTTTTCACATACCCTGCTTGCAGGAATACCCCTAAGAGAAGTGAGTCCAAACTTATTGACTATTTATTTATACACAGACGCCAATTACAATCACACAAGTAACAGATGTGGAAACTCACTCTTAATAGCCATTATAACCTGTGTGTGTATATTATCGGAACAAACATTCAAGCCTATTGAAACTTTTAATCAGGGCCATTTGGGTGATTTCGGTTATTATTATGATTTTAAAATGTCACACAGAAATTAAGTGATAAGAAATGGCTTCACCTGACCACTAATAAAAGAAAGGGGTATATAAACTGTTCAGGTGTTCTTGCTCAGCAGATTTGATCTTTGCTCTCAGTACACTGTCATATTTTATCCTGCATTCCAGCTCAGTGATTCCCAATTTCTGTGTGTCGTAAGACATCATTAGGTGTACCACGGGAAATTATCCAATTTTACTCAATTGGTCTGAAAATTCCGATTTACGACAAGTGTACTTTTATTCATCTACTGATGCCAGTGACGTATAAAACAGAACAATCAAATCCATTCCCACCTAAAGGGGAGGTTGCAATTCAATGCCCCCTGCACTTTTTTTAATTTCATAAAACAGTCATTGTGACTTAATTACACTACATGATAAATATGATCAGTGAAATAAAAACTCTGGCCCCATCTTGAGCATCTAATTTGATATACAAGAAACCGCCACTAACTGCAGGGTTTATAATTAATCCACAGTTCTAAATCTACTTGTTGTCATTCATACAACAGAATAAGTAAATTTGTGACCAAATTTAGACTGGATCATGATTATTTCAGTATATATATACCTTTTGTAACATTTTTGTTTGGTCATGTGCTGTGAAAGTACTGTTGCTAGGGTGGTACCCTCCAAGTTGCTGCTTTTGTGACACTTGCCTAACTGTGCCTTTTTGGCACAGGAAATGATGCAAACAGTTACAGTACCTTGAAGGCCTTGAATAAACCTGAGGATCATTGGTAAGGATGGTATGTTAAAAAACATAAATTGACTTTATACTACTATACTCATATGTCTGACAGTGAATGTCTCCTTACATCATAATGTTGTTGAGCTGCGAGTCTGAGACAAAATCGAAGCAACCAGATCCATGGAGGTCAGTGGTGTTCATGGTTTGCGGGTACTCTGTGATCACAGCACCAGGACTAGGCTCATCATTATGACCAGGCTGTGTGCAAAAAACAAAACAAATATTACTTTTAAATTGGATTTATGTCCAGCTACAGCGCAACTTTTAAATCGTTTCCCAATTGGCAATCTTTCATTTTAAGGTCACAATTACAGAGTCGTAGCTTGGACGAAATGTTTGTGGTCATCTTTTCTTCAGGCTTTCTCATGAGTATAATTCAAAATAAAGATTTGAAATTAAATAAAACTAACGGGGGCACTGTAGATGACTGGTTAGCACATCTGCCTCACAGTTTTGAGGTTAAGGGTTCAAATCCAGGCTCTGGCCTTCCTGTGTGGAGTTTGCATGGTCTCCCCATGTCCAAGTGGGTGTTCTGTGAGTACTTTGGGGTCCTCCCACATTCTCAAAACATGCATATTAGGTTTATTGAAGACTCTAAATTGCCTGTAGGTGTGACTGGTTGTCTATTTGCGAGTGGCTGGCAACCAGCTCAGGGTGTACCCTACCTCCAGCACATCCACGACCCGACTGAGGATAAGCGGTACAGAGAATGGGTGGCTGATTAAAACTAGTGAAATAGTAAAACAGTAAAACTAAAATTCTCTGTCTGCAGCAGCTGTCTGTATCTCTTTTCCCCTCTCTTTTTATTAAACATAACAAACGTCACTAAACATCTGGACAAGGCTTTGAAATGAGGGATTTCATGATTTCATTCGTACTATACGTGTGGGCTATGCGTTCTGCATGGCCGCCCCCCCACACACAATTTTTTGTGTGTGTATTTAAGAAACATCGGACCAGTTGCCACGTAATGTTTGTTAGCGGTTCTATAATGTTAAGTATTTTGGTTATTTTTGCACCAAGAAATGTAAAGAATTGAACAAATATTGTCATTACCTGTCTGTCTGATGCTGCAGGTCAGAGCAGACCAGCAGACTGGCACTCGGCACTGCTAGTCAGAAAAGTGGAGGAAGAATAAGGGGCAAAGTGTGTGTGTGTGTGTGGGGGGGGGGGGGTGACTGTGAGCGCTGCAGGGCACAATTTTCTTTAATAAGACCTCAAACAACTGCCCGTCAGATCTCAAAACAATTTGGGGGCAGGGGGTACTGATGACAGAAAGGGTTATTATTATTTTTTTAAATATTGATCAATGACAAAAAAAATGGTGCACCAGCAGAAAGGGCACTTTTCTCATCCGGAGCAAAAGGGCAAGTGCTTGAGCACCACTAGGGGGTCTTTATATGCATGCGCATGAATGCTCAAACAGCTTTTGGTACAGAGACACTACATACCATGTCGTTCTTCTCGGAGTCACCAGAGGTTACATCCTCACAGAGTTTGACAAAGCCATCTCCTTGCTGGGCATTAGCAGACGATTCATTTGCTTTGTCTTCGTCACAGTCCGCACTATCACTACATGTATCATGTATTTTCTTATCAATTTTTATGGCAACACACTGCACCTCCAGGTTGCTAAAAGTTACGCTTGATGATCCACAGTCCACTTCTTGGGGATTTGGGTTTTCCAAATGATGTTCCTCTTCCATTGCAGGTGGGTCTGAATTTGTGTCTGTAGTTGGATCCTGAGCAGGAACTGGGCCCTCTCCATGGTCATGACTTTTGCCATACAAGCAACTTTGCTTGCACACAATGTCGCTCCCGTCAGAGGGAGTGGCAGGAATGTGGACTTCTGTTTCTGGCCTGTGTTTGAACAAACAAAATGAAATCGTCTCAACATGTTACTTATCTGTATGTCAGTTATTACACTTTATCTTGACTTATTTATCAGAACACATTTGACTTCATTTGAAGAAGAAGGAACTATCTTATTGTCATTCATAACTTAATTTGGAATTTTGTACTCAAATTGACCTCCAAAGTGGGGTACACATACTGATAATCGGCCCTAACTTGGGCATTTTTCCTCTTTTCTGATCAAAGTCAGCAAAGGGCCGATTATCTCTAAACAATTACCCTGAGCGATTGACCTTTGGTGTTGTGTGTGTTAAGACCTTGGAAAATAGTGCAATACAACAATGTTAAACCTGCTCAATATTTACCATCGTAAATACATACACGTATGCATGTGGTCAACATCAGGCTTGGCTGATCCATGCACTCCGTGATTGTGACGTGAAATGGAAGCTCACGCTTTTGCTGGACATGGTAATTGTGTTGAGTGTTTTTATAATGTATCTGTGTCTCCTGAGCCATTGACCACGATAAAAATGATAAGGAAAAGAGTTTGGAACCGCAATGTAGTTAACAGATAAGCTAACAATTAGCCTAGCTTAATCTATTTTTCCGCCTTCTACTACTATACTTACTCTTTCGTCTTCCTTTGTATTTTCCACCAATTTGGATGCCATGTGGCACCATGCTGCATTTGACAGGTCAGATTTGGTACTATGACAGACGTGGTATGAGGGAGGAGTCTCACATTTGTCCCTGGAACTATCTTTATGTGTGTGGTGTGCTGTGTCAGTCTTCTCCAGTACACCACACACTTGATAAGTTTTTTCCTTGTTGTGTGGGGTCTCTGTGTACCTCGCTTAACACACAGTTGTATAGTTGCAACCATCATACTTTTGAGAATGTGAGCTTAATAAGCCTCTGAACAAAACCTTCATTTTTTCACGAAAATGTTTAGCTGTAAATAAAATAAGACTTCTGGACTAACCTGTCAACTGGTTTGTCATGACTGGAGTGAAATACCTCTTCCTCGCCCGGTCCTGCAATGCCAGCCACAGGGGTTGGGAGCAGTGATGGTGGTAATAGAGACGATTCAATGTCAGCTTTATTGTTGGACATCTGCCGTTCAATTTTCTCTCTACCGGTCGGTCCATTTACAGTCTTACTTATCTGTAAAAAATGACTTCGCTCTTTCTCTGTAAGACCACACATACCCATCCTTTTTCTCTTTTTGACCGGCTCTCCTGTCATTCCTTCAGTTTTGTGTTCTGTGCTGTCACCCATGCCCTCATCGCTTGGTATACCTTGGTTGACTTTTTGGTTTCCTACTAAATCACACTGAAGGTCATTCTTTGTTCTCTGATGATCTTCCAAAGCAGTTGAACCTGACTGACGTGCTTCTTCAGCGGTCAACAAAAAGACCTGGTGTTGATCAGTGCATGTTTGAGAGAGTGCCCTGTCACATTTCTCTGTCATTTTTTCTTCTTCCTTGCTCTTGCTGTCATCCCTAACAGGAGACCTTTCGAGTTGAGGATCACTGATGGGATGGGTGACTGTTGCCTCTTGTTGCTCTTTAACAGGCTCATTGACAGTGGATTCCTCACCCTTTTTGTCAGGGATGACTTCTGGTTTGATCAGAGAGGACTGTGCTGTTGTCTGATCTTGTACAGAAATTATAACAGACACCTGCAAAGGGGACTGGGAACACAGATGCAGCTACATTATTATCATCTCCAATATCCTGAAATTAAGAGGAATTATTGTTGGCTTTAATAGAATAATGCTGTCCTTAAAAAAACAACACCTGATTACCTGTTGTTGAAACGTGTGGTCAACATCAGTAGAGGAAAGCTTGTCACATGGCCTTTTTCTTGTACTGAGGGAGGGAAGCTGTGGTGGATCTGAGCTGCCTTCAAATATCAAGAGTCATATGTATGAATCAAAAACAGCAATCACAGTAACATAAGCTATAGACTACTGTATTATAAACTGTTGCATAATTCAATGTTTGTACTAACATATAAAAATGAGAGTTATGGTGCATTAGCATCCTTTACCTTTGTTGTGAATCTTCACACTTGCTTCGGTCATCTTCTTTTAAATGTTACCTTTACGAATAAGTTAATTGAGTAAAAAAGATACACATAGACATATATTTACAAAACTACCAAAAGTAATGGTATCAACGTTGCATGATTTTGGTTAGCTTGAAGACAACTATCACATTCTCATACTTGCAATAATGAGTTAATTACTATCAGGTTGAAGGCTTGGATACTTACTAAACTT
This sequence comes from Phyllopteryx taeniolatus, assembly GCF_024500385.1. Classification (NCBI taxonomy): domain Eukaryota; kingdom Metazoa; phylum Chordata; class Actinopteri; order Syngnathiformes; family Syngnathidae; genus Phyllopteryx; species Phyllopteryx taeniolatus. The sequence goes on from NC_084505.1 coordinate 15,562,713, forward strand.
ACCTCAAACTTATATATGTGTGTGACTTCATGTACCCTTTGTGTTGGTTTATTGGTGGATAGCAATAAAACAAAAAAATAAGTTAAACTTTACTTGAGTTCAAACAACCACCTGAAGCCAAACCTAATTTCGCCTGAGATGTTTTACGTCAGTAGTGGTCACATTGCTTTCTGCCGTAAAGCGCGATGTTTGTTGCCCATGGAGACGCAATGTAGGAAGTAACCCCACTGCTGGTCGTTCATGTTTTGACAGCGATAAGTCTGTTAACACTTAACTGTCGCTAGTTTACCATTTATTTCGGGGAAATATTCGACAGGTGTCGATATTCGCGTTGAACACACCAGCTGTCGTAAAGTGAGTGAAAGTGACACGGTAAAGAATCTCCTTTCAAAGGAAAGGCATTAGCCACACAACACTGCTATGACTTGCATTTAGCTACTCTGCCAGCTCTGTTAACCACATTTTCAAATGCTGCTTCTTAGCCAAATTGAAAATATCCATCACTCGTCTCGTCGTCGTGAGCACAATTAACTAGAAGCCACGTTTTTGTGCAGGTAACAGTTTGATGAATCGAAGTCGGAACCCACCGCCCCGGGGTCAAGGGGCTGCGCGTGCGAAACAGGTAACTCCTCTCAGGTCTTGAACGACATGTGCTTTCTTGAGCACCTGTTTGACTTTCGATCTGTGTAACTGTGTTTCAGATGGGGCTGCTCCTTGACCTGACCCCGGATGCGGGGATGGATGATGACGGTAACGATGAAGATCTTGAGGCTGAGCTAAACATTTTGATGGGAGGAGGAGGAAGACCACAAAGGAATAGAAGTGAAAATAAAGGTGCATGACCACTCTATTGTTATTTTTTCCCCGAATTATACATTGAAGTTTACGTGTGTCTCATTGTACCGCGTCAAGCTCCTGTTGCAATGGCTGATATTGAACGAATGGCAGCACTTTGCATGAAAGATCTGGATGAAGAGGACATGGACGCTGATGATTTGGATAACGATGAAGATCTGCTGGTAAAACAAACACTTAGAACACTAGAAATAATATTACGTTCTATCCGTCCTTCTATATTCTATCACTCATATTGTTCATGGGCACAGATAAGCCATTGAACTGCACTGCACACTAATGTTTGTAAAAACATGGATTCATCTCGTTTGTACGAAGGTACAATATTTTAACTCCAACTTTACATGTTTGTTGATAATGAAATGTTTGTTTGTTGCATTCCAAATGTCTGAATTCACTTGCAATACAGTGAACCCCTTTTATCACGACGGATACGTTCTCGAGCCTTGTGAAAATTCCTACAAACCATATAAAAACTTTTTTTTTTTTTTTTAAAGTTGTACCCTTCCCACATCCTGAGACACAGTTTTCCAAATAAGAGGCAAAGTGTGCGTGCTTCATTTTGTTTATCAGTTGAAGTTGAAGTTTACTGTAAAACTGACACATAAAGCAAAATATAATTAAACAGAAATACCAAAAGGTTTAACCAAATCATCTAATTTCAGCATAACAAAAGTCTGATAGCATAATGTGGACATATAATGCCAAAATGCCAGAGACGGGCTAACAAAAAATTTGCATAGTTACGGCAACCATAAACTTTCAAACAACAGCTACTTTAACACACAGAGCAGCAACACAAACAAACAGAGCGTACAACAACACTCAGGCATATATTCCCTCTGCTCTGTGGGAACAACGAATATTAAAATGGAAAAACGTGGCATTACAGAGAAGCCAAATATTCCAGTTTGGCCGTATTTTGTTCAGAGCACTTGCCATGTGTTCTTATGTTACGCAGATGTCCAAAATATTTTGGTCTCCAGAGAGAACGAGAAGACATGCATGCTTGTTTAACATGAAGTTTGCCAGTGACTGAGGGAGCGAGTGGCTTTAACATGCTTGTTAACATTCTTGTACCGCCGCAAGTGATTGGCTGACATCAACTCTGGACTCCAGCAACCAATCATGATCACATTTATTGATGATGTCATCGCGTTTTCCTCTGTGTAAAAATAATAATAATAATAATAATAAAAAAATAGCTTCAACTCTGCAGCTTTGTGGCTGTAGTTAGCTAGCTAGTGTGATTTTCATATATCCCTTTATTCCTAAAATAAAAATAAAAAAAACCTACATATCTGTGTTTGTTTACAGGCAGAATTGAATGATGTTTTGGAGGATGACGAGGAAAGCAGTCCTACTCAGGCCTCACAGGCTCCCAGAGTTAGCAATACATCACATTCTTTTCCTCCTGCGAATTCCAGTGGTGCAACTGGTTTAGAGTGCTGTGTATTGGAGCGTATGGAGATGTACAAGGCTGCCATCTCCAATGCTACTGCATCAGGGGAGACAAGCAAAGCTCGAAGATATGACCGTGGATTAAAGGTTTTAAAACTGTCTTCATTCCAACCTCATTTCATATGTCAACATGACCCTAAAACATGAATAGGTACCTCCTGTGTTGAAGACATACTGTAAGTTCTGCTTACAGTTCCTGTACTTTCCTTCCTCAGACATTGCAGTCAATGCTTGCATCAGTCAGGAAAGGAAAGCCAGTCAACGAGGAGGAGATGCCACCTCCTGTTGCTGTTGGCAGAAAAGCCAGTGCTTCAGCTGAGTCTGAATCCACGAAAGAGCAACAAATGCCAGAGCCCGTGTTAATGCCATACCCTCCATTCAATCAAAAACCTTTACGGGAGGCAGCATCAGGAGCTCCTAATACCAAGCCACTCCATTTAGCACCACCCCAGTACCCGGCGGCTGCAATCACTCCAGGAACCCCGATAATCTCTCCAATGACACCCTCTCAGCCCGGCACACAACACTCAGGTCAAATGAAAACATACTACTCTCAAACTTCTCTGGCTTTGTATTCCTCAAGTAATTTATGGGACAATTTCATGACTACCCCTGGGAAAACTAACAACAACAAACAGGTTTTTCTTCTATTCTTTTAGAGCTCAAACAAGCAGTGTTGTCCCGACAGAGAGAGTACAAGCTAGCAGCCATACAAGCCAAACAGAGTGGTAACATTGACCTGGCCAAACGCCACTATGTCACAGCCAAGGTAACAGGACTAAAAGGCAGCTCTTTTGGCATGTGTAGTTCACTGGTAGAATTTTTTTAACACAAGCTGATGAGGATGGGCTCTTAATATGCAGCGTCTGGATTCAGTGGTGGAGGCCGTAGATGGGTGTGAACCAGTAGACCTGAGCTTGCTCCCTCCAACCCCTGGTCAGTGTGACTACTTCAGCAGTATATTTAAAAAGAATCTTCTTTCCTTTGTATTTTCTCATTAACACACCTGTCATAACATTCACTACTCAGATTGTTCATGATGGAGTGCTGAGCTTTCAATTGAAATTTTAATTACCCAGTAACAAAATATTCATACTATGTTCTTCTTTTGTTACATTTGTCATACTTTTGTTTCAAACCAGTCATGGTGTGTTGTTTGACTTGACCATTGTTGTGTAATGATTCACAGGAGACGTAGTAGACGAGACACATACACCTCCTTCCCCTAAACAACCTGCTCCTGCTGCTCCAGCACCCACACAGGAACCAACTGCTGGCAAGTAGAGCCGATTCTTCTTTCCGACTGGTTAGCATTGTGTGATGAAGGTGATGCTTAATGTTTAAATGTGCGTGTGCCTTTCAAAGGCCTTCCTGCTCCCAGCAATGTGGCAGAAGCCCTGCAGCAGAGGATGGACATATACAAATCAGCAGCAGATGGAGCTAAGAGCAAAGGAGATGACCGTAAAGCACGCATGCATCAGCGTATTGTAAAGGTACATGCTATGCAGCAAAAAAATTTAAGGAGTCCTTTAACATCTTAGTCTTTTTATATTTTAATTTTTATTTTGATTATTATTAGTAGTACCATCTATGTTCACTGTTGCCACAGTTACCTTAAAAAAGTAACTTACTGTATTTTCACTACCACAAGGCGCCCCGTATTAAAAGGCGCAGTCTCAGTTACGGGTTCTCTTTCTGTATTTAACACATACATAAGGCGCACCGTATTATTGGGCGCAGGCATGGTAAAACATACGCTAGCTTAAAACATACGGTAGCATGCATGCACGCTAAAACAATGTTTTTAAAAAGGCAGCGGGAGCAAAACTGAGTTCGGTTGTACTTTATTGAAGTATTTAACAATGTGCTCACGTTATTTTTTGATCCATCCTCATCCACAAATCCATCAAAGTCCTCATCTTCTGTATCCGAAATGAACAGCTTGGCAAGTTCTCCATCAAACACGGCAGGTTCCCTCTTGTCATTGTCAGAGTCAGTCTCGTTGCCGGGGGGCCGTTCAGAAATGATGCCGCCTTTTACGAAAGCTCGAACAACAGTGCAACCAAACACGTTAGCCCAAGCATCCACAATCCATTCACAAATTGTGGTGTAACTCGCCCGGCGCTGCCTCCTAGACTTAGTAAAGCTGTGTTCACCATCTGTCATCCATCGCTCCCACGCCGCTCACAACTTCACTTTGAACGCCTTGTTTACACCAATGTCCAGCGGTTGGAGTTCCTTCGTCAAGCCTCCCGGAATGATGGCAAGCTCCGAGCTATTGCACTCAGTCGAATGGTGACTGTAGAGACGCTTCTCCCGGCTATTCTTTGATCATTAATCCATTGCTCGAGTTGGTCTTCCAACTCAAAAGAGAGGTTTTAAACAAACATAACCTTTAAAACGGTTCAGTTAAGCTTTGTTAAGTTAAAACATATAAAATTGTTTGAGACTTCACTGTTGTGTCAACATCCCAAAGAGAAAAAAGGAAACTCAAACTTTATTTTTCTTAAGTTCAGCACTTTATTTGAACATGTATAGCTTTCTCTTTTTATTTACTTGCTCTGATTGTGAAATGCAGCTGTACTTTTATTTAGTAAATGGGAGAACATTAAACAGTTGTGCTCATGTTTGATTATCAGGGAAGAATTTGTAAGATGTGTACAATTCTTAATTATGCTCTAATATCATTATATAAGTGGCATAAAAAAAGATTAATGACACTGTTTGAAAATTTTGGGGAAAACAAAATTTTGGGGAACAACTGGTCTCACAGTTCTGAGGACCAGGGTTCAAATCCGGCCTCGCCTGTGTGGAGTTTGCATGTGCTCCCCGTGCATTACATTTTGGCCCGGATAACGTCGCAACTACTTTTTATAAGCTTTGACTGCGGGAGCACAGTAACTCACGTCTCAATCGAGCATGGTCACACTGGAAGTCCACAATGAGGGTTTTTTCTGAGGGTGATGGCAGACTCATTACTTCTTCTTTTCACAGCAATACCAGGATTCCATTAAAGCACACAAAGCTGGTCGACCTGTCAACTTATCCGATCTACCTTTACCACCAGGTACATTTCCGATTCCATACATTTACCCTTTATTGTGTGTGTCTCTCTCTCTCTCTCTCTCTCTCTCTCTCTCTCTCTCTCTCTCTCTCTCTCTCTCTCTCTCTCTCTCTCTCTCTCTCTCTCTCTATATATATATATATACACACACACACAGTGGGGCAAAAAAGTATTTAGTCAGCCACCAATTGTCTAAGTTCTTCCACTTAAAAAGATGAGAGAGGCCTGTAATGCTCATCATAGGTATACCTCACCTATGAGACAAAATGAAAAAACAAATCCAGAAAATCACATTGTCTGATTTTTAAAGAATTTATTAGCAAATTATGGTCAAATAAGTGTTTGGTCAATAACAAAAGTTCATCTCAATACTTTATATACCCTTTGTTGGCAATGAAAGAGGTCCAACATTTTCTGCAAGTCTTCACAAGGTTTTCACACACTGTTGTTGGTATTTTGACCCATTCCTCCATGCAGATCTCCTGTATGGCAGTGATGTTTTGAGGCTGTCGCTGGGAAACACCTACTTTCAACTCCCTCCAAAGATTTTCTATGGGGTTGAGCTCTGGAGACTGGTTAAGCCACTACAGGACCTTGAAAGGCACTCCTTCGTTGCGGGCGGTGTGTTTGGGATCATTGTCATGCTGAAGGTCACGTTTCATCTTCAATGCCCTTGCTGATGGCAGGAATTTTTCACTCAAAATCTCACAATACATGGCGGCATTCGTTCTTTCCTTTACATGGATCAGTCATCTTGGTCCCTTTACAGAAAAACAGCCCCAAAGCATGGTGTTTGCACCCCCATGCTTCACAGTAGGTATGGTGTTCTCTTGGAGGCAACTCAGCATTCTTTCTCTTCCAAACACGACAAATTGCGTTTTTGCCAAAAATTTCTATTTTGGTTTCATCTGACCATATTACATTCTCCCAATCCTCTTGTGAAACATCCAAATGATCTCTAGCAAACTTCAGACGGGCCTGGACATGTACTGTCTTAGGCAGGGGAACACGTCTGGCACTGCAGGATTTGAGTCCCTGGTGGCGTAGTGTGTTACTGATGGTAGCCTTTGTTACTTTCCAGGTCATTCACTAGGGTCCCCCCTTGTGGTTGTGGGATTTTTGCTCACCGTTCTTGTTATCATTTTGACCCCATGGAGTGAGATCTTGCATGAAGCCCCAGATCGAAGGAGATTATCAGTGATCTTGTATGTCTTCCATTTTCTAATAATTGCTCCCGCAGTTGATTTATTCACACCAAGTTGCTTACCTACTGCAGATTCAGTCTTCCCAGCCTGGTGCAGGTCTACAATTTTGTTTCTGGTGTCCTTTGACAGCTCTTTGGTCTTGGCCATAGTGGAGTTTGGAGTGTGGCTGTTTGAGGTTGTGAACAGGTGTCTTTATACTGATAACGAGTTCAAACAGGTGCCATTAATAGAGGTAATGAGTGGAGGACAGAGGAGCCTCTTAAATAAAAAGTTACAGGTCTGTGAAAGACAGAAATCTTGCTTGTTTGAAGGTGACCAAATACTTATTTTCCACCATTTGCTAAAAAATTCTTTAGAAATCAGACAATGTGATTTTCTGGATATTTTTTCCTCTCATTTTGTCTCTCATAGGTGGGGTATACCTATGATGAAAATTACAGGCCTCTCTCATCTTGTTAAGTGGGAGAACTTGCACAATTGGTGACTGACTAAATACTTTTTTGCCCCACTGTGCGTGTGTGTGTGTGTCTCTGTGTGTGTGTGTGTGTGTGGGGGGCAAGATCTCACTCCATGGGGTCATGTATGTATGATATATATTTTTACTTTTCTAGGTTGTCCACCATTACAGGGCTCAGAGAGGGATCAGCAAAACTTTATGGGTGTCCTGGAAACAGCTATGAAAATAGCAAATCGGGATCCAGACGCAGAAGAAGAAGAGGACAGTCAAAGAGAGACTGCCAAGGTTAAAAAACAAAAACAAAAAACTAATAAATGCACTGCCAAGTGCTCTAATTGATATACAGCCGTGGATTTTGGTTGCCTTTAGATTCTAAATAGAAGTACCGTCTGTTGTATTTACTCATATGTATTGAATCATGATGGAGTTCTCAATTTATTCATCCATAACTTAATCGGATATACAGTGGGTACAGAAAGTATTCAGACCCCTTTAAATTTGTCACTCTTTGTTATATTTCAGCCATTACCTAAAATCATTTAAGTTCATTTTTTCCCCTCATTAATGTCACACTATATTGACAGAAAAAAACAGAATTGTTGAAATGTTTGCACATTTATTTAAAAAGGAAAAACTGAAATATCACACAGCCATAAGTATTCAGACCCTTTGCTGTGACACTGTGACATATATTTAACTTGGGTGCTGTCCATTTCTTCTGATCATCCTTGAGATCGTTCTACACCTTCATTGGAGTCCAGCTGTGTTTGATTATACTGAATCGACTTGATTAGGAAAGCCACACACCTGTCTATATAAAACCTTACAGTTCACAGTGCATGTCAGAGCAAATGAGAATCATGAGGTTAAAGGAACTGCCTGAAGAGCTCAGCGACAGAATTGTGGCAAGGCACAGATCTGGCCGGGGTTGCAAAAATGTTTCTGCTGCACTTAAGGTACATAAGAGCACAGTGGCCTCCATAATCCTTAAATGGAAGATGTATGGGATGACCAGAACCCTTCCTTGAGCTGGCCGTCCGGCCAAACTGCGCAATCGGGGGAGAAGAGCCTTGGTGAGAGCGGTAAAGAAGAACCCAAAGATCATTGTGGCTGAGCTCCAGAGATGCATTCAGAGATGGGAGAAATTTATATAAAGTCAACTACCACTGCAGCCACCAGTCGGGGCTTTATGGCAGAGTGGCCGGACGGAAGCCTCTCCTCAGTGCAAGACACATGAAAGCCCGCATGGAGTTTGCTAAAAAACACCTGAAGTTACTCCAAGATGGTGAGAAATAAGATTCTCTGGTGTGATGAGACAGAGAGAGAACTTTTTGGCCTTAATTCTAAGCGGTATGTGTGGAGAAAACCAGGCACTGCTCATCACCTGTCCAATACAGTCCCAACAGTGAAGCATTGTAGTGGCAGCATCATGCTGTGTGGGTGTTTTTCAGCTGCAGGGACAGGACGACTGGTTGCAATCGAGGGAAAGATGAATGCGGCCCAGTACAGGGATATCCTGGACGAAAACCTTTTCCAGAGTGCTCAGGACCTCAGACTGGGCCGAAGTTTCACCTTCCAACAAGATAATGACCCGAAGCACACAGCTAAAATACCGAAGGAGTGGCTTCAGAACAACTCTGTGACTGCTTTTGAATGGCCCAGCCAGAGCCCTGACTTAAACCCAATTGAGCATCTCCGGAAAGACCTGAAAATGGCTGTCCACCAACATTCACCATCCAACCTGACATAACTGGAGAGGATCTGCAAGGAGGAATGGCAGAGGATCCCCAAATCCAGGTGTGAAAAACATGTTGCATCATTCCCAAAAAGAGTCATGGCTGTATTAGCTCAAAAGGGTGCCCTTACTAAATACTGAGCAAAGGGTCTGAATACTTACGGCTGTGTGATATTTCAGTTTTTCTTTTTAGTAAATTTGCAAAAATTTCAACAATTCAGTTTTTTTCTTCAATATGGGGTGCTGTGTGTACATTAATAAGGAAAAAAAAATACTTAAATTATTTTAGCAAAGCGGCACGGTGCTTGACTGGTTAGAGCATCTGCCTCACAGTTCTGAGGACCTGGGTTCAATCCCCGGCCCCGCCTGTGTGGAGTTTGCATGTTCTCCCCGTGCCTGCGTGGGTTTTCTCCGGGCACTCTGGCTTCCTCCCACATCCCAAAAACATGCATGGTAGGTTAATTGACGTCTCTAAATTGCCCCTAGGTGTGAATGTGAGTGCGAATGGTTGTTTGTTTCTGTGTGCCCTGCGATTGGCTGGCAACCAGTTCAGGGTGTACACCGCCTCCTGCCCGATGATAGCTGGGATAGGCTTTAAGAGGGTCTGAATACTTTCCGTACCCACTTTATATCTCTGTTTGTATATTATTATTATTACGTATTATTATAAGATGACTGTTACTATTTTCATTATCACCTCTATCGTGATCCATATTAAAGATAGGTTTGTCTCCTTAGCCCTCAGTGCGTCCACCTGCCCAAAAAGCCAAATCTCCAGCACCTCAAGCACCTGGTGGTTCCTTAACACCAAAACTGGGAGCCAAAGGTGTGTTGGGAGAGTAACTCTAAGCCATGCCTGCATATCCATGGTTTGACGGCTACATCAGGGCATCACTTATTTTTCTCCTAATTATCATTTTAGCCCAACAGCAAGTGGATTTCCTGTTGCTACGGCGACAGGCTTTTTTGCGGGCAGCACTGCGCTCAAAGAAGATGAAGGTATTTTAATTGAGATGTTTTTCTTGGGTAGATTGAGTCCCTGACGTTTTTGTGGTTTTGTAAGATTTATAATCACAATAGTCCTTTCAAGAAATGGTCATGATTTTATTATTTTTTTTATTATTATATCCTGCAGGATATGACGGCGGCAGCGCAGCACCTCAGACACGCCAAAGGAGTTGACCCCATGATCGAAGCCGCTAAGTCTGGCCTTCCTGTTGATATCACCAAGGTTCTAAATTTATGCATTAGAACTAATGAAAGACAAGATAATGTGGAAGTTTTTTTGTATGTGGTGCAATATGTTGGTGTGTTTGTCACTTGAGTAACTGAATATGTGGGATGTAAGAATTAATGTACAGAGTTAAGCGAAAGCATCATTGTGCGTGTGTCTGTGCTCACGTGCGCCTGTGTGAGAGCTACAGTACCTCCTGAATGTTGTATGTGACTCTAGGATATATCCCACATGACTGCTTTAATTTGGTCTGGTCTCACATTTAATTTCCTACAACTCACAGGTTTCTCTCCGAGTCACAATTTAATTATAAAAAGGATATTATTCCTGTGCCTCTGTTAGTTTGCCTTTTTGCCTTTTGTTCTTTTGTGAAGGTGTTACACAAGCTTCATGATTTGACAGGGGTGCATGCATCTGATATTTTTAACTGTTCTGCACCAAGAAACATCACCTTTAATTATTATTATTATTATTTTGGTTTTAGGCATGATGGACAGTTGTCAGGTGTTTGTGTCTTTGATTGTTTCATGTCTAAAATTTTTCAAAATCTGTTTTTTAATGTGTGTCTTTAATGCATATTTGTACTTTTCTCAGATACCCAGCAGTCCAGTCAGTGAAGACGACTACTTACTAGCTCGTTCCCGTACGTCTCCTCTTTCTCCTCGTACCAGTGAGCAATTCCACAGCCTCATGGATCTTTTGCGGAAGCAGCATGAGGTTGGGATTCACATCTTGTTTCACTTCACAGAAACTCAAGCATTTATACGTACAAAATGTTGAATTATCTAATTGTGGCTTCTATCTTTTCCACCGCATCTGTTTCTCTCTCCAACTCTTCAGAAATGTGTGAGTCGCTCACAGCAGTTCATACTCATGGGCAATATTGGAGAGGCTCTCAAGTAAGAACTTGTTGCTCAAAGCTTGGTGTTTTTTAATTTTTATTTTTTTAATATAATGAAACATGTCACCTTCAGCCATAAAAAATCTCTTTCACATATGAGTAATTGTATTATATGCAAGTGAAGCCAGTTTTTATCTTATTTTAGTTTATTTACTTTACCAAAACATGAAATTAGTGGCTACACAGTTAAGTAAAATACACCTACGCAATCTAATGACATCCAATGTTTGTGAAATTTTGCACTTTAGCTAAATAAGGTTACGAAAATATTAGAAACATGTCTACATTATTGTTGACTCCAGCTCCAAAGTACACACATCAATATGTAAAAAGCTCTCTGACAGTGTCAAACAAAACTGAGTATCATGTTTGCAAAGGCAATATTTAATGGTAATGGTTCTAATTAGTTTGTGCTGGTTTAGGCTTAAGGAGTCCAACTTCACTCTCAAGCCTGTTGGAAGTATTCAACACATTTTTTAATTTTTACTATAATAAATAAAACAATAATCTGCATGTGCTTAATATCAAAACATTATCCCTGACTATCATTACCACAGCAGGTTTTATACAAAAGGTAATGGCATAATAAACAAATTGATTAATAATATATTTAATATGTATGTATGTATGTATACACATTTTTTTTTCTTCATTCTAAAACAATGTTTACCTTCCTGCATACGACTGACATAATTTGTTGGTTGCTTTCTTTTCTCAGAATAAGGTTTATTAATTTGTCAAGGCCTAGCATCTTGAAATCTTTTTTATTGTGCCTGTATTCAGAAACTAGAATTATAGCATTTGTTTTCAACATGACCTGACTATTGTGCAAATGTTGTTTGTATTTGTACTTTAGGGCTGTGTCTGTTTCTCTCCAGGTGTGAAAAGCTTGTGGAGGAGTCGTTCAAAAACATAGAGATACTGAAGAATGCCCATACCAAGGGCCAACCAGTGCCCAAATGTCGCACGGAGGAGAAGACATTCAGTGTTGTCAAGTCAGCAACAAACTCTTAGCAAACATTCAAATTCAATCTCAATTATTGCTTTTGCTTGACAAAAGATGACATGATTCATGAAAAGTCCATGACTAAATGCATACTATTTGATTTTTATTGTGGTTTGGAATGGAACTATTAATTGGAAAAGTATTGTCCTTTGTTTAGTATCAGACAAACAATTTTCATTGTTCATTTATATAATACTACTAATCATTTATATAATACTACTAATCTTTTGGGCATTTTATTCCGGCCTTTTATATATATATATATATATATATATATATATATATATATATATGTGTGTGTGTGTATATATATATATATATATGTGTGTGTGTGTATATATATATATATATATGTTTGTGTGTGTGTATATATATATATATATATATACACACACACACACATACATACAGAAGGCAATCCATACCAGTGGTTAAAAAGTGTCTTACACAATATGAACATTCACTTGATACTATCAGTAGATGAAAAAGTCTGAAAGTCTATAATCAAGTTCTGTGATTTCGATAGTACAGTACTATAAAGCTGGCCCAAATTCATGCTTTCACTAGTTTACTCACAGTGACTCACTGTGACAGATTTTTCTTGGGCTTCGGTAGCCCAACAAACTGGCAGCTAAATGACTAATTTAACAGTCCGACTTGTTTGGATCACAGTGATGCTGACTGCTTGTCTGTCAGTCACTTATATTGGGGTCAAGAAAGCTGTCTTTCTCTGTAGGAACTACCCCGACCTGGCCCCCAATGACATGATGCTGTACATCATCAGAGGCATCAACCTACCAGTTCCCTCAGGTTGCCAGACTTCCAGCCAATCTGCTACAAATGAAATTGTGTGTGAATTTACACCTCTGTCTCTGGCTTAAGGTGTCTCGCCTAATGATCTGGATGCCAGTGTGAAGTATGAGTTTCCTTTTCCCAGTGCGGTAAGGTTCTGTCACATCAAGAGAGAAAGAGAGAGATGGTGTTTTTGTTTTGTTTTGTTTTTTTAAATAATTTCCCTCAATGCATGTGTAGGAGGAGCCACAGAGGGACAAAACCAGCACAATAAAAAGTACTAGCAGTCCAGAGTTTAAAGAGCAGTTCAAACTCATCATCAACAGAGCGCACAGAGGATTTAAACGAGTCATCCAGTCCAAAGGCTTAAAATTTGAAATCATTCACAAGGGGTACAAATCAGAACTGCTTTGATGTTGACACCCGAATGATCCCTTTTGTGACAATGAAATAATCTTCTGCATGTTTACAGAGGTCTCTTTAAAACGGACAAGGTTGTGGGCACAGCTCAACTGAAGCTCGAGTCTCTCGAAAACCGCTGTGACATCAGAGAGATTATAGAGGTGAGTTGTTTTGATTTACAAAAACAGTGTGAATTATCATGTTAATAAATACATTTATACCATTTTGTCATTGGTTTTTGAGGATGTTTCTACTTTCAATCAAAAGGCTCCTTCAAGTTCAAAGTTTTAGGTGTGGAGTTCTCCTGTTTATGTTTCTGGTGGGTTTGTCCCCTGGGAGTGGGCACATGAAGGTTGTTGTTGTTGTTGTTGCCAGGTGTGGCTGGTGAAAGACTCCTGGCAGAACTTTTCACATTGATTGAGACAATCTTTTGGGGGACAAGTCTCAGGACATTATTGTAAGCAGACGATAAGTGATGGCGTAAACCTCCTTTGTAGAGAAAGGGCCTTTCAAATTTTACTTCTGTTACAACTCTTTCAAACAGCGGTCCTTTCTGCTCAGAATTTGGACATTGTTCTTTATAAAGAAATGTCTCATTTTTTAGACTTAAATGAACTATTGCCTCTGGATCTGAAGAGGCTGCCCTCCTATGTTGTGCCATTCATTTATGTAGGGGTTGCTTGGTCCCTCCAAACTAGAGGTCACTCCACTCCTTATTACACTGCACTATATGAACAACAAAAGCAAGGATTTGTTTTACTTGGGGTGAACCAGCTTTTCTCTGAGGGTATTGCTTGGTTTCAAGTGCATTTGTTTAAGTTTGGAGAAAATCATTCTGAGTTTCTCTGACATACCAGCCATGGAAGGGACCAACACATCCTGTCTTCTGATTTTATCCTCAGGATTGGGTGTTGTGTCCCTTCTCTTGGTGTATCGTACATATTTTACAAAGGGCCAGTTAGAATGCCCACAGTTTATTGGCGCCTGCCTTATGTGTGTCTACTTTTTCCATTCCATTTCCTTTTTCCATTCCATTACCGGTGGTAGGGACCTTCTTTGGTCTGTCTTTGAGGGTTCAGATAACTCCTGGCTTGTGTTCTAGTAGGTGAAGTGAGTCAAAGAGCAGGTACTAGTCTGTGAGGGTAGGTTTTCTGTAGACTTCAATGTTAAGGCTTCTGTCTTTACCTGCCTACACTTCGTAGTTCCACTATGGCAATGAGTCCTCTTTGAAGTCTTCCCGAGGGAAACTTTCATTGCTATCCACGGAGTGTTCTTTAACAATTCTACTTTGCAGGCTTTGATCTTAATCCAAGTGTCATCCACATACCCGAACCTTTGGCTAGGCTTAGTTCCTTTAAGAATTACAGTGCTTTTCTTTGCACTTCTTCCATGCACATGTTGGCCACAATGGTGGAGCCGATGGCACAGCCATGTTTTTTCTCATTTTCTATTTGTTAAATTGAAAATACGGGGGGCTAAGGCAAAGTTAAAGTAGACTGAATAACAGATCTGGAGCGAGTTTGCTTCTGTCCTTTAGACAGGAAATCCCTTTGCCCTGACTGCATCAACAGCTGGAGTGGTGGGGATACAAGTAAACAGGGAGATGGTGTAGAATGATACAATGCTTTCTGCCTTAGCAAGTCTCGCGTTCCGGATCTTGTTGGTGCAGTCAGTGGAGTTGTGGATATGGTGTGGGGTATTTCCAACTAATGAAATTAGAATGGTGGCAAGATGGTTTGTAGTGGAGTTGATGCTACAGTCGATTGGCTCAAATGGAGCTCCTTCCTTATGAATTGTTGGTGTTCCATAAATGCCAGGTGTCATTCCCCCTGGGTACAGTCATGCGGCAGTCGATTCCTTCTTTCTCTTCTGAAGACATTTTATATCATGGGCTAGAGACATGCATACAGTATGCTTACATGTGCACAGTAAACCAGTGATTTCCAACCTTTATGGAGCATGGCACATATTTTACAATTGAAAAATCTCACAGCACACCCCCAAACAAAAATGTCACAAAAAGTGGATACATTAATTACTGTATGTACTTCCTGCCATCTAATAGAAGAGCATTTATCTGTTCTGTCTGTCACTATGCCTTACTGGCATAAATAGATGAATAAAGATACATTCTTTCTTGGAAATAAATAATAATTAAGTAAAATTTGGTACCTTTCCACGGCACACCTGAAGAGCGCTCACTGCACACTAATGTGCCCCGGCACACTGGTTGGGAATCACTGTACTAGACTGAGATATGTGTCTCTTCTCAGGTGATGGATGGACGTAAAGCCACTGGTGGCAAGTTAGAGGTCAGGGTGAAGATCAGAGAGCCGATATCCAGCGTAGAACTCCAGCCTACGACAGAGAAGTGGCTAATCCTTGAACCAGTCTCCTCTCTCTCACCTCCAGAGAGACACAAAGAACGGGTGCGTCAATGACCTGCATTACTGTCGATGTGGAAAAGTTAGATCAGGCTGACATTCTCAACCTTCTTGAGTGCTCCTATAGTGCTCATCACTGAACCAAGATGCTTCCCATCCATCCATCCATCCATTTTCTGAGCCGCTTCTCCTCACTAGGGTCGCAGGCGTGCTGGAGCCTATCCCAGCTGTCATCGGGCAGGAGGCGGGGTACACCCTGAACTGGTTGCCAGCCAATCGCAGGGCACATACAAACAAACAACCATTCGCACTCACAGTCATGCTTATGGGCAATTTAGAGTCTCCAATTAATGCATGTTTTTGGGATGTGGGAGGAAACCCGAGTGCCCGGAGAAAACCCACGCAGGCACGGGGAGAACATGCAAACTCCACACAGTCGGGGTCGGGGATTGAACCCGGGTCCTCAGAACTGTGAGGCTGACGCTCTAACCAGTCGCCCACCGTGCCGCCCCAAGATGCATTAATTCATGCACAAGTCTCTTGGGCTTAGTACTGAAGAGCAACTTTCATAAGTTACTAAGTAGAGGGTTTCCTTCACACATTTTAGTGTGGCCATAAATAACAATTGTATTTAATGCAGAATGACATTATAGAAGGCTAATATATTCTTATCTCATTTCAACATCTTTGTGTATGTTTTAATGAATCAGGCTCCATCTCCTCGATCTAAATCCAAACATGAGGTGAGCAACAGGAGCAGTCAGTCCAGCAGCTCTCCTCCCCAGTATAAGCTGCACAGCTTCAGCCTCCTTAACTACGACAAGGAACGGTTAGAGAGAAAGGTAGTTTTATGTATGTGTTTCACTGTGTATGTTGCATTTATTTTCCTTAAGGTCCTATTAGTCACTGTGTCCTCCTCTCTTAAGATTGCAGAGTACAAAAAGAACCGGCAGGATCCCCCATCTGATGTCATTCATCAGCACAAAGAGATCATACACAGGTTGCAGTGGCAAAAAGCACATCTGGAGCGAGCGTCTCCTGCTCTGCTATCAGGTAACCCACACACTTCCGAAATTCCTGTAAAAACAGCATCTAAATATAACTCACTTTGTCCTTCTCCATGTACAGAGTATGAAAGTGTGCTGCGGCGCTTCACCCAAGGACTTGCTGACTCTGTGAAGAAATTCTCAACTCAAGGCAATAGGGTGAATGTGGGGTCAGGGTTGATGCTATTCAAACATGATGTCCACCAGTAACTTAATGTGTCAGTATGTGCCTGTGTAAAGTCTCCATTCTTTTTGCTCTTTATAGGATGCTGCCAAGGATGCTCTGAGTAGGTTGAAGATGGTAGAGACTGAGGTGAGGGCTCTAGTGTACTGTATTGCTAATGTAATTATGCACCATCTTTATATGAGTGCATGTGGAAAGGGTTAATCTTATGTGTCTATTTGATTCATCAGATGGAATCACTGAAAAGAAAACGCGCTGGATAAGAGGAGACGAGTTTGCCAAAGCATTGGCTGGAGTACTGTTATCTTTTCTTTTCTCTCATATGCACAGATACAAACACTCTAGCACTCTGCTCTCAAGACCTTTGTCATGGTTTTATGCTGCATGTCCATGACAAATGCATGCAGCCACTTGCTCTTGAATGGACAAACACTACAGAAAACCTTCTTGAACAATTTCCATGTTTGTCTTTGCCTCGTTTCAAGCAAAGATACACCAAAATGTGTATCTGCTTGACCAATACTCTAAGGTGTTTTAACCCATTTCCTCCTTATTTTATGGGCATAAAGATCTTAATCTAATCTGTCTGCTCCAATGTTCCCAGATTACAGTAATCTGCTGCATTCGCATTGGTGTGATATGGGAGTAAAAAAAATGGGGCTTTGCGGCACCACAGCCTACATCCCATAATGAGGGATTAGTGTTTGTGTCACCACGGAGACAACTAGATCAGACATAAATTCGCCTATGGGGTTGCAGAAGGGGGGAGTGTTAACAGTGTGCCATGAATGTGGTAGCAGTTTAGCTCTGCCTTCTTCATCAGCCACTTGCTCTTTGTCGCCTCCTTCACCTTCTCTGTCTTCACACTAATTCCTTCACATACATTCAGAGATTACTCCGTTACATGCGGCTCCATTTGGATTTTATTCCAAGTCTTAAAGAGAGTTAAGTCCTTCGTGCTGTCTATTATAAAATAATTAACAGCTGCTACCGCTTTCATACAAATCCTGGACACAGCCGAGGATTTAAAGTGAGCCTTTTTGTTTGTTTTTTGCTCAAATTACCCTTGTGAAGGTTGACTTGATAAAGCCCACCGCATATAATTCAGAACAATAATAATTTCATTTTCTCTGTAAGATATAATTTTTTTCTGGTCAGTCACAGTGGAGGGACAAATATATTACCATTAGCCAATCATTTTCAAATGCTTATCCTGTTGAAGGCGGGGATCTTTCACTTTCGTAGTTAAGTCATACCTGTGACCTGCAGCATTATGCATGTTTACTCCCTGCCATGGTTCTGTCTTGACAGTTAATTGAGCAGTCATTAATGTCAGTTCATACCTGTGACATCTCTCCTATGATGGGTACAAATATGTCTTGTGCTGTGTAGTTTCACATTTGGAAAATCCTTTCATTAACTTTTCCTGATTTTCAGATGTAATTTATCTCACTTCTTTTTATTCTGCTGAGTGTTGTTCTATATGGAGCAGACAAAAAATAATCTATGTGAATAATGCTGAATTTGATGATTGCTTATATGCTTCTCAGCATGAAATGTAGAAAAAAAACAACCAAACCAAAAAAAAAAAAAAACAATGAAAATGCCAACTTCAGTTCCTTTAAACTCAAGTGGATTGGTGTTGATATGGCATATATGGCCCACACAACAATTCTGTAAAAAAAGAAGAAGAAATGGGCACTTTTTCTGATGGTGTTGAAGTGCAATATCATTACTTTTCAACCAATGAATTGACCAATCATTTAAAGTGTGGAAAACTGTTTTATTAGCTAAAACTTAAAACAATTGGCTACATTTTTTTAATTTGGTATAACTGTGCAATTTTACTTCAAGAAATATAAATCTATTTTCATATATGTTTCCCTCTCACACCTCATTACACAAGCTTTTAACTCTACATCACCTCGAAACACAACCCGACATATTACCCGCTCTTTTGAGTAAGAGGCTGTCTTGTTGTCATGGTGATGAGCTCATCAGCATTCAGTGTGGATTTTTGATGGTTAGAGTTGGGGGGAAGGACATATTGCAAAAGTTTGCTCGTCTGGAAACTGACTTTCTCACCTGCCACAGTACACGTACACTTGATTCCTTTTTACATATATATCTTTTCTCATTTCTGTAATGACGCTACACTACATTGAATGAATCAATTTACAAGGGAAAATGTGTGGTCTATTTTTTGTCATTACAGCTTTCTTATGTCCTGATATTCAGCAGTATATGTATCGTCTTGGCTTGGTGTTGTTGAATGAATCGCTTTTTTTATTATGTTCTTTCATGTAAGGGCAATCAGAAAAATATACTATTTATATACATAAGAACAGAATTTGATGCTTTTGTCTCTATATTCAAGTATGTGTCACAACGATTTGTGCGGTGCAAAGCGGGAATGAATCAAGGCCTACTTACCGAGGCGTTATTACCTCATGTACAGGGTTTGTTTTAATATGAATAAATGGTAAACTATGTGTTTGCGTCACTGCACTATGATAGTTAATTGCATCACTTCTCAATGTTCTGTTAAGAGCTACAAGAGCCTTAATCACTTTAACTCACTGTTATACAAATATATATTTTATATTTATAATATACTGTAAGGCGGCACGGTGATGACTGGTTAGCACGTCCGGCTCACAATTCTGAGGACCCGGGTTCATATCCGGCCTCGTCGGTGTGGAATTTGCATGTTCTCCCCGTGCTTGTGTGGGTTTTCTCCGGGTACCCCGGTTTCCTCCCACGTCCCAAAAACATGCATGGTAGGTTAATTAGGGACAATAAATTGCCCATAAGTGTGAATGTGAGTGCGAATGGTTGTTTGTGTATATATGCCCTGCGCTTGGCTGGTGACCAGTTCAGGGTGTACCCTGCCTCTCGCCCAGAGTCAGCTGGGATAGGCTCCATCACGCCTGTGGCCCTAGTGAGGATAAGCGGTACGGAAGATGAATGAATGAATATACTGTAACTGGTGCTGCATAATGTGACTATACTACTGGTGGCTATTATTATCTTTACATGAGATCTGATACCACCATGTACTGTGCTAGACATAATGACTGAATTGACATTTGTTTTTGAAATCTTGATTTACTCATTCGACCCATTTATACAAATAAATTTTGTTTTCATGAAACTGGTAAATGATCACAATAACCTGGTATAATAATACTGTATATAATATAGTACAGACTGTATTCCACTGTGCCCATATATACACTATTCCTTTTGTGTTTAATTTTTTAAAATTATATACAGTTTAATATTTCATTATATTCATTATCCTCTCCTATAAACACCTTATATCTAATAAGTACTTGGCAGGTACTGTTTGAGGAAAAAATATGTATTCCAATGAAATTATAAAATTAGTAACAATAACATACAGTACTGCGATTGGTTGGCGACCAGTTCAGGGTGTACCCCGCCTCTCGCCCGAAAATAGGCTCCAGCACGCCCACGACCCTAGTGAGGATAAGCGGCACGGAAAATGGAGGGATGGATGGATGGATAACAGACAGTACAGCAGTGATTCTCAACCAGTGTGCCGTCAGAGATCATCGAGTGTGTCGCAGGAAATACACTTTATCCGTCAGAAAATTGTTAACTACAAATGATGTGTGTGTTCATCTATCTTTTCAATGACAATTACATGCTCTTCCACTGGATGGAAGGTTCACATTCAAACCGGTGTAATCACTTTTTGTGACATTTTTTCTGATATAAAATATAGTGTGTGCCTTAAGGCTCAATAAAAGTTGGGAAACTGCACTGTATATGCACACAGAGGTGACCATTTTCTTCCATTTTCAGTTTAATTCTATAACAAAAACAATGGAAATCATTGCACACACAAAAGTGTAGACAGTACGAGCGAATGCCAAAATAGAAGCATTGTTGGTAGAAAATGCTTGTAATTGTCGGGGGAAACGGGGGGCTTTGGTGTTATGCTAATAAAGGCTTTGAATGTGAAATTTCCCCTGACAAAGGGGCTTGAAAGGGAAGGGGGGATGGGACGGGCACAGCCAGGGGGGGCTCACATTGGAGAGAGGCAGCGTTGGGTGGGCGCGGCTAAACAGGCGAGCACTTCCTGCTTCGTGGACACGTGGTTCCGTGTCTCAACGCTTGTCAGTGTCGGCGGAGCTCAACAACCCTGCTCTCCCTTTTCTCCTGCCGTTCATCCCCGAAGACCTCCTCCTCGTCTTACTCCCGCCGACGTTGCTCCTGTTGATACCAGCCGACTTGGCAGGCCGCGCTTGCTGGTTCAAGACAAGCGTGAAGTGCTAAGGTGTGCGTGTGCGATATTGTATGTGTGTGTGGCAGCTACCCGGCCGTCCGTGTTGTCCTCCCCAACATCCCGCCTC
Organism: Phyllopteryx taeniolatus; assembly: GCF_024500385.1. Classification (NCBI taxonomy): domain Eukaryota; kingdom Metazoa; phylum Chordata; class Actinopteri; order Syngnathiformes; family Syngnathidae; genus Phyllopteryx; species Phyllopteryx taeniolatus. The sequence goes on from NC_084505.1 coordinate 15,583,821, forward strand.
GTTGTGTCGGTCATGACGCTGGAAGCGATCCGCTACCGCGCCGGGTCTCTGCAGATCCTCAACCAGCTGATGCTGCCTCACCAGACCGTCTACGATGACATCCGCTCGGTGCAGGACGCCTACGAGGCCATCAAGTCCATGAAGGTAACGCTCTCCCCTCCCCTCCTTCCACGCCGGGTGCATGTGCATCTCCTCCCGTCGTGCATGCGCGCCTCTGCCGTCGACTCCTTTGTGCACGCATGTGTGGCCCTGCTCGCTGCCCTTGACCTGGATTTTTTGTTTTGGGGGACACGTGGCACCCCACCCCCCAAAATCCGTAATGTATAGATGACTTATTGTTCAGTGCAAACTAGACAATCTACTTGTATACAGCCACCCGCCAAGCAGACCCCTCCTTTCTCTGGGAGGGCTTATTGATGAATTATTAATGCCCCTTGCCAGGGTTTTTGTTCTCATTTTTGGTCCTGTACTGCACTCAGTGACACCCCCACTACATTTTTCACTGCACACTTGAAGTCCAGAGGTGAGGATGAGATGTGCCCTCGGACTCTTGGACTTCCTGGGCACATTCACAGATGTTTCAGACCCTCTTTCTTCCTCCCAGTTACACAAGTATGCAGCAGTTACAAGTGTAATCGTGCGGTTGTGTCAGCATGAAGAATTGTGCTATAAGCAGATGGGTGATGTCATGATGATGTAGTTCAATGGTAGAGGGAATAATGCCTAAACGTTCTCTGCCTTTCAGAGCACTGATTTCAAACTTTTTGCTCACACTCAGTTAAGGTGACAATTTTATATACAAACAATATACAAGAGAAACATACAGTTTTGACTTGAGCCAAAGTATGAGTTATGAGGGAGCTTCAGATATGTCTCCGCTCGAGTGAATAAACTCAGTTATTGACCAAGACAAACAAACAAACACGCAAATAGAAAATGGGAACACAGAATTCACGTCAAGATGCTCCTGATGTCACTCAGTAGGCCATGGGACCAATAAAGGCACACAGCTCAAGTGCACAGTTGTTGTGACTTCCGGCTTTTCGCAACGTAGAGTAATTCCCCTCTCAATATCCGTATTTAAATAGGGTGTTCCTTTTATGGTTCTTAATTTTTAAGTTCTTTAAACAGTTTTTAAACAATACAAACACATATTTTCAGAGAGAAATGGCTAACACAAAAATATTGTACAAAATAGAGTAAATACTGTAATAACACAAAAATCTGCAATATAGCAGGATCATGAACCGCAATATGGCAGGGGTTTACTGTAATTACGTTTTATAAAGTCTGGTTATTTCTTTATATTCGCCTTTATTTAATTATAAAAGAAATCTGTAAAAAACTGGAGTTTTTTGGGGTCTGGAACTGAATTTTAATTAATTTTGCAAATAAACAATGAGGTTTGGTGACTTATTCTGCTGAACATGACCAACTTTCTTTACCAGGTCCGGGGTGCCCCAGCTATCGCCATCGTAGGTTGCCTCAGCTTGGCTGTGGAGTTGCGAGCAGGCGCGGGTGGTGATGACCCTGTGACGTTCATCCGTGAATCTTTGTGTCGTCTGACATCAGCCAGGCCCACCGCTGTCAACATGGGCCGCGCCGCACGCGAACTAATGGAGTTTGCAGAGAATGAGAGCATGGAGAAGAACTCTGAGCAGCTGAGAGAAAGGTGGGCAACTTCAATTTGAAATGTTAACTACCGTATTTTCACGACCATGAGGCGCAGTCTCAGTTACGGGGTCTATTTCTGTATTTAACACATACATAAGGCGCACCGTATTATTGGGCGCAGGCATGGTAAAACATACGCTAACTTAAAACATACGGTAGCATGCATGCACGCTAAAACAATGTTTTTAAAAAGGCAGCGGGAGCAAAACTGAGTTCGGTTGTAATTTATTGAAGTATGTAACAATGTACTCACGTTATTTTTGGATCAATCCTCATCCACAAATGCATCAAAGTCCTCATCTTCTGTATCCGAAATGAACAGCTGGGCAAGTTCTCCATCAAACACGCCAGGTTCCCTCTCGTCATTGTCGGAGTCAGTCTCGTTGTCGTGCGGCTCCTCGGAAATGATGCCGGCTTTTACGTAAGCTCGAACAACAGTGCACGCAGACACGTTAGCCCAACCATCCACAATCCATTCAAAAATTGTGGCGTAACTCGCCCGGTGCTGCCTCCTAGTCTTAGTAAGACTGTGTTCGCCATCTGTCATCCATCGCTTCCACGCCACTCGCAACTTCACTTTGAACGCCCTGTTTACACCGATGTCCAGCGGTTGGAGTTCCTTAGTCAAGCCTCCCAGAATGATGGCAAGCTTCCTCACTTGCTGCACATGGCCGAGTTATTGCACTCAGTCGAATGGTGACTGTAGAGACGCTTCTCACGGCTGTTCTTTGCTCATTAATCCATTGCTCGAGTTGGTCTTCCAACTCGGGACACCACGCCTTGTTTCCGCCGAAACTCAGCTTCATCAGAATCAGAATCAGAATCAGAATCATCTTTATTTGCCAAGTATGTCCAAAACACACAAGGAATTTGTCTCCGGTAGTTGGAGCCGCTCTAGTACAACAGACAGTCAATTTACAGAACACTTTGGAGACATAAAGACATTGACAAAAAACAACAACAAACAACAATTGTGCAAAAAGATGCAGAGTCCTCAGTTCGAATGGCTAATATCGCAATAGTCCGGTGCAATGACCATTGTGCAAAGGGCACTGAGACTTCAAGGAGTGTATGCGGTTTAAAGTGACGAGTACTGCGATAATCTGGGACAATGGTTGTGCAAATGTTACAGATACTCCTCAATCAGTGTGGAAATGGAGCAGATGCTACTCTGGCATGAGTGGCCACTATATGCAAATAGTGCAGCACGGCGAGACAACTACAGTGAGTGCACGAGTAATACATAATACAGAAATGTGACAACGAACTCAAGTCAAAAAATTAGCTGTTCAAGAAGTTGATTGCAAGAGGGAAGAAGCTGTTGGAATGTCTACTAGTTCTAGTTTGCATTGATCGGTAGCGCCTACCTGAGGGAAGGAGCTGGAAGAGCTGGTGACCAGGGTGGGGAGGGTCCGAGAGGATTTTGCACGCCCTTGTCTTAGTTCTGGCAGCGTGCAAGTCCTCAAGGGTGGGTAGGGGGGGTACCGACAATCCTTTCAGCAGTTTTGATTGTCCGTTGCAGTCGGAGTTTGTCCTTTTTTGTAGCAGCACCAAACCAGACTGTGATGGAAGAACACAGGACTGATTCGATGACCGCTGTGTAGAACTGTCTCAGCAGCTCCGGTGGCAGGCCATGCTTTCTCAGAAGCCGCAGGAAGTACATCCTCTGCTGGGCCTTTTTGAGGACGGAGTTGATGTTGGTCGCCCACTTCAGGTCCTGGGAGATTGTAATTCCCAGGAACTTGAAGGTCTCGACGGTTGACACAAGGCAGCTGGACAGCGTGAGGGGCAGCTGTGGCGAAGGATGCCTCCTGAAGTCCACGATCATCTCTACAGTCTTGAGCGTGTTCAGCTCCAGGTTGTGTCGGCCGCACCACAGCTCCAGCCGCTCCGCTTCCTGTCGATATGCAGACTCGTCACCGTCCTTGATGAGGCCGATGACAGTGGTGTCATCTGCAAACTTCAGGAGTTTGACAGTCTGGTTCGCTGAGGTGCAGTCGTTCGTGTAGAGAGAGAAGAGCAGCGGAGAGAGGACACAACCTTGGGGCGCCCCAGTGCTGATGCTGCGTGTGGATGAGGTGGCCTCCCCCAGCCTGACCTGCTGTGTCCTGCCCGTCAGAAAGCTGTAAATCCACTGGCAGATGGCAGGTGAGACGCTGAGCTGGAGAAGCTTGGATGAAAGGAGTTCAGGGATGATGGTGTTGAACGCTGAGCTGAAGTCCACGAACAGGATCCTCGCGTAGGTCCCTGCACTGTCGAGGTGTTCTAGGATGAAGTGCAGTCCCATCTTCTTGACTTGGCGAAGCTCGTTTTCCTGCTTCCTCCACTTGCGAACAATGGATTCGTTTGAATTCTCTCGTGGCTGCTCGATTCCCAGGTTCCTCCGCGTAACTGATAGCTTGCAGTTTAAACTGTGCTTCGTAAGCGTGTCTCTTCGTAGGTGCCATTTTCGGGGGTCCTTAGCCAAACCGATGCACATACCGGCGCTATATACCTACTGGGGGCATGCCTTTAGCGTCCTCTGTCACGCGCACCCTTCCCCCTTTACGTCCGCATGCTGTCCTCAGTCACGTCCACCTTCCTCTACATAAGCAGTGTGTCAGCAGGAAATGCTCCCTGTCAGTCAAGCCAAGTTCTCCAACAAACACGGTGGGTTCCCTCTCGTCATTGTCACAGTCAGTCTCGTTGCCGGGGGGCTGTTCAGCAATGATGCCGGTTTTTGCGAAAGCTCGGACAACAGTCAAAGCAGATATCTTAGCCCAAGCATCCACAATCCATTCACATATGGTGGCGTAACTCGTCCGGCGTTGCCTCCCATTCTTAGTAAAGCTGCGTTCGCCATCTGTCATCCATTGCTCCCATGCCAGCTTTTCCTTGTAATCCGCTGGAAGTTGCTGCGCCACGGTAGTCCTTCCCCGAATGGATAAATGGCGCCGTTTCATTTCTTCTGCAAGTGTTATTACCCTCAGTCTGACAGCTTGCAGTTTAAACTGTGCTTCGTAAGCGTGTCTCTTCATAGGTGCCATTTTCGGGGGTTCCTTAGCCAAACCGATGTTGTTTTGCACAATGCACACCCCGGCGCTATATACCGACTGGGGTTGTGGCTTTAGCGTCCTCCTTCACGCACACCCTTCCCCCTTTACGTCCGCATGCTGTCCTCAGCCACGTCCGCTTTTCCTCTGTATAAGCAGCGTGTTATAAGGTGCCCTGTCCATTTTGGAGAAAATTTAAGACTTTTAAGTGCGCCACATAGTCGTCAAAATACGGTAGTTGGCAGCGCACTTTCTATTATTTGCTCTGGTGCCATTTTGAAAAAAAAAAAATACACATTCTAGAGTAGGTTTGGAATTGAAAGTGAGAACATCCTAGGTGTGGTAAAGAAAAACATCTGTTTTCACTTGCTTTAATTAATTTAATACTTTATTGGGAAACTCAGCTCAGTAATACAATCGTAAGGACAGCAGACTTGAACATTGATGGGATTCACAATAAACTCACAATAAAGTCTTACATTTTGTAGATTTTGTGAAACGTGACTTAAGTGTTTTACCTAAGGTTGGGCATTGTTTGAATATGAGCGATTCCGATTCCGGCGCCTGATTTCAATTCCGGTTCCAAAGGATTCTCGATTCCGATTCTTTTAGGGGGCTAGATCAAAAAAGTTTGCATGATTTTAATAAAGGGTGTCCAAATTATGAACATTCATTTTCTTAGCAGCCTGCACCATAGATTAAAATGCACATTTGACTCAAGGTTCTTTATAACCATCCATCCATCCATTTTCTGAGCTGCTTCTCCTCACTAGGGTCGCGGGCGTGCTGGAGCCTATTCCAGCTGTCATCGGGCAGGAGGCGGGGTACACCCTGAACTGGTTGCCAGCCAATCGCAGGGCACATACAAACAACCAACCATTCGCACTCACAGTCACACCTACGGGCAATTTAGAGTCTCCAATTAATGCATGTTTTTGGGATGTGGGAGGAAACCGGAGTGCCCGGAGAAAACCCACGCAGGCACGGGGAGAACATGCAAACTCCACACAGGCGGGGCCGGGGATTGAACCCGGGTCCTCAGAACTGTGAGGCTGACGCTCTAACCAGTCGTCCACCGTGCCGCCTCTTTATAACCAGTATCAATATAAAACCTATGAACTAAAAGACAACGTGTGTGCAACTAACCCAATTGACTTAATATTCATTAATTTATGTATCAGCTAAAGGTTAAATATAGCATTGTTATGCGATATTTGGGACTGGTTTATCACGTCAAATGGTTCATATGTGCAAGTTTTAACTTGACTTCTTGTTTTAAGCTTGGAGCCTTATATTTTGAAGGGTATGCACCGGAACTCAGCATTTTGGCACCAAAAGTAACTCCACACGACACTGGTGAATTTTGAAAACAAAAGTAAACCGAGAAGGCAAGAAAAACAGTAATGAATGGAACCAAATGCTATAAAACGATGATCCATTACCTACCCACTGATGAGTCACAAGGTTAGTGTTTGTGATAATATGAGCCAACGTTTATGTGAATTTTCCCAATTCATTGTGATGATGTAAAGTTGCTGGTTTGACCTTTGGCAAAGTTTTAGCTCAATGTTAAGCTTTTTTTTTCCCAGTCATCGGCTCTTACGTTGGTTTGAAGACTAAAATAAATGCTAAAAACAGTCAGTGCAAACGTGTAATCAACCGTTTACCTTGTTAGGTGCCTCAGTGTTGGCATAGACATTTTATTGTTTCACTCTCCCAGTTTGACTTTGCTGAAGTTCGGCGCGGTGTAGGCTGAGTCGGAGCGGGAGGAAGCACGTCAGATTTCTAAACATCGTGAAAGCCTCCTTTGCACAATGTAATCTTATAAGTGTTGCACTGAGGCGAGTGGTCATTCATTTTAACAAAGTTAAGACACTTTTTTCTGCCGCCGCCGTTGGGCACAAGCATGTCTTCGTGCACAAGCACATCTTCGTGCACGTTCGTCTTTGTTGGTTTTCGCTGTAGAGTTCAGTTTGATCTGGAACATATCCACTGCGATAAACGTGGCTTCATTGTAACATTATCATTATGATATCTTGGATCAACAACGCGAACAGAAAGTCTCGTCCCAAGATAGTTTTTAGCCTAATGAAAATGATTTTCAGTCACTGTCTGGAGATCACCTAATATTCTTCAGTTGAAAAGCTCGCCTGACCTTAACAGCATCTTCCTTCCATTGGTTCTTGTTTGAGACTCCTCATGTTGTCTTCAGCACAAAAAGATCCCATACTGTAGTTCTATTGAGGTCGTCTTCTTTTGAGACCATCCTGTTCTGTCTTTTTTCCCCATTATGCGCCTATATTGTACTAACTGTGCAGCTCCGTCACAAATCAGAATTTGTCTCGCGCCTTCTATTAGCAGCTATATCATCATCATCATCAATGACCCTCTGGTGATCCAGTTCCATTGGTACTAATGCTGCCTAAGCGATGATCGACAGGTACTGTGGTGCTTTGGATTACACTTCTATTTGCAGCATTGTCCTCCAAGTTCATCTTAATTTCATCTGTCCAACAATTCCTTTTCTATAAATCTAATCTGTCCTTTGTGCTTTTAAGTCTTACCAGTGGTGTGAACTCTGTGGCAATGGGCTGAACTTATATTGCCCCTGCTCATGCACTCACATTCACACATTGATGTAACTGTAGCAGGAGCCCCTACGGTTGTTTTGCTCAAGGATACTTTGGAAATTAAAGTCTCCAGGGCTGAGTCAACCATTGTCTAATTCTTAGACTGCCACTCTAAGTGAGCCATATCATGCACCCACCCTCTGTACTTTCTTTAACAGTGACATGCCAATGTCCTTATGGACTAGATGTTGCTACTTCTAGCTAGTGATTTTTCTTAATCACATAAAGTTTGCCGTTTGTGGTCTTTTAAACCTTTGGTTGCTGCTGCTTCTACCACTTTATTTTTTTTCTATTTAACAGTGTAGCAGATTGGAGATTTGGCAACTCCTACAGTTTATGCCATCTGTCTTGATAGGTTTGTTGTTTTTTTTAGCCAAATAATGTTCCCTTTATCTTGCATGGACAGATCTTTTAACCACATAAGAGATTCCAAGGACAGCAACTAAATGTTTTCCAAAACGTGGAACCACTTGATGAATTTTAATGTCCTACGATTGAGAGAAAAGGGCCACAAGTGCATTGTCTATAGTTACTTTACGTTTGAGCCTTGGTAATTAGATGACTAAGTGACTGCAAAATTCTGTTATACAGTATTATATGCTTTGAATTCATTGCAATAGTTCACAGAGGCAAAAATATTGGGGTTGCCATTTTTGCTTCCCTGCATCTGTTCACATTGCACCACACCTGGCTTTATACCCTCCCATCAGTAAAGACCAGAAATACGATTCTAAATAATGTAACTTGGGGTTTTCTTTCACACCCAGGTACCAGCTGTCACAACACGTCTGTATTAGACAAGATACATGAACATTTGCAGATGAAAGAGTGAACATTGGGAAGCCATCACTTTAAAGTTCTAAATTAAGATTTAACTGTGATTGTGAAGAAACGCCATGGCTGATGCCAATGCATGTGATGCAACAGCTACATCTGTAGAAAGAAATACTAAAGCTAAAAGATATTTTGTTCTGATGGAGACTCCTTCCAAGCAGATCTGAATTTAATAGTCCATGTATTTTATATATCTGCTTTAAATTGGTTATTCACTCATAAGGGACTCACATAGAAGTGGTTCTCGATGGGGGACAGACAGTTGTGGTGTCACCGGGGTTGCAAAATTCAGCAAATTTTCATAGTTGGAAACATTCCATGGAAATTAATGGCAATACAAATATACATATAGTTAATGGTAGTTGTGTTAAGCTCGTGCTCAGCCTGTTGTTTGTCAGTTGTGAGTGTGTCGTAGTCTCATCCCAACTTGGATTTAACTCTGTTCTTGTAAGAACATGCCCTGTTTTTTTTGTTTTCTTTTACACGATCAGGATTTTTGGGGCCGATCAGCGAGTTTAAAAAACGATGACTGGCCACCGATCCGATCAAAAGATGGAGCGATGTGTCTATTTAAATGACCTGTTCATTTACTGTATATACTTGTGTACTTAATTGCTCAAAAAATATATTTGCAAAAAATAATGTATCTTTGTTCATCTGTTTATACCAGTGAGGCATAGTGACAGACAGAACAAATGAATGGTCTTCTATTAGATGGCAGGAAGTACGTGCAGTAATTAATGTATCCACTTTTAGTGACATTTTTGTTTGTTGGCTTGCCGTAAGATTTTTCAATTGTAAAATATGTTCCTTGGCTCCATAAAGGTTGGAAATCACTGCTCTAGTCAGGTCATGTATTCTAATCAGTCAGGTGAAACCAACATTACAACATGACAGAAATAATCGGTGCTAACTTACTGTAATTAAATTACTTTATTGTAATTCAATTACAACCCCAATTCCAATGAAGTTGGTGTCCTCAGTTTCCAAACGTTTATTGAATCTTGTTAAAAGAAAAGGTGATGTAACACATGACCCTGTCCCAGCGTTTTTGGAACATGTTGCAGCCGTAAAATTCGAAGTTAATGATTATTTGCTAAAAACAATAAAGTTGATCAGTTTGAACATTAAATATCTTGTCTCTGTAGTGTATTCAATTAAATATAGGTTGAACATGATTTGCAAATCATTGTATTCTGTTTTTATTTGTTTCACACAACGTCCCAACTTCATTGGAATTGGGGCTGTGAAAAAGAAAAACTGAAATATCACCCAGCCATAAGGATTCAGACCCTTTGCTGTGACCCTCATATATTTAACTAGGGTGCTGTCCATTTCTTCTGATCATCCTTAAAATGGTTCTACACCTTCATTGGAGTCCAGCTGTGTTTGATTATACCGATTAGACTTGATTAGGAAAGCCACACAGCTGTCTATATAAGACAATACAGCTCACAGTGCATGTCAGAGCAAATAAGAATCATGAGGTCTGCCTGAAGAGCTGCGAGACAGAATTATGGCAAGGCACAAATCTGGCCAAGATTACAAAAAAAAATTCTGCTGCACTTACGGTTCCTAAGAGCACAGTGGCCTCCGTAATCCTGAAATGGAAGACGTCTGGGACGATCAGAGCCCTGAGCAATTTGGGGATAAGAGCCATGGAGAGAGAGGTAAAGAAGAACCCAAAGATCACCGTGGCTGAGCTACATAGATGCAGTCGTAAGATGGGGGAAAGTTCTAGAAAGTTAACCATCACTGCAGCCCTCCACCAGTCGGGGCTTTATGGCAGAGTGGCCCGACGGAAGCCTCTCCTCAGTGCAAGACACATGAAAGCCCGCATGGAGTTTGCTAAAAAACACCTGAAGGACTCCAAGATGGTGAGAAATAAGATTCTCTGGTCTGATGAGACCAAGATAGAAATTGTTGGCCTTAATTCTAAGCGGCATGTGTGGAGAAAACCAGGCACTGCTCATCACCTGTCCAATACAGTCCCAACAGTGAAGCATGGTGGTGGCAGCATCATGCTGTGGAGTGTTTTTCAGCTGCAGGGACAGGGAGACTGGTTGCAATCGAAGAAAAGATTAATGCGGCCAAGTACAGGGCTATCCTGGATGAAAAACTTCTCCAGAGTGCTCAGAACCTCAGACTGGCCCGAATGTTCACCTTCAAAAAAGACAGTGACCCTAAGTACACAGGTAAAATACAGAAGGAGTGGCTTCAAAACAACTCCGTAACTGTTTTTGAATGGCCCAGCCAGAGCCCTGACTTAAACCCAATTGAGCATCTCTGGAAAGACCTTAAAATGGCTGTCCACCAACGTTCACCATCCAACCTGACAGAATTGGAGACGATCTGCAAGGAGGAATGGCAGAGGATCAAAGACTCATGGCTGTAGTAGCTCAAAAGGGTGCTTCTGCTAAATACTGAGCAAAGGGTCTGAATAATTATGGCTGTGTGATATTTCAGTTTTTCTTTATTAATAAATCTGCAGAAATTCCAACAATTCTGTTTTTTTCTGTCAATATGGGGTGCTGTGTACATTAATGAGGAAAAAAATTAACTGAAATGATTTTAGCAAATGGCTACAATATAAAAAAAGTGAAAAATTTAAGGGGGCCTGAATAATTTCCGTACCCACTGTACATTATAAAGAGCACGTAGACCTGTGTGTATTGGGTCATTATCCTGTCGAGGTACCATAATACTCTGTGATGGAGGAAGCAAAGCAGCCTCAAAACATAACCAAGCTTCCTTTATGTTTCACAATCGGTACAGTGTTCTTCTCTTGTATATGCTTCATTTTTGTCTCTGTAAACATAGAGTTGGTGTGACTTGCCAAAAAGCACCAGCTTTGTCTCATCTGTCCAAAGGGCATTCTCCCAGAAGCTTTGTGGTTTGTCAACATGCATTTTGGGATGTTCCAGTCTTGTCAGTTTCAAGTTAATGACCATTGTGGGGTTTTCTTTCTTTAAGGGTACCAACACTTTTTCCTGTGTCGAGTGTCAAAACAGTGTACCAACAATTTTGTCCACATGCATGCATGTGCTTAAACTGCATACAGAGTATCCCTCAAGCGCCCAATGGGAGCATCTAACCTCTTGTGCCCCCCACAGTGTAATAGCCTGGATTGAAGACATGCTGGAGCGAGACGTAAATGACAACAAGAAGATCGGTAACTATGGCGCCCAGCACATCCTTTCGGGTGTCCCGAGGGACTCCGTGACCATCCTGACACACTGCAACACTGGCTCGCTCGCTACGGCTGGATACGGGACCGCACTAGGTAAGAGTTAATCATGAGGGGCGGCTGTTGTGTCAGTATTGCTGTAAGTGTAACTAAGCAGTGAATCTGGGTGTGTAGGAGTTGTGCGAAGCCTCCACACACTGGGAAGGCTCAAACGTGTCTACTGCACAGAGACGAGGCCGTATAACCAGGGGTCTCGACTCACGGCGTACGAAGCCGTAGCAGAGGGAATCCCCGCTACGCTCATCACAGACAGCATGGCGGCCCTCACCATGAGAGAAATGAACATCACAGGTTTGGGTTTCCCGCTTGTTTTCTACTCAAATTACTTCCACTACACATCCATCTCACCTTAACCCTGTTTGACCGTCGGCTTTCGCTCTCAGCTGTGGTGGTAGGAGCAGACAGGGTGGTTGCCAATGGCGACACAGCCAACAAAGTGGGAACATACCAGCTAGCCATTGGTGCCAAGCATCATGGGATTCCTTTCTATGTGGCCGCTCCCAGCACATCATGTGACTTAAGCCTGGAAAGTGGCAGGGACATAATAATCGAAGTCCGCCCGCCCGAGGAACTCACCAGTATAAATGGAGTCCCCATTGCTGCTTCAGGTATGAAAAAAGTGTTGCTGTCATTAATGCTCCCTGCCTGGTTCACGTTTCTCCATGTTGCTGCTCCCCTTTACGTCTTTTGTCTTGTCTTCATTTGTGGTTTGGGGGGGGCAGGCAATGAGTATTTTTGACAAAGGAGTAAAAAGTAGAGATGTTTTCAAATGTAGGGAGTAAAGGTAGAGAGTTGTAAAAACAAATACAGATACCCGAAAACTGTACTTAAGTACTGTAACAAAGTATTTGTACTACGTTACATCCTACCACTGCCTTTTTCCTTCAAATAACATGCTGTCCCTGGTTCTGCTATGAATCTGCAGGCATCGAGGTGTGGAACCCGGCGTTCGACGTGACTCCCCACCAGCTCATCACAGGAGGAATCATCACAGAGCTGGGGGTCTTCCTTCCCTCAGAGCTGCAGGCAGCCCTTACTGGTCGCCTTACTGCCCTCTAAGAGCCCTAACTGCTGGCACTTTGGCGCCACTGCACCTTACTGTCAGACACTCAAAGACACTCATCTTGTCACATCTTACACCCAAACACACACACAGTCATGATGTGATTACATTTTGGTAAAAAAAACAAAACAAAAAAAAAACAAAGCAGTCAAATGTTAGCGGAAGAAAAACTTCTTTACCTTCCCTCTCTTTGCACACACATACATAAGGTGAAATACACTGCAGGGAGTCAACCAGACATGCGTGCAGTTCCCCCAACCCCTTTCCTTTGATTATTTTCCCTCTAATTACTTCAATCTCACACTTGTCATGCTGCTCATAATTGTTGGCCGCTTCTTTCTCTTTTCAAAAGGCTTCTGTGAGTGCTCAGCTGACTCTAATCTTTCAACTGTGATTGGCAAAATATTTTGAGTCATAACTGAGAGGAATTTTCAGGGCAACTACAAACAACAATCCTGCTGACAGGACTGATTTTCATATTAAATTTAGGATTCTGATCAGCTATGGTTACTGTAAGTGCTGCTGTCCAATTGTAAATATGCGTCCTTGCTGGTAGCGTGTACATAATGTAGAAGACAAATCCACTGCTACTGCTGATTTAATAAGTTAAAATGACATGGTGGCATCAAAATGTTATATTAACATTTATTTTTTGTCTTTGTGTAGATACTTTAGTAGGAGTGTTATCCAAATTTATAGCTGTAATATGAAAACAAATATTTCATTTTTTTTTAGCCTGTGTGATTTTTTTTTTTTTTTTTTAAGTGGAATATCTTTGACACATGGCTATATTTATACAGTACTTATCATACAATCTTATTTTATCTTATTCTCTATCAGTATATATGTAGCCATACTTCTTTCAAAACCATTCTCACCATGTTCATCATATACTGCACTCTTACAGTCTAGAAAAGGGAGAGAGTGTCACGAAAACAGCTTTTGCTGTGAATCCTCAAATACAGTGTACACAGCGAGGGATAGTTGATCACAAAATAAAAGGTTGACATTCAAGTGTGAATTGGTGACTGTTTTTTTTTTTTTTTCTATTAACAAGGCTGAGTTATTTATTGCTACCTCTTGGTATCCACCGAACTTGCTAGTTGTAAATTACTTGTAGAAACTGTAAAAATTAACCAAGTGGTTGATTAACTGACTGAAAATACTCTGGAAGGTGTTTCCGAGCTGCAGATCTTCTGAAGTTCTGCGCATTTTTACTGAAAACTGAATAAGCTCTGATAAATAGAGTAGTCCTTGAACAGCCGCACAGACTTCTCGCTGCAAATCACGGTGACGAAATAATTTAGAGTAGAATATTTCACTTATGTAGACCAATTTAAAGTGAATTTACACAAAAACAATAATTGCGATAATTTAGGAGTCTGAGAGAAATGTGAAAGGGGACTTACTGGAAGATTGAACATTCAATAATTGTTTCATTGTGCATTGATTCTCTGAAGAAGGCTGAGTGGTGATGTGAAATGAATGCAAAACAACAACAATCTATTCAGTTTACCACAGATATATACTTTTTACATTTGTGAGGTCATCAGATTTGAATTAAACTTTTGTCACAAACCTTCCACAAAATGTCAGTTTTGAGCAAAAATTGAGATTAAGGCCTTTTAGTGAAATTGCTTAGGTTTTTAAGTGTTTTTTTTCGGGGGGGGGGGGGGGGGGGGGGTGCAGATGGTGGTGGGTGGTTTCATTTGGGAGATTTGCATTTTCATTTGTAATTAAATAACTAATAGGTTGTGTGGTCTGGCGGCATTCTTTCAATGAACTAATTTTAAAATACTGCAACAATCTGGCTGTTATTTAATCTTTTTTTTTACTAGTCCTACTGCATGATTATTTTTTCCAAATGCTTTGTGAACCTTTTCAATATTGTTGATCTATTGGAGGAATTTTATTATACAGGTGAATCTCAATAAATTTGAATATTGTGAGAATCTTCCTTTGTTTCATTAGTTCAAAAAAGTAAACTGAAATATGTTGGGTTTTTTCTTCTTTTTTTGATTATTGCTTGCAGCCAGCCAAAATCCAAATTCAACTGCAAAATTTGGAATATATAAGAAACAAAATGAATTTTACTATAGAAATTATGTAGGTACTGTTCATCTCAAAAGTATTATCCCATGTGCTTAAGGAATCCGTATGGAAAAATTAATAAACTTTCCGATAATATTCTAATCTATTGAGAAACATCTGTATATTGAATGTCTTATTGTACAGCAGCATTACAGTGTACCATGTGTCCTCCCTCTCTCTCAAATGTTTTCATCAAGCCCAAACAGAAGAAACATAGACAATGTGAATCAACAAGTCTTCTGGGGTGATAGGTTTTTGGGGATTTGATAGCGGGGGGGGGGGGGGTATCTGTTTTGTTTTTTGTTTTTTTTCCCCCTCTCGCTCTCTTTCCATATACTGTACAGCTCTGGGCTTCTGCCTCCATTATTTGTGTTCAAATGAAAATGTGAAGGATGGTGCCGTAGGGTTGGTGAGGTGTATAGTGGATTCAACACAATTCATTCACATTATGTTCTCACCTCAAAACTAAAGCAACGTGGTGGATAATCAGACACAGAACCTCAACTAAATTTATAGAGCACTAAAACAACAACAACTGTACTGTATAATGTGTGTGCAAATACAAGACTTGTCCTCCTGGGGGTCACATTTAAGAGCTGCGTGTGTGAGACACTGGCTTGCACCTTTAGATAATTCATTTTTCAACCAGGAAACATGTCCCAATGGAGCACTGAGAGGTTTAGAGATAATTATGAAATACCTTTTTTTGTTGTATCCAGTGATTTTGTCCATATTTGATGTGCTTAAAAATGATCTAATTGCTTGGATCTTATTTTTGAAATTCTGTTTCGATTCTCCACAATGATGCTACTTTTTGGCACGCAAGCACTTGTGTCATTTGATTTGTGTTGTATTGTACAGAATAGACTCAAACATACACTAAGTAGCAACATTATAGCTGTTTAATACTTAGAATACTATGTTATTCTCTCTCTGTCCTTGAAGATTTAAGCACCCCGAATTGTTTGTACGCCACAATGATTTCCAGTGCAGTAATTTATTTTCCATGATATTGTGATTCCAACTGACTAAAGGCCTTTGCTTGTTTTTACTGGAAAGGCCAACTAAACCATGCACACTACCTCACCGCCTACAAACTTTGACAGGCACGGACACAAGGACTTAACATGTTCACATGGATAAAAAGAACTGCTCAACAGTACAGACACACATTGTCCCCAACTTTTCAATCATTGTACATTGAACTCAAAGTGACACAAACATTTTGTTGCATCACTCATAGTTTTTCAAATAGCTTAGGTCCAGGAATGTTATATTGTGTTTCCCTTCAGGGATTTGTATAACAATACAAATTAAAAAAACATTTAAACCATAAACGGTATTGCTCCAACAAGCTGTCCTTTAGAGACCCGACAAATGCCTGACTAGGTGCCAAAATGTTGCATGTTCTGTAGTGTCACCTATATTTCCTTGTGAAGGAGTTTTGTTCAGATGGCCTCTTTATACAGTATCAACATACTGTATTGTCATTGGACACCACTTGATCTTTGTTTAATTTCGTGATGTTGAAATAATTATCGACTTATTTAAAATATATATCTTTCTGGCTATAATGCAATCTTTTCACAAAAGAAAGAAATGAATAAAACCTCGGTGAAATCATTTGTTTTTGTGTCATGGTCGCACGATGTTAGTATCGTAATACAACCAATAGGTGGCGGTATAGCGACAAGTAGAAAACGTGCATACCGACAGAAGAAGACATTTGGCAGTTTATCTTCCGGTTAGCCAAAATGGCGCAAGGTTCGCGCAAGTTTAAAGCTCAACGTCCTGGAGCTGCGAAAAAACAACAACAGAACAAACAGAAGGGACCAAAGAAAGGAGGTAGGAATGTGGCATTTTGCCAGTTAGTAAGTGACACGAGAGACAAAACGTCAAAACAATCAGTGGTTGAGGAACAGCATCATGTGACCTGCATGTGCGTCTGTGTACACCTTCCGTTCTAACTATTCTCCCAAAACGAAATTCCCGGTGCCTATGAAAAAAATATGTATGGGGTATCGCTTGTAGTTAGTTCCCCCACATTTAAGGCCAACAGCTTGTAAGAGCTGATAGCGTCAGATATGATATACAGCTTTGAAAAAGAAGACTACTGCAAAATCACCAGTTCCTCTGATTTTATGTTTGAGAAAATTAGCATTTTTGTTTCATTCGATAAACTACTGACAATATAACTCCCATATTCCAAGTACAAATTGTCCTTTTAGAGATTTTATTTGCAGAAAATGAAAAATGGTAAAAAATACAAAAGAAGGTCCAATGTTTTCAATGGTCTCTCTCTTTTTTTTTTTTTTTTTTTTTTTTTCCAGAGCTGTACATTTAATATGGTGACCACAGTTCATAAATAAAAAAAAAAAAAAACCTGAAATATTTTTCTATTTTCTCTTGAAGGGAGGATCATTGCGCCCAAGAAGGCTCAAGTGATTCAACAACAGAAGCTCAAGAAGGTAAGCTGTTTCACCAAAGCAACTGTCAATCTCTCATTTATAACTGACCTAAGACGTCAAAGCTGTGACGACGAAAAAGAAATAATTCTACCAAAACAACTATGCTTTTATTCAACTAGAATCATCTTATAATCATCTTTTTTTGGCTAAATATATTAGATTTATAGTTATCACAGAAGTTTATTAATATATGATATAATAATATAATATACAAATAGACCGGGATTCAAATCCCAACCCGGCCTGTGTGGAGTTTGCATGTTCTCCCCGTGCCTGCATGGGTTTTCTCCAGGTACTCCGGTTTCCGGCTGGGCCCCTGCTGACTCCTCCGGGTGGCTAGTTTTGGGGTGCCTCGGTGGGGCCTTAGCCCTTGTGGTGTAGGCGCAGCAATTAAAAGACACTTCTGACCGTTATTATGCATGCGAGATGGTGGCAATTCAGTTGGATGTGTCCGCAGATACCTCTGGGATTTATTCGCTTGGTGCATATAATGATTTACTTTCACCTTTCTTACAGATAGTGTCCTGTCTTTTGTTGTCTTCTCTCCTTCTATTATTAAGTTGTCTTTTAGCTTTAGTTTTTTTCTGTCACTCCCCTTTAAAACGTTGTTCTGTCCTACTGAAATTTTCAATAAATATCCCTCAGAGTACAAAGTACCACAGAGGCAGCTTAAAACCTGGCATAAAATGGGTACAGATCCTCCTTTCTGCTTGACCTTACAGGACAAAAATAAATAAATAACTAAATATATATATATATATATCAATGCATTTTACACCTCAAAAAACAAATTAAAAAGAAAAACTGCAAATCAGTTTTACCATGGAGACGGTCGCGAAGACTTAAGCACGCAGGGCCGTATGCGACCCAAGGCGCTTACGTAACTGATACGTGGGAAGTTGAATGCGGAAGTGATTTGGTTGAAGGAGCGGGAACGCAGTAGGAAGATACGACACAAGGCTGAATTGAGAAGAGCAAAAACAAATGAAAGGAAAATGTGGGAGTATTTCATAGTGAAATGCAAGGCGAGCACCTGTTCGTTGTAACACGGACCTTTCTCTCCGCTGAAGTCGCCGCATCGTGGGACCCAAGAGAAGACGGTGAAATTAACATAGTTCAAATCAGTGAGATTAGTTAGTTTGTCTACCTTACATAACCTGCCCTGCCGAGCGTTTCCGGTAATTATGGGTACCGTCGAATGAAAGTTAATGAACTCTAATTAAAGAAGTGAACAGTGAATTTAACCATCCTCTCAAGCTTATCACCCATTTGCTGTCTTGTCAAAGGGTCTGGAAGTCGCCATCAGGAACAAGATTGAACATGATGTGACCCAGAAGGCGAGCTCCTCCCTCCACAAGCCCCTCAGTGTGGTCAAAGGCGCTAAGGGCAAAAGCAACCCAGGAGCCCCTCGACCAGGAAGCAGCTCCAAATAGGATGGGATACAATGGACATGGATAAACATTATGACTGTGCAGGAAACAAAATTCTTTAAATCTTAAGTTTCAGGTTACTGCATCTTAACAGTGACCACAGGTATGTTGATGTTGCTGACTGCTGCCTCTGTTCTCTTCAGTTACAACAAATTTTAAACATGAGGTTTTGTAGCGGAAAAGACAAAGCTTTAAATGTGGGAAATGTAACTTCTTATTTCAAAAAATATAATTCTTTAATGTTAGCAATAGTTAGATGGTATGATTATATGTTATATGATAGTTATATGACCTGCAAACTCAAAATGTATGAACAAGAATGTCCAGATTCCTAACAGGCAACTGAGATCTTGTCAGCACACATTAAATGATAAAAGAAAACTCTTACTCTTAAAATACTGACTTGTTTGTCATTTCCTGTCAGTGGTTTCCAATAATCATTTTACATCTCCAAATGAACACACAATCACTACACATACTATTGAACTAGAACATTGGTTAACTCCAATCACATTCTTTTTATTCTGTGATCTAGCCATCCTTTTTCTATAGTGGCCATCATTAGTGTCAGGGGTTAGCCTGTACTGTACCAGCTGACTTCAGCCAGGGTACCGGTACACCCTGGGCTGGTCACTGGTCAATTGCAGGGCATTTTCTTTATTCAACTACTGCAAGAAAAATTATATTATATTATAGAAAGTTCTGAAAGTTAATAAGGATATACAGTGCAAAGTTGCTTTGTGGCTATATTCTGTCAAACCTAAACTTAAGTTACCCCTTCTCATTTATCTCCTGAATGCTGAAGAACTGTCAAGTTAATTAACGATTATCTGCTTGTTGGGTGAGCAAAGCCCTCTGTACTGGAATACACTGCAGTAATAAACGTACTGTACTGTGTAATTGTAGTTTCAGAATCAGTGAGTAGGGTTTGATTGCCACCTGGTGGTGTACATGAGTAACCACATTGTTACCGCTACACTAAATTGTCACCATGATTCTGCCCAAGACATATTTTGAGTGAGCCCTACGTGCAGTTAAACCAAGTTTAGAATAGTTTTTGTATTAATACAGACTAAACGGGACGCTAGAAAATGTCAGTCAAACAGACTAAAAGAAATTATGTGTAAGGTTTTGTACTTCTCTCAAAAAATCACCATAGGAAATGGAGCCTCTATGGAGAAAGTGTTATCTCATACTCAAATATTTTACAGGGGCAAACGTAGGTCACTGATGGTGTAGTGGTTCAATTTCCTGACTCTGTGCCCTGTCCTTTTTTCAAAAGTCAGCTGAGATAGGCTGCGGCTACCCTGAACAGGATTTGCAGTATAGGAAATGGATGGATGTACGGAGACAAGGGCTCTACTGCGGATAAAATTCTCCAGTGGGCCACATAAAGCTCCAATTCCACGAGCTTCACTGTAAGGGATTTAGGGTCATGCTCAACGTTGTTTTAGACACTTTCTAAATCCTGTAAGGTACATCCAAAACCAGTTTTCTGTGTGATAGACAAGATATATTGTGGTCTATACTATATAGACTACTGAAGAGTAAACAACAATGTGTTCGGAAATGCTAATAATTTACCACAAGACTGTGTTTTAACTAATTTTCTCGCTAGTCTGCTTTAGACGCAAGATACCCTCACATGGCTTTATAAAGTAACAGCTTCCCCCCCCCCCCCCCTTTCTGAAATAAAACATAATGTAGGCTTATGGCCAGTGAGTCCACAATAAATCCTGTAGCGGACTGTAACACGAATCTCCTCTTATCGTGATGGCAAATCATGTGCACACTCAGTTTTACTGTTAAAAATACTTTGGCTGCAGCTCTCACACAAGTTAAAAAAAAAAACATGCAACAAAATGTTATGATTCTGAATTGTTTGGTGGGGTTGTCAAAACATACTGTATGGTATCAGCACAAAATAAGTCATAATATATTTTATATTGAGTGATTCGCGGGATGCTCTATTTAGCTCTGCTGTCACAATGATGGTTTATATAATAACACCCAATACAAACATCCAACAAACATTAAGATTCTAAACATAGGAATTTGAAACAGAAAATAAGACATCATTGTATATGAATGACATATGAGCATTTCTGAAGAGTTATGTTTTCATTAGTATGATTTTTGAGTTGTGCAGACGCACAACATTCCATCCATCCATCCATTTTCTGAGCCGCTTCTCCTCACTAGGGTTGCAGGCGTGCTGGAGCCTATCCCAGCTATCATCGGGCAGGAGGCGGGGTACACCCTGAACTGGTTGCCAGCCAATCACAGGGCACATACAAACAAACAGTATGCACTCACATTCACACTTACGGGCAATTTAGAGTCTCCAATTCATGCATGTTTTTGGGATGTGGGAGGAAACCGGAGTGCCCGGAGAAAACCCACACAGGCACGGGGAGAACATACAAACTCCACACAGGCGGGGCTGGGGATTGAACCCCAGTCCTCAGAACTGTGAGGCTGACGCTCTAACCAGTTGATCACCGTGCCGCCACACAATATTGTGATTTAAAAAAAACAAAACAAGAACACTTAATAGATTTAGAGCACTGCTGTGAAACTCAAGGCCGGAGGGACACAACTGAAATGCCGCATCACGTTATGTGGCCCACTGAAGGGAAAAAAAAGTGTCTACCTTACCCAAAATTGCGATTTAAAATTATTTTTTCCATCCACATTTAACAGATACTGCAAACATTCCCCCCACAAAATGTCTTAACATAAATTGAACAGTAGTTGTTCTGTATGAGGTATGTCAGAAACGTTTGCAGGACTGGTGTCACAAAAGATATAATTCCATCCCTATAACTTTGAGTTTAAAAAAATAAAATAATTTGTGTGCAGCAATTTTCCTTCCATGTCTTCTGATTTCAAATTCAATTTCTTGTTAACAATACACATTGTATAACAATCAATTTCAGAAACAATTGTGTATATTATGAGGTGACAGTTACCCTATATGATTTTCATAGTCATAACTGCACTGCGAGGGAAAGCCCACAAAAATGAGTTTGACACCCCAGCTTTAAAGGGTGTTAATGTGTTGAATACATGCATGGCTTGTTACAGTTTCAACCACTTTGTTAAGTTTCAATCAATTATTTCCTATTAAAGTGACACATGCCTCCTTTCTTATTTTTGTACATTATTATATTTTATTTCACTCGACCATTACGCTATTAAAAACCTCCAAACTTTTTGCCCAGTGTCACTCTGAGGAAAGTATATATGCAGTACCAGTGTCCTTTATTTAAAGTGACTGAGTTGGATATTTCTGGGCTTTCAATGCACAAGCACGAGAGAGGCCAGCAGAGCAGAAGCTGAACATTATGAGTCCACGTTATGACGCGAATAGTACACACACACGCACGCACGCACGCACGCACGCACATCTTCTTTTCCCCGTCCACGGTGCTCCATTCCCGGCATCTCGGTGGACCTCATAGTTGAAGTGTCTCCAGTGACGAGGTGCGTGCGCGCCCTCTGAAGACGCATCCAAAATCCTCAGCAATTAGGCTTCTTTGCGGTTCATCCGAAGAGAACAGGATCTACGATTTTAAAGTGAGAACTGACAGTTTCATCCGAGAGAAGAAGTACGCGTAGTGACAACTCTTTTAGCGACCATGCTGTAAACTACAAGAATTGACAGAAGTCAACGTTTCTTTATTTCAAATCAAAGTCAGTGTGACTTGATTGCAAGGCGCCCTGCCTGTAGCAAACAACTGGAGCAGTTGTAAAGCCACCAATGCGAAAGTTGTGCGTAAACACTTAACGACCTTTTATTTTTTATTTTTAGATTTGAACTAATTGTTTCAATTTTTGTCAAGATTTACCGAGGATGAGGATGAGAATCAACGCCATTCTACTGCTCTTCACACTCTGTCTTACAAGTAAGATGGTTTACATTTTATACTTTCTATGGATATGATCATATTTGTTTTTGTTCGTTTTGGTGATTTTTTTTTTTTAACGTTTTAGCCGTACATGGTGCTCACGCACACATGTGCATAAGTGCATCATAATTGCTGTAATCCAACAGGGATCACTTGCTACACTGTTATTTTCTGGCTAGATGTTTGGAAATAAACAAATAACTAATTCTCACGAAGAAGCACTTCTGCAAATATCCAGTATAAATTTATACCTGATAAATTATTATATGTAATTATTATTGGATTAAATGTCCTCCATTGTGTACCAACTATTATGGGGAACAGATTAATCTGAGATTACTTTCAACCCTTCAAAACTATATTGAATTGAATTAAATCTGTTTATGTCAATGTGCCATTTAAAAAAAAGATAACAACAAAAAAAAATATTTGCTTTAACAGAAAAGTAAATGAAACAATAATTGCAACAAATGAAAAAAAAGATCATTCATAAGGAGTATAAAAATAAAAATACACACCCCCGAAATGGAATGAGAAGAAGAAACATTTATAAGCGTTCACCCTTTATACATAAATTCCAAAATTACATCTGCTCGCATGCTGAACATCCCCACCAAGGAATGCTTCTCTTCCACTCAACAGCTTTGTGAATATTACTCATAGTGTATTTTACACCACATTACTCCTTATACAGATTTAATATATGTATAAAAACAATTGTATATGGAAACAAAATGAGCCTTCATACGGTTACATACAAACACACGTATAAAAACAAATATCAATAATAATTTTTGAAAACACCATAGTCAAGCCACAAGATCAATACAAGGGCTATATCAATAAATAATGTTCAGTTTTGAGTGACACTGTCAGAGATGTACAGTATGCCTTTAACAGTACAGTGGGTTTATTATTGCAGTTGGCGTTTGAAGTGGTTTACAATTGCACTGCATCGTACTGAGAGGTATTTTAAATAGCTATCTTTTGGTTACCTTATTCGGCAAAATCAGCTTGGACAACTATTAGAAATAACTCCCAGCACTGCAATATTGTCCATCGTATTTTATGTTAAATCTTGTTGAATGTTGCAGTTGAACCTAATGAAGAGTCCAGTGGGTGTGTACAGAAATGGCTGTGCAGTATTTCCTCAATGATTTTCAGTGGCCAACTATATTGACCTGGTTATATATGGTGTCCATTTACTGAAAATATCCCTACCTAGAGGCAGATGGGAGCCCTCAATAATTTACCAATGGTCCTTTCAACCTATAATCAAGGAAGCAGAAATACGGTCTGAAGAAAGGACGACTGATTTGCTTTGTTTTCCAGAGAGTCCTCATTTTTATTTGGGTTGAAACCACATATCACCTCACCACAAGTTCACATCTGCTGCACAACAACAATTAGTCTGACAAAGATGTTGTATGACAGAACACAGAGTAACGCATTGTACTCAAGGCAGAGATACCCTTAAGCCATGGTCTCAATTATTTAAATGATGGAATCCATGCTTGTATTTTTCACCATATTGTTTTAGATGTGTGGTGACGCAGTGGATGAACACGCAAGTACAACATGTCATTTTGAGGCAGACGATTTCAAAACATTTGAAATGAACACATCCGATGCATTTCATCATATGAATTGCTTTTATACACATTTTAAGGGCAACACTTTTTTCAACTATCCATCCATCCATCCATTTTCTGAGCCGCTTATCCTCACTAGGGTCGCGGGCGTGCTGGAGCCTATCCCAGCTGTCATCGGGCAGGAGGCGGGGTACACCCTGAACTGGTTGCCAGCCAATCACAGGGCACATACAAACAGACAACCATTCGCACTCACAGTCACACCTACGGGCAATTTAGAGTCTCCAATTTATGCATGTTTTTGGGATGTGGGAGGAAACCGGAGTGCCCGGAGAAAACCCACGCAGGCATGGGGAGAACATGCAAACTCCACACAGTCGGGGACGGGGATTGAACCCGGGTCCTCAGAACTGTGAGGCTGACGCTCTAACCAGTCGCCCACCGTGCCGCCTTTTTTCAACTACTGAAGCAAATTCAATTCATACTGGGATGCAACTGTATTTACATTGACATATTATCATGAGCCGTCACCCTATCGTGGTGGAGGGGTTTGTGTGTCCCCTAGGAGTGATCCTAGGAGCGAAGTTGTCTGGGGCTTCAAACAGGTCCTAGGTGAGGGACCAGACAGGGAGGTTGGAATGTGGTTGGCTGGGGGGGGTTTCTTTGGGCCCCTGCGGCCTCCTACGGGTAGCCGGTTTTGGGGCACCTCGGTGGGGCCGGTGGACCACGCTTGGTCCCTCAGTGTGGGTTGTGTCCCGTCCACTGGGCTGCTCTCGGGTGGGCTCCTGGGTCGGACACCGCCTCTTGGCGCAGTGGGGTGGGGTCCTCAGCCCTCACGGTGCACGCTCAGCAATTACAGGTCACTTCTGAAAGTTATTGTGCATGTGAGATGGTGTCAATTCACTTGCATGTGTCTGCAGATAATCACTTCTGGGACTTATTAGCTTGGTGTGGGGCCACTCACTCGTTGCGATGAATAACTCATAACTAGGCAAACTTCCTCGGTATCCCGTCGCTTGCACTCTATTTCTAAAGATATTTAGAGTTTACATAGCTACTCCCACTGCACTTCAGTTTTACAGCCGGGTCCACTCTGCCGCTGTCCTGCATGCTTCCCCTGCTGTCTTTGTCCTGTCCAGCCATGTCCTAAATAGTCCTGTCCTTCCTTCACAGGGTGTAGCACTACTGCCCCATACAACACTCAAATCTAATGTCATTGCACTAGGCATATAATGATTTACTTTCCTCATCTTTATTACAGCTAATGTCCTGTCTTTTGTTGTCTTCTCTTCCTATATTTAGTTGTCTTTTCACTGTCTCTCCCCTTTAAAACTTTGTTCTGTCCAACTGAAATTTCCGATAAAAATCACTCAGAATACAAAGAACAAGTGGCAGCTTAAAAACGCCACTGTGGCACCGTAAAACTGTTACGGCATAAAAGGGATACAGATCCTCCTTTCTGTTTGCCCTAACAGCCTAAAAAAAAGAGGGTCAGAGTTGAGCCAGTGCTCCTCCCCATCAAGAGAAGCCAGATGAAGTGGCTCGGACATCTGATAAGGATGCCTCTTGGACGCCTCCCTGGTGAGGTGTTTCGGGCACGTGCCACCTGGAGGAGGCCCAGGTGATGACCCAGGACATGCTGGAGAGACACTTGTCTCCAGGCTGGTCTAGGAACGCCTCAAGTTCCCCACGGAAGAGCTGGACGAAGTGGCTGGGGAGATTGGAAGTCTGGGCTTCTCTGCTTAAGTGCTGCCCCCACGACCCGACCACAGATGAGCGGAAGAGAATGAATGAATGAATATTATCATTCATAAGCAAAAGTCAAGAGGCTCTTCTTTGTGAAGTTTGCATGTTTCCCTTGTTGCTTCTGTAGGTTTTCCCCAGGTACTTCTTCCGACATTCCGAAAATTTGCATGTTAGGTTTATTGAAGACTCTTAATTATTCATAGGTGTGAAAGTGAGTGTTTGTCCAACATCAGCTAGTGTTTCAGCTACAGCTTACCAGTGACTTTAATGAGGACAAGCCATATACAGTAGAAAATGTGTGAGGAAGCCGATGCACCGGGAGAACACCCATGCAAGCCCAGGGAGAACATGCAAACTGCACACAAGGGAGCCCAAGTGGAGATTTGAATCCGGGACCTCTCGACTGTGATGCTGTTACTGTCATGCTTCTTATACATACATATGTCAGTGTAAACACAGTTTGATCCATGTGTGAGCTGAATTTGTTTCAGTGGTGGGAGCTGACATTTAAACCCAAAACCTCAGCAGTGCTAACCACTTGGTCTACACATGCGTTCTATTTTATTATAATTTTTTTTAGATTAGGATATGCAATGCTTTAATTTAATCACTAACTTGTTTACTCTTAATCCCTCATGATAGCATTGGGTGGATATTTCTTACCCTTGTAATTCCAATGAGTATACAGTAATAATATCTTTACACCACACAGACTCACCCATGACCCTGAAAACGATAAGCGGAAAGAGAAACGAATGAATGAATGCATGAAATGTGTGTTGTTGCTCTGTGTTGCAACTTTCCAGGCAGCAGAGCAGAGAGTGCTGAGGAGCGGCTGGTCAATTTCTTGTTAGGTCCAGAACGCTACAACAAACTGATCAGGCCAGCTGTCAACAAGAGCCAACAAGTCACCATCTCTATTCGGGTGTCACTGTCTCAGCTCATCAGTGTCGTGAGTATATTCATCATCATTGTCACTTGTCTCACTCATGTTGGTTTTAACATACAATTGCCAAGGGAGAGAGGCCAGTTGTTAAGCATCATTTTATACATTGCACTGCAGCCCAGGTTACAGGCTAACTGAGTAAAGAGTTTATGAACTTCTTTTTATGATCTTCAGATATGGTAGATGTTTTATAGTCCGTAGTATAGTTTTCTCATCTTAACCAACAATTCAAGTAGATCGCTTTTCTGATGCACCAGAAAACAAAAAGTATGTCCCTTATGCAGAACAAACAGAATTCTACAAGGAAGCGTGTTGATGTAAATATTTTTTAATCTGTTATTTGTTAAATCCACATTTGTATTTTTAAATGAGGCCTCACTGCCATACAACTATTCATGCGTTGCTAATATTATCCTCATTCATCATCTTGTTAAATCTTGATTTGATTTAACTGACCCAACTTTAATGAGTCATTTTACTTTCTGGCAGTCAATTCTATTAACTACTCATCACTGAGAAGGTGGTAATGTGGGATTGTTGTTGTCTTGCAGAATGAACGAGAGCAGATAATGACAACCAATTTGTGGCTGTCTCAGGTAAATGATGCTCAGCATGCACCATGGTTTCATTCGTATGAAGGGGTTGTGATTATATTTGATTGACTAACAAATCTGTCCACAGGAGTGGAATGACTATAGGTTGAGGTGGGACCCAGAGAAGTATGAAGGCATTAAGAAACTTCGAATACCCTCCAAACTCCTCTGGCTTCCTGACATTGTGCTGTACAACAAGTGAGTGCAAGAAGGTTATCCAGAATTTTCATTTTTTTCCCCCCAAGTTATAAATTGGGCAGAATGGTGGCCTAATGGGTAACACGTATGCCTCCATTTTCCAAGGTTCAGGGTTCACATCTCTGCTCCGGCCTTCCTGTGTAGAGTTTGCATGTTCTCCCAGTGCTTGTTTAGCACACATTGCCAAACCAGGTGTATTAGGTTGCAGACTCAGTTGCCCATAGGTGTAAATGGTTGTTTGCCTAAATGTGCCCTGCAATCCAGAATTAAATTTTTTTTAGCAACTTTTATTGTATGTATCATAAACAATCTACAAAAGTCTACAAATATATCATAAACAATCTACCTGATTTTTGTTTACCCTAGACTATATATTTTGTGCCACCTCTGTGTTACTAACCCTTACCCTGTACTCCCCAACATATGGCCACAGTGCTGATGGTGTGTATGAAGTGTCCTTCTATTGCAACACTGTGGTCTCCAATACGGGGGACATCTTTTGGCTCCCTCCGGCCATCTACAAATCAGCCTGCGCCATTGAGGTGCAGAACTTCCCCTTCGACCAGCAGAACTGCACACTCAAGTTCCGGTCCTGGACCTACGATCACACAGAAGTTGACCTGATTCTCACCAGTGACTTTGCCAGTCGTGACGACTTCACACCCAGTGGAGAGTGGGATATCGTCTCGCTCCCGGGACGCAAAAATGAGGACCCCAATGATATCACTTACCTCGATATCACCTATGATTTTGTTATCAAGAGGAAGCCGTTGTTTTATACCATCAATATGATCATCCCATGTGTGTTGATCACCTCTCTGGCTATTTTGGTGTTCTACCTGCCATCAGACTGTGGCGAGAAGATGACATTGTGTATCTCGGTGTTGCTGGCACTCACTGTGTTCCTGCTACTTATTTCAAAGATTGTACCGCCCACCTCCCTAGCTGTCCCTCTCATTGGTGAGTTATATCTATTTTTGTTCATGTAAGCACAATTAGAGATGTGAAGCCATCATAATTAAAATGTATACTGTATTCATGAAACAACTGCCACCAAATTAAAAAAGGAACATTTCAAAATAGAATGCCATTTTTGAGCCCCTGTGTCCTACATTTAGCTGAGCTCAAATTAACATATTCCCGAGATGCTGAATACTATATTGTCTTTCCTTAGTTTTTTTTTTTTAACTCACGAGAAGTTTCGTGCTTCTAATGTCAGTTGAAAAATCTGGTTAAAGAACTGAAAAACTAGATTTGAAGTTCAATTCTTAACTTTAAATCACCTTATTAGAGCTACTGTAAGTCTTATTTCAGTTTTTTGCTGGAAAGAGAGGAAGAGAATGACAGTCCAGTAAACTCAGGAAAAGCAGACTAATTGTTTGAGACTAATCATCAGTGAATATAAACTTAAATAAGCACAAAATAATATATTTAATCATAATCATAAACATATACTGTATGCTGTAATTTGTCTAGAGGATAAGTTGGATCAGCCTGTGATCTGATTTTCTCAACTTTGTTTTTGAATCAATTCTCCTGAAATTGTAGATATGGGCTGAGCGTTCATGTTATTTTGTTATGAAGGAATATGATTACACTGTGTAATTTGTAAAACCTTTCATTTGGTATGGTTCATTCATTGAGGTTTGTAGCGCATGTAAGTGTACCCTTCATTTATATATATTTTTAGCGTCGTGCATATGACAAGAGCAAAAATTCTATTCAAAGTAGTTACTTAATAGTGAATGTAGAAACATGTCAGCAAGTATGTAAAAATAGATGGTCCAGCAGGAATTCAGGTCATAAAATACAATAGAGCTTGGCTGCTTGAAAATTGAAGGGACCAATAATGCAGAGCTAGCCCGAAGACAAAGTTTTCACTTTCTGTTCTCATTTTCTGTGACTCAGGAAAAATGTGAGATCATTTGTACTGTTTTGGGAATTCTTTGTAAATACAATTCCTTGTTTGCGACTTTTCTCCCGTTTTAGGTAAATACCTGATGTTCACCATGGTGCTAGTCACTTTCTCCATTGTGACCTCCGTGTGCGTTCTGAACGTCCATCACCGCTCCCCATCCACTCACCATATGCCTGAATGGGTGAATCGCCTCTTCTTAGTTCAACTTCCCACTTTTCTTCTCATGAGGAGTCCAGGTGCGACTAATGTCCGTGAAAAGCTCAGGTGGAAGTATGGTGACCGGAGCGCTGTCAGAAAAAGTCCTCCTCAGACGGCAACTGATAAACACCGGTCAAATATAAAACTTGGTGGGATTCAAACGGATTCTGATTCCTTCTATGTGAATGCAGACTGGGCCCACAAGTATTGTTGGAGGGTGGGTGATATCCCGGATGGGGGTGGTGGATGTTCAGACATCCAGAGGCCTTTGCGCTCTCAATGGGATGCAGATCTGGAGGAGGCGGTGGAAGGAGTGAAATACATCGCTGAGCACATGAAGACAGAGGATGATGATGAAGGGGTAAGGTCATAAATGTATTTTGATTAAAAAAAACAAAAACTGGTCAAAGTAGGACTGACTCGACTCAGGTATTTCAATAAAACCCAAAAGGTACAGACTATGAAATGGACAGAACTACAAAAGCAAAAAGTTAAAATACATTTTTATTGTCAATTACTTACATAACTTGTTTTGATAACTTGGCACAATGAAATACATATAGTTTTTCTCTTTGCAGTGTTGGCTTGACTTTTCAGTATCAAAACAACATGTTCACATAGCTTTGCTGAAGTTGTGAACTGACTAACAAACAAACAAACAAACAAACAAAAAGCTAAATTAACTAATGATAACTGAACAGATAAAATACACCTTACTGGTCTGTGTTTTTTCAGATTAGACAGGGAATTTTTGAATGCCAAAAGCTTGTGGTTTTTAGGCTGGCACAAGACAACACATTCTCTTATGTTGACGAAGTATTCTTGTTATTTTCCTTTTGGCTTGTCCCTGAAGGCATCGCCACAGCACATCCTCCTTTTCCATCTCAGTCGATCTTCTGCATCCTCCTCTCTGACAGCAACTGACCTCTTGTCTTCCCTCACTACTTCTATCAAACTTCTTTTTGGTCTTCCTTTAGCTCTCTTACCTGGTAGCTCCATCCTCATCATCGTTCTACCAATATACTTACTATCTTCCTTTGAACGTTCCCAAACCATTTCCGTCTGGTCTCCTCAACGTCAACATCTTTATTTCCGCCACCTCTAGCTCTGCTTCCTGTTGTCTCTTCAGTGTCACTGTCTCAAAGACATACATCACGGCCCTCCTCACCGTTGTCTTATAAACCTTTCCCTTCATCCTAGCTGAGACTTTTCTATCACATTACACACCTGCCACTTTCCTTCACCCATTCCAAACCGCTTGGGTGCTTTTATTTACCTGGGGCGTCTTTAAGGGCTTCACAGGCCCACAGTTGATAAAGATTGAGC